>NC_134531.1:58181468-58806468 GCF_050624435.1 Tenrec ecaudatus | reverse complement strand
ACATAAGGGCACACATATGTTTATACCTCTAGCCATAGCTTTTCTTACTAGATCGTTCCTGTTTCCTTTTACCTTCCTCCAGCCCCACCATCCCGCTCACCCTTCTGCTTCTTAGTAATTCCTCTCAGCTAGAATGCTGATGCATGATGCTCTTGATGTCATCTCAGAGCTTGTCAAGTCTTTTGCTATGTTTCTTTTGTGGATTTGAAATTTTCTTAAGCTACAACCTGGACTCGTGTAGGAGCAACTGATCGTCTGTTACACAGTTGGTCCTTAGCCTTGTTTTGACTGGTTACTTAGAGCTTTTCCATTGTCTCTTCCCACAGGTACAGTCAGTTTGATTTTTGTGTGTTTTCTCTGGCAATGTCCATGTGTAAAATTGCTGTTTATATTGTTGAAAACATGTTTTTGCAATGAAGAAATCATTAGTTTTTCACATTTCTATCATCAAGAGCATGTTTTCCAACTACTGTTCCTTCCTCGATGTTTCTCACTTTTGCATTACATTTGCAATAATTCTCAATGCATTTTCATCAGTTACAGGTTGAGAAAGCTTGTTGAAATTTTTGATTTCTTCATTATTGACTTTAGTGGTTGGTGTGCAAATACGAAAAATAATTGTATTCACTGTTCTTCCTTGTGGGCTGATCGGTATTATCACAGCATTCCACTTCAAGATAGATCTTGAAATGTTCATTTTGATGCTGAATATGACACCATTCATCTTGAATTTGTCATTCCTAAACCCTATGAATGTCTGGTTCAAAGTGACCCATATCAGTGCATGTCAGCTCAATAATGCCTAGGTTATCAACTTTTTGCATTCCTTTTGAGTTTTAATGATCTCCAATTTTCCTAGATTCATTTTTTGGTACATTCCACGTTATGATTATTAGTGGATGCCTGCAGCTGTTTCTTCTCATTTAGATCTAAGCTCCATCAGCACATGAAGGCCCTGACAGCTTTGCCCCACCCACGTCATTCAGGCTGACTTTACTTTGAGGAGGCAGCTCTTCTGAAGTCGTATTTTGTGTGGCTTGCAACCTCAGGGCCTCGTGGAATCCCATCCGATAATCTTCTGCTGCTTTTCACAACAGTTTCAGTGACTAATTTTCAGAAATGCACGGCCTCTTTCTTAATCTTGGACTGTTTTAGTCTGAAAAACACACTGTAACCAGCTCACCATTGTTGACCCTGCTGCAAGTAGAAATCCTGATGGTTTAGGTTCCAGCATGTCAGCAACCTGGCAAGCCATCACAGTATGTCGAATGGACAGATGAGTGGTGCATAATCAGACTAGTTCCTTCTCATCTCTAATCTAAGTCAGTTGCCCTACTAGGTCCTTGGCATAGGTTTCCAGGCTAATGTAACTCAACTTCTGACAATCTATTCTTGATAAACAGGTGTGTTAGTCCGGGTAGACTAGCACAACAAATTCATAAACACTCATATCATATGTGTGTAAGAGAGAACTTTATATAAAGAGTAATTGTATATTGAGAAAATATCCCAGTCTAGTCTAGATCAAGTCCATAAGTTTGATATTACCCCATATGTCCAATACCAATCTATAAATTCCTCTTCAGATTCACACAACATGTGCAATGACTCTGAATGCAGAAAGATCACAGGCCAGTGGGTGGAAGTCTTGTGGATCCAGTGGCAGTATCTCAGTTCTGGCAGGGGTCTCCATGTGGTTCCTTCAGGTCCAGGGCTCTAGCGTAGCTCCATGTGTCTTGCCCGCAGGAATGTCTAGTGAGCTATATATCTCCTTAGTGCCTCCAAATGAGGTCATCAAGCTACTACCTGATTGACAAGCTAAACTCCACTCCTTCATTCTTAAGTTTCAAATTGACAACAGATTATGTAACTACCACAAAGTCACCAGAAAGAGATGCAACATCCAGCCTACTTTACTCAACCATCACATTGATTCTGACTCATCACCACTGCCATTACATCAATTCTGACTCATAGTAACCCTAAAAGACAGAGTTCAAGTTTTTGAGACAGTTTATGGGAAAGACTCATCTCTCTCCCATGGAGTAGCTGGTGGTTTTGAACTGTGGGCCTTGTGGCCCAACACATAACTAAGCCACTAAGGATCCTTCAGCTTGCTTAGGAAAGATATAAGTGATAAACAAGAGCTTTAAAAAGTTAGTGGAAAATGGAATTAAAAGAATTTTTTAAAAGGAATTCCTTTTCTGTGAGCTTTTTTAAGCCCCCATGAGTATACATGTCTATGCATGTGCACATTTTCAAAATGCAAAAATTTTTTTCCATTAAGGTTATTGTATATAAAAAATCAAAGACAGAGAATATGAAAGTTCCACTACTGCAAATCATCTCTCTGGTTAATAATGTATACCAGTATATCAGTATAACTCTCCTAGACCTTTTTGTTAATATACAAATGTAACTCCAAACATATATACGTTTTAAAAATAGAAGTTGGAGTATATGCCTGTGTAACCAGCTTTTATTTGGACTTCCCCGTGTGTTGTGGACATTATCCTGCCCTTCATTGCAAGCCTGGGCTGCCCTTGCCTCCTCTTCAGAGTGCTCTGTGATTGAAGTGTGAAATCATAATTCTTCTCCTTTTCTAGTCTTTCGGGGGCGGCATATGTGTTAAGTTATTTATAGTGATCGGTGCTACAGGAATAGATGTATTTTATTGAGACCACCAAAGCTCTCTGTGCTTTAATGATTCTGCTGATTAAGTAGAAAACACATGAAGGGATGTCAACCTGTCAAGCAAAAGAAAATGCTCTCTCTTCCTAATGTAAATGGATCACATACAGGCTAGACCTCCCCCTGCTTCCAGCGGTAGTGTTCCGTGCGGTAAAGACCAGGTAGGTATCACTTCACACGCTTCCTATGGAATGCTGAACTTTTAAAACGAAGAACTAAAATTTAAAACGATCATAAATCCGCGTGTGGCTTTCAGAAGGCAGGAATGCTATTTTTAGTGTGTCTGGATTGCAGGCTTCCCTTTCGGTAGTTGATGATGACTGCACAGTAAGAATGAAAAATGAAACTTCTGGAGATTGGATGGCTAAGGAGATTGAAAATAACACTCCGACAGTGGAGCTTGGCGGTCCCTAATTTGAATTCAGCTCAGATCAGTGATGACTACGAATTGTTCTGTCTGGTGGCAGTGAGGCTTGGAGAAAAGACATCCTTCATCCTCATCTATGTTAATTACGTCTACATGCTTGTCAGAGTCAGATTTAGCCGTTTGGGATGGTAATCCCCTAGAGGGCAGGGGCCATATCTGCATAATGCACTTGCTATCCCCTCCCTTAGAGGAGTGCTGATGAGCTCATTTTGGTAAGGGAGATGAAGATGTGTTCTTCCAGGGTGAGCTGGCTACGGTGAAATTGTCAGCACCATGCCCTTCTGTGAAATATGAGCGTGACATCCCTCCCAGTTTGTTATGGGTGGCCTTGGAAATTGTTTAGTTCCACACAATGACAAATGGCCCCTCTTTTTTTGTTTTTCAATAGTCCTGTCAGTAAACATTGTAGCCCATACCTTGAAATTTAAAGACAGGTCCCCACATCTTTCTCTTTGTCTCTCTCTCTCCTTCTTTCTGATTTGCACACATCTTTGGAGTTTAGCTCAATTCCCACATCTGCCGCATTTTCTTCTCTGGTCACCTTCATGCACCTTGATCAGGACATGTTATCATTAATTCCAGTCATTTTGCCTGTGTTACTTGTTATCCGCCACTGATATTTATTTTGTATTACTACATCCTATCTTTTATGAACAGACCTCCTTTTGGAGGGTCGAGATCACATTTTATATCTTACATGCCATGTTTGCAATAGGAGGTGCTGATACTTGGTGATTTTATTGATGGTGTTGTTGCAAAACCGAATAAAAGATTTGCATAAAGGTTTAGATAGCCTTCTATATTAATTACTATTTGTGATTTTGCATTTCCCCCTGACTCTTTAATCCAAGGGGACCAGTCCCAACGGTGTGGAACCCATACAACTGCACAGGTTGTACGCTGCACAACTCTAGGGAATCTATTTACACAGACGACGGCCATGAAGATGACCTCTGATAATTCTGAAAGGTACACATCAAGTTATGATGGCACCAGCTGAAAAACAAGACAAATATTATTAGTGACCGTGATGGACTAGACAGGACAGCTGATATTAGTCACCGCCGTGTAAATCTGAGCACGCTGGGTCTAGGACCACAAACAAATATAGAAGCAAAAAGTTAAAAAGCGAGTGTTTCTGGAATTTCCACTTCAGCTTGACCCATCTCTAAGGAATCTCCTTACGTAAAGGACCGAGAATAGAGCTAAATAGCCTTCATGGGCCTTCTCAGCCTTTTAAATAAGGACTTGGCTCCTGTCATTTTAGCTCCTGGGTTTTATTATACAGAATCAGAAGACTATTGAGACAGGCAGGACTGGAGAACAGAGAGGGCAAGGGAAGGAAACCACCTTTCAGAGGGTCAAGAACCCTGCAAAATATCCGGAAGAACTGAGGATCCCAAGAGCTGGGCCTGGCAGAGTGCTGGGGTGGAGTTTGCAGGGATGTTTATCTAGCAAGGGTGGACATGACTATGACTTAGATAATCTTTAATGCTTTCATGTTGGGGCAGACAAGCCCAACCTCAGTGGACACAGACAATCTCTCAATTGCACTGGATGAACCCAACAAAAGCTCACTTTTTTTGTTCAGGATGTTCTGCAGCTTTGAGTGACTCTCCAGGACTGGTGCCCTTCCCGTGATGAGTTAGTGGCCCGAGTGTTCGGCATCTGCTGTGATAAAGGAGTAGAGGGCCTGGGGATCTCACATCCACTCTTCCAATTTGTGGTCCAGAAGAAACTGCTACTCATAAGCCATTGCCCAGAGCAGACCCTGACTGACTCTGTTGGGGTTGGAGGGCTGCTGGAAGCTTAGTTGCAACTGTATAGGGGAGGACCCATCATGTCCATTACAGGCCTGTCAGAGGCACATGAGGGACTGGACTTGCTTTTACATTTGGAGACTGGGCACTGTCTCTGATAAGAGCTTTCGGAGACTGGGCTACAAAGGGATCTATGATTTATTTGGCTTATATAGAAAAAAGCAGCTGTATGCGATAAATCTTCCTTAGGCGTTTTCAAAAACATAGTAGTTGTTTTCTTTCGTATTTATTATAAGGGGTTTTGATTTTGGATTTGCTTGCTCTCTCTCTTTTCAAGTTTATTATTATTTTTAGTCATATTTTATTGGAGGCTCTTACAGCTCTTAAAACAGTCCATACATCAATTGAATCAAGCATATTTGTACAAATGTTGCTATCATCATTTTCTAAACATTTGCTTTCTATGGGAACCCTTGATATCAGCTCCTCTTTTTTGCCCCCTTTCTCTTTTATGGAGAGAGAAATATAATATTCACAAATGCCATAATTTCTACGACAGCGGAAATTTCAAACCTGACTTTATTTCCTTTGCTTCTTTGATATTCACTTTAATAGGCATTTTAAGACTGAAAGAAGATTATAAATCCTTGCTCTGGTCATTAAAAAGAAACTCAGGATGACATAAATGTGATGGTCATTCATGATTCCGCTGAGCTCTATGATCCTCCTAGAAAATAAAAATTTGTTATTGCAAATCCATAGGAGAAAAAAAGCTTTTGGGATGCATCTAATGTGATTTCTTAGCAAGTGTATTCCAGTAGGGACAAAAGAATACAGATGTATATACAATTAAAAAGAGAACAGCAACCTAAATTAGGAAACGGTTCTAGGTCTTTCTGAAATTTTCTCAAAAGGAACAACTATCTTTGAGGAGAGCTCATTTGATTATTTGTCTTGACAACATTTTAACAATTTCAACAGGTGGCACACCATTAAAAAAAAATCCACCAAGCTGGGTGCTATTAATGAGATTGAGAGAAGGCACGATTGACTACTTCAGTATGCAATTACATTTTCTGCATAATTAGTCATAAATTGAGCATCCAAACATAGATGCATGTGTAATTAATTATGACTTATTTAAAAGCACTCGGGTTGTGACACTTTGTTCTTCGTTTCCTGCAAATCAAATTACTGAAGTTTTCATTTCATTTCAAAATAATTTTCCCGGCATTATTTTTTAAAATTTCAATTGAGCTATAGGATTGATTACAACATAAATAACTGACGCAGTGAGGTAAATACCAGAGAGGGATTGGTGGGCGGGGGAGGGAGAGGAGGACTTAGAATTTGAAGGTGGATTTGAAGGCATAAGCTTGCAGTTCGAAGCACTCATTCTGAAGCTGGAAGGTGAAAATTGAGTTTACCGGTGACATGCTCTGCACTAGTTTCTTAGTGTTATCATAACAGAAATACCACAAGTGAGGGCCTTTATAAACAGGAATTTATTTTCTTACAGTCTGAATTCAAGGCATTAGGTTTAGGGGAAGGTTTATTTTCTCTATTAGTTCAGGGAAAGACCCTTTTCTTTTTTCACCTTCTATTCCTTCACTCCTTGATGATCTTCATATGAAGTGGCATCTACTAGAAGTAGCGGACCTCCTCCCCCCTCCCCCCCCCCCCAACAAAACAACCAGGAATTGCACTGGGCGAGCGGAGCTTTCATAATACGCATTTTCCCCACTAGGTGAGCTACTGAGCAACGCACTCTGAGTTAGTTAGTGCACCCAGTGGCATCGCCTAGGAAGGTTCTTTCTGATCACAGTGAAGTTTTTTGGAAAAGCCGGTTTACTTGAACCTCACTTTTTATGATGACTGATTTAAGAGAACAGCATGTGGCTGTGAAATTTTGTTTCCTGCTCAGGAAAAATGCTGTAGAAACTGTTGTGATGTTAAACACAGCTTATAAGGACAGGGCTATGGGAAAAATTCAAGTGTATAAGCCAGCAGTTCTCAACCTGTGGGTAGCGACCCCTTTAGGGGTCGACCGATCCTTTCACAGGGGTCTCCCAATTCCTAAGAATAGCAAAATTACAGTTATGAAGTAGCAACGAAAATGATTTTATGGCTGGGGGTCACCACAACATGAAGAACTGCATTAAAGGGTCGCAACAGCATTAGGAAGGTTGAGAACAACTGGTATGAGGGGTTTTATCCTTTCACAAAAAGGTGAAATGTCAATTGATGACAAACCTCATCTGGATGTGCATCAGCTTCCCGAATGGAATAAAACATAGACTCAAAGTGTATTTGAGTTTGTTCCACGAGGTCAGACTGTTAATCAAGATTTCTATTTAGAGGTTCTGAAAAGAGAGCGTAACAGTGTTGGACAAAAAAGGACTGCTTTGTGGCAGATAGGGGACTGGTTTTGCCCCATGACTATGCACCTGCTCATGCAGCCATCTCAATGTACCAGTTTTTGGCAAAAAACAGCATACCTCTCTTGCCCCACACACTTTACTCCATGTGAATTCTTTTTGCTCCATGTGACGTCTTTTGGTTTGGTGAATGAAGAGGGACATGAAAGGACAGCAATTTGATGATGTAGAAGAGGTGAAGAAAAAAGGGGCATGTGCTGTCAGCCATCCAAACAGATGAATTTGAAAATGTTTCCAAGAATGGGATTACATATTTGAAAAATGTATTAAGTGTAATGGAGAGTACTTTGAAGGTAATGAGGTTGTTTTGTAAAAAAATTTAAATACATAACTTTAAAAAATATGTTTTGGGGGGCGGGGTATGCCCTCATATTTCCCCTTATCTCTGCTTGCTTCTCTGTGTCCAATCTACTCTTTTTATAACTCAAAAGTGATCGGTTTAAAAGGCATCATAAGGGGTGAGAGGGGCGAGGTTGGGAGAGTGGAGGGTGAGTGGGTTGGAAAGGGGGAACTGATTACAAGGATCTACATGTGGCCTCCTCCCTGGGAGATGGACGGCAGAGAAGGGGGGGAAGGGAGACTCCGGATAGGGCAAGATATGACAAAATAACAATCTGTGGATTATGAAGGGCTCATGAGGGAGGGGGGAGTGGGGAGGGAGGGGGGAAAAAAGAGGACCTGATGCAGAGGTCTTAAGTGGAGAGCAAATGCTTTGATAGTGATTAGGGCAAAGAATGTACAGATGTGCTTTATACAATTGGTGTATGTATATGTGTGGATTGTGATAATAGTTGTATGAGCCCCTAATAAAATGTAAAAAAAAGAAAAGAAAAAACAAAAATGATTAGGGCAAAGAATGTACAGATGTGCTTTATACAATTGATGTATGTATATGAATGGATTGTGATAAGAGTTGAATGAGCCCCTAATAAAATGTTTTAAAAAAAGGCATCATATACTACTATGGCCTCATTGACATAACAACAACAAATTCTCCTTCCCAAATTGGATTACGTCCACAGGTATGCTGAAAACTCAAATGCCATCGCATCAGTTCTGACTCACAGTGACCCTATAGGACAGGGCACAACTTCCCCTGTTGGTTTTTGAAGCTGTAAATATTTATGAAAGTAGAAAGCCTCATTGGTCTCCCAAGGAATGGCTGGTGGTTTCAAACTCCCCTCCTTGCGTTAGCAGTGCAACTCGTAACTTGCTACACCACCGGGGATCTTTCCACAGGAACGGAGATGAGGATTTTCAACACATAAATTTGGAGAGATGCCAGTTAGTTGATAATAGAATGGATTTTTTTTTCTGTGCAGAGGGGTTCTGAACCAGAAGAGGCACGACAGCACCCAGCAATAGCAGCTGTCTCCGTACTTGACCTCTAGGGCAGTGATTTTGAGGCGTTTTTATTAAGGGTCCATAATTGTGTAGAAATTGAATTGAATCGATACTCTGGGACCATATTGCAAACCAACCCACTCAGAAGCAGTAAATATCTTTACAGTATTTTGTTAGAAGTCTAGGTGAATTTTTTATTTCATAACAGGTGTCTATTTTAACATAAACATAACATTTAAATGATAAACTGTCTGGAAAAAAATCATTAAGAATATCTCTCATACAATTCATTTGTAAATGAGTGAACTTCTTTTGCATTGAGTCTCTCAACTGTGGAGAATCTGAAGAGGGACGGAGATGGAACATAGCACATCAATTTTGGTGTTCAGGCAATTTCTCTTCTCTTAATATTTTAAGAGCCCAAACTCATAAAGATCTGGCTATAAATATCTGCAGACTTTTCAGAGTTTTATGTGTTTTGTCAATGCAGCTCATGAGGAGGTCTACGCCATTTTCATATAACTTAGTGAAATGTCAGTAATTATGTTTTCTCACTCAGAGCTGGTCAAGTGACCCACGTCCTATGGCAGACGGAACATTTTGGCCTCAATTTTCCATCTCATTTGAACATAGTGAGAAGAGGAAGAAGCAGATGCTTTGGGGTGAGGTGTTCTTGGAGAACACAGCACCTGTTGCTAGGATCAGGTTATATAATGGTTTTGATGCATTTTTCTGTACAGTATTTTGCATGACACAGTCCATCTTCATGTGGAAGCTCCAGTCAACCCTATTCAGCATCATCTCCAACGGATGGTGGTGGCTGTGCCTGAGACGCACAGGCCATCTGTCTTCCCTGACTCAGAGGTCTCAAATTGGTAAGGAGCTTTTAAAATTGCTAATGGGGAGTCATCCCCTGACTCGGAGGAAAGTGGAAGAGGTACAGTCACCCAAGAGCACTGGCTTGAGAGGGCCTCTCAAGTCTCCCGAGTGGATGTAGCTCCAAAGCTTTGCACCTCCAAAGCCAGGGCCTTGAGCTTCTGAATCTAGACAAGGGCAAGCTGGCAACAAGGTTTTCCTTTAACAATAAGAGCCCTTCACACGCTGCTGATTCAAATCAAAGGGATCCACATCAGTTTTCACATCCCACTGATTATTTTGTATATGGCACCGCATGTTCATTTAGGCTCAAAATTACATCCATATATTTCCCGTTTTCCATGATCCCTTTTGCTTCATTTGCTTTTCTGAAATATTTCCAATTATTTGGGTGCCCAATTGTTCGTGAAGTGGTCGCTCAGTTTGTGCCGAAAGGCATTTTTCAGGAGGAAAGAAAGGTTTGTTGTCATCGTGCTCTAAGCTGATTTAGAGAGATCTGAGCATCAAAGCTCACTGGAATATTAAGTGATTTCTACCATTCCAAACTTTGACATAATCTTTAATTCAAATTTCTTACTTTTTCTCTTGCAGTTGAGCAAGTCATAGTTGATAAGGTGTCATCAGACCCATGAATCAGGTCAGCCCCAACTGGGGAGCTCGAATGGAATAATTCGAGCCAGGGTTGACAAAGCCTTTACAACACAGATCAAGTGATTTGATTCAATGGGCCCCAAAAGGATTTTGGTTGATGGTGGTATCAATCAGAATTGAGAATGGCATTCTGAGTTGATAGCCTGGAGACAAATTTTGTTCACCCTCGTTCTGCCATCCTGCATTTCCTTACAGAGAGACTTGACAATAGCCCACCCTCTCGTGTTGTCTTAAAGGGAACTCTGGTCAGATTCACCCTAGGATCGCCATTCATTTATTATTTGTCTGATCGATGCATGTTGGACATGAGGGGCTGGCCTCAGCGATAGCACTGATGCCAGAAGGTGTCGCCATCTGTGGTGCTCAGGGCCACTGAGAGCACACAGAGTGCTTCTGAGCAAAATGCAAAACTATCTACCCTTCTGGGTTGACGGATTATGAAAAGATATTCTTCCTTCAGGCTGTGCATATGCAGCCCTGTTAAGGGGCTGGGCTATATTTTACTCTCCTATGACACCCTCCAAATGCACACCCTGGGACAGGGTAGGGATGAGGGCTGGAAGTGGTGTTGTCCCTGTGAATTCTCTTGGTCGCAGTGTTGCAAAAATCTAGAGCTACCCCAGTAGATAGGAGGCCTAAGGCCAGGTAGATTGACTTGTAAGGGGGGAAAGAATAGTGAGGGCAGCCTCCGGGGGATATGGAAGCCCATTCTCGCCCGCTGCCTGGGGAGAAAGAAAGTAGATCGATTGCTCTATTGCACTGACTAAAACCAGAGAAACTAAATAATAGAATATTGTAGATAGGATAGGAACCCTGGTGGTGCAGTGAGTTACCCATTGGGGTGCTGATCACAAGGTCAGCAGTGTGAAACCACCAGCTGGTCTGAGGGGGAAATATGAGATGTTCTACACTCTTAAAGAGTTACGGTCTCAGAAACCCCCAGGGGCAATTCTACCCTGTCTTACAGGATCACTAAGAGTCAGAATCAACTCCATGGCTGGCAGCAAGCTGAGAGTAGATGAAATAATAGCCCACCTCCGCAAACATACCTACCTCCTGACCCCTGGAACCTGTGAGGCCATTGCCTTACATGGCAGAAGGGATTTTTAAGATGGGTTCTAGTTAAGGATACCGATCTGAGGAAATTATTCGGAAAGATTGGAGTGGGCCCAGTGAAGTCACTGGCAATGATACAGGAAGGTGTGGGGAGGTCAGGGTGAGGCGTTGTGATATGGTAATGGCAGAGGAGGTTGGCATGAAGTGAAGTGGCCATGAGGCCCGGAGCGGGAGCTGCCATTAGAAGCTGAGAAGAGCAAGGAATGGATTTTCCTTTACAGCTTCTAGAAGGAACCCAACTTGATTTTTAATCCATTAGGCTCCATTTCTGACTTTGGTGCTTTGGAACTATGAACTGATAAATGTGTTTAAGACACTGCATCTGTGGTAATTGGGAAGCAATGAGAAGTTAATGCAAGTCTATCTAGATTGAAGAGATGATTACTATTTCTCTCCCTGTTAAAGGAACATGGTTACATGTAGAATAAAACCATGGTGTCGTTCTACCAATAGAGCCAGAAAATTTCCTTTTCTTAATTCAATCATCACGGTACATTTCCATGAACTTTTCATTGACTATGCATGAAAAATCACAATGGAGACATTATTTTTAAGTAGATTGTGAAAGATCACCTAAAAGGAGAGTACATGTGCAATAATAATTAATAGCGTGTTCTTTAAAAGTCATATTAACTGGATGCGAATGAAGATGAAATAAAGCTTATACAAATTAATTAAATCTTGAGTATGCAAAGTGCTTATGAAAATACAGATTTGTTGTTTTCAAGTAATAAAATTATATCACAAAAGAGCTAGTCGTGGTTACTGGATTTGATGCCTTAAAATATATATGTATATATATCTTCCTTAAAAGATATTTTAAGATAAAAAATGTATGTTAAAAATATATCTGCCTATGTATCTCCCTGTAAGGAGTGCTGGGGGCAGAGTGAATTACGTGTTGGGCTTGGATTGCAAAGTCAGCAGTTCAAACCCAGTAGTCATTTTGCAGGAGAAAGACAAACCTCAGACGTCTAATGGGGCATTTCTACCCTGCCCCAGAGGGTTGCAATGAGTCCACAGACATATATATATACTTGACGGCGATGAGTTTGGTTTGGGGGTTGGACATCCCAAGTTGTAGAAATTCAGAAAGAACAAGAATGTTTGGGGAGCCTGCATTTTTTTTCTCTTAAAAAACCCATTTATTCATTGTAAGTTCCCAATGTACATTACATGTTCAAAATAGTTTCTGTTCTCCAGGAGATCACAAAGCCTCACTCAGATGGATCAGTCATTACTGTACTGCTATATGAGGGATATAAAAACCTTTATTACCATGAGAAATTTAAAACACAAAAGTTAATGAACCTTTATGTCCCATCACCCATCTTTAGCAATCACCAACACATAGCCCAGTTTCTCTCGTCAACACGCTCTCCCCCTGTCCCCACTCCCACTGGACTATGAGAAAGCAAACACCAGACAGGTAATGTATTAGTCTGGGTACTTTAGAGAAACAAATCCACAGAAACTCATGTATAAGAGAAAGTTTTATGTAAAGGTTAAGTGCGCATCAAGAAAACATCCCAACCCAGTGCTGCTTAAGCCCACAAGTCCAACATTAACCCATTAACCCATATGTCCAACACCAATCCACAAAGTCCTCCTCCATCTCACAAAACAGACACAATGACGCCGACTGCAGGAGGAAAGCTGAGTCAGTGAATGTGTAAGCATCTCAGCGCTGGCAGGGGTCTCCACATGGCTGCTCCAGCACCCAGGACTGCATCAGGGTAGGTCCATGCGGCTTCTCCTTGGGGATGTCTTGCAGGAAGTCAGCCTTGCATGACCCACGGTGTCAGAAGCTCTGATCTAGGTCAGGGATCGGCAAACTTTTCAGACGGAAGAGCTAATCTTGTCCCTCACAATGGTTTATAAGTTATTCGAGAGTCATAAATATCTATTTATAAGCAAGTGAAATCACCACCATCCGAGGAATATCCTTTAATTTGACTACAGAGCCACAGGGGAGTGATGAAGGAGTCGCAGTTGGCCGGCCTTGGGCCCTGGAGGAGGGTGGATGCTGCCAGCGCAGCGGACAGCCGCTGGGCAGAGCACCCGCTTCTTTCGTTCTTCCTCAGACCCTCACCCTCTTCCTGCCGGGCTGCCCAGCGCACGAATGGAGGTGTCTGCTTAAGACGTGCACCCTGGGCAGACAAGGGGACACCGGCAGCACGGCCTCCCTGCTTCCTTCCCAGTGTCCCGGCTAGTGCTGGCTGCTCCACGGTGGTCCCAGGGCTCACAGGGAGGGTCAGGATCAGAACCCAGAACCTCCAGATCCAGGGCCTCATGGGACCCCAGTTCCTTCCTTTATAAGTATAAAATGGAAGTAATTACTGATTAAACGTGCCACGGAGATGAATAACGGAAAGCTAATAATTGTTTTCCTTCCCTTTTAAAGAAAAACACCACACTCAGACGCCCATTTGCAGATATTTTCAGTTAAAATGTCACATAATATTTGTTATATCAGCAGGAGAATGGAAATTGAGTTGGCAGTGAAGCATCGCAGTGACAACTGTTACCTTGGAGACGGCAGTAAGCAATCATAATTACAATTAGCAAGACTCGCACAAAGTATACATCAATATGCGCGCACCGGAGAAGCGCCGGCCACACTCGATGGCAGAGTAAACGGTGGGGGAGAGCGGCGGTCCTGCCTTTCCCTTTGACATGCCCTTGCGAAAATGAAGGCTCCGTTAGGAGATGGCGCCTCTTCTTGAGTCCAGGTAAACACATTTCCTTATGTGCTAGTTCGGGGGCTTGTTCCATAATGACATTTGACATGTAGCAGATTACAGGGAAACTTCAACCGACCCTTTGTTGAAGTACAACCCGTCCTGAATGGACTTTGAAGCAAAGCCCGATCTCAGAAGGACATCAGGCAATTGTCAATAATAAACGGTGCCATCGCACAATTACAAGGGCGCTCTAGGGACAAGTGCTTCGACACAGAAGGAGCGGCTACAACATGTGATTTAATCATTCACTGCTCCTTGACCGTGGCTTCTTCTTTATTGCCAGGGAAGTGTTCCCTTTGATTCCGACCTCACTGTCAAAGCGAGAGCAGCGGAGAAACCGTGAGTGATAGGTTTGTCCTCCCTTGGATGGCCCTGGAGGGTCCTGTCGTCCACGAATGCTTTCATGGACAAGGGAGAAAAGGCAGTTAAGTCAGGAGTGTGTTGTGCAAGCCAGTATTTCTGTACACTTGTGGGAACAAAGCTTGGAAGGTAAATATATCTTCATAGCAAAAACGATTGTAATTTTCAGGGCCACAGGGCATGCCAGCAACTCCATTCTCATGCACACAGTAGACTTTTCTGCTCGGCTTGTCTGAACATGTTGGGTGCTTGGGGCTTTCGAGATAAACACATGTTGTGAATGGTTGCCATGATGTGAGGGCCAATGAGGGAAGAAATGTTGACACGTTTCCTTTGAGAGCAGAGGTCTTGACCCGTGCTGGAAAGAAGTCTGCTGAAATGGATCAAAGTAAAGTGACCTTGGCAGAGACACTGTAGTAACTGGGAGAACTCATATTTCAGGCGGCAGCATCCATGGGGACAGACCGGGGAAGCAAGGAAAATGGATGCCTTGCAAACTTCCCTCAGCTGTCAGTAGGACATCAAGTCCTGTAGGTGTGGTGCCCACCGGAGCCCTGTTCTCTTAAGAACAAAGGTTAAGTCACATATCAGTGCCCACACTGACCTGGGAGTAATCAGCTCACGCGGCTGGCTGTCTGGACGGGCCTGTTCTTTAGGACGGAGCATCTGCAGCTGTGGTGCCTTGTCTGTTCCTCATCACACGCCCACCCCTTATTTCTCAGGCTGCCTGTCTCAGGAAAGACACCTAGCACTGAGTGGGTCCAGTCAATCGCAATCACGCCCTGTTCTAGCAAAATCACACCCAGTTAGGTTTCCCACATCACAGTTGTGTCCAAAGGAGGGAAAGAAACAAGGTTCGGCCGGAATGAGAAATTCATTCATCACTTTCTGCTGTAATTCCAATGAGGAATTGCGGCTCCACATTGTGCTAGGCTTTCTAGGAGAGACAAAGGAGCAATCATGGGGCTTCTTCGTGCAAATGATTGTGGTCTGTTTGGGAAGAAAAGATTGGGAAACTCAAGCAATTAGTAGAACATTGGGTATGGATCGTCATCAAACATGACAACGTTAAGTCCCCTGGAATTCACCCGAGCAATTTGGGAAGGGTGAGAACACTGGAAAAGGCTTTGAGAAGGTAGCACTTGGGAAGGTCCTTGCACAATGGTAGCGCTTTTAGAACCAGACAGCGTTTGTGTGAGTATATGGAGGACTGGGGGAAAGGATGGAGCTGGAGAGTGCGTGGAGGGACTCAGCCTGCAAAAAGCACCAAGAGGACTTGAGCAGATGTCCAGTGAGCAGCCCTCCTGTGAGGCTCTGCCCCTTCCTTGGACCGCCCCATCCAAAGGACCATCTTAGAGGGTGACACCCAAATCTACTTGTATGGTGCCATCTTCCTGCTATCGTTCTGATGAGTAGCTCTTTGTTCTGCTTATACATGTGTGTCACATGCCTCATGGCTAACTCCATTGCCATCGTTGCTTCTGATGGGAAAGGAACATGGTCCTTCATGGACCACCTGAGTTGAGTGTGTAACTCAGTAGCTGCCATCAGCTTCAGGAGTGGCTGTGACGGGCCAGCAGCCACAATTGCAGACGCTCTTACTCTACTTTTCTTCTTTTCTTCTCTGTAAATTCATATTATTCTATCTCGTGTCTGTGTGTGGGTTGTTTCTTTCTGAACAATCATGACAAGACAACTTAGGTGTGTGCTAGTCTAAGTTCATGCGGCCCAGAATATTGCCTCTGAAGTCCCACTTCCACTTGGACCCTTCATCCAGATGGCTCGCCAGCTTCTCTCTCAATTGCTGTCAGCATCTTTACACTCTCAACATCTCTTCTGTCTTGGCTTCCTATTAATTTCTTTTCCCTTCTCTCCTCTTTCTTTCATGGGCCCTTGGTTAACCTAAGAAAACAAATGTTTGCTTGTGATTTTGTCAGTCTTACTTCCCCAATTTGTGGCATCACTGTAGTGATACACTATAGACTCCATGAGTGTAAGATCAGATCCTGAGCTCTTTGGAAAGTAACAAAGTAGCACTGTTCTTGTTGTGAGGTTCCATTGAGCTGGTTCCAACCCACAGTGATCCTATGTACAACACTGCTCAGTCCTGTGCCATCCGATGTTTGTGCTAGCTACTGTGTCAAGGGTCTTCCTCTTTTTCGCTGCCCCTCTGCTGACCAGACATGATGTCCTTGGCCAGAAACTGGTCTTTCCTCATAACATGTCTAAAGAAATGAGATGAAATCTCACCATTCTCGCTTCTGAGGAACATCCTTGCTGTATTTCTTCCAAGATAGATTTAGTGGTTCTTTTGTCAGTCCATGGTACTTTCAATAGTCTTCACCAGCACCACTAGACTTCCAATAATTGATAAACTTAATTTACATTTGAAAATTTATATTTACTAGGGAAATGCATCTATGCAGTGTCTTTTGAGTTCAGGTCTTCTAATAATTACCTCCAGACCACTAAACAATATGCTGTCATTTCTCAACCATTTGAAAACTTTAGACAATGTATGTTGGCTCAACCATAAAATACCATTAACTGAAAACTCAAGCTGACTGCCTATGAGTCAGAATTGACTCATGAGACAACTATAGGGCAGAGTAGAACTGCCCCTGTGAGTTTCTGAGCATGTATGAGAGCAGAAAGCCTCACTTTTCTCCCATGGAGCTGTCGGTGGGTTTGAAATGCTGACCTTTTGGTCACCAGCCTCATGCAACTCTTCTTACTAAAATTACCCCTTCCTTTGCACCACTGAAATATTTTATCTTTACATCGTTAGTTTTTAGCTTTTTCACTGGATAAAATTTAGTATATAACCCCCAAACAAACTCACTGTCACTGAGTTGATTGTGACTCACTGTGACTCTCTAGGACAGAGCTTAGAAGGCACTATATACAGTTCTCTACTTCTTGGTTTTGTTTGCTTTCTTTTTAATTCCATATAGCTATTTATATCTACCCTTACCAACTCCCATCTCATCTCCTTAATGCCTTACTTTTCAAAATTCTTAATGTTCACATCTATCCAGAAACCGTAATTAATTCTTAAGAGCCTAAGATTGAAATTAAAGAACAGCATTTCTGTCATTAAGGCTAGGTGAATGTTTTTTCACGGAAAAGTCACATTGTGTGTTAGGATTGCATTTTCTCTTTATGACTTCAGTGGAATGTCCGTAGGGCCACTCAAGTAAGAATGGCTGGAACTTTAAGGTCAAAATGTTCCCTTTTTCTTCTCTTCCCCAAATTGCTTAAAGTCAAAAGAGGCTTCATAACTGAAGCATGAATTTTCACAAACATCTTCGATCATTGCTGCTGTTGCCTTTCCCCCTGGGGTTTCTAATGGACTCCTATTGCTTGTTCATATTTAAACCATAAGACTAAGTAGCTGATGTAGATTTTTTTTTTCCATTCTGGAGGAAGTTCTTCTGCTTGGTCACGACATAGGGACGGGGTGTGTATCACTGTCAGTCCGAGCTCTCTGGTGAGCAGGCCAGGAGCCACGGCTCAGGACGGGGTGACACGTCTCTGGCTTTAGCTAGCTTCTTCCAGATTGTTGCTGTTATTGCTGTTAGGTGCTGTTGATTTGGTTCTGACATGTAGTGACCCTGTGTACCAAAGAAGGACTCCTGCTTCATCCTCATAATTGCCCGTGTGTTTGAACCCAGTATTGCAGCTGCGGTGTCAATCCATCCAGTTGAAGACCTTGCTCTCTTTTTGCTGCCCCTCTACCTTACCAAACATGATGTTCTTCTCCAGGGACTGACGTGAGGCGAAGTCTCGCCATCCTTGATTCTGGTTGTATTTCTTCCAGGACAGATCTGCTTGTTCATTTTCAGCCCGTGCTACTTCCAATAGTCTCCACCAGCATCACAGCTGGAATGGTCTTTCTTATTCCACATCCGGTTTTCATCGGCACATGAAAACTCACTGCCATCAAGTCAATGCTGACGCACAGCAACGGTACAGGGCAGGGTAGAACTGTCCCTGTGAGTTTCAGAGACTGTAGCTCTTTACGGGAGCAGAAAGTCTCCTCTTTCTCCTGTGGGGGGGCTGGTGGTTTCAAATGGCTGACTTTGAGGTTAGCAACACAACGCTTAACCACTGGGGTACCAGGGCATGCACACGAGGCAATTGAAAATACCATGGCTTGGGTCAGGGGCGCTTTAATCCTCAAAGTAACATCCTTGCTTTTTTTTTTTTTTTAACACGTTAAAGAGGATCTGTGTAGACTTATCTAATGCAATACATCATTTGATCTCTTGACTGCTGCGTCCATAGCATTGATTGTGGATCCAAGCAAGACAAAATCCTAGACAACGTCATTTTCCCTTCTGTGTATCATGGTGTTGCCTATTGATTCAGTTGTGAGGATTTTCGTCTTCTATATGTTTAGCTGTAGTCCACACTGAAGACTGCAATCCTTGATCTTCATCAGCGAGTGACTCAAGTCCTCTTCACTTTCAGCGAGCAAGGTTGTGTCATCTGCATATCGCAGGTGGTTAATAAGCCTTCCTCCAGTCCTGGTGCCACACTCTTCATTATAGAGGCCAGTTTCTCTGATGATCTGCTGAGCATACAGACTTAATAAATACGGTGAGAGGATACGACACTGACAGCCACCTTTTCTGATTTTAAATCTTGCATCATTCCCTCAATCGGTTTGCACAGCTGCCTCATATGCACGCCCTACATGAGCGCAATGAAATGGTTTGGAATCCTGTTCTCAAGGATATGCAGAGTCCGTTATGATCCACATAGTCACATGCCTTCGTGTAGCCCATGAAACATATGTGAACATCTTTCTGGTATTCTCTGATTTCAGCCAAGCCCCATCTGATGTCAGAAATGAGATCCCATTTTCCATATCCTCTTCTAAATCTGGCCTGAACCATGCACCGCTGCAACTGTTGTTGGGTGAGCTTCAGAAAACTTTACTTGCGTGATATCTGTGGTATTGTTATCAATGGATGTTTGCAGTTGTTCCTTTTCCTTCTGAGTCATGCCTCACTGCAAATGAAGGTTCCAAAGGCTTCAGTCCTGAAAGCCTTATGCATCTGCATCCTCATGGTCATCTCTACTTTGAGAAGGCAGCTCTTCCTCAGGCAGATGTTGAGGGCCTTCCAGCCGGAGGGACTCCTTTGGCACTATCTCTATTAACGTTCTGCTTCTGTTCAGTCGGTTTTCAGTTACTGAGGATGGCTCGGTGCTGTTCGTAGGTTTTCAGTGGCTAATTCTATAGAGGTGGTCAGCTTATTCCTTCTTCCTCATTTCTTTCTAGTCTGGAAGCTCTGCTGAAACTTCTCCACATTGGGTGACCCTGCTGGTATTTCAACTACCAGTGGCATAGCTTCCAGCAATACAGCCACCCACCAGCTACTCCAGGGTGACACACTGACAGACAAGTGGCAGTCTTCCAGAGAGTTTGCTCAGTTTCTCATAGAGGACTCCCTCCTCCACTCCTCGGCATCCTGCCACCACGGCTGAATTTCTGTGGAGGATCAATGTTGAAATGTTGGGCAGCCTGTTGCAAGCTTGGAGAGGAGGAGAAGGACAAACAGTGCTCTCTGACACAATTGCTTTAAAGTATAGAGATTTAAGCATGCCTCATGATAGCCCTAAAATTCAAGGTCTCCCACTTCCCTCAATTTCTGCTCTAAGTCTTCCTGGGGTTGCTTTCAGCAGAACAGATTTCCTTTCTGCTGCCTCCGTTGGGTGTTCCGAGTTATAGTTTCATCTGTCAGAAGGCTCCTACCCACTTTCCATCTTCCAGAAATCTGTGGAAACTTCTCACTCATCGACTATGAACTTTCCCATTGTTTATGGTTATGCTTTTCAAGAGGTTCTGGTGGCATAGTGGGTACGTGTTGGGCTGCTAATGGTAAGGTCAGCAGTTCAAATCTACCAGCTGCTGCATGGGAAAAAGATGGGCTTTCTACCTCCATGAAGTCACAGTATCTGAAACTCACAGGGCAGTTCTACCTTGTCCTATAGGGTTGTTATGAGTCGGCATTGACTCTCTGGTAGTGATTTTTTTTTCCTGAACCCCCAAGAGGTTGAGAAAGTGAACAGTCTAAAAATCGCCTCCTGAATGGATGAAGGCATCCTACTGTTCATGTTTGTCCCTTTGCCTCAAAATAGTTCAATCTTTGCCTTAGTTTCCCGTGGCTGCCATTACAAACCACCACATATTCAGTGGATTAAAACAACAAATCCTTTCTAGAATTAGTTGATTTATTTTAGTCATTCTGGAGACAAGAATCCGACAGGGCTGCAATCATGGTATAAACAAAGCTGGTTCCTTCTGGGGTCTCTAGAGGGCAGTTTGCTACTTGCCTCTTCCAGTTCCCGGTGGCTCCCAATGGTCCTTGGCTTTGGCTGCTTCACTCCAATCTCCCACTTTCATTGTCACATCTACTCCCTCTTCTGGAACCAAACCATCCCCTGCCTTCCTGTTACGTCAGGATCCTGTGAATTTTCTAGGGCCCACCTTAGTAATCCAGGAAAATCCCCTTTAACACAGAGGTAACATTTACAGGGGAATTAAGACATAGGCATCATTGAGGACTTAAAAAAATCATTTCATTGGGGGCTCATACAGCTTTTATCGCAATCCATCCATCCATCCATTGTGTCAAGCATATTTGTACATTTGTTGCCATCATCATTTTCAAAACATGTTCTTCCTCCTTGTGCCCTTGGTATCAACTCCTCCTACTTTTTCTCTCCCTCCCTCACGAACCCTTGATAATATATAAATCATTATTTTTTTCATGTCTTACACTGATTGATGTCTCTCTTCACCCACTAGAGGAAAGTTGTATGTTTTAGCGGTGCTATACTGCACCCTGGCTGGCTCGCCTCTTCCCTGTGCCCCTTCTGTAAGGGGATGTCCAATTGTCCGCAGACGGGCTTTGGGTGTGCACTCTGCACTCCCTTTCACTCACATTGATATGATTTTTTGTTCTGAGTCTTTAATTGAAGACCCTTTAAAAACCCTTTCTGTTACTACATACAGCTAATCAATCACCAACTCCTGTAGACTGATTAGTCCAGCAGTTCAGAATGTTTAGAGTGCATGAAAATCTCTTGGAGATCTTTGAAAAAATGTGAACGTCCAATGTCTTAGTTACATTTTTATGCCAAAAGAATCAAGATGAATTGGATTTTGGAAATATTATATACTTAGATATGAATCCCCACTTGTCTGTGTCCGTTTTCTGAACTGTGGTGGCTTAAATGCTTCTGTGATTCTGTAAGTTAGCCCACTGGTATTTAAATACTAGTGCTGCCACCATAGTGGATAGATTTTACCAGAGCTTCCAGACTAAGACAGGCTAGACGGAAGGACTTAGAAATCTAGTTCTAAAATTTTAGCCAATGAAAACATTATGAATATATTTTAGTGAAATACACAAAGACCTGGAGTTAGAAAACCAAAAGAGAAGAAAACACTTAATATTTCATAAACTTAAAGAAAAAAATTCAAGCCACACATTGTAATATTGATGGATAACATGAGGAAATTGTTGAACCACATAGGAAGCATCAAGGGATGATGGAAGGAATAAAATATGTCACTGCACCAGAAAAGTTTGGTGGACATTAAGTCACTTCAGAAAGTAGCATATGATCAAGAACCACAGGTACTGAATTAAGAAATCCAAGCTGCCCTGGAAGTACTAGTGAAGAAGCAAACTCCAGGAATTAATGGAATATGAACTGAGATGTTTCAATAAATGGATACAACCCTGAACATGCTCATTAATCTAAGCCAAGATATTTGGAAGACAGTTATCTGGACAATTTACTGGAGCAGATTCACATATATGCTTACTCCAAAGAACCAAGACTCAAGAGTATGGAAATGATTGAACTATATCATTATGATTACATGTAAGTAAAATTTTACTGAAGAAATGTAAAAAATGGTTGTATCAGTACATCAATAAAGAGCTATCATAAATTCAGGCTGGGTTTATAAGAGCACTTGGAACAAGGGATATCATTGCTGATGTCAGTTAGCTCTTGGCAGAAAGCAGATTATCAGAAATATGTTTGCTTACCTGTGCTTTATTAACTGTGTGTGTGGATTTGTCTGTGTGGATCATAAGAAGCAATTTTATAGCACTGTGATGAGTGAGGACTCTAGTAGACTTAATAGTGCTTCTGTAGAACCTATACATAGAACATGTGGTGTGGGGGGCAGGGAGGGAGGGGAAAATGAGGAGCTGATGCCAGGGGCTTAAGTGAAGAGCAAATGTTTTGAGAATGATGAGGGCAATGAATGTGCATGTGTGCTTGACACAATTGATATACGTATGGATTGTGATAAGAGTTGTATGAGGCCCTAATAAAACAATTAAAAAAAAGAACACATGGTGTTCATTAAACAGAACAAGGAGATACCAAATGGTTTAAAATGGAGGGATGTGTGTGTGTCAGGTTTGTATCCTTTTACCATACAAACTCAATCTATATGCTGAGCAAAACAAACAAACAAACAAACAAACAAACAAACTGAGAACTGTACGATAGGAAGGAGAATGTGGCATGAGGTGTGGAGGAAGCCTCATACACAACGTGTGGTATAGAGATGGCACAGCCGTGCTTGCTGAGAGGGAAGAAAACTTGACGACGCTTGTTGAAGATCAAAGACGGTCGCCTTCAGTGTGGATCACATTGTGACATAAAGCAAAGACTCTCACAATTGGGCCAACATCATAATAAATGAGGAGACTATTGAAGTTGTCAGTAATTCATTTTACTTGGATCCACAATCAATGCTCTTGGAAGCAACAGCCAGGGAATGAAAAACAGAATGCACTGGGAAAATTTGCTGGCTGAAAGTGAGGAGGATTTGAGCCACTTGCTGATGGAGATTAAGGATTGCAGGCTTCAGTATAGATCACAACTCAATGTCAAGAAGCCCCAAATCCTCACAACTGGACCAATAGGTAACTTCATGATAAAAGGAGAAAAGGTTGAAGTTGTCATGGATTTATTTTGCTTGAACCCACGGTCCATGCTCAGGGAAGCTGCATTCAAGAGATCAAAAGACGTGTTGCATTAGGCAAATCTGCTGCGCAAGACCTCTTTAGAGCATTGAAGGACAAGGATGTTACTTTGAGGACTAAGGTGCTCCTGGACCAAGCCTTGGTATTTTCTATTGCCTCATATGCACGTGAAAGTTCGACACGGAAGAAGGAAGACAGAAGACAATTTGACGCCTTTGAATTGTGCTGCTGGAGAAGAATATTGAAAGCTCATGGCCTGCTAAAAGGACAAACAAATGTGTCTTGGAACAAGTCCAGTCAGAGTGCTCCTCAGAGGCCAAGATGGCCAGCCTTCTTATGTACTTGGGACATGTTGTCAGGAGAAGCCAGTCCCTGGAGGAGGACACCATGCTTGGTAAAGTGGAGGGCAGCAGAAAGAAGAAAGCCCTCAAAGATAACCGACGCAGTGGCTGCAACAAAGGGCTCAAGCAGAGGAACAATTGCGAGGGTGATGGAGGGCCGTGTGGTGTTTTCTTCTGTTGTGCACAGAGCTGCTATGGGTCATGACTGACTCAATGGCACCTAAGCAGAAGCCAGAGGAATGAACAAATCGCAGAGCTATCACACTCCTTAGAAAAGAGGATGGGTATGAGATTAGGAGAGATCAGTCCCCGGAAAAGGACACCGTGCTTAGTACAGTCAATAAAGAGGAAGACCTAACGGAGGCAGGTTGATGCTGGCTGTAACAATGGGTCGGGGCAGAGTACCAATTGGGAGGCGAGCACAGGATCCGTTGGACATGGGATGGCAAAGAATCAGAACCGACTTGAGGGTCCCTCGCAACAATAAGGTATATAACTTTCTATCATAAAAGCTCAAACTAACCAGAAGTTATAAGAAAGGCGCAATAACTCCCACACACTTGAATTCACCAGCTGTTTCCATGTCGCACCGTTTGCTCTCTCATTTCTTTCTTACTCCATTTTCTGAGTCTTTTGAGAGTAAATTTTAGTCACCAAACTCATTCCCTCCCAAACCTTTCATGGGTACTTCCTAAGAATAAGACATTCTCTTTCATAACCGCAATACCGTTACCATGTAGTTAATATGGAAACAATACAATCTCCTTTCCCACCAATAAATAAGATTATGTCAAGATCGCAAGCGCTGTATCTTATTGTTTTCATTTGCCTAGATTACCTTTCCTAGTCCTTTATTCTTAGCCTTTTGAATCACTTTTTCTTAAGTACACTTCTCCTAAAGTTTGGTCTTGCTTTGTGAGCAAAGTAAGAAATCTTTTAACAAATGAGTTCAGCGTATGCATATTTATTGGTGTGCCTACGGTGATTGGTGCCAGCTCTGCTGCGTTATTTTGTGCTACAGTTATTGTGCTTGTTACGTTGGCTGTGCTTCTCTAGATAGTTTTCTTTGTTTTTAAAAATAATTTTGGCATCGAGGATGTGCATAGCTTGTGTGTATTAGAGGTTCCTTTTATGCTTACACCTTAATGACATCCTTTGCCCCCTGATATTTAATTTAACATTTTCTATCTAGTGTCCTTTTAAAGTGTACTTTGTGTCCTAGTGACTCTCCAATAGTCCACAAACTACTGTTAGTAGTTTAAAAAGGACGTATGCAAGTGACGTTATTATGCAGGTAGAGCTGAGAACCACCGGGAGCTGGCCCACCTGCCCGTCCTCTTTCAGACGTTCATCACTATTCTGGTCCAGTTTGCATCACTCCTCACACATTGCAAATCTGCCGCCTCACTTTCAGGACTCTGTTCATTAATCTTGCTTTAGACAGTTGTTGCTGGTATTAGTCACAGCCAGAGTGGCCCCCGACTCAGGGTGACCTTACATATAACCGAACGAAGCACTGCCAGGTTCTGTGCCATCTTCGCGATTACTGGTATTTTTGAATCCACCGTTGGGGCTCTTGTGTCAATCCATTTCATTGAAGATTTCTCTCATTTGCCTTCCACCGACGGACTAGCGGAAAGGTGTCATTCAATTATATACCTGCAAATTACAATTGTTCATATTTTGTTCTAAGCCGCAGATGATGTGAATAGTTTAGGTTGCACTAAGTTTTCTAGGCTAAAGAATGTTTGTGATCTCCACAGTGTTGATCGGGTGGGTGAAGTCTCAACAGGGTCAGCGCCCCTGCATTTTCACGCTGACCCTGCCGCTTGTTTGATGTGTGGTCTTGAACGAGTCATTTAACCTTTCTTGTTTCTCATCTCCCACTTCTATTATTGGGCATTTACATAGGATTTGTTGCCATAGTAACCGAAAATAATACTGACCTATCTCTCAAGAGTGGGTGTCATGGGGATTAGCTAATTTACAGCTGTGAAGAGCTTTCCACATATGAACTGCTAAACAACAGTGAGATCGTAAAGAGAATTTAAAACGCCCTCAGCTCGTGCAGCGTGCCCATTTGATGCCCATCATTATATGTTTAACTATTAGTGTTACTACTCATAATAAACTTTTATGAGGTGCTTTAGGTGGTTGAAGCGTTTTTATGAGAGCTAATTAGTTGTTCCAACCAGCTCTATGAGGTAGGTCAGTATTTTTATCATCCCTGTTTTGGAAATTACATTTATTAGGTGCATGCATCATTAAAAAAATCTTAAATGTCTTGATATTGGGAAGCAATTTGTGATTGGAGACAGATTTCATACAGATGTCACACTTGACGTGAAGCCCCGGGTGGAGCAACGGGGGGCTGGATTATCCTTTTGCTTCCCAATGTTTAACATTGGCAAGTCTTTCTATTTTTAATCCTTTTAATGTTTGCCCACCATGTACATGTCAGTTCTTGTGCTAGGCTCTTGTGTGTATCAGCCAGAGTTCAATTAGGAAAATCGAAATCACTCTAGATATTTCAAATAGAAGGAGTTTAGTGTGAGAAATTGGTTACATAAGTTTTTGATGGGCTAAAAGAATAAATGGGAGGATTAGGTTCTTGGGAGGCGGATAAGAGAGGATGAATAAGAAGCGATATCTAGAAAGCAGTAATGTCAGGTGTGAGTCTCACTGTAGGACTGGAGAAACAAAGGGAGGAAGGTCGTTAGTTACCAGAGGTCCAGAATGCTACTCACTGCTGGCCTTGAGCCATCAAGAGACTGTGCTGCAGGACGTAGATTTATAGAAGGGAGCAGAGCAAGAGAGATACACAGAGTACTCTGGTTCCTGGCAGAAACAGGTATGGAGTCAGAGGTGGTGATGCCTGGGCAACATGCTGGTCTGTACCTCCACTTCACACAGCCGGATGACAAAGGATGGATGCAGGACCGGAGATAGCAGACAGGTAACTGGTCCTTCCTGGGAGTTTGTTTAGTGCTTCTTGGAATCTCAGAGGGTTCCACAGACTTGCTCCACTGCACTTACATTTGCAAGGGAAGGACCAGCTATGGACACTCAGGTTTGGCAACACCAAGTACTAAGTGTGAACACCAGGCATGGCCCCTCCCAGTCTAATTTCCTTGCCTTTGGAGTGGGGCTCTGGGAGGCAGATGGTGAGAATGTCCATCTTTAACCTAACTACAAAGGATGAGATGGGGATCACCTTGAAGCGTCTACACAAAAGCACTAGACCACTGTTCATGCAGCCTGCACTGCTACTCTGTGTTGCTATTTGTAAAGGTAAGTTCAGAGACTTAGATGGGACTTTCCTTCTTTCAGGATGAGGCTGTAAGTCCTTATATTAAGACTGTGATTGAAGGTGAGGGTATGCAGGAGCCCCTCTCAGTCTGTGCTTGACGCTGTTGTTGGATTCACATACGGTTGTATAGAACAGGTTACAGCATTTTGGTTGCAGATTCTAATTTATCTTGACGGGTTTTTAAAAATGCTGTCATAGGTCCAAAACACAATATTTGCTTTAGTAAAACTTTTGTTACATTATTGAAGGAGCTCTGGTGGCACAATAGTTAAAGACAAACAAGCGCCAGCTACTCACCCCAAAGCCGCCAGTTTGAACCCAGCAGCTGCTCTTCGGGAGAAAAAGGTGGCCGCACACTTCCACAAAGATGCACAGCCTGGGAAACCCGATGGGACAGTTCCACTCTGCCCTATAGGGTTGCCATGAGTGGAAATCGACTTGATGGCGGTGAATTTGGTTCAGCCTCGTTACATTCTTATTAATAATCCCATTTTATAGAAAGGGAAACTGAGATGTAACATATACTCATTACACCAACATCTGTGACCCAAAGACTGCAAATTATATAATCCGAAGCTGAAGAAGAGAATAGTGTCAGAGCTTAAATTGTGAGATGCTGGTTTGCCACGGATGACAGAGGAAGTCCAGGAGTCATTTGCATGATCTGCACAGGAAATCCGCCTCTGGAGATTTCCCTCTAACTCAAGCTGCGGGATGGGAATAAACTGGCTGCCAGACTGAGAGTATTGGAGAGATGATCAACCTGACTCCTGACTTGAAAGGTTTAAACCTTGCCACTTGATCCCCCCACTCTGATACACTTTTGACCTGATTTTCAATATTTTCTGTCTTCCCATAGTAGGGTTTATCTCCGATGTATTTTGTCATTGTGGGTAGCCTTCTTGAATCTTTGTTATGTGTTTTCCTGTTTTTTGGGTTTTTTTGCATGTGAAACCTAGAATTGATGAGCCTATGGAGACAACAATTGGAATAAGAGCTCATGGGGGGGAGGGGTACAGTGTGGGAGGTGGAGTGGGGGTAGAAGAGTTCAAGATATAAAGGAATTCAAAAAGGAAGAAATGTTTTGAAATTGATTGTAGTAGCAATTGTATAATACTACTTGATGTGATTGAACTATGGAAATGGTCTGATATTGGTATTAGCTCCCAACAAAATGATTTTTAAAAATAATAAAAGAGTGAAGAGAGAAAAATGAAAACATACTCATTGGATACTGGTCAGAAACAAATAATGAAAGCCCAGACTCCCGAGTTCCATTTTATGAGTGGGCATGAAATAGCACCCCTTTCAGGGCAGGCTAAGGCAATTTTCTTCCTTTTCTGAAGCTGTTTCTTCACCGAGGAAAGAGGAGCATTTGCTCCTCATGTCTTGCGTGTGAATGTTAGGACCAATTGTGATAATATGTTGTAAAAGTGTTTGGTAAAATATCAAGTGTGTTACCAATGTTGCAGACTATTGCTGAGTTGTCACGATGCCCCTGAGCTGTAGAAATATATGGCCTCTACAAGAGTTGAGAAATGTTTATGATAAAACAAGACTTTGTAGCATTCTGCCATCAGTCATTTCCTGATATCATGAACTGTACTTAATGTTTATACCCATCTTCACCCATCAGAGACCATGAAATCATTTTCGTAGCCTGTTGCTTTTCCACGTAGCAGCCTTAACATTTGTATCACTCTGAGAGAGGTTATGTAGACATCACTCGCACCAAACTCGGGCTTTTCATCAATCTCCTTTTGGCTGCAGAGCCCCATGGAAGGCAATATCCAACTTGCTTTCTATCCAGTAACTCACGTCAGCCAAGCACAAAACTATGGGAGCAAACCTAAACCAAAGATACGGGATCTTAAGTGACTCACGCATCGGAAGGTGAGCAGTCATTGCTGGGGATCCTTGAGTCTCTGGGTGGTACGAACAGTTAATGCATTCAGTTGCTAACCAAAGGACTGGGGGTTCATGTTTTGGAATCATCTCAGAAGAAAGGTGAAGTGATCTACTTCCAGAAAATCAGTCATTGAAAGAAAACTTTGTGGAGCCCACACAGTTCTACTCTAACAATACGGGTCAGTGCAGAGGAGGGTCAACTCGATGACTAGTACAGAAGGGTAGTTCTTTAATTCTTCCTCCCCCCACCCCACATACACACGATCATGATCCCAATTCTACCTGTAAAATTCAGCTAAACCAAAGGATGTAATGAGGAGTGAATACCAAGAACTTCAGTGGAGAGCACATGTTTTGAGAATGATGAGGGCAACGAATGTACAAATATATTTGACACGATGGATGGATGGATGGACTGTGATAAGAGTTGTGTGAGCCCCCAATAAAATGATTTAAAAATACTATGTGTGTTGGCATCTCTGGGGATTTTCTCTTTTCCTGGAAGTGATCAAACTATTATCAACGAAACACGTTTCCTCCACTGTAGGTCAGAAACCATGATTGTCCCTTGGATTGGGTCGGGCTGGCAAGAACTTGAGCTTTGCTGCTCTGTCTTCCCGGCGTGGCCTTGGTGCCTGAGATAAATGCCGGACCAGCAGCACCGTTTCCATGAGGTTGAGGGCTGAGCATCCCTCCTTTTGGGCAAAGACTAGAATCCATTCCCTTCCCCCAAGGGGCATTCTGGTCAGCAGCTTAGCTGAACACATTTCCTTCTATATAACGCTCCAAATGTGAGCCAGAGGGGACCTCACAGAAACATGTAATTCCCGACTTTGGGGGTGTCCCCTTCAAGTGATGGTCATTACACAGGAATACTCTATTCTGCAGCCAGGTTCTAGCACACACATTTATCAATGAGAACAAAATGAGGACCACTAACCACTCCATCAAAGTCTGCATTCAGAATCTAAGGACTGGGAAGGAGCTACAGGAACATGTTTGACTTCACCTTCTCAGTGCCACAGAAATTCCTAAAACACTTTGTGGGCAAATAATACAAGTCTCCAAAATTAGTGTGCTTGCCAAAAGGCAATTATACCCAAAGGAAGCATTTCTGTTTGAATTTAATTGATTTGAAATTAGCGTTCCCTTCCTTTCGGTGGCTCCATTCTTGTTTACTGGGAAAACATTCGCAGCAAAACACATACTGCGTGTGTACCTGGACCTTGACAGTCTCCCCGGCAAATACTCTCCAGCACAGCGCATGCAGACATATTTGCCTCAGGGACCCGCATCGCTCTAAAGGAACTGTTTGAGTCTCCCAAGAAAATGCTATCTTTATTTGACAAGACCAACACGGATTCTGCAAACCACCTCTCAGGACAACGCTAAGAAGGTCTATTGGTTTTGATCTCTCACATTGGTGAAGTATTGGAAAGCACCAGAAGATATTATCTTAGGACAGTGGTGACTGCTACATAGTAGTGTTGCTTCCTTTTATTTTTGGACCCCCAAATGGAAAGTAAGTGGATTAATTCTTTAACAAGGATTAGGAACAGATTGGTCTGGAAACATATTTTTCTTCGTATTATAGACCTTTTGTTTCATCTGTTTCTGAGGAAAGGAAACAATTCTTCAGGGAAATTAGAGCACATAGGATTCTAAGCATGGGGTGAGGGATGCCCGTGGTCATTTTGAATAAGGTTTCTAATTTATTTCAGCATCCTATTTCTCTAAAAGTTTTAAACAAAACACACGGATATGCATTGCATAGAGATACAGCTATTCGCGATGTCTGAAAAACCACACAAATCCATACTGCATGATCTCAACCACCTAAAATTGTACGCTCAGTCATTTATGTTCATACATAGCATGTAGAAAGATGTGTCAATTACAACTATTAAATCACCAAAATGATTTTGGATACCTTTTGTGTTCTTTATTTTTGCTCTTTGCTTTTCGGTTTTCTAAAATGCACCCCAAAAAGCTTGAAGAGGAAAAACAAGTGATTTAATTTAAAAAGCTTGTATTGAATTCCCATTCCCTGCTGACACACACACGCACACAGTCGCAATCAAAGGAAAATGGAATGACGATATAATGGAATTCTGTCACAATTTTAAGCACTCCTCTACCCTGCTATATGTCCTTCTCTCTATACATACACACACACACACATCTTTACACACACACATCTATACACACACATCTATACACACGCACACACATCTCTACACACACACATCTCTACACACACACATCTACACACACAACTATACACACACACAACTATACACACACATCTATACACACACATCTATACACACGCACACACATCTCTACACACACACATCTCTACACACACACATCTACACACACACAACTATACACACACACAACTATACACACACATCTATACACACACATCTTTACACACACACATATATACAGACACATTTATACACACACATCTATACACACACATCTATACACACACACATCTATACACACACATCTATACACACACATCTATACACACACATCTATACACACACATCTATACACACACACATCTACACACACACATCTATACACACACATCTATACACACGCACATCTACACACACGCACATCTACACACACATCTACACACACACATCTATACACACACGCACATCTACACACACGCACATCTACACACACACATCTACACACACACATCTATACACACACATCTATACACACGCACATCTACACACACGCACATCTACACACACATCTACACACACACACATCTATACACACGCGCACATCTACACACACACATCTACACACACACATCTATACACACACACATCTATACACACACATCTTTACACACACACATCTATACACACAAATCTATACACACGCACATCTATACACACGCACATCTACACACACACATCTATACACACACATCTATACACACACATCTACACACACACATCTATACACACATCTTTACACACACACATCTATACACACACATCTATACACACGCACATCTACACACACGCACATCTACACACACACATCTACACACACACATCTATACACACACATCTATACACACACATCTTTACACACACACATCTATACACACACATCTATACACACGCACATCTATACACACGCACATCTACACACACATCTATACACACACATCTACACACACACATCTACACACACATCTATACACACACATCTGTCAACACACACATCTATACACACACATCTATACACACATCTTTACACACACATCTATACAGAGATATCTATACACACACATCTATACACACACATCTTTATACAGACACATCTATACACACACATCTATACACGCACATCTATACACACGCACATGTACACACACAAATCTATACACACACACATCTATACACACACATCTATACACACACATCTATACACACACACATCTATACACACACATCTATACACACACATCTATACACACACACATCTATACACACACATCTATACACACACACATCTATACACACACACATCTATACACACACATCTATACACACACACATCTATACACACATCTATACACACGCACATCTATACACACATCTATACACACGCACATCTATACACACGCACATCTACACACACATCTATACACACACATCTATACACACACACATCTATACACACACATCTTTACACACACATCTATACACACGCACATCTATACACACACACATCTACACACACATCTACACACACACACATCTATACACACACATCTATACACACACATCTATACACACGCACATCTATACACACGCACATCTACACACACATCTATACACACACACACATCTATACACACACATCTATACACACGCACATCTATACACACGCACATCTATACACACACACATTTACACACACATCTACACACACACATCTATACACACACATATCTATACACACACACATCTATACACACACACATCTCTACACACACATCTCTACACACACATCTATACACACGCACATCTATACACACACACATCTACACACACATCTTTACACACATCTATACACACACATCTATACACACACATCTATACACACGCACATCTATACACACGCACATCTATACACACGCACATGTACACACACACATCTATACACACACATCTATCAACACACACATCTGTCAACACACACATCTATACACACACATCTATACACACATATATACACACACATCTATACACACACATCTATACACACACATCTATACACACACATCTACACACACGCACACAACTTGCATGATGCTCTGATGCTGCAAGTTATGCCACTGGTGCTTAATGACCAACAGGGTCCATGGTGAACAGGTTTCATAGGAGCTTCCAGAGTTAGAACCTACTATAAAGAAGGGATCGGCAGTCCACGTCTGAGACGTTAGAAATGGGCACATCTTACGAATAGCAGTGGGACACTAAGATACAGTGTTGAAAGGTGAGCCCTCATGTTGGGCTCTAGCCAGATCATACTGACCGCCCTCCAGCCAATGCTAACTCCTAGTGAACCTTGTGGGCTTCCGAGACTGTAACTGTTACGGGATTAGAAAGCCCAGTCTTTTCCCCACAGAGTGGCTGGTAGTTATGAACTGCCGACCGCACGGATTGTCACCCAAAATATGACTGAGGAAGAGCTGCTGCTCAAAGTAAAGTTGACCTTCATCACATGAAAGGAGCAAAGATTTTTGGACCTTCATTTGTTGATGGGTTGTGACTCAAAATGAGAAGAAACAGTGGCAACTATCCATTGGTAATCAGAATATGGAATATATTAAGTACGAATTTAGCACACTTGGAAGTTGTCAAGTGATAAGGTAAAAGAGCTAAACAGAAAACTTCAGAGGGAAGTTCAAGAAGATAAAGTAGAATGAAATGTACAAAACACCTGAAACTAGAAAACCAAAAAGAAAGAACTTAGCATTTAAGGTGAAAGAAAGGAAGAAAAAAATCAAGTCTTGAGATGCAGTATTGAATATTTTTATGGAAAAATATTTACTAATGCAGAAAGCATCAGAAGAAACAGAAGGAATACATAGAGTCACTGTACCAAAAATAACTGCTCAATATACAACTATTTCAAGAGGTGGTATATGATCAAGACCCAATAGTACTGAAGGAAGAAGTCTAAGCTGCACTGAAAGCCAAATCAACTCAATCAATCCTATTGCCTAGGGCTGACCTGCCCTCTGTGGGTTTGCAAAAGTGGAACTCTCTACCGGAGAAGAAAGCCTCCAGGAATACCAACGAAGTTTTTCAACAAGCGGATGAAGCGCGTAAAGCACTCACTAATCTAGGCCAAGAAATTTGGAAGACAGCTACCTGATCAACTGACTGTTCCTTCAACTCTCACTGCACGGAGTCAATTCTGACTCCTGGTGATCCTATAGGACAAGGTAGAACTGCCCGAGAGCCTGTAATTCATTATGGGGATAGAACACCTCATCTTTCTCCATTGGAGTGATCGATGATTTGGATTGACCGGCCTTGTGGTTAGCAGCACAGTGCATAACCATTAGGCACACTGACTGGAAGAGATCCCCATTCGTGCCCATTCCAAAGAAGGTGACCCAGCAGAATGCATAAATTATCAGGCAAAATCAGTAATATCACACGCAAGTAAATTCATGCTGAATTTCATTGAAAACCACTTTTAGTAGGACATCACAGAGAGCTGCCAGAAATCCAAGCTGAATTCAGAAGAGAATATGGAACAAGAGATTATATTGCTGATGTTAGATGGTTCTTGACTGAAAATGTTTATTATGCTTTTGACTATGCGAAGGCATTCAACAATTATAACAAGTTATGGATAATATTGGGAAGAAGAAAATTCCAGACCACTTAATTGTGATATGCGGAACATGTACGTGGACCAATAGGCAGTTGTTCAAAAAATTTTTTTAATGTGCTAATGAGTCATTTTGGACTCGCAGTGACCCTGTGAACAACAGAATAAAACGCTGCCTAGTCCTGTGCCATCCTCACAATTGTTCTTAGGTTTGAGACCATTGTTGCAGCCACTGTGTTGATCCAACTGTCGAGTGCTTTCCTCTTTTTCACTTCCCCTTTACTGTTCCAAGCATGATGCCCAACCCCAGGGACTGGTCTCTCCTGGCATGGCCAAAGTGGCAGTCTCACCGTTCTCCTTTCTAAGGAGCATTCTGGGTGTATTTCTGTGAAGACAGATGTGTTTGTTCTTTTGGCAGTCCATAGTACTTTCAGTATTCCTTGTCAGCACCACAATTCAAACACATCTGTTCTTCTTTGGTCTTCCTTCTTCAGCACCCAACTTTCACATGCATATGAGGCAATTGAAAACATCATGGCTTGGGTCGGGTGCACCTTAGTCCTCAGGATGGTAACATCATGATAAACAGAAAAAAATATACTGAAGCTGTCGGGGATTGCATCTTGCTTGTATCCACAATCAATGTTCATGGAAACAGCAGTTCAGAGAGGAAACAACATTTTGTGTTGGGTAAATCTGCTGCACAAGACCTGTTTAAAGTGTTGAAAAGCAAGGATGTTATTTTGAGAACAAAGAGAACACTGAGTAGCTTAAAATCAGGAAAGGTGTAGGTCAGAGCGGTAGCCTCTCACCATACTTATTTGATGCGTACGCTGAGCAAAACATCGGAAAAGCGGAACTATGCGAAGAAGATTGAGGCATCAGTATGGGTGGGAGATTTTTTAATAGGCTATGATACACAGAAGGTACAACCTTCCTTGTCGAAAGTGAGGAGGACTTAGACACTTGCTGAAGAAGATCAGTATGGATTCCAACAGAATATAAAGAAAATTAAAATCTTCACAATGAATAGACCAGTGGACAACATCATGACAAAAGGAGAAAATCTCGAATTTGTCAAGGATTTTATCTTGTTTGTATCCACATCAATGCTCACAGAATTAGCAGTGAAGAGATAAATGACACATTGCATTAGACAAATATACTACATAACACTTCACTGAAGTGTTGAAGAGCAAAACAAAGATGTCACTTGAAGAGTAACCATCCACTTGACTTAAGCCATGGTATTTTTCCATCACTTCATATACATGTGAAAGTTGGACATTGAATGAGGAAGATTAAAGAATCACCAATGCATTTGAATTGTAGTGCTGGTGAAAAATATTGAAAGTATTTTGGACAGTCAGAAGAACAAACACGTTGTCTTGGAAGAAGTAGAGTCAGAATGCTCTCTAGAAGTAAGGTTGGTGGGACTTAATCTCAGGTCCTTTGGACATGCTATCAGGTGATGTCAGTCCTTGACAAAGGATATCAGCCTTGGTAAGTATAGGGGAAGCTAAAAAGAGGAAAACCACAGTGGGATGTTGTGGTAGTTACATAATCTGCTGTCAATTTGAGACTTATGAGTGAAGGGGTGGAGCCTAGCCTGTCAGTCAGGTCATAGCCAATGAGGTATCTGTGTGGGCATGGCCTTTTCTCCTGAGGATTCTTGAAACCCTTGTATTCTTCCTTGGAGACGGGAGACACTCTCTCTCTCTCCACCTCCCCCCTCTCTCTGCTTACTCTCTGGGAGACATTGCAGCTGACAAGCCATATGGAGACAGGCTGATGGCAGCCAGAGCCTCTGAGCTGGAGAAGCCACATGGAGTCCCCTGCCAGCGCTGAGATGATTACAACACCACTGGATCCACAAGACTTTCCCCCTGTGATCGTCCTGCATTCGGCATCATTACATGTGTTTCCTGAGTCTGAAGAGGAATTCATAGGTTGGTATCAGACATATGGCTAATACTGGACTTATGGACTTGATCTGGACTAGGCTGGGATGTTTTCTCAATATTCAATTGCTCTTTCTTTTTCACAAATGAGTCTCCCTGGATTTGTTTCTCTAGATGTATTGATGCATTTGCTACAATAATGGGCTCAAACAGGAATAATTGTGAGGATGGTGTGGATGAGGCAGTGTTATGGTCTGGGTTGTAGGATGAGTTGGAACTGACTGAATGGCACCTAACAACATGCATGTGTGTTGTTTTTATAAATGCACAAGTGATGAATGCTCTTGTGGAAAATCAGATAAACCATAGAAGAAAAGAAATATCAGCTTTAATCTAAGCACCTACAAGTATTTTCTTAATGCTTCTTCTAAATATAATTATAACCTTCAATGTAATATTTTGCATAAGGATATAGTATGGACAGCCTATAAAAGTCTTCTTTTACTTATTAAATTGTAAACATGTTTCCTATTTATTAATTGTTAACAACTTTATGCAATTGTATTATGCAATGTTCTAGTCTCTTGAAATTGGTATTTAGATTGCTTTCAATTTTTCTCAATTTTAATGTGTTGTAATTTTTTCAGAGGCTGCAATCTGGTGAGTGGATCATCTAAATCAAGGGATATATAAAACTTTTAAGTATTTGATATGTATTGCCAAATTCCTAACCATAAACACTATGCTGAATTTCACTTTCACCAGAAATGTAAAAGAGAGGTTATTTCTATAGATCCCAGCCACCATTGGAAATTTAAAAATATCTTCCAAATCAATGGGACCAAACAAACTCACTGGTATGGAGTCAATCCCAACTCATAGTGACCATAAACGACAGAGTGAAACTGTCCCTATGGATTTCTGGGACTTTAACTCCACGGGAGTAGAAAACCTCATCTTTCTCTTACTGGACGACTAGTATTTTCAAACTGCTGACCTTGTGGTTAGCAGCCCCAAATGACTACCAGGACCAATAAAGTGAGGTGTATCTTACTCAAAGCCTATACAACAATAACAGTGAAGGTATGATTTATATTTGGTAGATTTTTGGCAGAGTCCTGGGAGGCTGCATGGCCAGAGACTGAGTGGAGTTGATTCTGATGAAAGGCAGTTGGGTGTGTCGGAGTAGAACTGTGCTTCATGGGGCTTTCAGGGGCTAATTTTATGGAAGTGGATTGTCTAGCCTTCTGAGATGCCTCTGGGGATAGTTGAAGCTCTAACCCTTTGTCCTATCCTGAGACTTCTGGGCTGCCTTGGGGAATAGTAAAAGGACACAGAACAATAGAGAGGGCACTAAGATACTGGTAGTGCAGATGGAATTGGAGCTCCGAGTTAGTAGCGCTGCCATTAGGATGCACCCAGGATTAAGGGCAACCTGCCTGTGGTAGGTACACAATTTCATGTCAACTTGAAGATATATAAAAGTGTAGGGGTGGTGTTCAACCTGTCAATCAGGTCACAGCCTGCTGGTGCCTCCTTGTGGGCAGGTCTTCTCATAAGAAGGGCCTTAGGAACCTCTCTCTCTCTCCCTCTCTCTCTCTCTCTCTCTCTGCCTTCACCTTCCTGATTTCTGCTAGAGCCCTGTAAGGTGTCCACTGCCATTGGATCCACATTACTGCACCCACCAACCTATGATCTTCCTACATTCTACATCACTGCTTGTGACAGTGTGAGTCTAAAGAAGGACTTATGGACTAGTATCTGACTTATGGACTTGAGTTGGAATGGGCTGGGGTGTTTTGTAGTTCTTGACATAAATCTCTTTCTTACACAAATATGCACATCCCTGAATTTGTTTCTCTAGTCAACCTGGCGTAACACACTGGCACAGGCTGCACCATACAGGTACTTATTTTTAATTTTCTGAATATACAGTTAAAAGGGCTCCTGCCTGAGCAAAGCCCAGTTGAGGGCTCTTCCTTTTATTCCCTCACAGTATTCTGCCCGATTGGCCTAAGAAAACCAGGTACAAACGGACACAATTTACTGAGATAACTCCCTTATATATCAATCATGCATAAGATAATTGGTGTTAGAGAAACAGTTTATAGCAAAACGGTAACCCCCCCTTATGACCCAAGTTTCCTGGATTATGACTGATGGGTTGGGAGAGATTGTGGATCCTGTTGTATCTAAGACTACATCTGCTTCTCTGCCAGGGTAGGGGGGCTGTAGGTTGGGGTTTATTGTGGTGAAAAGCTCTTTGGAATCTAGTACCTCCCTTTTCCTTAGCTTTGATCAGAACAGCTCTGATTTTTATTTGCTATATGTGATTTTATTTGAAGTAAAGACTCTTCATCTTGAAAGCTTTGAAAATCTTGGGACAGGATATTAAGTGCCCTTTCGATTATAATTCTGTGATTTCTAAAATGGGCTTACTGTCTAGGTATGAGTTTGCAGTGTACTACTTTAACATATACATTTTCATATACTTTATATTTACTTCTTGAAGCAGTAAGGGAATGTATCATCACTCCCATTTCATAGACTTGGTAAGGTTAAGTGACTTCCCAAGGTCATATAGTGAAATAGAGCTCCAACTTAAACATAGGCCTTTTGATATCAAGTATTATCATTTTCCTACTACTCCTGTAAGAGAATGCCATGAGCTTTATTCCTAGAAGTTATAAGGAAAATAAGGCAAAGAGTAGTAATTCAAATATTTAAAAGTTGAATTAAAAGGACAATAAGTTACATACGTTTTTGTTTTTGAAAAGCACATTATATATGATTTTTTTAACTGACTGATCACTCGTCTTTGTCTGTTTTAAGAGTTATGTTTTCTGGTACATAAGCAATGGCCATGGCTATGAATATAATATGGATCGAGGACTGTTGTTTTTGAAACTGCAGGTAAATGCAGACTTCTATGCGTCAGCATGCATTAAGACAAGTTGTCTTGAGCAAACTTAGGAGGAGTTGTTGGTTGGCGTGGTGGAGTCCAGTGAGCATCATCTTTTGGAAGAATGCTCATTGCCTCCTCCTACGCGGCCTTTAGATCCTCTTCAAATCTAGTAACAAAGTCGGCATTCGTCTCCTGGATTCCATCATCTTTTTCATGAAATTCAAAAGTTGTGGATTATCCAAGATATACCTGACTACATGCATTTCAAGAATTTCTTTCTACTCTTCATCCAATCGCATGGGTTGGCTGGAAAAGACTTTTCCCCATCCCAGCCCTAAAAGAAAGGAGCCCTTTTGGCATTGTGAGATAATCACTGGGCTACTAACTGGTAGTCGGGTAGTTGGAACCGGCATGCTGCTCCTTGGAAGGAAAGATGAAGCTGTCTGCCTCTACTCATTTGTGGTCCTGGAAACCCCACATAGCAGCTCTCTTCTGCCCTATTGGGTTGCAATGAGTTTTAAAAATTAATTTTGAGTCAAAGGACAGGTATAACATGAGTTCCCCGTGGTAAGTACAACCAGCACACCAGGAATAGAAGGATAAACACCTATCTTGCAATAAATGGGTGGAAGAATAGATAGTTGGAGGGAGGTCAGGCCACACCTAGGGAGGTACATGAGAGTCCAACATAAAGAAGGGGAAGGGGGGCAGGTGGAGGGAGCAGCGGGGTGGGGAGAAACCGAGTGGATGGCACAGGGGAACAGGGCACTAATCCACCCAGGGGGAGAGTATTGGTTGTGTCCCCACAGAACTGGAACATGCATAAGAACCCCACCATGACACGCCAAACCAGGAGGAATCCACAAAGAGACTGGACCATACGCCGGCCCCGACCAGAATTAGCCTGGCCCCCACCATCGAAGGAAGTACCACAGAAAGTAAAAATAGATCGTCTGGTGTGGGAAAGGAACTGACTTACCACACCACACCCAGAAGGAAGCTGAAGCAAAGGAAGGAGGAAGAATGGAGTGGAACACACCTGGGCCCACCAAGCTCAGAGGACGATAGCCCGGCTCAGAGGGCCCAATGTAGAGTGGACCATATAGCCGGCCCCACAGCGAGATGCGACATCCTGCACTGACCCATGGCCCTACACGGGACAGCACCTGGGACACAGTGGGGGATGTGCGACTGAGCTGACTCCACAACATGGAGGCAAACACTGGGGGCATGCAATGGAGTAGCAGGGGAAGCAGAGCAAGGAGGTCCGGAGGGAGTATAAAGGATGGACTTTGGGCCCAGGATGTGGCACCCCATCAGACCCATTTGGAAAACACTCCTAAAGGTCAGCAAACAGACCTTGAACTACTAGCAGGCTTTTCTTTCTTTCTTTTTTTTTTTTTGCTGTCTTTTTGTTTTGTTTTTTTCTCTTCTTTTAAATTTTGTATGTCAGTGGCTTTTTTGTTTGTTAGCTTGTCGGTGTTGCTGCCATCGATGCCATGTTCTTATGTGCCACTTGGGTGCTGTCAAAGCCATCTGCATTTGTATGCACATATTACTATATCTGCAGGTCCACCAAGATAAGATAGGCTGGACAAACAATGTGATAAGAAAATAATGGGACCAACGGTCCGGAGGGACATGAGAGTGTGGGAGGTAGGGGAAGGGACGAGGTGTTGGCCAACCCAGGGACAAGGGAAAATGAGTGGTTCAAAACCAGTGCCAGGGAGGGGATGGGAGGACTGGTAGGGAGTGACCAAGGGCAAGGTAACTGAAAGGAGTTACTGAAACCAGAATGAAGGCTGAATATGGTAGTGGGATAGGAGGAAAGTGTAAGGAAATAGAGGAAAGGAGTAGGAGGCAAAGGGCATACATAGAAGCCTAAATACAGACATTTACATATGTAAATATATTTATGATTATGGGGGAAATGGACCTATGTGCATATATTTCTAGGTTCAGTAGTAGGGTAGCAGGCGGACATTGGGCCTCCTCGTGCGCATTCCCTCAATACAAGAGCACCTTGCTCAGCTAAACGGTCATTTCATGATACCCACCTTGATTCCGACATGATCGCTGAAGACAGATGTGTGCAAATGTGGTGAAGAAAGCTGATGGTGCCCGGCTCTTAAAAGATATAGCATCTGGGGTCTTAAAGGCTTGAAGGCAAACAAGTGATTATCTAGCTCAGAAGCAGCAAAGTCCACAGAGAAGAAGCACACAAGCCTATGTGAACACGAGGTGTTGAAGGGATCATGTAGCAGACACCAAAGAACAGAAACCACCATTGGGTGATCACCTTCCCCACATAAACACTGAAGATGAAGGTGTGCATAAGTAAGTGTGGTGAAGAAGGCTGATGGTCCCGGCTATCAAGAGATATAGTGTCTGGGGACTTAAAGGCTTGAAAGTAAACAAGCGGCCATCTAGCCCAGAAGCAACAAAGGCCACATGGAAGCAACACACCAACATGTGTGATCATGAAGGTTCTAGGGGACCAGGTTTCAAGTACCAAAGGCGGGTCAAAAAATCATATCATTGTGAATGAGGGGAGTGCATGATGGGGACCCGATGCCCATCTTTAGACAATTGGACATCCCTTGCAAAGGGGTAGTGGGGAGGAGATGAGTTCAGTGTAGCAATAATGAAACTCACAACCTTCTTCTAGTTCTTAAACGCTTCCTCCCCCCAACTATCATGTTCCCAATTCTACCTTGTAAACCTGGTTAGACCAGAGGATGCACAGTGGTACAGACGGGATCTGGAAACACAGGGAATCTAGGACTGATGAACCCCTCAGGACCAACAGTGAGAGTGGCAATACCGGGAGGAAAGTGGGGGTAGAAAGGGAGAACTGATCACGGGGATCTACATATAACTTCCTCTTTGGGGGATGGGCAACAGAAAAGTGGGTGAAGGGAGCGCCGGGCAGTGTAAGATAAGATAAAATAATAATTTATAAATTATTACGGGTTCATGAGGGAGGGGGGAGCAGGGAGGAAAATGAGGAGCTGATTCCAGGAATCCAAGTGGAAGGCAAATTTTGAGAATGATGAAGGCAACGAATGTATAAGTGTGCATTACACAACTGATGTATGTATGGATTGTGATAAGAGTTGTATGAGCCCCAATAAAATGATTTACAATAAATAAATAAATAAAAATTAATTTGAGTCTTGTAATTTGGAGCTTTGCTTGTTTACCACTAAAATGGCTACCCGTAACCTTGAACCCCCGATAAGATGGATTGCTATGTGAAATAGGGTCTTCTGTGTTACATACCTATTTGGGGATATGACAATTTTCCAGTGTCCCTAGACCATTTAGTGGCAAGAATGACTGCTATTCTTGACTTAATTTGTTGACTAGTCAAGATGGCCTTTAGAAAACACAAAATGATCCCTGTAGCTCTCTGTCCACTTTCTGTCCCTATCTCTGTCTTTTCCTCTTCCTTCTTATTTTCTCTCTTAAACACTGACACTCATCCGGACTGCAAGAAATCACAGAGAAAATCAGAAGCCATCTCTGATTGAGCTTTCTGTGTCAGAGTTGCTCTGAGTCCGCATGGGTTGGATGAGTGGCAGTGAACTTGGGCTTGCTGGGAGGGTGGGCGGCAGCATGGTGAGTGCCTGTGGGAAGGACACTTCTTCCTCATTTCACAGATTTGGATCAAGGGAAAATCAAAGAAGCCACTCCTTCAGTCAGCTGAGAAGCGTATAGCCTGGAGCCAATCTGTCTTCTTATAAATGATGAATCCACCAAAGCTTAATGAAGAAGGACTTGGAAGGAGAGGAAGAATATCAAATTGCTTTTAGAGTCCCTGCTTGATTACTTTTAGGTATTGAGTGCTTGGGCCAAATTGTATGACTGATTGAATGGCTTCCCTGTATGACATCGTTAATCACCATAATCACAATAACTTAATATTTGTGTAGTACTTTACAGGGTTTAAAGCATTTTATATCCATTATCTTATTAGATCTCCACCATGAACTTGGGAAGAGATACTTGCCAGAAGAATGGGTCTCTTCCTGGGAAAGTTGTCTTTAAAGAAGACATCATGTAGCTTCAAGAGGGAAGCCACAGGAGGAACATTGAGGAAAGAAGGAGACGCTGACCCAGCCAGGTCAGGTGAATCCAGTAGACTGGATAGATAGAACTCAGTCCCGAACCCTCTAGAACAGCTGTTCTCAACCTGTGAGTTGCGACCCCTCTGGGGGTCGAATGACCCTTTCACAGAGGTCGCCTAAGACCATTGGAACTGTCTCTATGTGTGAAGACTCTATGTGTCTTCAGGGGGTGCGCCCACATGCAGACACGCCCACATGCAGATACACCTACAGACGAGTACCCCCTGTGTGAAAACTGTTACCCATGCTGCACTATGCTTCAAGTCAAAATTTCATTTATTTATAATTAGAAATAAATACTTCACAATATATAATTGCATATTGTTTTTGTAATTAATCACTATGCTTTCATCATGTTCAATTTGTAACAATGAAAATACATCCTGCCTATCAGATATTTACATGATGATTCATAACAGCAGCAAAATTACAGTCATGAAGTACCAACGAATATAATTTTATGGTTGGGGGGTCACCTCAACATGAGGAACTGCATGAAAGGATCATGGTACTAGGAAGGTGGAGAACCACTGTCCTAGAACCTGGGTTGGAGTGAGCAGCTTTGGGTTAGTCCCAGGTAGACTCCAACAGGTCAGTCTTGGACCTGCTGCACTTCTGGCTCAACAGGCACCAGGTGGTAGCTGTCTTCGCTAATCTCCCAATGCCATTCTCGGAAGAGATTTTTTTAAAAAACATTTTATTAGGGCCTCATACAACTCTTATCACAATCCATACATATACATACATCAATTGTATCAAGCACATCTGTACATTCTTTGCCCTAATCATTTTCTTTTTTTTTTCTTTTCTTTTTTTACATTTTATTAGGGGTTCATACAACTCTTATCACAATCCACACATATACATACATCAATTGTATAAAGCACATCCGTACATTCTTTGCTCTAATCACTCTCAAAGCATTTGCTCTCCACTTAAGCCCTCTGCATCAAGTCCTCTTTTTTACCCCTCCCTCCCCGCTTCCCCCCTCCCTCCTTGGAAGAGTTTTTATTACTCATTGCTAGTGTTTCCTCAGCTGAGCTGCTCTAAGTATTTCTGGCTCAGTTTCTCCAGAGTTCTTCAGGTATGTGGAGTAACTGCCTCCATTGCTTTGCTTTTTTGTACCCAGCTGCAAGGCCGTCCCCAAGCTCTATGTACCTGTAATTAATTACTAGTTGTGGAACACCAGAATCTCTCTTCATCCTGATCCTCTTTTGCCCTTGTACCTACCTACAGCCAAGGTTACTACTATTATTTATTACTTATAGATGAAAACCAAAACAGCTATGGTAAGAGGCAAGATAACTTGTTCATAGAGCCAGGCATTGGTGGTATCAAGACCAGTTCTCAGAGCCTCTGCTCCCAAACTAGGTATGTAGCTATTATTCTTTTATATATATATATATATATATATATATATATATATATATATGCGCAAGAAAAAGCATTCAGTCGCTATTGAGCCAACTCTGACTCATGGCGTCCTTGATTCTACTGAGCTTCATGATCATGGAGAATTGTAACACGGTGTAGGGTGGTGTCTGACCTCCTCAGTCTGCACGGGGGTGGGCTGGGTGGTGGTGGTGGAGAATGTCCATCAGCATTAGCTTTTGGCTGATGATTCTTTGCAATGGCCACAGAGAATTCTCAGACTGTCCTCATGATGATAGGGTGTGTTAACAGGTCAGGATCAGAAATGCTCAGGTAACAGTTCAGGTAATGACAAGGACATGGACTGCTGGCCTGACCTGTCTGACCGACCAGTCACCACATAGCAGAAATGGGGAGGCTGGAGGCCGTGGACCTGACCACCTAGGACTCTGAGGTCAGAGTTGGGTCCCAGCAAACCAGGGACAACTGCCTTTTTTGGAGAAACCCCAGCCCTGAGCTCAAGGCCCCAGTCAGACATACCCGAGGGTCCTTCAACTCCAGCTCTGGGCAGGGTCTCACTACTGCCACCCTCTCAGCAGTGTTGACCAGCTGGGGCTCTGTCCCCAGTGTATCCTGACTTTACTGCTCAATTAAGCTCCCATTTTGCCTCCTCCTTCCTGCTTGTTCATCTCTGCATTTTCTCCACACCACTGCACCTCTCCTGAAGCCGGAGGCGCCGAGTCTGCTGGGAAAAGGGGCCACTGAACCCTAACAGTAACAGGTTAAGGGTGCCTCTCCTCAGCCCATAGAGCACCCTCTCACTGGTCCTTGGTCTCTCAAACACACGGCCTCTGCCCTGCTCAGGCAGCTCCTTTAGAGATGCTGATAAAAGCTCACAGGGTACTCCATTTGCAATGTGCCTCAGCCTGAAGGTGCTTGAACTTGACTCTAGCTCCACAGTGTCTGAAGGCACCTCACTTCAGCTTCTTGCCGTCAGGCACGCACCGTTCTCATTGAGCGGTGCGGGTAAACCTGGGCTCTGTCTCTTGCTCTGGCTACCACCTCACCGCTGCTGCGTGCCCATCACCTCTGCCGCCACAGCCTCTTTTTCTGGAATGAGGAGGTTCAGCATGCAGGGGCTCAGGATCCCATGACATGCTCCACTCCTGGTGCTTCTTTTTTTCCTGGGAATGAGGTTCCCCCTCCTCGCTTCAGAGATCATTGATTTTCAATCTAGGGGGATGACAAAATGGACCAATCCCCTCATTAGGGTCCTGCGTAGCTTCTTTGTCCCAATGCCATGGTCCCAAAGACCATGTTTAGAAAAGGCATACAAAGTTATTCACTGGACCGCAGGAGTCTTTAGGAAGCTTTGTCTATTAGAAATGGCCTCCTGATACATGGGGCGAGTCCGGACAGCAGAGTCAGAGTGAAAGAATGACCAGATTGCTTAGAGAACAGGCGGCGCTGTCACAGACTTATCTAATTGTCTGGATCTGTGCTTGCTATTGGATTTAATGACTGATGGTACACTTCGGAGTGGGGCCCCCCAGGTTCAGATGCAGAAACATTTAGCAGAGCATGAAGGGAGGAGAAGAAAGTTAGGACAAGAACAGAGGTAGGGGACACCACACAGCAAACCCTGGGGGAAGCAAGCAGGCAAACAGCATAAAGCGGAAGCAAGCTGAACAGTTCCCTAGTTTCTTAACTGCATTTTAATTCCTGACGCAAATATACATGAAACTCAGCACTTGATTCTTTTTGTTCTTAGATTGTATGAGATCGTTCGGTATTCTTTCCAATAATTTTCTTTATGGCTTAAGTTATGCTCAAGGGGGCTTGTGATACTTGCCACCCAGTGGGATTTCACTCGGATGTTCTGGAAAATGTCGTTACCTGCCATCGTGATGGTCCTCAACTCTGGACCACTCCACACGCAACCGAACACAACAACCAATTGCAGATGGTCTGAACAAGGACCCGTAAGGCTTTCAATGACTGATTTTGTCCCAGTAGACCCACAGACCCTTCTTTCTAGTTCCTCTTTGTCTGGAAGGTTCACCGAACTGCTCACATCATCGCAGCCCGCAAGTCTCCATCCCCTGCCAGACGGATGGTGGCCATCCCCTGAGGTGCCTGGAATGGGCGTTGAACCCGGGCCTCCTGCATGGAAGGCAGGCGTTCTGTCACAGAGGCACCGTTGCCTTCCTTCTGGAACACACATTTTTTGGAACGGTCTTGGTCAGGCATTTTGGTCGTTGGCGAGGTATAGACCTGATTGCGCTGCGGCTGCACACACGCTCGGCTGCACACTTCTGATGAGATCTCCATGCCCTGTGGCCCAGGCCCAACTGTGCGGCCGGGCGACGGCCGAGCCTCTCCCCCTTTCTTCACTCTGCGGCTCCCTGGGAGGAGGACCTTGTCCAGGCTGCCGCGTGGCCCTCCTTGACACCCATCTCATCAGTCCCCGGAGCTGCTGCAGGCCCATTTCCGTTTCCATTTGCAGCCGCGCTGTCATTCATTGTTTGCTAATGACTAGTTGGCAGGCTTAGCCAAGTGAAGTGGCAGCCAGCCCGGCCTTCAGACTGGAAAGAAGCATGTTTTCTCGGGAATGAAACACGATTTGGTACGAAGCACGTTCCAGCGCTGAATATTTCTCTTTCAGAGTCCTGCTGGGCTCCTTCTGTCTCCTAGCGTCTGCATTTTTCCTTTGTCACTTCCTCCCACCTCCTTCCCAGATGGAGACCGGCAGGGCCGCCTTATTGGGGGGACTGGGCTCCTCAAAGGTGGCGTGGGCTGGAGGGAAGAATCGAACATGATTTCGGGGAAGTTAAGGAGGGTGGCAATTGCCATCTTAAAAAGTTCGATGCTGCGCTTTAGAAATCTTTGAAGCCCACTCAGATTTTCCTAGCGAAGGCCGGTAATTAGCAAGGGATGTGGGGGTTCTCTTCAAAAGGAACCTCTCACCCTGCGGAGGAAACTTAGACCCTGGTCTGCTTTTTAACATTTCTTTCAGGGAAGGACCAGGCTGGCCCTCATGTCTCTGGCTCCTCTCCTGTTCGCCTGAGCTGTGGTTCACCCACACAGTCGCAGCCGGAACTCTTAAAGGCCAGGCAGCTAGAGCCAATTCTCCAAGGCCAGGCCCTCGACGGTTTCCAGGGATAACGATACTGCAAGCTTCCCCAATAATAATTCATTCCGTATTCGGGAGGTGCCCGCAGCATCCTGACACCAATCCAAACCACGGCTCCGGCCTGTGCGATCCCCTCTCGGCCAGAAGAGGGCGGTGCGTCCCTGGTGTTGTCTTTTCCTCCCGAAGCCAAGCAGAAAGCCCTGGGAGAGCAAGTGACTTTTACATCGGTACTTTGTTTTCCACGCGTAAATAACAACACAGCAACAGCAACAGCAAGAAAGTTCGTCCGCCGAAGACAGATAGTCGACAGAAATATTAGTAAATGCAAAACAGGCAGCTAGCACAGAGTTCTGCTCACTGAACTGGAGCCCGATGGCTGCCGGTGACCATATTTCTCATTGCCGCTTGCTCACGAAGTGGCACAAAACGCAGCCAGGGCCCGTCGCGAGCGAGGAGCAGTGGGTAATATATTTGTTTGTACTGTGGGATTGCAGGTCTATCAGAGGGAACCCTTGACATTTTGATGAGAGCCTCCAGGGAGAAAGGTACTAACTTCAGAAGTTAGTTTTAATTATACTAAGGAGATTACATTATTCACAAGCATCCCACTGGTAAGGTGCAACATTTCCTGAAACAGTTTAGTGGAAAATGCCACATTAATCAGTTCAATATTTCACTCCGAAGGCTTAATGATGGGAGAAGTTTAAAGTACCATGGCAGAATGATGCCTACAGGAAAGGGGTGGGGCGAGGGAACCAATGCTCACTTAGAGAAAAAAGGCTGAACATGTTGACAGTCCCGCTTGTGTTTTTCCCCAGGAAACACTGGGGCTGGCTGTGGTAAGAACCCAGGTGGATCAACACGTGGGAGCTCACCATTCCGGAGGAGAAGGTTCTGGAAAATAAAACAAATGCCATGCGGAGAAAGAGACGGTTCTGTGGAAACCATGTCCTCTGTACAGCTGTCTGGCTGCCCCAGGAAGCTCACCACTACTCTGCTGAGTGGTCCAGGCTGGTGATAGGTAGCTACTTTCTTCCTCCCGCTGAGAGAGACACAGGAGCTCTTGGTCAGAGCACGGCATTTGAGGCTAAAGGGTGATGGGAAGGCTAAATCCTGGAGCATTCCATCTTCTTAGGCCCATTCTCCTCTCCTGCCTATCCCAGACCTCATTCCCGGCCTTCTGAATAGCAATGAGAATCCGACCCGAGACCCGGAAAGGTTTGCCCTGACTAGACAGAGTCTCCCTTGAGAGGTGGTCAACATGGGTGTGTTACGAGGCAGCACGAACGAGTGATAGTGAAGATCCGAAATTCGATTCATATTTTCACATTTTTAAAACATACAAATCAGCTTCCTGGTGAGCCACATTAGAGGAACAATGAGAAAGAAAACAAGCAAACAAACAGACCAACCCCAACCTAATCAAGATCAATTGTTCTCAACAGTCCAGCAAAGCAACCAACTGTAAGAGGCGCAGTAGCCTTCCGGCTGAAGCAGTGAGGGGCGCTGCTTAAAGGCAGCAGAAATCATTGTCCGTTTGTTAAGGGATTTTATCCAAGTGCTGCTTTAACGTCTCTTTAGCTCTCATCACAAAGAAGTCGAACTACCTTGGATTAGAAACTGAAAAATCAATACTAAAGTAGCCTAGCTAGATTGTCAAGAAGGAATACCATGTGACATTTCCCTGCTCTGCTTTCTGTTCTTTGTGAATGCTCCAACAGAAATGCACCATGTGTGCGGCAGGCTCTCTCCTGCTTCGGGCATGAAAGCCACCCTTGTCGTTGCCTTCAGAGCGCGCTGCTTCTGCAGATGATGCTTCTTTGTCTCCATCCAACAAACCACCTGATTTCTGTGAAGCTCAGCTCTCTTGTGCTTTTTCCTTCTTCGCTTGTCCTTCTAGAAAACTTTCCCCACCGAAGAAGTTGGCCCAGTGTTTCTGATCATTTCCGCCCTATTTAAAAGAAAACAAAACACCAACAACAGAACCCACGGGGGAAGGGAGACAGTGGTCAGTGTAAGATAGGAAAATAATAATAATTCATAATCTATCAAAGGGTCACGAGGGTGGGGAGGAGGGCCGTGGAAAGAGGAGCTGATGCCAATGGTTCAATAGAAAGTAAATGTCTACAAAAGAATGATGGCAACACATGTACAAATATGCCTGATACAATTGGTGTATGGATTGTTAAGAGCTGTAAGAGCCCCCAATAAAATAATCTTTTAATTAAATAAAGAATACACAAAATCACAAAGCTTTTTAAATTGTGATTTAGGTGAAAGTTCACAGAGCAAACTGGTTTTAATTCAACAGTTCATACATATTTTGACTCCTGACGTCAATCATAGTCCCCCCTTCATAACCGTCCTTATTCTACCTCCTCCCCATGCTTTTCACTCTCTTCTCCCCCCACCTTCTGAGCCTTATCCCTGGGCCAGTGCTCTCCTTTTGGTCTCGTATGGTCGATTGTTCTACGGAGTGGGTACCTCTCTGGTCTTATTGCTCACCGTATAGGCCTATCTGTTTTTTGGAGGAGACCCGGGGCATAGTGGGCTACACACTGCTAACCACAAGGTCAGCAGTTTGAACCCATGAGACAATTCTCAGGAGAAACATGAGGCTTCTATTTCCTTGAAGATTTAGAGTCTCAGAAACCCACAGGGCCTTTCTGCCCTGTGCTCTAGGGCTGCTATGGGTGGGACTTGACTTGATGGCAGTGTGTTTGTTCTTTGAATGAAGGTGGAACCCCGGGGGTGTTTTGGTCTAGTCTCATTATCTGTTTCAGGGATGTGACCACTGTGATGCATATTTATTTTTAAAAAATCATAGTGGATTTGAATTTTAAGAAATGTTCAACAGCTGATAAGGTTTTATTTTACATCACTGGAAAACTCATGTGATTTGACCATTAAAATGATTATATAAAAGAACACAGCTGCTGCCCAGTGACGCATGGCGACTCCATGTATGTCCGGCTAGAACTGTGCTCCATGGAATTTTTGATGGCTGCTCTCTTTGGAAGTAGATTGTCCAGCCTGCCTGCTTAGGTGCCTCTGGGTTGATCCAGACTCCCAGCCTTTTTGTTAGTAGCTGAATGCTTCAACCTTGCACCCCCACCTCCACCCCCCCATGCTGACACATTCCACACACATATGCTTGAAGGAGATCTAAGTAGGAGTGCTCTGTCTTCTACTCTGGGTTCATCACGAGCTTCATGATGTTGGTAAATCAGAGTTGCTGTTACTCTTCTTAAAGGGCTTTACTTACCACCACACAAAAAATCTTTTGCCCGGTTTCAGACTGAATCTTTAAATCTGATTGTATGCAGCCTTTGATTAGCTCATTCTGGGCTCTGCATTTGTTCCTTTCTGTTAGCCCAGGGACCTAGTCTTGATGCTGAGCCACATGGCTTCATCTTGATGCTGAAATCTATTTTCTTTCTTTTGGCACTTAAGTACTAATGTTCAATGCGTAGACTATAAATTAAGAAATCAAGTTATGCAATAGGAACAACTTTAAGGACAAGGGCATAACAGTGCTCAAGGGTTCAGAATAAGCAAAGCATAATACTATACTTAGATAAGTAGGCTGGTCAAAGGAAATGCTCATAAGATTTTTCTTCCAAAAGAAACTCATATCTGCTTAACATGAATAATGGTCCCATACAAAAAATAAATAAAACCTGAAAATGCATGATAATAGGCAAGTCACTTAACATTTATGTATCTTAGTGTCCTCTTCTGTAAACTGAAAGAACTCAAGTAAATAAGTCTCTGAGGTCTGAAATACTAAAATTCTACAAGGCAAATAGAATCCAATTGAGTATCTCAGGAAGCTTACATGTTTTATGCTAATTAATGACAAGGGCAGAGCAAATATTAAACTCTCATGAGACTCTCATGAATGAAATAACTTAGAAGTTATTATAGAAGTTGGCAAAAATGGATAAACAATCAGACAGTGGAGTAGTGATAGAAACTGAAGTACTTCAAAAAATAACATAAAATAGAATTCAATCAAGAGGAAATGCAATCAACAAGTCTGGGAGAAAAATAATCCAAAATGCAAATACCCAATAAAAAGGGGAGGTTTAGAAAGCAGGAGCTTGTAAAACACTTCACAGGAAAAGAGAAAGGCAAATGAGCCACAGTATGACACCCAGCACAGCAGTCACTTTCTGTTTCTTAGACAGGGCCATCGTTCACATGGCCCGGGAAGGCATTTGTGGTTCCATATGCTGATCCTGATCATTGCTTTGTAGTTGTAAGACTCCAGGTGTTCTTCCGCTCTCCAAATGAGCTTGACTCTAAAGGGTTTGACCGAGTGAATTGTCTGCACCTCCTCACTGTGACTCGGTACCTTTCAGCTGATTTAAACGCACAGAAGCACATCTGAGTGAATGTAGACTCCGCCCGGGCTTCAAGGGCTAAATCTTTGGAAAGCGAGTCCCCTTCTTCCAGAGCACTGTTGGATGGGTTCGAATGGCCAATGTTTTACTCAACAGCTGATTGTAAACCACTGTGCCCCCCAGGGCTCGCCTCATTGCTGCACCTCAGCTCTAAGGAAATTGTGAGAAAGCGTGGAATGGTCAACAACAGCAAGGTCAGGAAGCAAACTTCTAAATGCTAAGCCATGTCAGAGTTTCTGGGAGGCGATAGGCTGGGAACTGTGGAGTGATCAGGAATGACAATCAGAAGGCTCCCCAGCACTGCACTGAGCGGCAGTGAGTGAGCGTTTTGGGTTTGCCGTGGCTGACTTGGCCATTTGACCCGTGATGTCAATGGGAGGAAAAGGTAAAGGACCCCCCAGCCATGCCCTGGGCAGAGGAGGAGCCGAGTTTTAATTCTCTGACTGCCCCTCTGAGTCCCTCCTCCAGGAGGACCTTTGATGACTTTATGAATCTCTGCTGGTTCTTGCCGGGAATTGGCGCTGGCGGCTAGCCTGACCTCCTCCTGGGCTGCTCTTTCCTTTACTCCTTTGTTTTCATCTTTCTGAAGTGATTTAACTACCATGATAATGACAATCATTTACCAAGGCTTGTTATAAGCTTCTTATCAGACAATAGTCGTCTGTTCTTGAAAGTGGAGACCAGAGAGCGCTGGCCTTCCAAATAATTTCCCTCGGCCTCGGGTTTCAAATGCTCTGTTTCCCTGCACTCCGTGCATTACTCCTGCCAAGCGTGGTTGTTCTTTCTTATCCTGAGCACCCCAGTGTTAAGGTATCTTGCAGGGGATCTCAAAACCATAATCTGGCTACTGAAAATACTCTTATCCTCGTGCTGAGCAACTGTTTGTACATGATGATGAGTTCAAGATAATATATATATATATGTATATGTATATATATATATATTTTTTAAAAGGTTCTAACCCTTTAACACTTTAAAATGTTATGTCTGTAGCTTCCCTTGTACATACCTCATTACTATGCCACTGACTACAATTTCAGAGGCGAGCAAATATTACAGCAGTCGTCTGCAGGGGCAGTGTATGACTTAAGGTGGCTCTTCTAGCCGAAGTCTCTAACCCTGACCAGCTGATCTTTCCCTGCTTGGGTCTGGTAAGAAGGTTGGAGAAGACACTGGTAAGATTCACCTGGGGGTGATTATAAATGGGATTCCCGGAGCACCATCCTGCTGAAATAGCTCTCTGAGAAGCAGGAGGAGGAACCTCATTACCAGTCAGAGCCAGGTGTGCAGTGCGTCTTCTGGCCCAAGGTCCCTGTGCGGTGAACCTCCAGGATCCAGAAGACAGTTGTACCATCAGCGAAGCAGGAGCAGGACCAGGAGTCAGCGCACGGAACAGAATGATGTACTTCCTCACCCTCAGAGCAAGTAAAGCTCTTGTGCAGGAGACTGGCTGTGGAGTGGGGTGCCTCTAGGCACTTAATTGGAGAAGTTGGGCTTGCTGACCCACAGTGATGGAGGTGGAGCTGAGGGCCCTCAGGCTGGGCTTACTGGAGTGGGGTGCCTCTGAGCACTTAATTCAGGGAGCTGGATTTGTTGACCCCAGAGTTTGAGCTGAATGCAGCCAGGATGAGTCTTAGAGCAGAGTGAAAAGTCCATTTGGGCATTAATAGCAGACTTGACAGCACTTTGTAACATGTCCTGGTGACTCAACCCTGAGGCGTTTCTCCCTGGCATTATGACTCAATTCCTCAATCAGCCCTTTAAGCCTCCTATTTGTCTGTGAGTTCTGTGCAGCCTCTGCAATGGATATTGGAACCTAGGTTTTTAGTAAACCTATCATGCCACCAATAATGAAGTATGTTAAAGAGCAGGTATAGACGGCACATGTTACAATGATAAAAGTTAGAACTTTTTTGATGTAACAAAATATTTATATCATCTTATGTGAAAACAGTAGAGATACACTCAACTCTCAACTCACTGCCATAGATAGAGTCCATGCCGACTTACAGCGACTTTCTCTGGGTTTTTGAGATGGTAGCTTGTTTGCGGGACTAGAAAGCCCAGGGGACATTAAGGAAGACGACAGCTGTTTCTCACCAACGCCATACTTCAGAATGAGCTGAGATCATTTTAGAACTCAGCTGCTCAGGCCCAGGCCTGGAGAGTCTGATGTAAGTGGGTCTGGGACAGTAAATACTTTTTAGAATGAGTCCAAGAACCACTGCCAAGGTCATACCAGGCTGACAATGCAGAGGTTGGATGCATAACTCAACAACAGACTTTGGATCAGGTTCATTTGGACTTTCTTGGACTGCTTGTCTACGTTCTTTGATGACAAAATGTATTTTGCATCATGGGGTCTCTTATTGTTGTGTTCCCCAAAGCAAGAGGCTTAAAAAAAATCTGTCATTCATTTGAAATAAGGAAAAAATAAAACAAAACAAACAAAAAACCCAACATCCTTAAAACAGAGAATGTCTTTTCTTTGAAATGGGAAATTTGTATCAATCACCTTTTCCTTTTTGACAGCAATAAGATGAGGCATTTATCCATTTACCCTGCAATAACATTGCTTGGAATCTTTCTCACACAACTGCCTGTACCGGCCAGGTGTATGAGTGTTTTCATCAGAGCACCAGTGTAATGGCGAAAACAAAGCAGTCGAAAATAAGCAACAGCAACAAAAAATCAAAATAACTATTTCTGAGGCAGGGGTGAAATGTTCGTCTCCACGCAAGGAAGGGCTATGCAGTCAAAGTGGTTCATGTGCTCAGCTTGCAGAGGTGTCTGGATGTCGTTTGCATGTAAAAAACAGGGTGAAGAACACAGTATGGTCTCCTTTTTAATTTTTTAAATAAAAACAATAGCAACAACACTGGGTTTCCCGAATGCATGCGTTTGTGAAGAGACCTAAAAGCTTCAGGTGACAAGGAGGTCTCTCTAACACTAGATAATAAGCACTACATCTTGGGAGTGTGATTTAGCAATGAGTTAAAGGAGGGTGTTCATTGTGTGACTATTTCAATATTTTGCTTTAGTCAGCATATCTGCATCCAAACAACCAACCAAATCCAGTGAGGTCCACTTGATTCTACATGACGGCAACTAGGTGCTACCAGGTAGGACGGTCCCACAAAGGTTTCTACTGTAGCCCCTCCATAAACAGATTGGCAGGCTTCTGTTTCCTTGGCACACAGTTGCTGGGTTCAAACTGCCTGCCTTTGGCTTAGCAGCCAAGCCCAAGCCACGTATGCCACTTGGGAGCCTCTTCCCAGTAGGAGAGCGGGTGAAATGGCCGGGAATGATCGGCAATATTTGACCTCACTTGACGGTAGTTGCTTCATTCAGAAAGCCTCATATTCGGACCCATCCACCCATCTTTCCGTTAGCAGCTGGGCGTTTCCCTGGGTGACGGACACAGCTAAAGCACTCTGCTGCTAACAGAAAGGTAGACGTTTGAGTTCTAGAGGAAAGACTTGAGAATCCAGTTCCAAGAAGGAAGTCATGAGAAATCTTACAGGATGCAGTCCTACGCAGACACGGGATGAGTTCCCACAAGTGGGAGTCGACTTTATGGGTCTGTGTTTGCTTGCTTTCCTTTTGGACCTATGAATGGGAAAGCAGGAGTCCTGGTGGCCCGGTGCTTAAGCACAGAAAGAGGTGCCTCGAAGCCACCCCGCAGCTCCGCTGCAGAAAGACCTGGAGATCTGCTCCTGGGAATAGTATAATCTGGATAACCCCACGGGGGCAGTTCTACACTGTCACCTAAGCTTACTATGAGTCAAAATTAACTCAGTGACACCTAGCAACAGCAAAAATCACAAAGTGAAAGTGAAAAGACTAAAGAGAAATGACTAGTAGGGCAAGAGTCTCAAGCTGGACTCCTGCATCCTTTTTCTGATTTAGGGAGTCGTGAAGGCTGAATGTACAGGGAGGAGAAGAGGCCAGGCAAGACTGCGCCACACGCCTCAGACACCCAGACCCCACTGCTTCACTGCTGCCCGCACCCCACCGGCCTGGCAGCCCCTTGCAGCTGGTTCCCTGCTCACTTGCTCTAAGTGTGGCCTTGGGCGAAGCTTCACACTGCAGGGCCTGGGCTGGACAGAGCTTGTCCCCCAGGACTCGCAGGCTACAGCTCAAAGTCCAACTGGTCTTGCTGTGGACCTCAAAGGGGAAGATACCAAACACAAGTCCACCCAGAGAATGAAGAGAAAGGAGAATTTGATGCCGTTGTTTTCTATCTTCTATGATTTAATTCTGGTTGTATTCTACTACTCAATTTTGTAAGGCTACTCATCTAATAGTTTGTAGTACTGTGGTAGCTTGTGCGTCGCTGTCACCCTGGAAGCTATGTCACTGGGATTTCAAGTATCAGCAGGTCTCACAGGGTTGAACAGGTTCCAACAGACCCTCCAGTCTAAAAACAGACCACAAAGAAGGAATAGGCCATTCCCTGCTGAAGAACTAGTCACTAAAATCTTTCTGAATGGCTGAGGAACATTGGCAGATCCTGGAGCTCTGCTGGCTCTCGGGGAACAGTGTCAGGTTTGTGCTGGGAGATGAGCTCCTCAGACTGAGAGGCCCCCAAGAATTCTGAGGGGAGCTGCCTTCTCAAAGCAGAGTCCACTGTACTGATGGTGTAATGCAGTTTTCGGGACCTCTGCTCATTGATGGGGCATAATTCAAAATGAGAAGACACAGTTGCAAAAGTCTGTTCATATTTGGAATGTAGAATGTATGAAGAATAAACTAGAAAATTGGAACTCATCAAATAGGAAATAGGACACATAAAAGCCAGGATCCTAAGTCGGAGTGAGCTGGAATGGACTGGTACTGGCCGTTTTGAATAAGCAGTCATACGGTGACTGTGATGGGAATGAGAAAGTCCGGAGGAATGACGTTGCACTCATTGTCATAAAGATTACTTCACGGTCTATCTTGAAGTGCAATATTGTCTATGTTAAGATAGTATCTATCCACATTCAAGAAAATCCAGTTAATACAACTATTTTTCAAATTTACACGTGAAGAAATTGAAGAATTTTACCAAGTTCTTCAGTCTGAAATTGTTCAAACTGGTAGTTAAGATGCATTGATAATTATTGGTGATGGTAACGTGAACATTGAAAACAAAGAGGAAGGAACCTTTCTCTGAAAATATGGCCTTGGTAATAGAAATTAAGTTGGAGATCCCATGATAGTATTTTGCAAGACCAATGACTTCTTGATACCAAATACCCCTTTTCAATAAGATAATCAGTGATTATACTTGTGGGATTCTTCAGATGGGATGCCCAGAAATCAAATTGCATCTGTGAGAAGAGGTTATGGAAACGCTGATTACCAGTAGCCAAAATGAGGCCAGGGGCTGACTGTGGAACAGATAATCAATTGCTCACATGTAAGTTCATATTCAGGTGGAGAAAATTAAGTCAAGTCTATGAGAACCACAACTATGAATACCACCTTGAGTATATTCCAACTGAATTTTAAGTACCTCTCAAGAGTAGATTTGACTCATTGAACACTACTGTCAGAAGACATGATAAACGACGGGATGGCATCAAGAAGATCGGACATGCAGAAAGCAAAAATATATTTAAAAGGCAGGAAAGAAAGAAAAGATCAAAGAGGATGTCAAAAGAGACTCTGAAGCTTGATCCTGACCATAAAATAGCTAAAGCAAATGGGGGAAATGATGAAAAAAAAAAAAGCTCTGAACAGAAGGAGTGGATGCATACAGACAATAACTGATGCAATGATTTATAGGGCAGGGGTGGGGTGGGGAGGGTGAGGGAAATTGGGGAGCAAACAGTGAATGCAGAAGTGGGTAAGGAGCATTAGAATTGATTGTGATGATGTATATACAAATCTTTTAAAAGGCGATTTAATTGTGGAAGTGTATGATATGTGAATATTTTATCAAGAAACCTACTTGGGGGGTGGTGGTAAGGAAGAAGTGAAATTTGACCAATGGTTACCATTGAGGAAGGAGGAAGAGGTTTTGCTTAGGAGGCACTGAGTTTATCTTACTGGTGGTAGAATAATTTGGAAAAGGATATCAATAATGGTTGTACAACATGAAAAGTATAATCAATAACACGGAATTACACATGTAGAAGTTGTTGAATTGGAGAATGTTTTGTTACGCATATATTTGCCACAACTAAAAAAATAGATAATTAAATGCATAACACTGAAAACCTAGAAGAAGAAAATGTTCTAAACTTGATTGTGGTAATGACTTTACAACTCTTCTTGATATGGTTGGATTATTGAATTGTGTGATGTGTGGATGAAATGCCAATAAAACTGTTAGACAGGAAGAAAGAAAAGGCTGAACAGAAACTTTCAAAAGACAAGACAAAGTAAAGTACTCTGATGAAGTGTGCAAAGACCTAGCGTTAGAAAACCCAAAAGGAAGAACCCCCTCAGCAGATCTTAAATGGAAAGAACTGATGAAAAACTCAAGCTTCAAGTGGCAACACTGAAAGATACTCTGAGCAAGCTATTGAATGATGTAGGAAACATCAAGAGAACATGGAAGGAGTACAGACTCATACTAGCCCAAATAACTAGTACACATTCAACAATTTCAAGAGATAGCACATGATCACTAACCTATGGTATTGAAGGAAGCAGTCCAAGCTCCACTGAAGGTGTTGGGGGAAGGACAAGGCTCTACGAACTGAGGAATATTAATGGGAAAAACTTTTTAATGAACTGTTGAATCTCTGGAAGCACTCACTTACCTATGTCAAAAATATTGGAAGACAGCTGCTTGGCCAATTCACTGGAAAAGATCCATATTTGTATCCACTACAAGCAAAGTGATCCATCAGAATGTGAAACTCTCAGACAATATCATTCATATCACACGCAAGTAAAATTTTGCTGAAGATCATTGAACAGTGGTTGCAGTGGCGTATCCCCCAGGGAGCTGCCAGAAATTCAAGTTGGGTTTAGATGCGGATGTGGAACAAGGATTATCATTATCATGTCACATATCATTTGATGCCTGAGGCAAAGAATACCGGAAAAATATTTACTTGTGTTTTATGGACTATACAAAGGCATTTGACTGTGTGGATCATAACAAACTATGGAGAACTTTGAGAATTCAAGAACACTTCTTTATGCCCATGTGGAACCTGCTCACTAATCAAGAAGCAGTCATTTGACCGGAACAAGGTTCAGAATAACGAAAGGCATGTGTAAGGGTTGTCTGTCTCACGATATTTATTCAAGCTGAGTAAATAATCCAAGAAGCTGGACTATAGGAAGAAGAACCCAGCATCAGGGTAGAGGGAGGCTTACTGAAAATCTGTGCTGTGCAGATGACACACCCTGCTTTTTGAGAGGGAGAAGGACTTGATGGGTTTGCTGATGGGGAGCAAGGACGCTGGAACCTGCAGAATGGACTGCAACTCAGTGTGAAGAAAACCAACGTCCTCATCACTGCACCAATACAGAAACGCCGCCATGTTATCTTGCTCGATCCACAACAATACTCTTGGAAGCAGCAGCCAGGAACTCAAAAGAGTTGCATTGGGTGAAGCTGCTAGACAAGACCTCCTTAATGTGTTGAAGAGCAAGGATTTCATGAGTTGAAATTGACTCGGTGGCGGCTTATTATTGTCTTTTACTTTGTTTACATTGAGAACTGCCTATGCAAGAGAGTCAAAATGTTTTCAGTGTCTAATGCCTTTAAAATGAACATGCTAGGCCTGCTTTGTGTTGAATAAGGAAGACTGAAGAAGAACTGATGTATTTGATCAATGGTGTTGGTGAAGAATATTGAAAGTAACATGGACTGCAAGAGAATAGACAAACAAATCTATCTTAGAAGTAAAGCCAAATGCTCCTCAGAGGTAAGGATGGGATGGCTTCATCTCATAGTCTTTGGACATGTTATCAGTCGGGCCAGTCTCTGTGAAAGGACTTAGTGCTTGGGAGAGTGGCCGAGAAAAGAGAAAGGCCTTCCACAGATGGATCGACAAAGAGGCCATGGTAATGGGTTCAAGCATAAGAACAACTGTGAGGGTGACACAGGGCCGGGCAGTGTTTCATAGGGTCACTATGCATCAGAAATAAGCCCCGGTGGCATAGTGATCACACTTTGGGCTGTTAACCGTCAGGTTGGCAGTTCAAAATGACCAGCTGCTCTGTGAGAGAATGACTGGGCTTTCTACTCCTGTAACAGCCTCAGAAACGCATAGGGCCAGTTCTACCCTGTCCTGTAGGGTCGCTCTAAGTCAGCATCGACTTGATGGCAGTGAGTATGAGTCAGAACTGGCTTGATGACACCTAACAACAAGTGTCAAAATAACGTAGTGGTCAGAACGTGGACTTGAGCCAGGCTCCTTGAGTTTTCAGTCTGGCTTCGCCATTCATTAACTGCGTGAGCTTGGCAACTTACTTCTCGGTGCCACGGTTACCTCATCTGTGAACTGGGGGCTAAGAGTAGTACTTATCTCTTAGGTCTGTTAAGATGATTAAATGAATGAAATTGATACATACTTAGAACAGTGTCTAGCACATAGTAAGGTCAGACGAGCATTTACTAAATAATTAAATCAAGAGTAAAGGGGAATATGCTCGAATTGCCTTCACACTCACCCATTGACGTTTTCCAGGGACAGAAAAGAAGGAAGAACCCCCTATTTCCGACCGTCTCCTCCGGCAGCTAGTTGTTGTTGTTAGGCGCCATCCCGTCAGAGGGACCGTGTGCACAAGAGAATGAAACAATTCCCGGCCCCGCGCCGATGCAGGGCAGCTAGCAATGGCAAGTACCAAACAGCCTTTAGAAAGTCCAGGTTAGTAAAATCTCCTTCTAATTCCGGGAGATGATTGTGAGTCTCATGAAATGGATTCAGGGTCCACAGAGAGAGAGAGAGCTGGACTTAATAACTCGCCCCCCCCACCCCCCACCGTAGTCTGCTTTGAGCTAGGTAACCCGGCCACTGGGGCTTAGGGCTGCTTCAATCCGAGTTGGTAACGTAGCTATTAGCCTTGAGACTCTGATGCCTTCAGACCACACTCGCCGCGTTTTCCTATTTTAACTTTGGGTTCATTTCCCCTCAATTTCCAACTTAGGACCTTACCTTGCGTTTCTTTTGTGCTTCACATTCTTCCAGTTGGCATTATGGTTTTAATGTCTTTAGGGCATTAAGATCTATATTTCACTGTAACAAACAGGAGCAAACCTCGGGATTTCTCGCAGGAATCTTTCCAGCTTTTCCCCTATTGATGTTTGCAGTTTCATTTTGCCCTAATTATTCCCGGCGGTGCAAATAGGCAGGAGCTCAGTCTCGGCCCAGGGAGGCTGAGCCACCGCCACCTCTTCCTGCCTAGAAAATGGAATGGATCCTGGGGGCAAAGATTAGCCCCCCTCTTAACAGTGTGCAGAGTAGGAGGGGTGGCTATAATGTCTACATTTTAACTTTTTCTATTGATTATTGCCACTCCACTGCCAGCGTCTCTGCTGTTGTTAGCAAGAGGCTCCTGCAGAGGGAGGAAATCACCCTGGCTTCTTAAAAACCAGGGACGCTGCACAAACAGAGTTTGCAGAACCTGGGGGATCTCTCAAGCTGAAAAGGAGCTGTAAAATGTAAAATAGCATCATTAATAATAATACTTTTAGGATCGTAAATAGAAATAAAAACCAAGCTGCTGGGCTGCCTGAGCTTTTCAGGGGACTCCCCCCAAAGGGCTAGGCAGTGGGGTCCTTCTCCTTTCTCTTTATTGCTCATCTTGTATTCAATAACGCGTATCTCTGCAATTGCCACAAGCAAATCATTTAACCCACAGGAATAATCCTAGGAAAGGTGTCAGTGCAAACGGATCTGTGGCTGTAAAGATCAGCCATGCGCAAACACCCCAAGGAAAGGCCTTACAAGAGGAAGGCTGTACAGTAGCAAATACTGCCACTAATTGATAATAATAATATGCACACAGAGCCCACAGCATGCAGGGAGCTGGGTTTCAGAGTGCTAGGCGGAAAACACCAGACCTCGAGAACTGGAGGTACGAACCTTTCTGCACAGCGGCTCACCAAGCTAGGAGCCCAAAGCATCGCCATTGTCTTCTTGCTGGCATTTTGAAAAACTCCAAGGAATGTCCACAGGGACTCTGTGGTCCTGGGTATGGGAAGTAGCACAGGTTTCATCTCTTGGCAGGGTCATTCAGTATAGTAGTGAAATGATGATGGAAGGTACAAAGAAGGTGGCCATTGTGGGCCATTGCTGCTGAGCAGGATGTACGCACAATTCTCTCTGGCCTTCCCAGCCATCGAAAGCTTCCCTTAGTGATATGCCTTCTGAAACATAGCGGACGGCCAGGCAGCAACCTTCAGATTATTAAGAAAGGAGGGCGTTTGAGTTAATGATTTCATGAGGTAATGGTGATTCGGTGGCTGAATCCTCCCCTTCCTGGGTTTGATTCCCAACCGACGCATCTCATGAAGAGTTTGTCTATCATTAAAGATTCTGCATTGCTACGAAGCTGAACACGTTTCCGCAGAGGTAAATTTAGAATAAGATGAACCATGAAGACAGGACTGGTGTGCTTCCCCCTAAAATCAGCCAATGAAAACCTGATGGATCCCAGTGGTCTGAGCTGCAGACCACCAGAGGGATGGTAAAGGACTGGCTAATGTTTCCTTCTGATGTGCATCTGGCTGCCATGTTCTCATGACTTGATGGTCGCTATGACAACACAGGCTGATAGGTTAGAGAACGACCCCATCTGAATTCTGGCTTCACTATTTACTGGTTGTGGACAATGGAAAAATGGACTCAACTTTGTGCCTCAGTTCCCTCTGCCCATATCACACCATCATAGGAGCAAATGTAATAGATGCGAGAGTCTCAAACAGGGCCTGGCACACAGAGCCCTCACTGAAGATGAACGATTTCCCATGCCTGGCTCAGATCTTCCCGAAATTCTGAGAGAGATTTTGAGTTCCTCCAGTGGCCCCAGCCTGCTTTATCAGTTTTCAGGTTTGCAGTAAAATGACATTACTCTTTGGGATTCCAGCTGAAGGGTTTGAGTCATTTCACCCCTCACACTGGCTACATCCCTGGCTTCACCCTCAGGGCCAGCAACCCTTAGGAGACTTGGCATTCTAAGGGTTTGTCATGGGGCTAGAACATTACTTCAGAGGTGTCCCTTAAATGTGAGAGGACTTCATAACTCTCCCTGGCAACTTGGACTAAGGGTACCAGCCACCTGCTGACATGGTAATGCAAGAAAGTCTTGGGGTGGGGTGGGGTGCCCAGGGTCCTCAGCACACTCTGAATGTAGGGCAAGAAGAAAATAATGATACCGATACCCCCCCTGTATCAGTTTAGCTCCTTTCCCAGCATGCAGTGCCTCCTCCATTCCAAGGACAGATCACGGTCCAGCTCCTATTTGTGTCTGGCCAGAGGGATTTCACATCACAGGAAATCAGGGAACCCAAGATTTTTTTGTGTGTGTGGTTTTTCGTATTTAGCCAGATAACTGCTTTTCCAACATACCGAAAAGGCTCAGATTCCTTACTCCCCGACCACCGAATTCCACATAGGGAATGGCCCCTGGGTCAATCTCTTCTACTCTCTCTCCCTATTTCATGTCACTGTCTTTCCTTGTCCCTGCACCTGGGCCAGCGGTACCCCTGACAGGTTGCATAACTGAATCTCAGGCCGTCTCCTGCTTTTCCTTCAAGAAAGCCCACTATCTCACGCAAATCTGCCTACTTGTCTCAGCAGCTTATTCATCAGGAAAAGGAAGCGACTGCCTTACCAGATGCTCCATTAGGCTCTAATTTTAAAGTCTTTCACTTTTGCCTGATAATTGTTTTTATGGTTTATTAGTCGCGTGGGAATGCTCTGAGAGCTGTCCATGGTGCCAAGTCGCACGAGTACACAGTCCACAGCCTTTCTTGTCGCCCTCTCTCCGATTGCACATTCGAACAGCTCTGCTTTCTTGAGAGAACGTAAAGTGGAAACTTTTTCAGGATGAAGAAGCAGCTTTGTCTGCTCCAAATATTTCTCATAACATTTTGAAAGTTTTCTTTATTTTAATAAGAAAATTCACTTAGAGAAAAGCACAGGATGCAATGTTTCGTCTAGCTTGTTATTATGATTATTTTAAACAAAAACAAAAGTTCTCAGGTATGTAAGTCCTATTTTCAAGCTTCAGTTAGCTATTGCTTTATAGGGCTGTTGCGAGGTGCCTTTGGTCATAGCAGCCCCATGCTTAACGAATCACTGTCCGGTCCTGTGCCACCCTCCCAGGGATTGTCCTTCAGCTCATTGTTGCAACCATTCGGCCACCCTTCTCTGTCGAAGGTCTTCCACTTTTCCACTTGATCTTCTACTTCATCAAAGCAGTGGCTGGGCTCTCCTGATAATATGTCCAAAGTGTGTGAGAAGTCTTGTCATGCTTGCTTCTGACTGTGCTTCTAAAACAGATTTGTTTGTTCTTTGGGCAGTGTGTGTAACTCTATTCTTCACTGACATCATAATTCAAATGTATCAATTCTTCTGTGGTCTTCCTTATTTATTATCCAGCTTTCCCATGCAGATGCGGCAAATATAAAGACCACGGCTGGGGTCAGGCATGAAGAGCCCTGTGGCGTAGTGAGTTACGACTTTGGTGGCTCTTTGCTCAGTGTGCAGGTCGACACTGCCAGCTGCTCCCTGGAAGAACGATGTGGCTTTCTACTCCTCTACAGATTTAGTCCTGCAAACACAAATGGGCGGTTCTAGCCTGTCCGACAGGGTGGCTTGCAGTCAGAATTGACTTCACAGCAGGGAGGTTGGTTTGAGTTTTTGGGTCAGGCACAGCTTAGTCCTCAGAGTAACATCCTTGCTCTTCATACTTTCAGGAGGTTTCTGCAGCAGATGTTTACATTCTTGACTGCTGTTTCCACGAGCACTGATGGTGAATTCAGGTCTACCAACGCAGTTGTAAGGATTTTGATTTTCTTTAAACTCACTTATAATCCACACTGAAGATCCGTCCTTGATCTTCATCAGCAAGTGCTTCAAGTCCTCCTCACTTTTGGCAAAAATGTGTCATCTGTATATTTGATGTTGTTAATAATACTTCCTCCAATCCGGATGCTGCATTCTTCTCCATATAGTTTAGCTTCTCAGATGATTTGCTCAGCATATAGGGTAAATATGTGTAGTAAAAGGATACGACCCTGACATACACCTTTCCTGATTTTAAAACATAAACAATTCCCTTGTTCTGTTTGAATAATTGCCTCTTGACCCATGTACAGTTTCCGCATGAACACAACAAAGTGTTTTGGGATTCTGATTTTTTTCTCAACGTTACTCATAGTTTGCTATGATCCACACAGTTGAATACTTTTGCATAGTCAATAAAGTACAAGTAAATGTCTTATTTGGTATTTTCTGCTTTGAGCCAAGATCTATCTGATGTCAGCAATAATTTCCCTCCTGCCATGTCCTCTTCTGAACCTGGCTTGAGTGTTTGGCAGCTCGCTGTTGAGGTGCAGCTGCAAGCTTTGTTGAATTAGCTTCAGGAAATTTTTATTTGCATGTGTTATCAATGATATTATATGATGATTCCTGCCTTGTGTTGGGTCACTTTTCTTTGGAATGGGCACACATATGAATCTCCTCTAGTTAGTTCACCAGAGAGCTGTTTTCTAAATTTCTTGGCATAAAAGAGTGAGTGCTTCCTATATTGCTTGGCTTGTTGGACCATTTCAATCGTTATTTCATCAATTTTTGGAGTCTTGTTTTTTGATAAAGTTTTCAGTGCAGCTTGGACTTCTTTCAGTATAATTGGTTTTCAATTGTCTGCAACTTCTTGAAATGGTTGAGTGAGACTCAGTTCTTTTGGTACAGAGACGCACTCTTTCCATTGTCTTTTGGTGCTGTCTGTATCACTCAATATTTAGTCCATAGAGTCCTTCAATATTGCAACTCAAGGCTTGGCTTTTTTTTTTCAGCTTGAAATATGATGAGTATTTTCTTTCTTTTTGGCCTTATGACTCCAGTTCTTTGCATATTTCATTCTTTGCATATGGTTTTCTTGATCTGCCCTCTGAAACGTTCTCTTCAGTTCAACGTTTTTGTCTTATAATTTCTTCCATTTGATTTAGCTACTCTGTATTCATGAGCAAGTCTAAAAGTCTCTTCTGACACCCACTACTGATGCTTCATGGTTTCACAGTTGTTTTTTAGTGATGCATAGTATTTCATTATGTGTCTACACCAAAGTTTCTTTATTCTTCTACTGATGGACATTTTGGTAAAACAACAGTACTTTTAAAGATCTCTCATCATCTATGGGTTGTATATAAACTTATTTGGAGGTGCATTTGCTGTTGGGGCTGCCATTATTGTAGGCCTCAAGTAGGCTGCAACAACCAAGATGCTCACATGTATGATAAGGCTGTGGACCAGCCGGAGTAGTTAATATGCTGTTCTCCATATGCTGTTTCCTTCTTGTGGCTTGACTTCCTCATAGCCTATCAACAGGGTTTCGAGAAAGAGGGGAGAAAAATTGTGAACAAGTCCAAAGGTGAAAGCACTTGTTATGCCCCTGCTTATAATTTGCTAGCTACTGTCCTACTGGCCCAAGCCATTTACATAGCTGAGGCCAGTACATGGGAGAAGATTATACAAGGGTTTGCACACTGAGGATTTTGTTAATTGAAGAGTCCCTGGTTTGAAAAGATTAGAACTTTGAGTCTACTCAAAAGTATGTTGGTCTTACAATCTACTTCCCAAATATCAGCCACTGGAAACCTTAGGAGGACAGTTCTAACATGATACTTGGAGGCCACCATGAGTCCAAATTGACTGGATGGGTGTTTTTTTTCTTTGGGAGCCATCAAAGCAACCATCCACCACAATCAGAAACTCTTTAATTCTAAGAAAACAAAGCCACAGGTTTAGAATATTGGAGCTCAACAGACCTTAGACACTTTCCTCTTCAGCTTCCTTATTTTATAAACGAAGACACAGCAAGCCAGAGGAAAGGATTTACATGGTCAAAGTGACATACAAGCTATTTTGAGCCATCATTTATATAGATTTGTCATGGGAACGCCAGCCTCTAACCAAGAAACTTATAGTCTAGAGAGGAAGCCTATATATTAGATCTACTGCCTTAACCATGGTACTTCACTGCCTTCCCATTGTTAATTAAGTGTGTAATGACTATATTAGAGTTAATTTCAGGTTGTAATTTATGACATAGTAGTTATATTTTAATGTACACTTTATGGTACATTGGAGTCCCTGAATAATCAATGTGTACTCCTCTAATTCTGCCTAGTTTATAATACTTGGGGAAATTTTTATTATTTTAAACAATTATAAGGATTTATAGTTCATGAATCTTAGCTTTTGCGAAATATTTTTGTTCAGGCATACTATTTACTTGAAGCCAAGTCCTTTGTCAGGAATACAACCTCTAATTATAACATTGTTCCCATGGGAAAATGTAATTTGCTTTTCAATGATCCACTTTATGACATGGTCTCCAGGAACGTGCTATTCTGCAATAAAAAGCAAGTGGAGACTACATACTCCTGGAATTTCTTGCCAATTGCCTGGCATGGTAGGACCAGTGTTTAGAAAGCAGTACTAATCTTTCTGTTGACATGCAAAATATGAGCTAGAAAATAATGATGGATATTATTGAGATAGGCTCGGGGTATGGATAAGAGAACAAATTAAGAATAAGGAAGGCCAGTCCATCAATCACCTGTTCTGTGTATTGCTCTTACATTGGCACTTTCTTCCGAAGAACACAGTGGAAATTCAAATAATGAGTTGAAAGTCTGTAGAGAGGGTGTTATAGGAAAGCAAGAAAGGGCCTGGGTGATTTCCAAAGGATTTCTGTTTGAAATGATGTTTCAACTTTGACAAGAGCGATGGGAAGGAGAGTTGGCCAGGTGAAGCCGGGGTCCGTGGTTTTCTAGGAAATAAAAATAGGATATGCAAAGGGCTGGACTGAGAGAACCTGGCAGTGTGGTTGAATGGAAGTTATGTGTATGTTCGGGGGAGGGAGAGTGGGAACAAAAAGAAGGAGGGTGGCAAGATCTGAGGCCAGAGATAGAAGGAGGGACCATATTGCGAAGGATTACAGATGCCTTTTCAATAACTTTGCATTTCATCCCACAGAAAATGGGTGACATGGAGGGAAGTGGTGCCCAGATCAAATTTCACTGGTAAGAGCAAGCACCCTGGCTCCTGGTTGGAGGATGAATGGGAGGGAAACCAATCTGGAGACAGCATTCCTACAGAGAGAGAGGGGGACCTGGTTGGCTGAGGGCCTTGGGGACGGAAAGAAGTTGTGACTGTGAGACATGTAGACAGCTGAATCAATAGGACTAGTTGAGGTACTAATGGGACTTCCAAGAAAAGAGACCAAGAAGGCAATAAGTATTGATCTCTGGAGCTCAGGAGAAGGTTCAGGTCTGCAATTTGCTATCATTCTACAGATAGAATTGGGAGCCATGAGAGAATGACATTTCCAGGAGAGAGATAAGAGAAGTAGTGAGCCCCTGGAATGCCCTTACTCAGATCCAATCCTGCCTTCTCTGAGACAGGCTTTCCCATGGTTCTGTTCAGGAATAATATACAGTAATCCATATTGTCTATTTTCAGAGAACAGGCATAAACTAAATTATTTACAATATAATATTTTTGTCTTAGGAATTCTTAACAAAGGGCTATGTCCCTCGTTTTAGCTCAACTTCAACCCTACCCAGTGGCACCGCAGAAGAAAAGCCTGATGATCCGCCTGTACAAAGAGTAAAGCTGAGAAAACCCCCATGAAGAGGTCTACTCCTTAACACATGGGCCACTAGAAATCAGAATCCTCTTTATGGTGATGAGTCAGCCAGGAGCTGCAGCACTGGTGACCGTACTTGGTTCACGGTTACATTTCTAACAGATGCTCTGGTCTGCTTCACTTTGGCTTTCCTAGTTCTTGCTAAACTCCCTTTATCACTCCCTTTATGTGGTAGTTACAAAATCTGGTGTCAATTTGAGGATAAAGAGTGTTGGGGTGGAGTCTAGCCTGTCAATTGGAGATAGCCAATGAAGCCTCTGTGTGGGCATGGCCTTCCCCTGAGAATTCTGGGAATTTCCTGCTTGGAAGCGTGAGACACACTCTCTCGGTTCACGCCCTTGGAGACTCACTACTGACAAGGCTGACTCCGAGACATCCCTGAGGAGAAGCAGCATGGACCTACCCTGATGCAGCCCTGGGTGCTGCTGGAGAAGCCACATGGAGACCCCTGCCAACACTGAGATGCGTACACCACCACTGGATCCAAAGATGTTCTACCCATTGCCCTGTGATCGTTCTGCATTCAGGGTCATTGCATGTGTTTTGTGAGTCTGAAGAGGGCATTATAGATCAGTGTCGGGCATATGTGCTAATATCGGGTTTATGGGCGTGGACTGAACTGAGTTGGGATACTTTCTTAATGTAAAATTACCCTTTATGTAAAACTCTCTGTTATACACATGGATGTTTATGAATTTGTTTCTCTAGTCTACCCAGACTAACACAGCCCCAAATAAAACCTACATCAGTTCTCACGATTAAAAACAAAAACAAAAAATACCACTGAAAAGTAAGGGATAGAAAGAGCAATCATAATATGGAAATCAACACCTCCTTAAATCTGGATATTAGGTGTGAGTGTGTCCAGAGTCTAGAGGCAGAGGTTCTTGATCGAGTTTGTCTCCTCGGCTCTAGACTGTAGCTCTTTGGAAGACGTTGGTTACCCCCTTTCGTGGGGGGAGCTTTAGCATATGCCTTCCTGGTGTGGAGTTAGGCTGCAACATGCAAGTTCCCCCACCAAGGTTCCAGGAGTCCTGCATTCCTCGTCATAGCTTTTGCTTCACAAAAGGAATCTGCTGGAATAAATTCTATCCACAGCAACAATGATCTTCTACGTAGTGGAATTGGTCTTTCCTAGGAATTAAGGTCAAAGTCAGTGGGTGAGGTCTACCAACGGTTTTGCATAAGAAATGAACCTGGAAAACCACTTGGGAAAGAGCCTCATTGCAAGTCAACACAACTTCCCAGAAGTCTGGCAGAACCAGGCTGACCCTTTGCATTTGTAGTAGATTGCTACCTGTCCTAGGGTTAAGGTTTATTTTAACATCAGGCCTGATGAACTGCTGGTGAGATGCTCATGCCGTTTACAACATGAGGACAGAGAACCCCGGAGAGAACAGCCGGATCTCAGTTTGTACCCCACATGTGGAATTCCTGAGGGATGCCCGTGGTGGACATGCCGCTCAAAGAGATCCGGGAAAATAGGCTTGGTGATCAACCCCTGAAGAACCAGCCACTGAAAAATCCTCTGGAGAAAGTTCTACCCTGAGATCAATGAGTAAGAGTCAATTCCATAGCAACTGGGGTCCCACACTGGGGTTGGAAGTGCTCACACTTTTCAGCAGGTTTCTCCCTTCCTTCTTCTCTTTCCCCTTTTCCTTTAAAAATTAATTTATGTGGCTGTTGTTGAGAAAGTACACAGCAAAATTGATATCAACTCAACCATTTCTATGTGTGCCCTTGAGTGGCGCTGATTGTAGTTTCCAGTGGTGTAACCATCCTCGCCCTCTTTTCTGAGTTGTTCCTCTTCCATTAACATAAATTCAGGACCCCCCCCCAAATAAAGTTTTAATCTGATTGTTTGAATTGCTGCTATAGATAGTTCTTAAGAGTGTAATGCTCAAGGCAGCCCCCAACTTTTTTTCACTAGTTAAGTTAAAATATTGTTTGGTTTTATGAAGACTTTGGGAAATATTTTTGGTTTAAGGTTTAAGGGCAGTCTCAGAATAATGGTTTCTAGGGTGCGTCTACCCTTCATGGCTCCAGGAAGTCTGGAGGGCAGGAGAATCTGAAATTCTGTTATGCATTTTCCTCCTTTGGATCAGGCTCCTTTAATGATACTTTTATGTGACTGTTCAGTAATGGTAACTGGGGACCATTAAGTTCTCCTGGTCTCATAGCAAAGGACACAGTTGTTCGTGGACTAAATAGCCACACATGCCATATTCTCCTCCTATTCCTGCACTCCTTTCTCCGTTGTCCTAGATCAATAGAAACCACCTGTTTTGCCCTGAATGACTTTGGCTCGTAAGTTTTTAAGACCCCAGTCATTCTGAAACCAGCTAGGAGTAGATCAGAAGCACTACACTTGTTATTAGGTCAATTCACTGGGATGTCACGTCAAACTATAACCCTAAATCTCCAACCAAGGAACTGAGTTCAATGTGGTTTGGGGTTCCATGAAAGCAGTATCAGCAGTTACTCTTTATTGCTATTGCTGTTGTAAATGTATCTGTGATAAACTTTGACCAATTCAACTGTTTACAAATGTGCAACTTATTAACAACAATTCCATTAATCAGTGGTCCGACCCCCCCCTTAATCAATGTGATATTTTTACTTTCCTTTTCCCTTCCTCCTTTGTGAAGTGTGCATGGTGTCGGTGAATTGCCTGCACGTCTGTAAGGATGAACTCACCATTGTCATGCAAAGAAATGATCTCAGTGTCAAAAATGTTACCTTTGCCAAAACAGAACTCCATGCCTTCAAAGGTAAATTCAACCCTTTTCTTTGGAGAAACAGAAAATCTGCTAGCAGATTTGAAACATAGTCCCTTCTCCCAATTCAGCTTTTGGATGTGGAGATTTAAGCAAACCCATCTAGAGCAGTGGTTCTCAACCTGTGAGTCATGACTCCTTTGGGGGTGGAATGACCCTTTCACTGGGGTCGCCCGATTCAAAACAGTAGCACAATTGCAGTTATGAAGTAGCAGCGAAAATAATTTTATGGTTGGGGGTGGTGTCACCACAACACGAGGAACTGTAGTGCACATGGTTACCTTCTCTCCTATGTCTGTACTCATAACCCCCTGTTCCATTTCCTCATTCTATCCCAAAAGTGCTTTGCACACTCCTGGCTGTGAGCCTTCATATGGGTCACTTAACCTATCTGGGATTCTTCTCCATTCTAGTCCCACCTCCCCTGCCCTCTCTTTCCACGAATGCTTTCCAACCTTCTAGACAGAGACCATCTAATCATTGTTCAATGCGCTCTGTCTTTTTCAATTGTTGTAGCACACGGTGTTTCGTTATGCATTATAGACTAGAACTACTCTCTGTAATGTTTCAAGGCTGTGAACTTTGAGAAGCATATATTGCCAAGCCTTTCCTCAGCAGTGCCGCTTGGTGGGAGCATACTGCCAACCTTCTGATTAGTAGTCAGTGTTCAACTTTGCCCTGTTCAAAAAGCCCAAAGTTCCAACTCACTACCATTGGGTCAATGCCAATTCATAGTGACCCTAAAAGACAGAGTAGAGCTGCTCCTTTGGGATTTTGATGCTGTAAATCTTTATGAGAGCAGAAATTCTCATATTTCCTCCAGGGAGAAGCTTGTAGGTTTGAACCACCAACTGTATGATTGGCAGCCCAGCATGTATGTAACCCACTGAGCTACCAAAGCTCCTTGTGTGGCACTCAAACATTCCTTTATTCTACTTCAAATTTTCCCCAAGTCCAGCTCAATCTAATACAGGGCATGATCTGACTCTAGGTTCCATTGATGAAACCAGAGTGTTCTAGTGTAAAACAGACATAACCATAGTTTTGAAAGGGTAGGAGGGGCCTTGAAGAGGATACACGATATTCATATGTGGAGCACCCGCCTAGGAGGAGACAATAGCCTCATGATGATCACTGAAGCAGGTTTAAATTCACATCATATTTATTCAGTGCTATCTTCATCCATGAAAATTGAAGAGTGGGAAAAACACGAAGAGTGGGAAAAAAACCCAGGAAACATAGGAAAATATGTTCTAAAAGGAAAAACAAGTAAACAAATGAAGTCAACTCAAGCTAAATAAATGAACTTCAGCCCATAGAAAGAGTGAATCAGGGGTGGTTCCCAGAACAAATTAGAAAGGTGTTTTGTTTTGCTTTCATTTTGGAGGGAACGTAAAAAGAATGTATTTTTTCCCCAACTGAAGTAAAAATTCAAATCAAAGCCAGAATTTGAGGTGGCAGGTCTTGTTTGGAAACTCCTTTTGTTTATAATGTGGTTCCCCCTCATCCCCCGCCCCTTTATGAAGCAGATGCTTATACAAGCATTACCAGTGTTGTCAATAATACTGTAACATTTGCCTTCTCTCCCTTTGTTGCTCAGGGAACATGTTGAGATTCGGCACATTTAGCTTTGCCATTTACTTCACAAATCGCAGCTGGGTAGTGCTACAGCTAAGTCGATTTTACTGAGAATAAAAATTGAAGGGGGAAAAAAAATCTCTAACAACCTTTCCAGTAATCATAGGCCTGAAATACTTTGGAATTTTTTGGTGTTTTTTTCCCCCCTCCACTTCCTAACAACTTGGTTTCAGTATAATGATGCTTCAATAAGAATCTTCCTGCAAATTTAATTCAAAAGGGAAGGCTTTGTTGTTATTAAACACAATGGCAGTTTGTACATCTCCACATCATTATGTTGCTTCTCATTATGGTAATTCATTTGCTTCTGCTTTGTATGGATATCAAATAAAAATCTCTCTCGCTCCTGGCAAGTGATTGCCATTATGGAGACTCTCTGGGAGCCCAGCTAAGCGGCGCTTGGTGTCATAGCAAACACAATTAGCAAAATGGCATCCAGAGTGGCTTTATGGAGTTGCCCTGTGGTGAGTGTCTGTGTTTTCTATTTAGCAGGGCTGTAGGTTACTAGGCTTTGCTGTGTGTCTTTTCTATTTTCATCTTTGTACCACTTTCTATTCAAGTGGAACAGCGTGAGTACTTTGTGTGAATTTTATTTTCTCTCTTTTCCCCTGATGGGTTCTTCCTTCGCACTTGCTGGGCTCAGAGAGCCCTGGGTTACTTTGCCTTGCGAGGAACCTGCGATTTCTAAAGAAGGGTCATTGAAAGCATCACTAGATGGCCACTCCGATATCATTGTCGTTTAGTCATTAAGTTTTATATCATTTTCCAGCTAGCAGAGAGGTGCCAAGTTTTGTATGGCGTTAAAACAACAACAGCCACTTAAATGTCCTGATGAGTTACCTGAAGAGCATAGAATACCAAGCCCTTGGTGCTTTCAATACCCTCATAGGCCTGTGAAAGCAGGGCATGGAGTAAGGAAGACCACAGAACAATCCAAGTATTTGAATTAAGGTGCTGGTGAATCACAGTGAAAGTGTCACGGACTGCCCAAGAAACAAACAAATCTATCTTGGAAGAAGTAAGGCCAGAATGCTCCTTAGAGGTAAGGATGGCAAGACTTCATCTCATGGACTTTGGACATGTTTTCAGCAGAGACCAATCTCCAGAGAAAGACAACCTGCTTCGTAAAGTAGAGGGGTAATGAAAAGAAGGAAGGCCTCCAATTAATGGATTAATACGCTGGCTGCAATAATGGGCTCAAACATAAGAACAATTTTGAGGGTGGCACAGGCCTGTGCAGTGTTGTGTTCTGATGTACATACAGTCCCTGTAATTGGAACCGACTCAACAGCACCTATCAAAAACATGTAGTAAGAAGGAAATTTGTTATGTTTGGTAGAATTTGAGGTCATAGTGGAATCCCTGGAAGACTTAGGCTCCTATATCAAAGGTGAATGACCCTAAATAGAACTTTCAATACCGCTTCCTCTTTGAGATGAAAGACAGAGACATTTTCCTTGGCTGAACTGCAAAGAGAAAGAGGGTCCAAGTTTAGATGGTCCTTCCATTGAAGGTATGGGTTGACAGTTTCTCTTTAATACCTAAACCCCAAACATCAAGACTGCTGTTGATTCTGACATATGTTGTTGTCGTTAGTTGTTGCCAAGTACTTGCCAGCTCACAGTGACCCTGTGTACATGTGTATAACACGCTAAAACCCAGCCTGGTCCTCCACTGTCCTCACAATCATTGCTATCTTTGACCCTTTTGTTGCAGCCACTGTGTCAATCCATCTCCTTGAGGTTCTTCCTCTTTTAAGCTGATCCTCTACTTTTCAAAGCATGATGCCCTTCCCAAGACACTGCTGCATCCTTATAGCGTGCACAAAATCATGAAACAAAGTCTTGTTATCCTTGCCTCTAAGGGACATTCTAGTTGTACTTGATGCCGCGACAAATATGTTCATCTTTATAACACTTTTTGGTCTATTCATTATTCTTCATCAACACTATAATTAAAATGCACAAATTCTACTTCAGTCTTCCTTATCCATTGTCTAGATTTTGTATACATTTATTGTTGTTGGGTGCCATGCAATCTGTCCGGGATCATAGCAAACCCATGTACATCAACAGGATGGAACAGCCCAATCTTGCACCATCCTCCCAATTGTTGTTATGTCTGAGTCATTGTTGCAACTACTGTGTCACTCCATCTCATTGAGGGTTGTGGTAGTTACATAATCTGGTGTCCATTTGAGACAAGAGGGAAAGGGTGGAGTTTAGCCTGTCAATCAGGTCTCAGCTTGATGACCTCATTTGGAGGCGCTACGGAGATAAATAGCTCATTGGAGGCCAGATACACTCCCTCCCTGTGAGACATTTCTGTTGACAAGCCACATGGAGCTACACTAATAGAGCCAGAGCCCTGGAGCTGGAGAAGTCACATGGAGACCCACAACAGTGCTGAGTTGCTTCCACCACCACTGGATCCACAAGACTTTCTACACACTGACCTGTGATCTTCCAGCATTCAGCATCATTGCATGTGTTGCGTGAATCTGAAGAGGAAATTATAGACTGGTATCAGCCATATCGGCTAATATCGGACTTATGGACTTGATCTGGACTGGGCTGGGATGTTTTCTCAATATATAATTACTCTTTGATATACACACATATGAGTGTCTCTGGATTTGTTTCTCTAGTCTATCCAGACTCACGCAGGGTATTTATGTTTTTCACCGAGCCACTACTTTACAAAAACTTTCTTTTCCCAGACACTAGTTTCTCCTGACAACATGTCCAAAGTACATGAAAGAAAGTCTCACCACTCTTTCTTCTAAGGAGTATATTGGCTGTACTTCTTCCAAGACAGATTTGTTTGTTCTTCTGCCAGCCCATGGTACTTCCAATATTTTCCAGCACCATAGTTCAGATGCATCAATTCTTCTTCCCTTGTCCCTATTCATTGTTCAGCTTTTACATGCCTATGAGGCAATTGAAAATACATGGCTTGAGTCAGATGTACTTTAGTGCTCAAAATGATATCTTTGCTCTTTAACACTTAAAAGAGCACTTGTGTAACAGATTTGCCCAGTGCAATGCATAACTTGATTTCTTTTTCTGTTCTTTTTAAAATCATTTTATTGGGGGCTCATACAACTCTTATAACAGTCCATACATACATCCATTGTATCGAGCACATTTGTACAATTGTTGCCATCATCATTCTCAAAACATTTGCTCTCTACTTGAGCCCTTGGTATCAGCTCCTCATTTACCCCCTCCCCCCCACCCTCCCTCCCCCATGAACCCTTGATAATTTATAAATTATTATTATTTTGTCATGTCTTACACTGATGTCTCCCTTTGTCCACTTTTCTGTTGTCCATCCCCCAGGGAGGGGGTTATATGCAGATCCTTGTGATCAGTTCCCCCTTTCTACCCCACCTTCCCTTACCCTCTTGGGATCGCTGCTTTCATGATTGGTCCTGAGGGGTTTATCTGTCCTGGATTCTCTGTGTTTCCAGTTCATCTTCGTCTTTTTAAATACTTTTATTGGAGGCTCTTACATCTCTTATCACAATCCATACATTCCTCCAATGTATCAAGTACATTTGCACATATGTTGCCATCATCATTTTCAAAGCATTCTCTTCCTACTTGAGCCTCTGATATCTGCTCCCCATTTCTTCCCTCTCCCTCCCCCGCCTACCCTCCCTCATGAACCCTTGGTAAATTATAGAATATTTTTTCCATATCTTACATCGTCCTCCATCACGCCTCACCCACTTTTCTGTTATTTGCCATTCTGGGAGGGGGTTCTAGGTTGATCCTTTTGATCAGTTCCCCTTTCCTCCCCCCACCCTCCCCTAATCCTCCTGGTATCCCTACTCTCCTTGTTGGCCCTGACGGGTTGATCAATTGTGGATTCCCTGTGTTGCGGGCTCTTATCTCTAGCTGTGTGCATGTTCTGGTCTAAACTAACTTATAAGGTCATCATAGTAGGGTGAAGGAAGCACCAAAGAGCTAGAGGAAAGTTGTGTGTTTCATCGGTGCTATACTGCACCTTGACTGACTCATTTCTTCCCTGTAACCCCTCTGTGAGGGGATGCCCAATTGTCTACAGATGAGCATTGGGTCTCCAGTCCATGCCCCCTGCCCCATTCAAATTGGATATGATTTTATTCTGGACCTTAGATGCCTGATATCTGATCCCATCAATGCCTCATGATCGCACAGGCCGGTGTGCTTCTTCCATGTGGGCTTTGTTGCTTCTCAGCTAGATGGCTGCTTGTTTGTCTTCAAGACTTTAAGACCCCAGATGCTATATCTTTTGATAGCTGGGCACCATCATCTTTCTTCACCACATTTACTTATGTACCCATTTTGTCTTCAGCGATCATGTTGGGAAGGTGAGCATCACAGAATGGTGGACTGTTAGAACAAAGTGTTCTAGTGTTAAGGGAGTACTTGAGTTGAGGCCCAATGTCCATCTGCAACCTTAATTCTTAACATATAGATATGAGTTCTATTACCCTCTCATTATATATATATTTACATATGTACATGCCTGTATTTAGGCCTCTGGTTCTTTCATCTATTTCCTTTTAACTTCTCTGTTGTCCAACCATCATGTTCAGCCTTCATTCGACTTTAGTAATTCCTTGCTGCTACATTGCCCTTCATTGAGCCCCACGAAGCATCCTATGACCTTCCATCCATTGATTTTAGTTCAATTGTTGTTCCCTTGTCCCAGGGTTGGTCCCCTCCCCCCACCAATTTACTTTTTCCCGACTCCCCTTCTCCTGTATCCCCAACGGAACCATTGGTCCTGTTCTTTTCATCTCTGAATTATTTATCCCATCTAGCTTTTCTAGATAGACATGCAGGTACAATGATAAGTGCAACAACCAGGCAAAGCCAAATAAAACAACAAAGAAAATCAAACCAACGAAACAATAGCAACAGCAGAAAGCGAGAACAAAACAGCCACTGACAAAAATGGAAAAGTCTATAAATAGTTCAAGGTCTGTTTGTTGGCCTTTAAAGTGTTTTCCAGTCGAGTCTGATGGGGTGCCATACTCTGTCTCCCAAGTCTATTTTTGGTATTCCCCAGGGGTTTCATCAGTCCTATCATGTACGATTCCTGCACTGTGTCTCCAGTGCTGTCCCCTGCACCACCATGGTCCAGTGAGGGCCGCCATGTTCTGTGGTGGGGCTGACCCTACGGTCCTCCCTGTTCGTTGTCTGCTCCAAACAGAAACACTGTCCTCAGGGCTTGGTGGGCCAGGAGGGCAAGTATGTCCTCTCCTCCCTCTCCATCCCTTTGCATTTCTCCCATGTGCTCTAATCTGACGTGCCCCTCTCCCCAAGCTGTAGCCCCGGTGCTGTCCTCTGAAGTGCATTCCTCTGAGAGGGGCAAGGGTTGTCAGCATACTTGGGATTGGAGCCGGTCTGCAGGTGTTTCCAGTTCTTATCTGTAGCAGTGTACATCTTCTGGTCTAGCCAGATTTATAAGGTAGAATTGGGAGCATGATGGGGTGTGTGTGTGTCGGGGGGGAAGCTTTAAAGAACTAGAGGAAAGTTGTATGTTTCATCATTGCTATACTGCACCCTGACTGACTCATCTCCTCCCCGTGACCCTTCTGTAAGGGGATATCCAGTTGCCTACAAATGGGCTTTGGGTCTTCACTCTGCATTCCCCTTCATTCACAATGATATGATTTTTTTGTTCTTTGATGCCTGATATCTGATCCTATTGGCACCTCGTGATCACACAGGCTGGTGTGCTTCTCCCATGTGTGCTTTGTTGCTTCTCAGCTAGATGGCTGCTTGTTTATCTTCAAGCCTTTAAAACCCCAGATGCTATATCTTTTGATAGCTGGGCACCATCAGCTTACTTTACCACATTTTCTTATGCACTAGCTTTGTCTTCAGTGATCTATCGGGAAGGTGAGCATCATGGAATGCCAGATTAATAGAACAAAGTGATCTTGTGTTGAGGGAGTACTTGAGTAAAGGCCAAATATCCATCTGCTACCTTAATACTAACCCTATAAATATATCCACATAGATCTATTTCCCCATCATCATATATAAATAGTTACATATGTACATGTACATTCCTGTATTTAGAAATCTATCAATTCCCTTGGCCTCCTCATTCTTTCCTCTATTTCCTTTTACTTTCCTCTTGTCCCACTGTCATGTTCAGCTTTCATTTGAGTTTCAGTAGTTCCTCTCATTTACATTGCCCTTGATCAAGCCCTACCAGGTCTCCTACACCCTCTTCACCATCGATTTTGGATCTCTTGTTGTTCCCTTGTCCCTGGATTTGTTAACACCCACTTCCTTTCCCCCTGCCTCCGCCTCTCCCATGCCCCCCTGGAACCATTGGTCCCACTGTTTTCTCCTCCAGATTGTTTATTCCCACCTATCTTATCTACATAGACCTTCAGAGATAATAACATGCACAAAAAACAAGACAGAGCAAAACAAAGCAACAAAACAAAATAAAACAACAACAAAAAAAAAGGAAAAGAAAATCCTGTAAATAGTTCAAGGTCTGTTTGTTGATCTTTAGGAATGTTTTTCAGTCGAGGCTGATGGGGTGCCAAGTCTTGGCCCCAAAGTCTATTTTTGGTATTTCCTTGGGACTTCTTGCTGTGCTCCCCTTGCTGTTCTGATACACGCCCTTAGTGTTTTGCCCCAGTGTGGAAGAGTCAGATAGGGCACATTCCCCTACTGTGACTCCAGTATTGTCTCTGTAGGGCTTTGGGTCAGTGAGGGACTTTGTGTTTCCTAGTGGGGCCGGCCCTATGGTTCTCTCTGAGCATCGACTGCTCTGAGCAGGAATATTGTCCTCAGGGCATAATTTGGTTTCTTGACTGCTGGTTCCATCAGCATTTATTGTGAATCCAAGTAAAACAATGTCCTTTACAACTTCAATCTTTTCTCCATTTGCTATCATACTGGCAATTGGTCCATTTGTGTGAAGATTTTGGTTTTCTTTACATTCAGTTGTAATCCATATTGAAGGATGCCATAATCTTCATCAGGCAGTGCATTGAGTCATTCTCACTTTCAGCAAAGTTGTTTCATCTGCGTATTGCAGGTTATCACGGAGCTTTACTCCAATCCTGATGCTACATTCTTCTTCAGGTAGTCCAGCTTCTCATATCACTTGCTCAGCATACAACTGAATAAGTCTGGTGAAAGGCTGCTCCCCGACATACACTTTTCCTGACTTTACTCCACGCAATATCCTCTGTTCTTTTCAAACAACAGTCCCTTGGCCGTGGCATATGTTCTGCATGATCAAAGTTAAATGGTTTGGAATCTATTCTTCTACCCCACCCAATAAAATGCTTTTGCATAAGCAATAAAATGCATTTAAACATCTTTCTGGTGTTCTCTACTTTCAGCCAAGATACAGCTGACATAAGTAATACTATCCCTTATTCCATGTCCTCTCTGAATCCTGTGTGAATTTCTGGCAGTTCCCTGTTGATGTACTACTGCAGCCTTTGTTGAATTATCTTCAGTCTCTTTTTGGCATACATATGATGTTAATGAAATTGTTTGATAATTTCTGTATTCGGTTGGGTCACCTTTCTTTGGAATAGGCACAGTTAGGAATCTTTTCCATTCAGCTGACCAGGTAGCTAGCATATGTTGTTGAGTACTTCTAGTACTGCATCCGTTTATTGAAATGTTTCTATTGGTAATCTGCATATTCCTAGAGCCTTGTTTTTGGCTTATGCATTCATTGGAGCTTGAACTTTTTCCTTTAGTACATTTGATCCTTGATCATATGTTGCTTCTTGAGAGGTTTATGGTTGACCAATTCTTTTTGTTATAGTCACTCTGTGTTTTGAGTCTTGTCCCATCAGCAAACGAGGGCCCTGAAAGATGTGTGTTATCTATGTCTTTAAGGGAGACTCTAGTTTGAGGAGGCAGCTGCTCTCCAATCATATTTTGAGTGACTTCCAATCTGAAGTACTATATCAGACAATATTCCAGTGATATTCATAAGGTTATCAGTAGCTAATCCCTCAGAAGTGGACAGCCTATTCCTTCTTCATTGTCTCTTCTTCGTCTGGAACTCTGCTGAGATCTATTTACCATAGATTGCACACTAGGATTTTAAATACTGGCAACAGCGCTTCCATCATCAAACAACACACATGCTGCCACAATAGGACAACCTGCCAAATGAGTGTATTTATCTGAGGTGGTTTGGGTCATGGATATCGTAGGTTTCCAAATCACACGTTTGATCTTCAACATGTTATAGAAATCGTTTGCAGAAGATTTGATCCTTTGACTCCTGCTTCTGTGACTTACAGGAGTCCTGGTGATGTCGTGTTTATGTAATCCGCAAGGTCAGCAGTTTGAAACCATCAGAGAAATATGGGGCTTTCTACTCCCATAAAGTTACAATCTTGAAAACTCACAGGGCAGTTTGACTCTGTCTTAAGGGGTCACTTTGAGTCAACATTGACTGGATGTCAGTGGGTTTAGGTTTGGTTTGTTTTAGTTTTCCATGGCATTGAGTGTGGATCCAAAAATGAAATCCTTAACAATTTCAACATTTTCTCCTTCCTTATTATGTTGCTTATGATGAATTTTGCTTTTTTCATGTTGAAAGATAGTCTACATTGAAATCTGTAGTCTTTGATCTTCACTAAGGGATTCATCTCCTTTTTGCTTTCATCATGAAATTTGTGCCATTTGCCTTTTTCAGGTTGTAAATGAGTTTTTGTTTTTATTATTCTGAGAAACTTTATCTGATGCATCTTAGTTGAAATGATCACTCTATTATTTAGATCACTTGTAGCCAATTTTGTTGAATGTCTTCTCAGCTTTTGTCTGCTTCCTTCTTGATGAGAGAACCTGTAACCATTGCCCTGGGAATGTTCTTATTTTAGCTTCAAGAAGTGACTCATCATTAGCCTAGATTAAGGAAACTGAATATGTCCTCTAGGTAATTAGTTATTAGCTAAGTGTTTAGTTATGAATTAAATTTTACTTCCCTAAAAGCCATGTTGATGTCCTAAACACATGCACCAGTGAATGTGACTTTGATTTTGGTACTAAGAGGTGAATTTTGCAAACATTACCAGTAATGTTAACAATGTCATACAAAAGAACGAATGGTTTATAATCCTAATCCCTTCTGAGTAGTGACAAAGAGGAGGAGGGACAGGAAACAGGGTGGTCCTTACAAGGGGAAGCCTGTATGTGAGTGTCTAAAAGTCCAAGAATGTCAAGGATCACTGGGAGAAAATGGGAGCGAGACATGAAGCAGTTCTTCTTTCAACAGAAAGAGGACCTTTTCCCCAGCACAGCCAAAACCCTAATTTGAACTTCTTTTTTCTGTGGGGACATTTCTGTTCTTTAAAGCCGCCACGTAGAGTTGAGTACTTGATATGGCAGACCTAGGACACGAAGAGATTCATAGATCTGGAATACAACTCTGGTCTCCGAAACGTGAGGGAAAGTAAGCTGGAGGTTTCTGGAGGAACCATTTGCCTCTCTTATTAAAAAGAAAAGCGGTGTAAAGATGTGATACCTGGAACTGGGACAGTTCTATGAGAATAATACCATCATGACAAGAATAGTTGAGTGGAAAGGCAGAGAAAAGCTAGGTCGTTGATGATTTGTTGCTCCTGCCTTCAATCAGGACACCCTGAAATCTCCCCACTTCTTGACTTCTTTAAGATGCTATAACACATGCTTAAATACCTTTCCTACTTGCTGTTAAGTGCCCTGCTACTGATATAATACTGTATAATTTTTATTTTATGAATGGTACTACTACTGTAATCATTGACTTTTAAGCTCAGAACTCAGTTATATGGGTGCTAAGTTTCTTGAGAGGAGATTGTACACTCCCTCTCCACCTCAGATTTCTCTTCTCCCGATATGCTACTCCCTCCATCCTTTCACTCGGGTCACCACCTGCCAGCACTCCTGTCTGCTGCTTCATCTTCCATCCTGGGCACCTCCTTTAGTAGGGTCCAAAATCTGTTTCTTTGAGTATGAACGTCTTTGTCTTGGTTTTTATCCTTCTAGTTGTGGTCTCATACAATATTTATTCTTTTTTTGATAGAGTAACTTTACTCAGCATGATCTTCAGGCCCAGCTATATCATGAGGTGCCTCATGGCTTCATTTTAAATAAATAGTAGTCCACTGTGTGTATGTACTGAAGTTTATCTTTTGTTCAACTGATGTACATTTGACCTAGGTCCAACTTCCAGGTATTGTGAACAGTACTGTAATGAGCATGGGTACACATATGTGTGTTAGTGTAATGTGGTTTACTTCTTTAGGGTATATACCCAGCAAAGGCATTGCTAGATTATGTGGAATTTTTATTCCTGGTTGTTCAAGGTAAGACCCTATCATTTTCATCAATGAATGTATGTATTTACAGTTCCATCAGTCTTGTATAAAGCTTTGAATTTTTCAGTACTTTCTCCAGCATTTTTGTTTTCTTTACTTTTTTTAATTGGCTGTCATTGTCAGTGTAAGGTGATAGCCTATCATTGTTTTGATTTGTATTTCCTGGCTGGTTAATATTTGTGAGCATTTCTTTCATATGTCTTTTAGTCATTTGGATGTCATCTTTGGTAAAAGATATGTTCAAGTCCTTTACCCACTTTTTAATTGGGTTATTAATTTTTTTCTTAGTGAGGCATTGTAGTTTTCGGGAACAGATTTTAGAGATTAGTCCCTTGTCTGTTGTGACATTGCCAAAGCATTGTTCTCTATCCCTGGGTTCTCTTTATACTATTTTAAAGTCTTTTGGTGTGCACCAATGTCTTATTTTCAGAGATCCCAGGAATCTCTTTTGTCTTCTACCGTGTATGCTTCCTTCATTAATCTTGGTAGTATATGTACACCCTACAAGAAGGCCCTTAAACTTGTCCCTATTTTCTTACTCATGATCTTTTCTAGCTCCTAGATTTACTTTTAGGTCTTGATCCAGCTTAGTTCATTTTTGTACATGAGGTGGGGTATGGTCCTATTTCAATTTTCTGCAGATGAAGATCCACTTTTTGCCAGCACTATTTATTGAAGAGATTATCTCTTTACCATATAAAGTTTTTGGTCTTTTTTGAAGATCAGTTGTTGGTAGGTGGATACATTTATTTCTGTTTTTGTTGTTTGTTTGTTTTTAATTCTTTTCCACAGGTCTATGTACCTGACATTATACCAATGCCAGGCTGGGTTGACTACTGTGTCTGTGACCCTGCTTCCAGATCACAGCAATTTTATGGGACAGAATAGGTCTTCTGATAGGGTTTCCAATGATGTAATCTTTATGGTTTATCCTTTTAGAAGTCCCTGGCAATTTCAGTATTCTTCTCCAGCACCACAATTCAAATTCATCTATTCTTCTATAGTCTTCCTTATTCAATATCCAAGTTCACATGCATATGTTGTAAAGAGAACACCATGGCTTGGGTCAGACACACGTCAGTCCTCAAAGTAACATCCCTATTCTTCAGTACTCTAAAAAGGTCTTGTGCAGCAGATTGACCTAACGTCATTTGATCTCTTGACTGCTGCTTCCATGAGCACTGATTGTGGACAAAATCCTTGACAACTTTAAACTTTCTTCTATTATGGTGCTACCTTCTGGCCCAATTGTGAGGATTTTGGTCTTCCTAACACTAAGTTGTAATTCTTACTGAAGGATACAATCCTTGATCTTCATAAGCAAGTGCTTCAATTCCTCCTCATTTTTAGCAAGCCAAATTGTGTCATCTGCATGTCACAGATTGTTAATAAGCCACCCTCCCATCCTGAGGCTGCACTCTTCTACAGATAATCCAGCTTCTCTGGTGATTTGCTCAGTATATAGATTGAACAAGTACGGTGAGAGGATACAACCCTGTCCATGCACATCTTTCTTCATTTTAAACCATGCAGTATCCCCTGGTAGTGCTTACACAATTGCCTCTTGATCCATGTACAAGCTCTGAATGAGCACAATGAAGTGTTATCTACAGTTTATTTTGATTCACATAGTCTAATGCCTTTGCATATCCATGAAGCACAAGTTAACATCTGTCTGGTCTTCTCTGCTTTGAACCAAGATCCAGCTGACATCAGTAATGAGACGCCTCATTCCCTGTCGTCTTCTGAATCTGGCCTGAACTCTGGCAGTTCCCTGCCAACGTGTCACTGAACTGTTGTTGGCTGATCTTCAGCAAAATTGTACTTGTGTTCGATATCAATGATACTGTTCTATAGCTTTGTCATTCTATTGGGTCACCTTTCTTTGGGATGGTCACAAATATGGGTCTGTTACAGTCAGTTGGCCAGGTGGCTGTCTTCCAAATGTTCTGGCATAGACGAGTGAGTGCTTCTAGCGCTTCATCGACTTTCTGAAACATTTCAGTGGGAATTCCATCCATTCCTGAAGCCTTGATTTTCATGAATGCACTCAGTACAGTTTGTACGTCTTCCTTCAACACCATAGGTGGCCTGTAGACTCGTTCCTTCTGGTACAGTGTCCCTGTGTGTTCTTGCACCTTCTTTGGATGCTTCCTGCATTATTCAATAGTTTGCCTATAGAATTTTAAAAATTTAAATCCAAGGCTTGACTTTTTTTTTTAGTTCTTTCCATTTCAGATATGCCAAGGGTGTTCTTCCATTTTTTTTCTAATTCTAGGTCCTTGCACAATTTTTCATGCCAGTCTCTGGAGTAGGCCATTATAATTGCTAAAATAGAGGAGAGATGAACGAGAAGAAGGCCCTGACACAGTGGCTGGATCGATGGGCTCAGGCCTAGGAACACTAGTGAGGATGGCGAGGACGGTGTAGTGTTTCATTCTGTTGTGCATCGGGTAACTATGCATTGTAACCGACTTAATGGCACGCAGCAACAATAACACTCTTTATGGTAGAAGACTACCACATCTTTTTCCTGGGGAGTGACTGGGAGCTTCAAACCACAGGCTTTTCTGTTAGTAGCTGATTGTTTAAACAATGCACCTCCATGACCATATTATAGCCAATCAATTTATATGTATATGAACACTGGAAAATGAGCAACGAGTACCAGAAAAGAACTGATGGATTTAAGGTACAGTTTGGGCAACTACCATAAACTGCTGGAATAACAAAGAAGCACAGCCAGAATGCTCCTTGGGAATGGGTAATATCAGACTATGTCTCGCTTACTTTGGCTATATTACCAGAGGGGCCTGTCCCTGGAGCAGGGCATCACATTTGGTCAAGGAGTGTCAAAAAAGTCAAAGAAAGCCCTCAAATGAGATGGATTAGTACAGCGGCTGCAACAATGGGCTCAAACATAACAAAGATTGTGGAGATGGTGTAGGACCAGGTGAAGATTTATCCTGTTGTTGCGTGGGATTGATATGCAACAGAGATGACTGCTTGTCAACACCCAACAGCAATTTATAAGGACAATGAAGAGATATAACTAGAATGTTTCTTATAAATGAGTTTGGCAAGACTTGATCTTTCTTAATTTGGATACATTATCAGAAAAGACCAAATGCTATGAAGGGACAGCATGCTTGCTAAACAAGAGGGTCAGTGCAAGCCATGGAAACCCTCAATGAGACGGGCTGACACAATAGTCAACACACTGGGCAGAACTAGGCAATGTTTTGATCTAATATACATGTGTTGGAGTGAGTGAAACAGCAGCTAGCAAGAACGATTCATCAGGTTTTGTAAAGTGTGCATGTTTATGTGCATAACATTGATTTTTTATACAGAACTCAAAAAGTTAGAAGCAGTGCCCCCTATTTCATCTGCATTTTGCTTTTATACAGGAGATATATGTGACAAGCTGATATGCTATCCTGAAATGGATTTATAAATTTCTCAGGTTTTGCTACAGGATAAGTGCCCATTCCATTCAGTCCTCTCAGGTTTTATAATTACAACCCAAGCCAGTTTTTAGGTTAGTGATCTTTATTTAATTGAAAGAGTGTTTGGATCTGTGGTTGTTCCATGGCTGATGCTTAAAAATCTAAGTACCAGATGCCTATGGAAACGGGAGGGGATATCTAAAATCAATGATTTAGAGGTGGTGTTCCAAAATCTCAGGGTTTTGTGCCTATCTTTACTTCAGTGTCCATCTACTTCACAGGCTTGGAGGGCTGCTCACACCACTTGAGATTCTTTATTTTGTGTGTTTTAAGTGGGCTTTTTTTATTTCAACATTTAAAGGGTTTTATTATGTATTTATATTTTCATGTGCTCCTTGGGATTGAACTTCCCTTTCCACAGTAGTCTGGGCTACTTCCTTGTTTCTCATCTGCCCAATGGACTCAGAGGAGACTTGGCTTGGGCAGAGTAAGAAGAGGAGGTGGAAGTAATTTTTTTTCTTTCTCTTGCTTGAAGATCATGCAATCCTGGACCGCTCCACAGGCAGTTCTCTCATCATTTTTCACTTACTGGCTCTTCAGTATTTGAGAGGCAGGGACTACCCTAATCTGTGAAGAAGAACAAGTTTAACAAAGATGCTGAGCATTAGAGCACCGTTCTCACCTGGGTTCATGGACTGGAGAACACTGGACTGTGATTCAGAGATAAGGCTGGCTTTTGGGATTGTTGTTATTGATGATCAGAAATGCTATTTATAAATGATTAAAATGCATATTAATTTGTATAAAACAGTCTTATGGAAAACCAAATAGCAAGAATATATTCACGTGCATGTGTACTGTGCCGGTTTCATGTACCATGCATCTAAAACCATCATTAATTTTTATTATTGCCACCAGCATAGTTCAGATCTTGACCATCTCTTCCATGGGTTATGACCTCTAGTCTTTCCTCCTTAAATATGTTTCCCACATTTCCTTCTGATAGTAATCTTTACAAAAGAATATTGGATTATGGCACATCCTTATTTAAATCATTAAAAATCCATTAAAAACATTAAAAGACCCTCAATGGTTGCTCTTATGATGAATTCAAAACTTCTTAGAATTCAATAGAATGAGTATGACAATGAGGACAATCAATCTTTTCAACCAGTGTTTCGAAGCCATGAAAAAAAATAAACAAAAATTCACTGCAATTGAGTTGACTTCAATTCATAGAAACCATATAAAACAGGGAAAAACTGTCCCTGCAGACTTCCAAGATGGTAACTGTTTCTGGGAGTATAACGTTTGGTCTATCTCCTGTGGAGCGGCTCATGGCTTTGAACTGTTGCCCTTGCAGTCAGCAACCCGGTGTAACCACTACACCACTGGTGCTCCCTGGAATCAAGACTATGACTAAATAGTGGAATGTAATAAATTTGATAACATTTTTAGCCCATGGTCTCTTCTTCAAATTGGAATTTTGCATTCTTTTCTATTCTTTTTTTAAAAACATTTTATTAGGGGCTCATACAACTCTTATCACAATCCATGCATATACATACATCAATTGTATAAAGGGCATCTGTACATTCTTTGCCCTAAACATTTTCTTTTTAAACATTTTATTAGGGGCTCATACAACTCTTATCACAATCCATACATATACATACATCAATTGTATAAAGCACATCTGTACATTCTTTGCCCTAATTATTTTCAAAGCATTTGCTCTCCACTTAAGCCCTTTGCATCAGGTCCTCTTTTTTCCCCCTCCCTCATGAGCCCTTGATAATCCACAGATTGTTATTTTGTCATATCTTGCCCTCTCCAGAGTCTCCCTTCCCCCACCCCCCTTCTCTGCCATCCATCTCCCAGGGAGGAGGTCACATGTGGATCCTTGTAATCAGTTCCCCCTTTCCAACCCACTCACCCTCCACTCTCCCAGCATCACCCCTCACACCCCTGGTCCTGAAAGTATCGTCCACCCTGGATTCCCTGTGCCTCCAGCTCCCATATGCACCAGTGTACAACCTCTGCCCTATCCAGTCCTGCAAGGTAGAATTTGGACCATGGTAGTTGTGGGGAGGAAGCATCCAGGATCTGGGGGAAAGCTGTGTTCTTCATTGGTACTACCTCGCACCCTGACTGACCCATCTCCTCTCCTAAACTCCTCTATGAGGGGATCTCCAGTGGTCGACACTTGGGCCTCGGGTCTCCACTCTGCACTTCCCCCTTCATTCACTATGGTATATATATATATCTATATATAGATATACACACACACATATATACACATATATACATACACACACACACACACACACACACACATATATATATATATATATATATTCCTTTTTTTATTTTTGCTTGATGCCTTATACCTGGTCCCTTTAGCACCTCGTGATCGCACCGGCTCGTGTGCTTCTTCCATGTGGGCTTTATTGCTTCTGAGCTAGATGGCTGATTGTTCACCTTCAAGCCTTTAAGACCCCAGACACTATCTCTTTCGATAGCCGGGCACCATCAGCTTTCTTCGCCACATTAGCTTATGCACCCGTTTGTCTTCGGCGATCATTTCATGGAGGTGTGCAGCCAATGATATGATTTTTTGTTCTTTGATGCCTGATAACTGATCCCTTTGGGACCATGCGATCTCACAGGTTGGTGTGTTCTTCCATGTGTGCTTTGTTGCTTCTGAGCTAGATGGCTGCTTGTTTATCTTCAAGCCTTTAAGACCCCAGTCACTATCTCTTTTGATAGCCGGGCACCATCAGCTTTCTTCATCACATTTGCTTGTTCACCAGCTTTGGCTTCAGCAGTTGTGTCGGGAGAGTGAGCATCATAGAGTGCAAATTTAATAAAAGAAAGTATTCATGCATTGAGGGAGTGCTTGAGTAGAGGCCCAAGTTCCTTCCACCACCTTAATACTAAGCCTATAAATATAGACACATAGATCTATTTCCCCATCCTCATATATATATTTGCATGTACATGTCTTTGTCTAGACCTCCATAAATGCCCCTTGACTTCTATTCTTATACTCCACAATTGGATTATACTGAGTGATATTCCATAATACTTGTGTTTTATGTCAACTCGATGGGAATGGTGTGGAGGACGGGGTGGATGACTTGCTGATGCTGCTTTGCAGGTGTGGGCTTTTATAAAAGCGAGATCCCGAGGAGGAGGGAGCACCTTTTTCCTTCTCTTCACCTTCCTCCTTGCTTGGATTCCATGGCTCTGGTGGCAGCTGATGTGGCCTGCGATCCTTGGAAGCTATCAGCACTCTGCCATGTTCCTATGGATCCTGGACTCTTGCAACTCTACATCCATAGGCCAATGATCTCCCCGCTTTGCCGTCCTGCTTCACCCATCAGCAGCTGCGTGAGTCTGGACAGGACTTCAGCTAGCAGCTAACCCATGGACTTGAATTGGACTGGGCTGGGCTGCTTGCTTGATATAAAGCTTTTTTTAAAAGAAATTTTATTTTTACCACTTTATCCACATATCATTCAATTTAATATTTAATCATATCAAGCAGAGTTGTGCTATCATTACCACAATTTTAAAACATTTCTTCTTCCTTGAACTCATCATTATTAGTGTAATTATTTTTTAAGTTTTTCTTATATAAGTGTAACTGATTTTATGTCTCTAGACCACTCAGCCCCAAATACTACTTAACCTTCAGATTTTCACATTCAGTCATCTAGAAAGCCAACTAGGTATTACTAAAAAAACCTAACAACAACAAAAACCAACAACCATGGAAGCATAGTACAAATGCACCTTATTAAAATTGTCTACAGTATATCATGAGCCCAAGCCAAATTCTTCTGTCGGTAGTTTCATGTTTGGTAAAGTAATACTTGGGGTTAAAGGATTTTCCTTCTAAAACATAGCAAGCAAACTACCATTTGTGGTTACTGACAGTTTGATAATGAAGAGTGGTCAGAAATTATCTTGGGAAATGGTTAATGGGAAAAGGATCAGGGTGAACCCTTTTAGTACACAAAAATATAGCAAGTACCCACCCACTGTCTTAGAGGGAACTGAAGGCAGCCAGTGCAAAGTTGTTCAGTTTATTGGTGTTTATTGGATATATTTTAGCCAAAATTCTCTATTCTTACTTAAATTATAGAAATTTCCTCTCTAAGTACAGTTACAAAGTATAGTAACTTTGTTGTTCCTCAATACGATGTTTATTTGTGTTTGGATAGGCCAGGCTACGCTGTAATAGTGAATTGTCCCCGGAATTTCAATGGTTTAACATAACATATGATTATTTCTTATGAATAGTTTGCCGGAAGACCAGAAGCTACAGGGAAGTTCCCTTTCAAACATTGACACAGGACTCTAATTGCTTTAATTGTGTAGCTCATTAGGCTCATTAGGCACATATTATGCCTTGCAAGTTATTACAACAAAGGACTTGCAAGTATTTTTCTTCTATATAACGGATCGCCATCTCTCCAACCTTTAGGATCAGTTTCTTGCTAGCATAGAATCTACTACCAGTGTGGCCACTGTATAGGGTGGTTCCCTTATAAACAGGGACTCATATATCTAAGCTAGGTTATTACATCTTGTAACGTAATGTCCATGATCACTGTGGTAGGGAAAGAACAAACAAACAAGAAAAACTAGTGAGTGTTGCTGAAGAGTTTTTTATTTTCTCAGCTAAGAAGACGACCTTTACAGCCTGCTGGCCAGTTCGAAATGACTGTAATGGTGTCTGGGGAGTGCTGTCTTGTTAGTAGGTGCCATAGAGCTCGATCCAACTCATAGTGACTCTCAGAACAATAGTAAAAAACACTGCCTGGTCCTGTGCCATCTTCACAATTGTTGTTATGTTTGAGCTAATTATTGCAGCCACTGTGTCAATCCATCTCGTTGACAGTCTTCCTCTTTTTCGCTTTTCAATGCTTTAAAAAGGTCTTGTGCAGCAGATTTACCCCAATGCAATGTGTCTTTTGATCTTGACTGCTACTTCCAGGAGCATTGATTGTGGATCCAAGTAAGACAAAATCCTTGACATCTTCAACCTTTTCTATCACGATGTAATCTACTGATCCTGTTGTGAGGATTTGGGTTTTCTTTCTATTGAGTTGCTATCCATAATAAAGGTGACAATCCTTGATCTTCATCAGCAAGTGCTTCAAGTTCTCCTCACTTTCAGCAAGCAAGGCTGTGTCATCTGAATATTGCAGGTTGTTAATAAGTCTTCCTCCAGTCCCGATGCCACATTCTTCTTCATACAAGCCAGTTTATATGATGATTTGATGAGCATACTGACTGAATAAGTATAGCGAGAGGTTGCAACCCTGACACACACCTTTTTTAACTTTAGATCTTTCCCTTCTTCTGTTCACCTAACTGCCTCTAGATCCATGTACAGGTTCTGAGTGAGCACAATGAAGTGTTCTGGCATTCCCATTCTTCTCAAGTCTATCCAGAGTTTGCTATGGTCCACTCAGTTGAATGACTTAGAGTAGTTGATGAAACAGAAGCTAAATATCTTTCTGATAGTCTCTGCTTTCAGCCAAGATCCATAGGACATCAGCAATGATATACCTTGTTCCGCATCCTCTTCTGAATCCAGCCTGAGCTGCTGGCTGCATCCTGTTGATGTACTGCTACAACTCTTGTTGGATGAACTTCAGCAAAATTTTAATTGCATGTGATATCAATGATATTGTCATATAATTTGAGCATTCTGTTGGATCACCTTTCTTTGGAATGGACACAAACACATATTTCTTCCACTCCATTGGCCAAGTAGCTATATTCCAAATTCCCTGACGTAGACAAGTAAGTGCTTCCAGTGTTTCATCAGCCTTTGAAACATTCAGTTGATATTCTATCAGTTCTTGGAGCCGTTTTTCTTTTTTTTTGCTCAAACCTTCAGTACATCATGAATTTTGTCCTTTAGTGCCATTGGTTCTTCCTCAAACGCTATCTCTTAAAGTAGTTGACTGGTAACTAATTATTTTTGGTCCAGTGATTCTGTGTATTTTTTCCAACTTCTTTTGATGCTTCCTGCATCATTCAATACTTTGCCCATAGAACCTTTCAGTATTGCAACTAGAAACTTCCATTTTTCTTTAGTCCTTTCAGTTTAAGATATGCTGAGTGTGTTCTTCTTTTTTTTGTTTTTTTAACTCTAGGTCTTTGGACATTTCATAATAATGTTTGTCTTCTTGAGCTGCCCTTCAAATTTTTCTGTTCAAATGGCACAAGAGACTCTGAAACTTGCGTTTAGTCACAGAGTAGCAAAAGCACCTGGAAGAAGTGATCAAGCAAAGGAGCTGTGTTCTCATGTGTCCAGGAGAATTAAAATAAGTGGACCTTGGGGACTGTGCAGCACTAGAACACCAGTGTTAATTTAGAAAAAACAAGTCGGGAAATGCACTGTCCATAATGTGATAGCTATCTCTGAGGCATGCCAGTTGGATTTCAACCTGTGAATAAGTGATGGTTAATGCGTGCCAACCTGTCTGGACCATGGTTCGCTGTGGTTTGGCAGTTACAATGTATTCATCTCTCATGATCCAATATGATAAGAATAATGCATGCCATAATGAAATCTACTATCAGAAGTCAATAAATGGAAAGGACTTTCCCCTAGGGGTATGGCCTGCATCCATCATATATGGATGTTATCTCAATCCTGCCTCTGGTTTGTCATCATCTCAAGTCTAGTTTTTTTGGACTTGAGTGAGCAGCTTACTGTATTACTTGCTAATCCTGGGGTTCATTAGCCTTCACAGCCTGTGGGCCAGCAGACTATCCTATTATCTGCTGACATTGTATTTGTCAGTCACTGCAGCCAGCAGCCTGCTGCCTTCCCTGCTAATCTTGGGTTCCTCAGCCCTGAAGCTATGTGAGTCAGGGAAAAGCTTCTGATGCGGAACCTGTCAGCCTCTACGGTGGTATAATCCATTTACTTTAGATAAAAATTTCTTTCTCTATGCATTCCTGGATTTGCTTTTCCAGAGAGACCAACCTAAGATACCATCTCAGTCATGCTTTGGGGCAAACGGTGGACCTTATATCTGGGAGAAAGAGAGAGACCATTTCCACCACCTGATCACAGGATTAGGAGACTGTTATTATGAGGTAAAGTGATTTAGAAAACTCAGTCATGGTAGTGGAGAAAAGAGTACAGGTGAGGTGGCCCTGCAAATACATGGGAGTCACCTGAGGGATAAATTGAGACCGTGACATGGCCTCGAGGGTTTCTGGATTCTATGAGTGACAATAGACAGTGAATCATCCTTGTCACTGACTTCTCCAATGTTTCCAGTTTCCTGTATGCTTTCCTCAACACCACTGACTAGGGAAAGAGACGTGCAACCATCGGGGCCAATTTGTAAAATAGGTAGTAAGGATTCCAAGAGACCCAGACATTTGTGGGGCTGGGAAAACCCTGTTGAAAGTGTTGACTTTCTTTTCTTGTGGGCATTTGGTATCCTAGAGTCAAACATGAAAAAGAAATATGACCTTATTTTATAACTTACTTGGTAAAATGAGACACATATACAAATATAATGGAAACTAGAGATACACTTCACAGACGGTTTTGACATGCATTAGCCTTGACTTCTTTCTTCTGATAAAAGAAATTACACTTAGGGAAAAAAACGATGGAAAACCACTTTGCAAGAAAAGTTCAATAATGTTATTCATTATTGTTCATGGTGCATAGCAACCACAGCAGTAACAGCAAAAGTAAACTTACCAAGACATGACGACACTGCAAACTTGTTTGTTCTTGATATTTTGTGGACACTCACTTCTCTTATTTCAATCTTTGTTTTGCTTTTTAAATTATCCCACTCATTTTAGTGGCAGCTTTGGTTGTTCCACTCATCAAAGTGGAAAGCCCGTAGCCTTGGACAAAAGTGTCATAGGATATGTTCGGTATCGTCAGCGCTGCATCAGTAATCTATTTGTAAAATTGTCCAATTTAAAAGTGACACATTTGATTCACTTGACTTTCCTTTTCTAGCACAGTAAAATTTGGAGGAATTCAAGAGATGCCGGCAAATAGTCACCCAGGAGAGAGGACAATAAAGGCATGTGTAGAGCACTCAAGAGAAAATTGTTATGTGTCATTAGTACTTGGACTTAATGAAGAACCACATGAAGTTGAACCTCCCAGACCAAAGGCAATGACATCGGGAGGGGGCTGGGATCTTTTAAAATTTTTGTTGTCAATGAACTAGTCGATGTAGATTTTTAAATATTTAAGCATAATGGGTGCTAGCTATTAAACTACTACCTACTACTGTGGAAAAATTTTAAATGTAGTTAATATAAAAATATATAAAAACATAAATGATAGCCCACAATTCTACCATGAGAGAGCTGCTATCAATATATTGGTTTGATTCCTTTAAGGTTTCAGCCTTTAAGTCATAGGTTCCCAAACTTATTTGGCCTACTGCCCCCTTTTACCAAAAAAAAAAAGCAAATTACTGAGTTCCCCCTCCCTCTGTGAGGCAAGTAAAAACCTTTGTGCTATGACCCATAATCCAGGATAAAGTATAAGCACCTGCTTTTGCGCGCGCGCGCACACACACACACACACACACACACACACACACACTTTCCCAGTGCCATCTAGGGCTCAGTATTGTTTGCTTTGGGCAACACTGCTTTAAACTACCAAAGCAAAATTCTACATATATTTTTACTGAAATGACATTTACCTAAAATAGAAGTTATTATGTCAATAACCATGATTTTGTAAACCACAATTTCTGTGAACCCTCACAGTAAACTTGGATTGCCATTGAACTTCAGTGGTCCAATGTAAGACAATACTAAACAAAAATGAGTCACAATTCTAGCCTCAAAGAGCTGATGATGGGTCTGATAACAATGTTTAGTTTAAATCAGGGAGCACTGTCTGAGAAATTATGATGTAGTCAGTACTCTGTTAGGTAACAAAGCTGTACAAGCAAAAGAGTAAACACCTGGATCCTGCTTTCCCATAACAGTATCATGTCTTCCACAGTCCAATAATCAATGACTGAAGCCATTGTAACAAACAGCTCCATGGGAGTTGAGGGAGGGAGCAATCATCATAGACTGATGTCATAGGAGCACATTATTAGAAAGGTATGTGAGGTGGATCCTTAGAAGACTGAGAAATTTCTATCGAAAGCAGTGAAGGAGCCCACAGAATAATGTAGTCAAAGAAGCCCGAACAGCACAATAGGAGCTCTAGACCAAGGAGAACAAGGTCATGTGGGGATGATGGTAAATTATGGTGGAAAAGTAGGTTCAACAATAGTAGTCCCTGGCTCACTGACTCACACTTCTTTATTGTCTGTTCTTAAGTCCCAGAACAATGGTTACCTTTTCTAACTCCGATCCCAGAAGTTTTCAGAAGTGAACTTTTACAGCACAGTCCTGCGAATTATTTCTTTTCAGAACTTTTCATGGACTTACTGACCCACACTGCAATGTAGTCCCACAGTTTAATTTGGGCTTACCACATTTACTCCATTTTCTAATATATGCTAATTCTGGCAAAGGGAACACTGAGAGCACTTTCTTCTCAGAAGCTTCTTCTTCTTTTTTTTTAGTTTTTTCATAAGAGAGGCAGAGCCATGTAAACATGTGACCAGAACAGATTGCTAGAAGCCAAAGAACGGTGATTAAAACCCTAGATGTTGGATTTGGCCACTGCCCATCTATGTGAACTTGGGTAAGTAACTCAATGTCTTTGAACTTCAATCTCCTTATATGCACCCCAGGAAAAAGGTTTCCCACTGACTAGTTATTTGTGTGGATAAAGTGACCTATGGATTATGAATATATGCAGATTAAATCCCCAATACAATTTTGGGTATGATAAATGTGCTCAGCAGACAGAGCAATTGCTCTTATACAGAGCGAATGCATCCCTGACTGCCTTGTAGTTTGCTGGGGCGCTGGTGGCATTGTCCGGTTAGCATCTCAGGCCAGCAGTCCACTCTCACCAGCTGCTCCTTGGGAGAAAAATGAGCTTTCTATTTTCTGAACTATTTATTGCCTCAGAAACCCTACCTAGGGTCTTTATGAGCCAGAATCAACTCAATGACAGTGGGTTTGGTTTTCTGGTTTTCCTGGATTATCTAAGGCTTAGAATTGGCTAGAAATCAGGACAGTTTGAATACCCTGTGACCCTTGCTAAAGCAGTGATTTTATCAATGGTGACCGGACCCAAGTAAACACTAGCTGTTGTGGGATGCAGCTGAGTAAGCACTGACCCCTTGCACCCCCATATACAACAGGCTGAGACAGACCCTGTGTTGTAGGCACGGTGGCCACGTTCCAACTTCTCAGCGAGGCCACTGTGTCACTCCACCTTGTTGAGAGTCTCCTACTTTTCTGCTTTACCATGCCTGAGGTTCTTTCCAACAGAATGGTCTTTCCTTAGAACGTGTCCAAAGTACACGGAACGCAGTCTCGTCAGTCTCATTCTCTATGCCTGTTTCTAACAGGTACAGCCACAGAATCTCACCGGGGCAGTTCTACTCTGTCCTATCCAGTTGCTATGAGTCAGCATTCATTTAATGACAGTGAATTGGGTTTGGTTTTGATTATATTGAGTTGTTATCTATATTGGAGGCTGCAATCAGCAATCAGTCCCTCATCAGCAAGTGCTTCAGTTCCTCCTCACTTTCAACAAGCAAGATTGTGTCATCTGAGTATTGAAGGTTGGTAAGAAGCCTTCTTCCCATCCTGATGCTACATTCTTCTTCATACAGTCCAGCTTCTCTGACTATTTGCTCAGGATACAGATTGAATCAGTATGGTGAGAAGATGCAACTCTGATGCCCATACACTTTTCCTGATTTTAAACCATGTACTATTTCCTTGTTCTGTTTGCACAACTGTCTCTCAATCCACGTAGACATTCCACATGCGCACAATGACATGCTCTGGAATTCCCGTTCCTCTCAAGGCTACTCACAGTTTGTTATGATCCACACAGTTAAATGCCTTTTCACAGTCAATAAAACACAAGTAAACATCCTTATGGTATATCTGATTTGAGCCACGATCTGACTTTAGCAATGATATCCCTTGTTCCACAACTTTTTTGAATTTGGCCTGAATTCCTGGCAGCTCCCTGTCAATGTGCTGCTGGAACCATTGCTGAATGATTTTCAGTGAAATTTGACTTGCATGTGATATCAATGATGTTTGGTAATTTCAACATTCTGGTGGTCACTTTTCTTTGGAATGGATACAACATAGATCTCTTCCAGTCAGTTGTCCAAGTAACTGCCTTTCACATTTCTTAACATACCATTCCAGTGCTTCATCACCTGGTTGAAGCATTTCTATTGATATTCCATCAATTCCTGCAGTCTTGTAAACAGTAGAATGATACAAAGTTCTTAATGAGTAAGTATTAATCATGTGCTTAATAAACAAACACCCTGAATCCATAATGTGTGAGGTGGTTGTCTTAGTTTCTTAGTGCTGCTACCAAACTCAAACTCACTGCCATTGAGTCCATTCCAACTCATAGCAATCCTGTAAGACAGGGTCCTCAAACTTTTAAAACAGGGGGCCAGTTCACTGTCCCTCACACCGTTGGAGGGCCGGACTATAGTTTAAAAAAAAACCAACTATGCTTCCCCCCAACTACCATGATCTGAATTCTACCTTGCAGGACAGGATAGGGCAGAGGTTGTACACTGGTGCATATGGGTGCTGGAGACACAGGGAATCCAGGGTAATGATACCTTCAGGACTAGGGGTGTGAGGGGCGATGCTGGGAGAGTGGAGGGTGAGTGGGTTGGAAAGGGGGAACTGATTACAAGGATCCACATGTGACCTCCTTCCTGGGAGATGGACAGCAGAGAAGGGGGGGAAGGGAGACTCCAGATAGGGTAAGATATGACAAAATAACAATCTATAAATTATCAAGGGCTTATGAGGGAGGGGAGAGCGGGGAGGGAGGGGGAAAAAAAGAGGACCTGATGCAAAGGGTTTAAGTGGAGAGCAAATCCTTTGAAAATGATTAGGGCAAAGAATGTACGGATGTGCTTTATACAATTGATGTATGTATATGTATGGATTGTGATAAGAGTTGTATGATCCCCTAATAAAATGTAAAAAAAAACCAACAAAAAAAACAACTATGAATAAATTCCTAGGCACTCCGCACATTTTTTTTTAAGGGTGGAGACAGCCCCAGTCATGGACATGGCGGCCTGCTGGTCTCTTCGCTTTATTAGATTCCAGCTGACCAGTTCAGAAAGTTGGAGAGGGTGAGGCAGGAGAGGGCGAGGCCACCACCAGGAGCTCTGGACATACTCTCCTGGGGCAGGCTTGGCAGGTACAGACTGTGGGACAAGACCTCCCAGGACCACCGGGGACTGGTAGGAAGACCATGGATCAGTGGCTGCTCTCCACACAGATGGAGAGCTGGGGCTCAGGGGTTGTGCCATGGGCCTACATGCCCCAGCAGGTCACAGACCATCAGTGCCCTGCTGAGCCTGGAAGGATCTGACCAGAGCGATTCATGCAATGACCGGGCTGGAGCCGCTGACTGGGACATGGCCTTGTAGTAGTTCCATCTGCTCACACAACTTAGGGGTCAGCACTGGCCCTGGTGAGGGCTGGAGCCCCTTTGGGAATTGAGGCTCCTAGGGGTGAGACCAGACAGGCAGGGAGGGGCCACCAGGCTGAGGAGGGAAGCCAAGGGTGTTATGTCTTTCAAGACACAGACACCCTAAGACCAGAGTCCCAGCCTCGAACCTCGAGCCTCAGAGGCCAAGATGAACCAGCCCTCAGCCCCATCCTGGCACAGGGGGTAGGGTCGTCAGGAAACACCGCCGCGCTCCCCCGCCCCCCCGCCCCCATCCAGCCCTCCCTGCCTGAAGGTCAGTAGGCTGTAGTTCTAAAAGGAAGGTGACCAATGCCTATGGCTGCTTGGGGTTGGGCTGCCCCCTTACTTCCCCTGGGGGGCAGATTTGTTGCCTTCAGGGATGAACTTCGGGTAGCTGCTGAATATTCAGAAGCGGGACTGCCCTCGCTTGGGGCCAACCTTGAGGAACTCGTGGCCAAGCCCGTGGCCGCATTTACCGCAGGACACCTTAAAGGCATGGGCTGATCGCGCTGGGGCCGCTTGGCCACGCTCTCATCGTGGACGGTCTCCGTGAAGGCCGGCCACGGCGAGGAGTGCTCGTACCTGGAGCGGCTGGAGAGCAGCTCGTCGCCGCACTTGGCACACACGTACGTAGACAGCGGGTTCAAAGTCATTCCGGAAAACCTCGCCCCCGGAGATTGGAGAAGCTGCGGTTCCCGTCCCGCTCTCACACTCCGACAGCTCCGAGTGCACCGACCCCACCGCACATATCTTATTTTGAAGTAACAAAAACGAAACGGGCAAAAAAACCCGGCGGGCCGGATAAATGTCCCAGGCGGGCGACATGTGGCCCGCGGGCCGTAGTGTGAGGCCCCCTGCTATAAGGCAGGGTAGAGCTGTGGGTTTCCAAGACTAGAATTCTTTATGGGAGTAGAAAGGCGGATCATTCTCCAGCGGAGCTGCTAGTGGTTTCGAACCGCTTACTGTAAGCCTAACACATAACCAGCTATGCCACCAGGGGTGCTATGATAACCACATACACAAGTGGATGATTGGAGGCTAAACATCCAGATCAGGGTCATGACCCTGTTGATGCCTTCCTTCCCCGGGGTCCTTTCAGTCTGTCATACTAGGAAAGCCTAGTATGTGTCTACGCCTCTGAGTGCCGTCTGATGCTTTTATTGCTCAGTAGTGATTAGGTAGGAGCCAGTGGTTCAAACAGAGGGCTGCTAACAGGAAAGTTGCCAGTTCAAACCCCACAGCTAGCTGTCCCATGGGAGAAAGATGTAGTAGCTTGTCTCCGTAAAGACCTACAGTTCCAGAAACTTTATTGGACAGTTCTGTTCTGTCCTACAGGGTCCTGAGGGGTCAGAAATGACTTGATGGCCATGGGTTGTTATTGTTGAGTGTTTGTGTGTGTATTTAAGTGATTAGGTTTAGAACACACCTTACACTGACATAGCCTTATAACAGAACAAAACCCCTATTTCTAAATGGTATCACATTCCTAAATATGTTGCTATGTGTCATTGATTTGCTTCTGACTCACAGTTACCCTTTAGGTAGTACTACCCCATGCTGTAATGTTTACAACATTAGATTGCCAGGTCTTTTATCCCTGGTGGGTTCAAAGTCCTGGCCTTTCATTTAGCAGCCACTTGCCTTTGTACCGCCACAGTCCTTTCCCGGGGGCACAGGAATTAGGATTCCTCCATATAGTCTGGGAAGACACAATTCAATCCCCAACAGTGGTCCACAAACTCAATCACCCTCAGAGCACGTTTTATCTTTTAGCATGAAAGCTTATTTCTCTCCTTCAGTTTAACAATAAGGAAGGCATATCTTAATAAGAATGGGTAGTATTTCTTTACGTTGCAGATTAAGGCAAGATAAGGGTATATATTTTGGATAATAGATGAACTATTTGGAAATTTAGAAACCCAGTGAATACAATACTGTTGTAGAGGCGATGAGAGAACTTTGGATAGGTATATTTTTTTACTTCGTGTCTTCTTTTTTCAACCTGGAATACAAACTATAAGACCCACATTGACTTGTAAGGTTCTGGCTAATCTGGTTTAACTTTCAGGTGCATTTCTTTGGTTCCCCTGCAAGCTGGTGTTTAGGAGCCTTGTCTATGTTTCTTCACAGCATTTCGGTCTTTACTATTATCTTTATCACGTTTGTAGAGACCAAATAATGGGAACGTGACTAAAGACTATAAACTGTTCATATACAATTTTACTGTAAACACTTAGTATAAAGATCCCTCTCAGATGTAACTTCTGCAACTCAAAAACAGGCTGGATCAAAATATCCCAGGCAGTTTCAACTAGTTTTATGTTAATTCCTTCAGAAGTTGGTCTTGGGGTCCAACAGCTGTCTAGGCTCCAAATGGTCTGTACAACTCAAGCAATCATGCATGTCACGTCATAAAAGCTGAAAGTGTACTTGAAAATGGGCTTGCTTTATAGACCTTACCCAGAAACCCTTTGGGCTACACCAAGCCAGATGACTTGGATTTCTCTCATGCCACTACTTCATAAACTGACTCACCATCTACTGCAGTGACTCAGCTGGCTATTTCTCTGGTGCCCTGGAGTGCAATTACCCATTTGCACATCTGCCTTTCCTATGGACCTATGAGCTCCAGGAAGGCCAGAGCCATGCCGTGTTCTCTTCTGTCCTCTGAGCTCAGCCCATAGTAATCGAGCTGCCATGGAGTCAATTCTGATTCACAGTGACCCTGTGAGTTTCTGAGACTGTAACTCTTTATGGGAGTAGAAAGTCTTGTCTTTCTCTTAGAGTAGCTGGTGGTTTTGAACTGCTGACTTTGTGGTTAGTAGCCTAACATGTGACTTCCATGCTGCCAAGGTTCCCTCTGTTGGATGGAAAAATGAAGAGTTTATCAATGAGAGTGTGCAAACTCCTGTAAACTGGAGTCTAACTCATTACCGAAATAAAGAGCTGGTTTCCCCTTCTTTAGAGTTAGAAAAGGCTCAGTCACTTCTCCAGGGTGGGGGGAAAATCTACCTGTACTGTACAGAAGAATGGGGCAAAAAACTCCCTTTCATGCTTCAGTGAGCAAAGCAAAAGCAAAGCAAAACAAAGCAGTTATTTTCATATCAATACTTTGGATGTAAGATCTGAAATTATATGAAAGCTCTTACTTTTTTTTCTTACAGAAAAAGTGTAAAACTTTAATCAGGTTCTCAAAGTCAAGTATGACCCTGAAAGGGAAAAGTCAATTCCTCTGTCTTTAAAATGGGCTTGGTCAAATCTCTTTTAATGTCATGACGAGTCAAAAGTTCTGAAGTTGGCTCCGCTGGAAGGTTTGTTTCCCTCTGTGTGTCAGTGTCATTTCTGTGCTTGTGATGTGTTGTTTTGCCAAAGAGAGGTCTGAGGAGAGTGGGCCAAAGGGAATGAGTGTCTCTTTATAATGTCCTTCACCTCTGCTCTTGGATCCTGAGATGATTCCTTTAGTCTATATTCACTAGGCAAATATTGATAGAAGGAGAACTGGTACTGAACTTGGCTAAGCGTTGGGCTGCTAATTGAAGTGGTTCAAACCCACTTGCTGCTTTGTCAAAGATGAGTGTGTTTACTCTTGTGAAGACTTATACTTCAGAAACAACTTATACTTCAGGAGCAAGCAGTTCTATTCTTTCCTAAATGGTTGTTAGGAGTCAGAATCAACTCAAGCCAGTGGGTATGTATTCGGCACCTAGTGCCATTCCAGTGTAGAATAGGACTGACAGGGCGCCTTTTCCTTTCTATTTTTTAATTAAATACTTTTATTGGGGGCTCTTACATTTCTTATCAAAATTCATCCATTGTGTCAAGCACATTTGCACATATGCTGCCATCATCATTTTCAAAGCATGCTCTTCCCACTTGAGCCCCTGATATCTGCTCCCCATTTCTCCACCCTCCCTTTCCCGCCTTCCCTCCCTCATGAACCCTTGATAAGTTATAGATTATTATTTTCATATTTTTCCCACTGGCTTTCTTATTTTCATATCTTACATCATCCTCCATCGCCCCTCACCCATTTTTCCATTGTTCATCCCCCTGGAAGAGCATTCTAGGTTGAGCCTTGTGATCACTTCCCCTTTTGCCCCACACTTTCCCCTAATCCTCCTGGTGTCTCTACTCTCCTTGTTGATTCTGCAGGTTTATCTATTCTGGATTCTGTGTGTTTCGGGCTCTTATCTGTAGCTGTGTGCATGTTCTGGTCTAACTTGATTTATAAGGTAGAATTGAGGTCATGATAGTGGGGGGAAGAAAGCACCAAAGAGCTAGAGGAAAGTTGTGTGCTTCATCGGTGCCTTATTGTACCCTGACTGGCTCATCTCTTCCCTGTGACCCTTCTGTGAGAGAAGGTCCAATTGTCCACAGATGGACACTGGATCTCCCCCCACATTCATATTGGGTATGATTTTGTTCTGGGTCTTAGATGCCCGCCACCTGATCCCATCAACACCTCATGATCACACAGGCTGGTGTGATTCTTCCATGTGGACTTTGTTGCTTCAGAGCTAGATGGTTGCTTATTTATCTTCAAGCCTTTAAGACCCCAGATACTATATCTTTAGATAGTTGGGCACCTTCAGCTTTCTTCACCACATTTACTTATGCACCTGTTTTGTCTTCAGCGATCATGTTGGGAAGGTGAGCATCACAGAAAGGGCTCCTTTTCTTTTTGTTTAACAGTTTAACATAGATTTTAAATACTCGTGGATAAGCCGAGTCTTTCAGCACATTTTTAATGTGGGTTTTGTGGTAAAATGAGGTGCCTTGGCTGATATTCAGGTTGGCTTTTACTTGAGTATATACGGTACTTTTTAAAAGATTATCCCAGCTGCAGTGGAAGTGAATTGTAAATGGGATAGCAACGAAAGCAGGGAAACTAAATAGGAGACCAGGCTAGTAGTCGGCTCTAAGGACGTAGGTGGAGTTCACAAAGGTGTGATACGGTTGGCGGCAGGTTCATGCAGGGCACTTCATCTTGTAGCTGATGCCTAACAGACTCTAGATAGGAGCATTAGTATCACTACTGACTTAGTAAAATGAAATTGGAGCAATCAATGTAACTATTAGTTTAAGAATATTGTTGTTTTTAGAGTAAATTAAGTAGGCAAACTCTATTATTTGTATACAGAGATTGAAGTACTATTACTTTCAGGCACTAGCTTGGATTCAAGGTTTTCAACACAATTCTCTTTACATTTTGAGAAGAAATGCATCATTTAATTCTTTTAGGCCACTGTTTAGTCATTTGGTCATGAAAGAATCCTGATTATCTTTAAATGACAGATGAGAAACAGTGATCTCTAAGTCGAGTGGAAGATGTAATATATTGCCTTGCTCTGGAATTTATTATAGGCAAAGAGTTGGGAAAAATTAGGACATTAACATCCAGGAAGAAAGCAAAGCTCAAAAATGACACAGATACATTCATATATTTATGGATACATGTCATGCAATTTGATGCCAGAGAGGCCAAATGAAGAAATAATGTTCTAAAAACAAAGCACAGTTACCAAGACCACTCAGCCGCACATCAGAGAAATACAAAGACATTCATACGCTTATATACTTGCCTCAGAAGTTTTAAAATTTATAAAGAAAGAGAATTGTTTTTCTTTTTCTCTTTTTAAAAGTAAATCTTCGGCTTCTCGTTTTCCCAAAAATGCCTATCTTTTCAGTCTACTTGTCTGAGATCCAGGGGTCTCAAACGAAAGCCAGACATGACATCAATCCTTTAAGGTCACCTGACTCTCTTCAATGGGGCCTTGGTGGCGCGATGGGTAAGCACTCAGCTGCTAAACAAAAGATTCGCCGTTCAAACCCACCAGCCGCTCTGTGGAAGAAAGATGTGGCAGTCGTTTTAATAATGACCATAACCTTGGAAACCCTCTGGAAAAACGGAAGGATTGCTGGAGTCGAAACTGACTTGCTAGTAATGGGTTGGCGTGTAGGTTTGGATTTCTTCAAATGTTAGGAGTCACTAGAGTAAGATTGAATTTTTAGCTAAGTGACCTTATAACGTTAAAGTAATCCTTGAAACGTGTGAAAACATAGTCTAAGAAAACATTACATTCTAAAGGTTATTATTCTACTAGGCCAGAGAGAGTTTGTTTTCAAAATGTGAGCACCAATATTCTGCACGCATTTTGGCTTTTGGAGATACTGAAGCAGTTATGCAGGCTTATTGAGTACCCACAGTGGAACAATAATTTTGGTCCTGAATTTTTGCTACCTTCAAAATTCTTCTCTTTTCTTTCTTTCTCTTTTAAATTGAGAGGTTTAAAATCAAAGTATCTGTATATAAGAAGTGTAATGAAGGAATAGCTGACTCATTAGAGATACAACTTTTAATGCCACGAAACACCACCATACATACTAGCATAGGAAAGACATCCTCAGTGTGCTTGCTCCGATGGAACTCTAGGCTCGGAACGACTCTCTCTGTACGAAATTCCAGACAAATTGATGGCTTTATTGCCTCTTAGAAATGGACAATACTGACTGCTTCCCTGAATGACCCAGAGTTTAAGGTCCTTTCTACTCGAGGGGTTCATCTCCATCAGTGCCTCTTGGGACCCTGGTGAGATTCCACGAAATGTCTGGAGGGTCCTGTCCCATCCTCTCTCTCCCCCCCATCACCACCCCCGCTCGGGGCTGACTTTGTTAGGGCAGTGGTGCTCTTTATTTAGGGTATTGCACCTCTAGCCTTACCTCACCCGGGCAACATTTAAAAGTTACCACATTCTCACCAAAATAGTCACATGCAGGAGCCCTTTGGAGCGCCCCTCCCCACCCCACCCCCACTATGCTGGCACCGTCCATAGTCAGAGGATGACTCCTTATATCAGCCACAGCTGGGAATCAGGTCAGGGTGCACCCTTTCCGCCCTCCTGCCCACTGCTGGTTCCCAGGAGTGAGGCAGCAGTCCAGGGGAAAAAAAAGAAAAAAGAAAAGAAATGGGCAATACTATGTGTGCTTCAGAAGGAAGGGTTAGCTTGTAAAACAACCAATTTTACTACATTCAGTCTATTTTCCTCACTTCATCTGATAGAGAACATTTTGTTTATTTTTTCCACAAGATACTTATTGTGGCAGACGCTGTTGTGAATGAACAGTGTAGGATATCCTGTAGTAACGAAACAACCCTGAATTTTCAGTAGTTTAACCCAGCATAACTTGCTCATGAAAATTACAGTGCAGATCCCCAAGGCTCCCCTCCAGGCAGTGACTCAAGGATCTAGGCTTCTTCAGTCTCATGATGCTGCCTTTTCAACACTTACTTTCAGAGCTGCTGTAATATATAAAATGGAAGGGGCACACCAGCTTGCAAATGCCTTGGTTAGGAGTGACACATTTCATTGACCATAATTGTTACATGATTCTGTTTAATTACAAGGAGACTGAGAAGAACAGTCTCCTTCCCTATGCACAGAAGTAGAGAAGAACTTATGAAGGAGCACTAATAATCATTGCAACAACAGACTAGCTAATACCTACGCCATCCTTATTCCTCACAGCAAGTTAAACTCAGCTGTCAATGCATCTACAGTTAAAATTATAGTTATTTTTAATCATTTTATTGGGGGCTCATACAACTCTTACCACAGTCCATACATACATCCATTGTGTCAAGCACATTTGTATATTGTTGGCATTATCGTTCTCAAAAACATTTGCTTTCTACTTGAGCCCTTGGTATCAGCTCCTCATTTTCCCCCTCCCTCCCCACTCACCCTCCCTCATGAACCCTTGAAATTTATAAATTATGATTATTTTGTCATATCTTACACTGTTCAATGTACCCCTTCAACCACTTTTCTGTTGTCCATCCTCTAGGGACGAGGCTATATGTAGATCTTTGTAATCAGTTCCCCCTTTCCACCCCATCTTCCCTCCAGTCTCCTGGTATCGCCACTCTCTAAAATTATTTTTCTAAGCTTCCTTGCTTGAAAGGATAGCCATGGGAATTCTAGTTAAAACTTTAAAATGTAGATATAAGTTTTAGCGTGGTATTTATTCATGAATAAAGTTATAAAGTTTTCTGGGCAGACTTTTGACTTTTCTATCTTCTTCTTGCTAGGAATGTAGCATGCCTAAAGGTAAAGTAGCTATCTAGTGACCATGAGGTCAAAAGTACTGAACAAGAATCTTAGTTGGGGTTTTGATGAAAGCAGAACCCAATGCAAATATTTGGGTGCAATTAATTCCTTTGGAAGGTGAACCCAGAGTACCAGAGTAGGGAGACATAAAGGAGGCAATTCAATTTGTGTGTATTATCATGTTCTCTCCCCAGCGGGTCACAGGGGATCAATTCTACCAGGACGTCTGAGAAGCATATAAAATGCTTCCCAGAATTTCTCTCTGCCCCCAATACATGAGGGGGTACAAAAAACTGGAGTGGAGCTTTCATCATACACATTTTTCCTGCTAGGTGAGCATCGGGCAACTCACTCTGAGATAGTGCATCCAGTGGGGTCTTCTGGGAAGGTTCTCTCTGCTCACAGTGAATTTTTTCATAAAACCAAGTTTGCATTTTTGTGATGGCTGATTTAAGAGAACAGTGTCTGGCCGTGAAATTTTGTTTCCTGCTCAGGAAAAATGCTGCGGAAACTATTGTGAAGTTGAACACAGCTTACAAGGACAGTACTATGGGAAAATCTCAAGTGTACGAATGGTTTTCTCATTTCCAAAAAAGGTGAAATGTCGATTGATGACAAACTTTGTTCTGAATGTGTGTCAATTTCTCACACGGATTAAAGTGTCCACTCATAGTGCGTTTGGAGTTCGTTCCACCAGGTCAGCATGTTAATTAAGCCTTCTATTTCGAGGTTCTGAAAAGATTGCATAACAGCGTGTGGCACAAAAAGGACTGATTTGTGGCAGACAGGGGACTGCTTTTGCCACCATGACAGTGCACTTGCTCACACAGCCATCTTAGTGCACCAGTTTTTGGCAAAAAGCAGCATGCCTGAGGTAGTTAGTTTATTGTGCCAACCTGGCCGATAAACACATTTGGGGTTATTTGAAGGGCGGAGGGATAAATAGCTCAGTGAGCCTCGCCTTTGGAGTTCTCTGGTCTCTTGATTTGTGATGATCAGACCAGGGTGCAGCTGCCTTAGCCAATTCCCTACTTCAGCTGGCAAGGCTCACTTCCTGCAAGACATCCTTGAGGAGAAGCCACATGGACCTACCCTGATGCAGCCCTGGGTGCTGGAGCAGCAGTTTGGAGACCCCTTCCAGCGCTGAGATGCTTACACATTCACTGATTCAGTTTTCCTTCTGCAGTCGGCATCATTGAGTGTGTTTTGTGAGATGGAGGAGAACTTTGTGGATTGGTGTTGGACATAGGGGTTAATGTTGGACTTGTGGGCTTGGGCAGCACTGGGTTGGGATGTTTTCTTGATGTGCACTTTACCCTTTATATAAAACTCTCTCTTATACATGAGTTTCTGTGGATTTGTTTCTCTAAAGTACCCAGACTAACACAATGCCTCTCTTGCTCCACGCACATTACTCACCTGACCTTGCTCCATGAGACTTCTTTTTGTTTCTGTGAATGAAGAGAGACATGAAAGGACAACAATTTGACAACCTAGAAAAAAGGGTGGAGTTTAGTCTGTCAATCGAGTCAAAACCAATGAGGCCTCTGTGTGGGCATGGCTTTCTCCTGAGGATTCTGGGAACTCCGGTAGTTCCTCCTTGGAGGTGGGAGACACTGTCTCTCTGTTCACCCCCTTGGAGACTCTCTGCTGACAAGGCTGACTCCCTGTGAGACATTTCTGAGGTAGGCAAGTCTCTTCACCTTGGAATGTCCTGAGCACTGAAAGCACTAGGTGGGGCTTACCCTTTTAGAGCCTTCTTTGCAGGCCTATCCTAACCTATTTAAATTCCAACTTATGGCTAAAGACAAGTAGTCTTACAAACTCTATTTTTACTTTCCAATAATCATTTCCATCAATCATTATATCAACAATAATAAGCAGAAGAAATCAGCATAAACAAAGTGGAGTCAGATCCTAAACTCAATTCTTAAAACAGTCAAGTTCAATCCTTATCTAATTTATCTTAATACTTATCTAAACTATTCCATTGATATACAATATGGCCTTAGGCCTCTGGCTTCATTGCCTCAAGTCAGGGTTGGACCTTCTGCCAGTCATTTTGACTTTCTGTCAGCCACTTTCACTAAGTAGCATGCTCTCTTAGAAATTCAAGGGGAGATTTCTATCTCTGAGCTCAAAATATATATTAGCAACATTCATTTTCATCATTTCAAACAGGGGTAACCCCAAACAACAAGCAAACAAAATGATCAAAACTTTAACTTCCCATGTTCTTTCCAGAAAACAACCAGTAAACTGCATGGCCATATCTGACCTCTGTTAGCCAAGGAAGCCAAACTACCAAGAGGCAGAGATCAAACAAGCACCCGCTCTCCATCTTCATGGTTTGTTTCTCTAGTCAACCAGACGAACACAGCCGGGCACCACAGAACAACAGTTTTACGTTCAACAATGTGTACACCTTTGTTTCAGCGGATGCTTAGCACTCCTCTCAACGTACTGTCCCTTATCCCTCTTCCTTGCAGTGCGTCTTCCTTCTTCCCTTACCCTCTACCTTTGAGCAACTGCTGCCCTTTTATTGTAAGTGGTTGATTAGTCTCACACAGGCATGAACCTGTGGGGGGATGAGGGCCCTGTCTTGGGCGGTGGTGATGGTAAGGTGGACCGTGTATCTCTGTCTGACAAATAAGTCTGATCTTCTTAATGATTGTGAGCGAGTTCCATGATTTTCTCGCGCCCTAATCTAGTGTGCTCTTTTCAGAGCATCTGCCAGTGGCCGCAGGCACCATCTCGTTCTTTTAGGCCATCAAACTCTTAGTTTCCATGTGTCTTTGGATTTTTATCGTTCTCTTCATGAGGAAAGATCCACAATTGAATCTTACCTGGCTGCTCATGAGCTTTCCGGACCTTAGCTGCTCCCACTAAGGTGAAATGCAGAGCACTGTCTTGTTGACTCATGATACTATCCCTTCAATTCCACAGCTGGATAAGATTTTGTCTTTGAGAGTAGTTCCATATTTTTCACTCAAAATTTTTTATGGCTGGTGCCCAAAACAAATTCCCCAGGAAATTGGTAGTGCTGCATTCTTTTCATCCATAAAAATACATGCCCAGTTGTCCTCCGCTCTACAAAGTACTAAACACAAAATTAGCTTTAAAAATATATAATACATGCTTTTCCACATGTTTCAAACAAGGACATGAACAAGGGCAGGTGCCTAAGCATCAAGGAGGAGCCTGCTTTGTAACTTGAAAAAAGAAAGTGGTTAGAGTAGCTGTAGTTCCTTCTGTTTCTTGATTAAATCTTGAGGAAAATAAGTGCTGCCGGTTTAGAATGGGAAGCAGTCTTCTTCCTTTCTCTGCTGTAGGGAACATCACTTGATTGCTTGAGACAGTTAAAGGTGCTGTGGTAGTAAAAGGACAGCAAGATTAATGGGCAGTGATTTCCATAGTAACAGCAAAGCACTATGGGAGATGGAGCTGCTCGGGAGCTGGAGTTACACACTCCAGAATGTGGGCTCCCATGGCAACAGCAGCGTGCAGGGTGGGGATGAACATGCCGCAAAATTTAGCAAAGGTCCCCTTAAGCGAAGACCAGGTATAATCAGAGTCGTCAATCTATTTTAAAATTCAAAGTTAAATCAGTCACATCTGAGACCACAAGCTGATGTGAAACATTTAAAATATAGAGTCACTGAAAATTTCTGAAGCATAAGCACAAATAGTTTAAGAACTGCCCAATTGTGACAACTTGTTACTTAAAAAAAAAATCCAATTACCAAGATTTTTGTCCCAGAGTAGTTACAGAAAATTACACAATTAGAGCAATTTTTTCTCATCTGCTCCAGTCCAGAAAATGAAAGTAATTATACAAAACTAGTGTAAAGTAATTTTCACAACTGTGAGTTAGAGTTTTGCTTTCTTCAGAAGCAATTCTCTTTTTCTCTGCAGATAGCCATCTCAACCAAAAGTTGAAGAAAGAAACCCATAAAAAGAGAAAGAAATAGCAAAATGAAGAATTAAAAATGGAATTAAAGTGAATGAAATACTAAAGGACTTGAGAGATGCTGAAAAGAAATTCAGGAAGACCCAGGAACCCAGAACTCAGACTACAGTAAGTAGAAATTTAACACAAAATTGTTTTCCCTCTTTCTTTTGTTAACATGAGGAGTTTTAGAATTTGGAAGTTGTATGCGTCGTATAGGAGCCGTGGTGGCATTGGTGTGAAGCATTGGGCTGCTAACTGCAAGATCAAAACTTGGAAACCACCATGCAGTATGCCCTTGCTCTGTTTGCACAACAAGGCTTGATCATAAACCCCAAATCCAAATCCATTGCCTTTGAGTTTATTCTGACTTCATAGCATTTCCTACACTGTGATTTCTGTTGAACCAGGCGGCCTTATCCTTTTCTTATGAAGCAGCTGGGGTGGGGGTGGGGGGGTGGGGGGTTGAACTACCCGGCTTTCAGCTAGAAGCCCAGTGTTTAACCCACTGCACTACCAGAGCTCCTGTGTTATCATCAGTCCTTTACAACATTTTATTAGAGAGTCTAGACTGTGACAATGCCTGGAAAAGATGTGAAAGTCATAACGATTTGAGAAGAAAAAACAGAATTACCATTATTTGCCGATTATATAATCTGTATGTTTTTAAGGTGTAGATAAAATATGATAATTAAGGAATTTTACCCTGGTAGTTATATATTAAATTGTGTTGCTTAGTTTGTGGTGTTTTGTTGTAGTTGCCCTATGGAACCATGTAATATAAAGGGTGGTGGTGGTGGTTCTTAGGTGCAATCAAGTTGGTTCCAATTTAGAGAGATCCCGTAGAGAGCAAAACATTGCCCATCCTGTGCCATCCTCACAATTGTGTTTATGTTTGAACCCATCGATGCAGGCCCTGTGTCAACCCATCCCGTCAAAGTTCTTCCTGTTTTCTACTTTAGCAAGCATGGTGTCTCTCTCCAGCGACTGGACTTTCGTGACAATATGTTTAAAGTATTTGAGATGAAGTCTCTCCATTCTTGCCTGGAAGGATCATTCTGACTATACTTTTTCCAAGACAGATTAAAAAAATTTTTTTGGCAGTCCATAGTATTTTCAATATTCTCCATTAGCACCTTAATTCAGAGACAACGGTCCTTCATCGGTCTTTCTTATTCTGTGTCCAGCTTTCCCAGGCCTATGAAACAATTGACAGCACTGTCACTGGAGTCAGGTGCACCTTACTCTTCAAAGTAGCCTCTTTGCTTTTTAACATTTTAGAGGGGTCTTGTGCAGGATATTGACCCTTTGCAATGCATTTTTTTTATATAAAGGATTAGTAGCAAAATATATGTGCCAGCATTTATTTCTAAATACATACAATGCATTAAATAAATAAATAATTGTAAAATTAAAGTAGAATAAAGCAAGCACACTATTTAAGTTAAATAAGTTTAATTTAATAAATCAAAACTGTAATTTAAAAATTGCAATACATTAAAACGTCTATGGAAAAATTAATTATATATAATAACATGAAATATCAAATGCTTAGAGAGGAATCTAATTTTAAAAACATGATAGTCACACATACATAAAACAAGTATATAAAACGAAAAATAATTACTTAAATAAATTCAATAAGACGAATGGAATAGAAGGTTATGTTGTATTTGTAGGTGGGAAGATTCAACCCTATGTACAGGCAGTGCTCAGGGACTTTCTCACACACTGCTGGTGAAAGTGTCCACTTGTGTATTTTGGAAACTTCTTGGGTAGGGGCTCCTTCCCATAGTGCTGTAGTAACAAAAACATCACTTAAGAACAGAATTTTTCTCTCTCACAGCTCTGGAAACTAAAAACTCTAAATCCAGGTCTTGCTTGGTCCTGTTGGCTTCTCCTGACAGGTACTCCCAGGCATTCCTTCCTCCTTGGTTTGCTGATGATCTTCCCATGTTCTCCTACCTGCCGACAACCCACACACCCATCTGCTATGTGTGCGTACCTCTGTGTCTAACCTGTGCTTTTTATAAAAGTTCAGAAGTGACTAGATTTAGAGGGTTGCTAGGAGCCAGAACTGACTCAATGGCAGGGGGTTTAGTTTGATTTGGTCACTTAGGTCTGATCAGTTTAACATCACATAGAAGATCCTATTTCCAAATAGGATTATATTCGCAGATATGGCTGTTAGTATTCTGACACCAATGTTGGGTGGACACAAATTAAACTATCATAGGAAGTATTTAATAAAGCTGGACATTTATGTATCATATCATCTAGAAATTTCATGCATATGAGTAACCCCACCCACCCACCACCAAAATGCACACACAGGTGCACCAGAATATTTTTAATTGAATTAAATTTGCTGATGAAGATTTTTTTTAATCCGGGAAATGGATAATCTAATGATTTGCTAACAATCCTTGACAGTTGATCATAATCTGTGACACAAATATTCCAGGAATAGACGGACTTTTTTAGCTACAATGTAGAAATTTCACTTAAATCATAGTATTTGATTAGTGTGTCAGAGAGGGAATATGTATCTACATAGCATCTACGTACATACAGCTTATCTACTATCTGGAACCTCACTCAGAATTGGCATCAAAAGACAAATGTAAAGATTTTGATTTCCCAGAGGACCCTGACTTGGATGTAAAGGGTAGCTTTATGGTTGGGTTGGAAGTTCTGATACTAAATGACCACTGACTTTAGCCAAATGCAAGGAGAATCACCAAGGGGTTGAGGATTGTGGCCAAATACATTGAAGTGCTCTCATTGTGAATGATTTGACTCTTGAACAAACTCAACAAAAATTTCAAAGACACGAGGTAAGGAAAATGGCTCGACTGTAGAAAAGCTCTGGTACCCATTGTTGAAGCTCCTTTGAACCGTCATCATTCTTCCCTGCCTCTCTGAGCAAAGGTTAGTTTCAGCCCCTACAGTCACGCAGTGCTTCTCTCAGGCCAAATGCACTGTCTCACACACTGGATGCCGCCATCCCTGTCACCTGCACGCCACTGGAGCTGGATCACACGTGCCCTCCTTGAAGGCTGGAGATTTTTATTGTTCTATTTGCAAGCTGTGTTACCCTTCACCACAGAAACTCCCACATCAAAGTCTCAAAATTACAAGAGTAAAATGACACATCTCTAAAGTCACATAGTCTCTTTCTGTCAGTGTGCATCAATGTCGTCAGGTGGGGGAAGTGTATTGGCCATTTCACTTGTCTTGAAAAGACCATTTACCACCTATCAGCAGGACGTGTTGCTCAATCTCACTTTTCTCTCCTGGCACACATTCCCTCTGCAGGGCTCTTTTTTGTGGGTTCCTTCAGACGCCCTCCAAATTGTCTGTATAAGTTCAAACTGCACTGGTGGGCTCCGGCAAGTCTTATTTCCAATTAAGGTTCTTCAGCTGCTCTCTAAACAAGAACATACAGACGAAGGCTTACACGAGATCAGCGGTTCTCAACCTTCCTCATGCCATAGCCCTTTCATATATTTCGTCATGTTGTGGTGACCCCCTACCATAAAATTATTTCCGTTGCTACGTCATAACTGTCATTTTGCTTATGAATCGTAATGGAAATATCTGATATGCAGGATGAATTTTCATTGTTATAAATTGAACATAATTAAAGCATAGTGATTAATCATAAAACAATAAGTAATTATATATTGTGAAATATTTACATGTTTTCCAATGGTCTTAGGTGACTCCTGTGAAGGGGTTGTTCCACCTCCACAGGGGCCATGGCCCACAGGTTGAGAACTGCTGCACTAGATCATTTTTCAGTAGAATTTAACCTCTCTGACTCACAGTCCCTGGACACATACATCCTTAGAAGGACCAGGCACTGGAAATCAATCGGTCAACTTGGCTGACAGTGACGTAGTGGGAGAGCAATGAGGCTATCTGCCCCTGCCAAGTTTTAAATGTTTTGGAAACGTAAAGGACTAGTTCTCGTTTGCCCATGAGTCAGGATCAACTTGATGGCAATGAGTTCAAGTTTGGGTTATTCACGTAGGTAAATGTTGGTGAAAACCAGTCACCGTCAAGTTGATTCCAACGCCTGGCAACACCGTCTGTTTCAGATGGAACAGCACTCTGGGCGGTTTCAATGGCTGTCATCTTTTGGGCCTTGCTTACCAGGCTCTTCCTATGAGATGCTTCAAGGTAGACATAAAAATCAGAACAGACGGTGTGGCTTTATGTCTATTAGACAAGAAAAATTGTAGACACTTAAAGCAGTCATGACAAGGCTGAGCAGGCCAGGTCAAGAGAAAAAAAACGGCACTGCTGAAGTAAGCATGCTTGGTTTTCCCCCAAATGTCAATCAGATAAATAATTCTAGTTCTTTTGGTGTGGTATGAAGGAAAGCCAGGTCTGTGTGTAAGGAAAGCGCCCTGGCAAGACGTGGGAATGGGGAATGACTTTTCCTTCTAACACGAAGTTTACAGTTTTAAAGCTTGTGGACAGATTTTGGGTCTAGAATGGTTTGTGCTTCTGTACTAACTGAGAGGTTGGTGGTTCAAATGCCCCCAGCTGGGCTGTAGAAGAGAGACCTTCGTTTGTAAAGATTACAGCCAAGAAAACCCTATGGGACAGTTCTATTCTGTAACATATGCAATCACCAAGGGTCAGAATCAACTCAATCACTATGGGTTAGGGCTTAAAAATTTTTTTCTAGGGAGGCAAGGGTTGGGGTGGAGGTAGGTGGGTAAAGCTTACAACCTAGAAAATTCTACAGAGCATCTTCTCGCTCACACTGGGGGGGGCGGGGGACAGGGAGGGGCTAGGAGTTACGATGGACTCAAGGGCACCTCTCCGCAACACTGGCAATGTGACCTCTTCCCTCCCCCCCCCCCCCTAGGCTTCCACTGTGTGGCCCCACCTCACTGGCACTGTCCGAGACTCAGCTCCCTCTTCAGGGCCAGGCTGGAGTCCCCTTCATAAACATGAAGTGCTCAATTGTCATTAGTGTGTGTTTGCTGCTGGTAGATACCGATTTTCCCTCAACATATTTTCTTCCCCTGTGGCTCTGGAGAGCAGAGCTCCACGGTGGAGGATGTAGTCAGTGGGTCAGCAAGGACCTGCAGCTGCCCTAGGTAACTACACCCCCCGGAGCCCTCCTTTCCCTCGGGGCCTGCCATCTAAAGCTGGAGCTCTCCTAGCATATTCCGAAGCAGCTACTGACGAATCTTGTGAAGTCAAGACACAAAAAGCCATTCTGCTCCCAGGAATGCCGACGTGTCTGCTACTGAGAGTCTCGCGCGCACATATTCAATCTCCTGCTCCCTAGCCTGCCGATTGCAAGCCAGCGGGCTTGCCACATGTCTTTGTGCTGTGTACCGCACGGGTGCATATGGAGTCTGCTAAATATAAATGCTGTTGGCAGGGTCCTTTATTCCTCTTCCTTTGTTTCTGGAAGTGCAGTGAAGAAAATGTGTAATGTGTGCCCCTTCCAAAATGAGAGAAACTTTCAGGAAGTGGAATTTTCTTGCTCACAAGCCACACATTTTGCGTACCGTTTCAGCACGTGACCATCGTGGTCCCAGGGACTGTCCACTGCTTTCTCTGGACACATTGGGGGTGTGGGCTGGTGTGTCTCCTTTCCCCAACAGGATTATTAAGATAATTCCTACCTTGATGAACTTTCAGACCTGGTTTTCAGGGGCTGATGCTCAGGTCCTGCTGGTCCTGGTCCCTCCCTCCGCTCATGAACTCGGCAGGAGAGACCTGTTTATATGGCGGTAACACAGGACGCACAGCTGTCAGTGGTATAACTCGGCACCGTTTTATTTCCTACTCATGCTACACATCCAGTCCCAGTTAGTTGGGGGTGGGAGTGGGGAGGCCTACTAATCCCAGCCATGCCGGCTCAGGCTGGTGGAAGCTTTGTGGCTGGGGTCAGGAATGTGGTGAGTCACATGCTGGCAATCGGAGCTTCCCCTTGGAAGTGACACATGTCCCTTCTGCTCGCCCTTGGTTAACCAGAAGAGCAGGAAGGGAACCCCCACCATGCATCTAAAAGGCACAGGACCAGCCACATTTGGCCCCGTGTACTAATGACTCCCACGTGTCCCGCCCGGAGCATGAAAAGAGGAGACCGTTGCTCATGTTGCGTGTTTTGAAGTGGCCAGGTACTTTCCAGCGGCACGGATGACTCTACTGAGAGGCGAGAGCAAGACATCCCAGGGTGCGAGTTATTCTATAAAGACATCTCATAGAGATGAAAACGTACTTAGCTTTTAAAGAAGTGACATCGCGTATGGAAAATGGGATTAGGGATCGCGAGGTGAAGGACACCGATGCTCCACGTGCAGCCTCTGGGGCTGTGCTTGGGTCCCCACATGCAGTGTCACATCCAGAATGGAACAAAGGGGAACCCCAGTAAGAGGCCATGGAAGAGCTGCCCCCCTTCCCCTTCCCTCGGCCAGGCTCCCCCTGCTCCCTGTGGGCTCCGCCCCTGTCAGGCGAGCCTGATCTTAACTTCTGCCGCGGTTTGCCAGGACCTCAGCAGAGCTGAGGTTGCAGGGACGTGGCTTGTTAGAGTTGAAGGACTGCGAGAAATCCCAAAGCCACTTCTTAACAGGTGAAGAATCTTGACGGTGCCTGTGCCAATTTTGAGGGCCGAGCATCTCTGCACTGATTGCAGAGAGCACAGGGAATGCCTGAAGGAGGATGTCAACTTCAGAGGGCAGTTGAGAGGCCTTTGCCTGGTAACAGTGACTGTAGCTGGCAGGGGGGCTGCTTGAGGAGAGGCAGTGGGCATGTTGCTTTCCTTCCCCTGACTCAGATGGATGACTCCGTGTCATTGGAGGTGAGCTATGGAGAAGAGCCGTGGGCTCTCTGGAGGACCCGGGAAGAGCTAGCCAGACTGATTGGACTGTCCACAACTACTCGGCATAACGTGAATCTTAGCAATTTTTAGCAGGATTCTGCTAATGAATGTGGAACCGAGGGACTGGCAGCGCCATTTCCTCGGGTATTAACATTTTTTATTTTATTTTAATGAGGAAAATGAGATTCTTCTCAGTTTCCTATCAGTGAACCTGGTTTGGGAGGGTATGACATTTAACAACAGTGTTCAGAAAAATATTAAGCATTATACAAACACAAGGAATTGTTGCTGCTATTCTTCTGATGAAGCACGCACGCAGCTTCGAATCAGCCTTAATATTGAGGGGATATTTAAGGGATTAGGAAGGACGCTGTGACTATTGCGGAGTGAGTCAGAATGGCCTCACGGAAAGAGCCCACTAAGCCAACCATATTAAATCCATTTTCAGAGGCTAAATAGCCAAACACTGAGTCAATAAACCACAAGCTTAGACACAGATCATAAACCTTGATCATCTCACATCAGATGCAAGAGTCTCATAAATTATAAAATATGTCAGACGACTAACTCTAATTTGAGGCCGTAACTTGATTATCTTCTGGGCCAAAGGGGGAAATGGCTTTGGGCAGGAGAAATAGTTCCCAATTTCTCAATAAGTAGATAAGTGGAAGTGTGTGTGTGTGTATGTGTGTGTGTATGTGTGTGTATGTGTATATGTGTGTGTATGTGTGTGTATGTGTGTGTGTGTATGTGTGTATGTGTGTATGTGTGTGTATATGTGTGTATGTGTGTGTATGTGTGTGTGTGTTACATTGTGGCTCTATGGTGGGACTTGGTGATGAGTACATATAATTTGAGAGAAAAAGATATAAGTGCACTTAAGCCACACTGCCCCCTTCTTTAAAAAAAAAACCCTTCAAGAAACTATGAATTCAGTTGTATCAAGGGTTAAGGTCAGTGAGGCCGAGTGACCATTTGAATTATGGACTGTTTAGAAAGTGCCCACTTAGGACTTTTGGCAGTATAGACAAACACAGAACGAACGCGTAGGAAGGAGAGTGGGCCACAGACAGTTCCATCCAAGTCTGCTTTGTTATGTGAACTGTGTTTGCATGTAGATGCAACTGCTTGAAAACCATTCATTCCTAAAAATACAACTATCTTTATTTAAAAAATAATGATTCACTTCGAAGCATCATTTATAGAATTGTTTAGAAGAAGATCTCAGGTATCCTGAGGAGGATTTGTCTAATATTTCTGAGGGGGCTGGCAATGTCTGCCTTCACTGCCCAGCTTGCCGCCTTGTTCCCTGCTGAGCAGGCAGAAGGCTGCACAGCTCTGAGCGGTCTCCCAAACCATCCATTATTCTGTCTCAGAAAGCCAGATATTGTTTTGTTTAAAACAAAACAACCAACCTCATTTAAATCTTTGGTGTGGTTTCCTCACCTACTAGGTCCGCCAGAGCAGTCTCAGGGAACACTTCTTCCTGAACGCCTGCAGTCTATCCTGTCGGCATTTTGATTGCCTTCCAGGATCCCTGTGTGTCGGAATCAATCTGATGGCAGTGCGATCGATTTCCTGGTTTATTGGCATTTCTTTCCCCTTTATCTTCTTTCCACGATCTCTTAAGCAAGAGCAAATCAAGAATTACCACGAGGCTAATGACATTTCATTCATGGATGTATCCTTATTTTCTTACAGCATATCCGGGACAAGGTCATGCCTTATGATTGATACCAGAGCGAATCAACACATAGGGCTGGCAACCAGATTTCCATGAACAAAGCACCACAAACCGATGGCTTCCACGGCAGGAGCATGCTCCCTCACAGCTCTGTGGGCTGGAAGTCTGGATTCAACATGTCAGCAGCACCGGGATCTCGCTGAACATTCTAGAGAAGATGGTTGCTGGTCTCAACTTCCGGTTCGGATAGTCCAGGGATTTCTCAGTTTACAGCAGCGTTGCTCCAATCTCTGCCTCTGTCCTCATCTTCCGTTGGCGTCCCACTTGTCTGTGCTCCTCCTCCTCCTCCTCCTCCTCCTTCTTCTTCTTCGTCTTTAATAAAGATCTCACTGTCCTCAAGTTGATTTGGAATCATAGTGACCCAATAGGGACAGAGTAGACATGCCCCTATGAGTTTCTGAGACTGTAAATCTTTACTGGAATAGAAAGCCTCATCTTTCTCCTACAGAGAGGCTGGTGATTTCAAATCGCTGACTTTGAGGGTAGAAGCTCAACGTGTAACCCACTGCACTGCCAAAGCTACAAGTCACATTAATCCTACCCTGCTTCAGTGTGACCTCAAGTTCACTTGCCTAATTAGACCTGCAACGATCTTTATCTGTGTTACAGCAGTGCTGCTGTAATAGAAAATAGCACAGATGGATGACTTTGCTATCTCATAGTTTTGGAAACTAAACTCCGCATTGGGCATGGGCTCTAGGACAATATCCTTTGCCTTAGGATAGAGTCTTTCCTCTGGGAAGTTTGGTGGAATTCCTCGGTGTCTGCTCTCACCCTTCACCCCCCACCATATGTGTCTAATCTCTATCTAAACTTTTTATAACTCAAGAGATTAAGTTTAGCACCAGTCTAATTCTAGTATCCACCACTTGACGGTCAGTTTGTCCTACTGTGTTGGCTTGTATGTTGCTGTGATGTAGGAAGCTGTGATACTGGTATTTCAAATGTCAGCAGGGTCACCGTAGGTGGACACATCTCAGTGGAGCTTCCAGACTAAGAAGAAAGTTGGATGGTCAACCAAATGGAGGATATCTGTATTTGTGCTCATTCCAAAGAGAGGTGACCCCCAAATGGGGAACTTATCAAACAATATCATTAATATGATATGCAAGTAAAATTGTTGCTGAAGCTCATTCAGCAATGGTTACAGCAGTACATCAACAAGGAGCTGCCTGGAATTAAAGCCAGATTCAGAATAGGATATGGCACAAGAGATATCATTGTTGATGTCATCTGGCTCTTGACTGAAAGCAGAGAATACCAGAAAGATTTTTACTGTGGTTTATTGACTATGATTGGAGTTTTATCGACAATGGTAAGGCACTGTGTGGACCATAACAGACTATGGTTAAGATTGACAAGAATAGGAATTCTGGAATACTACATTACGTTAATGCTGAACTTGTGTGTGGACCAAGAAGTAGTTATGTGAGCAGAATAAGGGAATACTCCATGATTTAAGCTCAGGACAGTTGTCCATCAGGGTTGTGTACTTTTACCATACTTTTTCGATCTATATGCTGAGCAAATAATCCAAAAATCTGGTGTACATGAAGAATGAGATATCAGAATTGGTGGAAGGCTTTTTAACAATCTGATGTACAGAAGAAACAGACGTGCTTGCTGAAAACAAAGAGGACTCGAAGTACTTGCTGCTGAAGACCTAAGATTGCAGCCTGCAGTATAGAAGTCAATGTAAAGGAAACCAAAATCCTCACAATGGCACAAATTACAAAATCAGGATAAATATAGAAAAGACTGAAGTTATCAAAGATTACATTTTGCTTGGATACACAATTCTCATGGAAGCAGCAATCAAGAAATCAAAAATACATTGCATTTGGGCAAGTCTGCTGCACAAGACTTCTTTAAAATTTTGAAGGGCATGGATGTCATTGTGAGGACTAAGGTGTGTCTCAGCTAATTCATGGTATTTTCAATTGCCTCAAAGATGTGTGAAAGGCAGACAATGAATCAGAAAGATCCAAGAAGAATTGAAGCAATAGAATTGGGGGGCTGGTGAAGAATATTGGAAGTACAATGGACTGCTAGAGAAACAAAGAAAGCTTGGAGGAAGTTGTGATAGGGTTATTGTGCCAACCTGGCTAATAGGAACATGTGGGATTAAACAGGTCACAGTTTGATTAGAAGGCAAAGAGATAAATGGCTCTGAAAGGTGCACCACCCCCTTTCTCTTGCTCTTTCATGATCTGAAGCTTGATGCAGCATTCATGCTGCTGCTGAAACTAGTTCTCTGCCTCAGCCTGTGAGCTACACTACCTGTGGGCCAGGCCAACCTGTGGATCATGACACTAGAGCTTGAGGCTCCTTTGAGGCCTGCTTTGCCATGCTTCTGGTGTGTACATTGCTTGACCTTGAGGCTGGTGGATCATGTTGCCTTGCATTGTTTGCTTTTGATATCCCATCCAGGCCTGCTTTGCTAAACTCCTGCGCTACTGACTGTTGCTGACTCAACCTGCTTCTTGCTGCCTGTGGGAAGACTGATTGCTTTGGCCGAGGAAGGACTCTGCTGTTTGCTTCCTTGACCTTGGATTTGACAGCCCACATGAGGTGAAGGATTTCCAGTATTTAAAAAAAAAAATTTTATTGAGGCCTTGTACAACTCTTATAACAATCCATAAATACATCCCTTGTGTCAAGCACATTTGTACATTTGTTGCCATCATCATTCTCAAAACCTTTGCTTTGTACTTGATCCCTTGGTATCATGTCTTTATATCCCCTCTCCCTTTCCCATACTCCCTCCCTCATGAACCCTTGATAATTTATAAATTATTATTATTTTGTCATGTCTTACACTATCTGATGTTTCCCTTCACCCATTGTTCTGTTGTCCATCCCCCAGGGAGGGGTTTTTATGTATATCATTGTGAATGGTTCCCCCTTTCTCCCCCACCTTCCCATTACCCATTCCCACTATCATTAATGGTCCTGAGGGGTTTAACTGTCCTAGATTCCCTGTGTTTATATCTCTTATCTGTACCAGTGTACAGCCTCCGGTCTAACCAAATTTGTAAGATAGAATTGAGATCATGATAGTGGTGGGGAGGGAACATTACAGAACTAGAAGAAAGTTGTATGTTTCATCGGTGCTAATACTGTACCTGACTGGCTTGTCTGCTTCCCATGACTCTTCTGTAAGAGAATGTCCAGTTGTCTACAGATGGGCTTTGGGTCTCCACTCTGCACTCCCCCTCATTCATCCAATGATATGAATTTCTGTTCTTTGATACCTGAGCCCATCAATACCTCATGATGACAAAGGTGGGTATTCTTCTTCCATGTGGGTTTTGTTGCTTCTCAGCTAGATGGCTGCTTGTTTATCTTCAAGCCTTTAAGACCCCAGACACTATATCTTTTGGTAGCCGGCCACCATCAATGCTCTTCACCACATTTGCTTATGCATTTGCTTTGTCTTCAGCAATTGTTTCGGAAATGTGAGTATCATGGAATGCCAGTTTAGTAGAACTAAGTGTTCTTGCATTGAGGGAGTACTTGAGTAGAGGCCCAATTCCATCTGCTACCTTAATACTAAACCTATAAATGCATGCACGTAGATGTATTTTCCTATCATCATATAAAAATATATTTACATAAGTACATGCCTATATTAAGACCTCTATAAATGCGCTTTGCCTCCTAGTTCCTTTCTCTATTTCCTTTTGCTTTCTTCTTGTCCCACTATCATGCTCAGCCTTCATTTGCATTTCAGTAATTCCTCTTGGTTACTTTGCCCTTGATCAAGTCCTACCAGGCCTCCCACTCCCTCCTTGCTATCAATTTTGGATCACTTGTTGTTCCCTTGTCCCTGGATTTGTTAACACCCACTTCCTTTCCCCTTCCTCCCCTGTCCCCATGCTACCCCCCCACCCCCTGAACCCTTGGTCCTGTTGTTTTCTTCTTCAGATTGCTTATCCTGCCTATCTTATTTAGATAGATATGCAGAGATAATACTGTGCACAAAAACAAGACAGAGCAAAACAAAGCAACAAAAGAAAACAAAACAACAACAAAATGACAAAAAATGAAAAGCCTGTAACTAGTTCAAGGTCTGTTTGTTGACCTTTAGGAGTGTTTTCTGGTCAAGTCTGATCGGGTGCCACACCGTGGCCCCAAAGTCTATTTTTGGTATTCCCTGGGGACTTAGTTGCTCTGTTCCCATTGCTGTTCTGTTGCACACCCTTAGTGTTTCACCTCAGTGTGGTAGGGTCAGATCAGGTGCAATTCCCATACTGTGTCTCCAGTGTTGTCCCTTGTAGGGCTATGGGTCAGTCAGGGATGCTGTGTCTTGTAGTGGGGCCAGCAGTATGGTCCTCTCTGTGCTTTCTCTGGTTTGAGTGGGAATATTGTCCTCAGGGCTTGGTGAGCCAGCATGTGTTCCACTTTCTCTTTCTCTCCCTTCATTTGCTCCTGTGTTCTCTATCAGACATTACCCTCTTCCTGAGCTGTAACGTCAGTCTTGTCCTTTGAAGTGAATTCTTCTGTGGGGAGGTAGGGTGCTGTCCATATAATTGGGATTGGGGTCGGTCCCTCAGACCTCTCTATTGGTTCCCTGCTTTATACTGGTATGTTGCATTCACATCTTGGAGCACCAGGTTGAAGTCTGGTCCTTATTTCCCTGTGGAGATATAAACAATACCCTCCCATTGGGTGGGTTAGTTGCCCTGTTCCCCCGCTACCCATGTCTTTTTTATTCCCCTCCCCTTTTTAGTTGGCTACCACATGTATCCTTGGATTTGGTCTGGTCTCTACCATACCACCTGGACCTCAACCCAGGGGTCTTTGTATACAGTATCTTTTCCCTTATGCCTCTTTTGCATTTTTAAGCTTACCTCAGTGGACTCATGTTGTACTTGTCCTTTTGTGCTTGGCTTACTTTGCTTAGCATGATTTCCTCTAGTTCTTCACGTGCGGCGATGTGATATATGTGTTCATCACTGCTCATTAGGGATGTATAGTACTCCACTGTATGTATGTACCACCGTTTTTTAATCTATCCATCTGTTGAAGGAAATTTGGGTGATTTCTAACTCCTTGCAATTGTGGCTAATGATTGTGAGCATCTTCTCATATGTGATTCAGATTTCTGCCCTTGTGAAACTTCTGTTCAGGTCCTCAGTGGCAATTAGTTTTTTTCTTTTTGGAAACTAGTGGAGTACTGTAGATTTTAATAATAAGGCCTTTGTCTGTTGTGTCATTGCTAAAGATGTTTTCCCAGTCTGTGGGCTCTCTTATTACACTCTTGGTGAATTCTTTCGATGTACACAGGTGTTTTATCTTCAGTATATTCTACTTGTCAATTTGTGATGCCTCTGTATTTGTATCCTTCCCTATTTCTGATAGCCTGTGTATTCCCTGCACCAAAATTCTCAGGTTTGTCCCAATTCCCACATTGATGGCCTAAATAGTTTGGGGTTTTACCTCGAGGTCTGTGATCAACCTTGAGTATATTCTTGTGCATGGAGTGAGATAAGGGTCTTACTTCATTTTTCTGCAGGTAGATATTCATTTTTTTCCAGCACCACTTGTCGAAGAGGGCATTTGTTTCCCACTTGATATTTTTTGGGTCCTTAACAAAGGTCAGTTGTCTGTATGCTGCTGATTCTATTTCTGGGTTTTCAGTTCTTTTCCATTAGTCTGAGTATCAGTCATACCTATACCATGCGTTTTTGTCCACCATGGCTTTATAATAGGTGCTAAAGTTAGGTAAAGCAAGTCCTCCCACTCTATCCTCCTTTAGTAGTTCTCTGCTAATTTTGGGCTTCTTCCCTCTCCATATGAAGTTGGTAATCAGTTTTTCCATTTCTTTGAAGAAAGATGAGGGTAATTGTATTGGGATTGCTTTAAACGTATAACGTGCCTTGGGCAGAACATCTTTACTATATTGAGTCTTCCAATCCATGACATGAGGTGTTCTTTCATTTGTGGCGGTCACTCTTGAATTCTTATAATAGTGTTCTGTAGTTTTCCTTATATAAATCTCTTGTTCTTTAAATCAGGCATATCCTAGATATTTCAAGTGTGCTTGGCTATTGTGAAGGGTACCACCACCGTTTTGATCTCCTTTTCTGTGGTCTTGTCCTATGTGCATATTAGTCTGATAGACTTCTGTTGATCATGTATCCTGCCACTCTGCCATATTCCCTCTATTGCTTCCAGTGCTGCCCTTGTGGACCTTTTGGGATTTTCAATATATGAAATCATATCATCTGCAAATAATGATAGTTTCACCTCTTCCTTCCCCAGGCAAATACCTTTGATGTCTTTTCTTTACCTTAAGATGTTAGCTAAAACCTCCAGTATGATGTTAAATAAGAGTGGAGACAAAGGGCATCCTCGTTGGGTCCCGTTTTTTAGTGGGATTGTATTCATCTTTTTTCCTTATACTACCACATTGGCTGTTAGTTTTTCATGTATAGCTTAGATATATTAAGGAATTTTCTTCCTTCCATTTCTATCTTCTTGAGTGTCTTAAACAGTAATTGGTGTTGGATGTTGTCGAATGCTTTTTCTGCATCTATAGATATTATCATGTGGTTCTTACAGTTTTTTATGTCAATGTGGCGAATGATACTAATGGTCTTTTGTATGTTGAACCATCCCTGCATCCCTGTTATGAATCCCACTTGGTCATGGTGAATTATTTCTTTTATATATTTTTGTATTCTATTGGCCAGTATTTTAAGAATTTTTGCATTGATGTTCATTAGGGTTATTGGTCTGTAGTTTTTGATTTGTGTGGAATCCTTGCCCAATTTCAGTATCAGAGTTATACTACCTTCACAGAAGGAATTCCGGAGTTTGCTGTCTTTTTCTATGTTCTGGAGGAGTTTGTGTAGGATTTGTGTAAGTACTTCCCTGAATGCTTTGTAGAATTCTCCTGTGAAGCCATTTGGCCTGGGGGATTTTTTAGTTGGTAATCCCTTGATAGCCTTATTTACATCTTCTATTGTTATGGGTGTGCTGAGATTCTTGACATCCATCAGGGATAGTCTATGGAGGGATTGTTTTTCCAAGTATTTGTCCATGTTTTCCAAGTTGTTGAATTCATTGGAGTACAGTCCTGTGTAGTACTGTGTAATTATCCTTTTGATTTCATTGATGTCTGTTGTAATGTCGCCTCTTACATCCCTCATCCTTGTTATTGAAATCTGTTCCTTCCTTTCTTTGGTTAAGTTTGCCAGCAGTCTCTTGATTGATTCTGTACATCCTTTCAAAGAACCAACTTTTAACAGCATTATTTTTTCTCATTTTTCGTCTTTTGAATCTCAGTCCTGATTTTTATTGTTTCTTTTCTTTTGTTATTAGTAGGATTTTCCTCTTGATTCTGTTCTAGTTGCTGTAAATTTTGTACTAGCCTATCAATCATAAGTCTCTTTTCTTTTGCATGTGCTATGAAATTTTCTCTGATAACTGCCTTGGCTGTGTCCCATAAGTTTTGGTAAGTCGTGTTCTCATTCTCATTGGGTTCTAGAAATTTCCCAATTTCATCTCTGATACGGGCAAATACACAATCCTTTGGCAATAAAAAGTTATTCATCTTCCTATTGTTTGCCCTTGTTTTCTTCATCTTCTTTTTGTTGATTTCCAGCCTTATGGCACAGTGGTCAGAGAGAGAGAGATCTGTATGATATAAATGTGCTTAAATTTGTGCAGATTCGACTTATGCCCCAGCAGGTGTTCTATCTTTGAATATGTTCCATGTGACCTTGAAAAGAAGGTGAACTTTTTGTATTTGGGTGATGTGCTCTGTAAGTATCTATCAGGCCAAACTGTCTAATCATAGTGTTTAGGTCTGTAGCCTCTTGGTGGCATTTCTTTCCCTGTGATCTTTCTCAGAGAGTGGCATATTGGAGTCGCCTACTATAATTATTGATTTCTCTTTTCATCTTTTGGAGTGATTGGCATATTCAGTGGGTCTCTCATTTGGGGAATAAATGTTTAAAATGCTTAGTGGTTCTTTGTCTACCATCGCCTTGAGCATTATAAATTGTCCTTTATCTCTTTTTATGGATTGCACTTTGAGGTCAATTTTATCCGAGATTAAGATTGCAAACCCTGCTTTTTAACAATTGCTGTTTTCCCTGTATATATTTTTCCAGCTTTTGATCCTCAGCATACTTTTGCCTCTGGTTTTGAGATGTGTCTCCTGTAGTCAGCAGAATGATGGGTTGTGTTTTCTAAGCCAGTCTGCTAGCCTCAGTTTTTAATGTCTGAGTACGTTGATATTCAATGTTATTACATCCATCTGTGGACTCTGTGATACCATCTTATACCTTTTGTGTTGGGTGTTTTCCTACCTCCCTTTCTTATCAGTGTTTTGTCGTGTGCGTGTGTGTGCATGGTTCATTCTTGAATTCTTTCCACCCTTAGCCAATGCTATCTTGGGGTCTATTTTCTCTTTGTTGCTCTCTGGGAGAGATTGTTCTATGTAGTGGTTTCTTATTTGTTTGGTGAGTGCTGTTCTTTGGCCCATACTGTGTCGACAAGGGTCTTTTGTAGGGCTGAGTTTTTCCTAACGTATTCTGAGTTTTTCCTTGTCTAGGAAGACTCTTGATTCTCCATCTATCTTGATAGATAATTTGGCTGGGTAGAATATTCTTGGGTTTGTGTTATTTTCCTTCATTCTTTGGAACATGTTACTCCACTCTCTCCTCTTCTTCATAGTGTCTGCTGATAGATCTGGGCATAGTCTTATTTGGGAAATTTTATATGTGATTGCTTGTTTTTCTATAGCTGTTCTCATGATTGTCTCCTTTTCCTCAAAGTTGGATAGTTTAACTATTATGTGCCTTGGTGACTTCTTCTTGGGATTCAGTCTAGCTGTTGTTCTTTCAGTCTCCTGAATGGTTGCCTGGCTTTCATTCATTAAGGAAGTTTTCCTCCAAGAATTCTCTCACTATTTTTGCAGATGACTTCTTTGTTGTGTCTTCCTTCAGTAATCCAATAATTCTAATATCGTTCCTCTTCATAGCATCAGACATAGCTGTTAGATTTCCTTCAGCTTATCTGATGATCTTATTATTAGATTTTTGTTCACGTATGTTAAGGTCTGTTTGGCTGTCCTTTAGATCACTGCTGTGGTTCTCTGCCTCCTGGAGTTGGCTTGTGAAGTCTGAGTCTGCTACTGGTTTTTGTTATCTTGTCCCTAAACTCTTGTATTTCCCTTTGATGTACGGTCTTTTTTCCTCTATTATTTAATCCTTTTTCTGTATTGTTTCCCTCATATCCTGTAAGACTCCAAACAAAATTCTGAAAATTTCTTTCTGTGGCAGCTCAATGTCTGCTTCTTCCATGCATGTCGTTAGGTTCAGGAAATCTTCTCATATTGCATTTTGTTTCTCCTGTTTTTTCATTGAGGTCGTTGGGGCTGATTGCTGTTTGTGTTGCATTGTTTTAGAGGAGCCAGGTGCCATTTTCCAGGGAGTCAAAGAGCACTGAGCTCTCTCTGGGACACTTGTAGGAATGCTTCTTTGAACTGGCTGCAACTAATTGTACTATGGAATTGGCCTACCACTTTATCCTTCTGTGGCTTCACTCTTTTATTTGTCAACCAGTATTCTGTTATTTGTAGAATATTTTGGATGGTTCTTTCATGCGATGCTGGTTGGGTGGTTGTGGACTTGTGAGGATGGGACTGAACTGAGTGATCTCACAAGAAGCCATGATAGTGTGGCCCACAGCAGCGTGGGGCACTGCAGAAGATGTGTGTGGGTGCCTGCTGCAGCAGGGTCGCCACCGAAGGCAGGTAGATGTGCCCACTTTGGTGTAAAGCATCAGGAATGGTGGGCGGAATTGCCCTGGTCAGCTAGATTGAGTAGAGGTGGGGCAGAGGTTCCTCAGCAGCATGGAACATTGGCAAATGTTGACTGAGCTGCCTTAGGCCATGTGAGGCACTATGGCAGGCTGGTCCCTCGGTCACATGGGACCACAGAGGATGGGTAGCAGCTCCCTAGCCACTCAGACAGAATGTCTCCTGGAAGGTGGGTGGGGTTTCCTCTGGAGGAAGGTGGGCGGGATTTCCCTTGAAGGATGGTGGGAAGGCTTTCCCCAGCCTCAGGTTATGCTGCGGAGTGTGGAGCTCTCCAAGCTAGGCTAAGGGGAGTGGCCTGGAATTGTCATGTGTGTGTGTGACAGAAAAGGGAAGAGAAAAAGGAAAAGAAAAACGGAAAAACAAACAAACAGCCGGCTGAGATTGTGGTAGGAAAGAGAGAAAAGAGTAACAATGTAGCTGAGCCCTGATCCCTGACCATGGGACTGGATGGGTTTAAACACTGCCCTGAGGTGGCTGAGACTGTGGTGGGAAAGAGAGAAGAGAGAGAAACAATGTAACAATATAGCTGAGGCCCCATCCCTGACCATGGGTCTGGAAGGGTTTAAACCCTGCCCTGAGGTGGAGGCAAGCTGTGGATGTGTTGAGATAAAGCCCCTGGTCTGGTTCCAAATAACCTGGCTCTGGCTGAGACAGTGGCTGGGCTAAGATTAAACCCTAGCTGACCTCCGCTGTGGTAAGCCAAAAGCCTCAGCTCCTCAAAAGCTAGTGAATCTGTGTCTACTTATTTTTCTGATGCTCCTCCTTTGACCTGGCAGTGTGGAAGTTCCCTCTTAGTGACTCTCCGCTGATATTTGCGGAGTCCCTCTGGTAAGTGTTCATTTGTTGCCATCTTGCTGGAAGTCCTGGCCTTGCAGTATATTAACAGTTCCATGGAAGTGGGCTCAACTGAACCTTTCATTCTGCTGTGTGGACTAATTAGCTGTTTATTCCTTCTTGCTGTATACAGCTATATATATATTTAATGTCCTCATTTCCTTTCTCTAGAGAACCCTGCCTAACACAGAATTATAATCAGAACACTTCTTAGAAGGGAGGATGGCAGTGAAATTTCATCCAATCTCTGGAAAATGACCTCATGCTTAGTAAAGTAGAAGGGCAAGAAAAAGGAGGAAGATCTTCAGTGAGATGGATGAGCATAGTAGTTTAAATTATGGGCTCAAACATAACAATGATTGTGTAGATGGTTTAAGACAGAGCAGTGTTTCCTTCTATTGTATAGAAGATCACTGTTACGTAGAATGGACATTATAGCACCTAGCAACCATAGTAGCCCATAACAACAACTCTATTATGATAAGTCAAATACTTGCCCAAGGTAGCACAGGAAATAGTGGGGGCTTGAATCGAGTTCTGAATGATTTCAATCAGTGTTCTTTCCACATCACTACTCACCTTTTACCCTTCATAACTGGTAGTCAATAAGTGTTTATTCAAATGAACACACCTTTGGCCTGTTTCATTTGAGATCAGAAATATTTTGATTTAATGTTATCATTATTACGAACAACAGCTATTTATTGAACACCTATCCAAAAGGAAGGTATTACATTCTCTTAAAATAAGCAGGTGTTCATATGGACATAATAACCTTACCTGCTGAGAGTGTGTATCCCAGGTAATATCTTCCTATTTGTGAATATCACTCCTCAAGTCTGGAGTACTTTTTACATGAATAAATTCAGGAAGCAGAAACAAATTCGTCTTGCAGTCCACATTTCAGTGACGTGGCTACCATGGGTAGACAAGGTCCTTGGTATCAAAGAGTTTGTGGTTCATTTGGAAGCTCAGCATTCACATTTATAAACAAACAACGCTGTGGAGGCATCCACAATGTATCCAAATTAAGGTTGCAAACACTAGAGAACACCAGAGTACAGCATAGGAGAGAGTTTGATGGAGCAGATTAGAGAAGGTTTCCTGGTGGGAATGCCACCTAACCTGCATCTATAAAATGGGACAGCCTTGAATAAGTATAGAGGTGAGGAGTGGTAAGAATACAGCTGTCAGAGGACAATGACTTATCCCAGTTCCTAACATCTACATTTGCTAGAGAGTTTCTTATATTTTCTCTTAAATATTGGTTGCAGACCTGACCAAAAATTCTCTCTAATGTTAAACATGTAAACCTTTGTATATTTGATTTGCAAAAAGGAGATCACTTTTTTTCTCATGATAAAGAAAGGGCTTTCTACTCCGTTTAAGAGATACAGGGTGAGTTCTACTCTGTCCTGTAGGGTCTGCTGCGAGTTGGTATATTGACTTGATGGCAGTGAGTTTGGTTTTGGTTTGTGGAATTTACAATTGTAGAAGGTTGGCTTTCTAGATCAATGGTTGGCACACAGAGAGTGTTAGCAACAACACTCTAGGGGTCCTGGTATATCGATGGTTATGCACTTGACTGTCAGCATCAAGATTGGCAGTTTGAACCTACCCACCGGTTCTACTAGAGAAAAGACCTGGTAGTCTGCTTCCATAAAGATAATAACCTATAAAACCCCATGAGGCAATTCTATTCTGTCATATGTGGTCATGTTGTTTGGAGCCATCAAATCAGCTCTAATTCATAGATACTCTATGTACAACAGAACAAAACACTGCCCAGTCCTGTGCCATCCTCATAATTGCTCCTATGCCTGAGCCCATTGATGTAGCCACTGTGTTACTCCATCTTGTTGAAGGCCTTCCTCTTCTTCACTGCCCTTCCACTTTACCAAACATGATGTCCTTCTCCAGGGATTGATCTCTTCTGAAAATCTGCCCAAAATATGTGAGATGGAATCTCTCATGCTTGCTTCTAAGAAACATTCTAACAATATTCTTTGCCAACACCATAGTCCAAATGCATCGGTTTTCCTCCTGTTTCCCTTATTCAGTGTCCAACCCTCACGTGCATATGAGGCCATTGCCAATACCATGGCTTGGGTCAGGCACACCCTAGTCCTCAAAGTAACATCCTTGCTCTTCTATACTCTAAAGAAGTCTTAGGCAGCAGATTTACCTAAGGCAATGTGTCTTTTGATCTCTTGACTGCTTAACTCATGTGCATTGATTGTGGAGCCAAGCAAGACAACATCAATCTTTTTCTCATTTATTATGATGTTACCTATTGATCCGGTTTTCAGGATTTTTGGTCTTCTTTACATTGAATTGTAATCTATACTGAAGTCTGCAATCCATGATCTTTATCAGCAAGTGTTTCAAGTGGTCCTTACTTTAAGCAAGCAAGGTTGTATCATCTATATATCACAGGTTGTTAATAAACCCTCTCCAATCCTGATACTGCATTCTTCTTCATATACTCCAGTTTCTCTGGTTATTTGCTCAGCAAACAGATTGAATAAGGGTGGTGAAAGTACACAACCCTGACACACACATTTTCTCATTTTAAGCCACGCTGCATTCCCTTGTTCTGTTCACATAAATGCTTTTTGATCCAAGCACAGGTTCTGCACGAACACAGTGAATTACTCTGGATTCCCATTCTTCTCAAGCCTTTCCATGGTTTGTTATGATCCACACTGTTGAATGCCTTTGTACAGTCAACGAAACATGTGAGCAATGTTGTGCTTTCAGCGAAGATGGAGTCACTATGAGTCATAAAGTTTCCTGATGGTTTCAACAACAATAGTAACATATCAATATATAGAGAAGATAGAATTATACTTTATGAAACATTTTCCAACTATCCAAATATCTGGAGTAGTCACCACATGTTGGTATTTTCTTTTTAAAAGATTACCTCTATCCTCTGTCCACATAGTTTTATGTCTGTGGCTGCCTGGTCAGCAACAAATGTATTACAGTGGATCTCTCATTTTTTTGGTTTTTTTCCCTCAGTTTTAAATGAAGTGTCTTCTATCAGGCAGCTAAATACAAGCTATCATGTGTTTTGCTACTGATAATAAAGAAGCATTTCTGTGGGTTCCAGGATATTTTACTTGTGTCCAGTATTTCTGAATGTTTACTGTGTGGAATGTTAATCTCATGATATAATTCACATTATGTGGATTCTACGCTAACTTAAATTTGGGAAATATTCTTTATTTGTACATTTGAAATGCACTCTAGTGTGTGCACAGACAGTAAGTCTAATGCAGAGAAACCATTTTCACTTTGCTTGATTCAGCATTTCCTAAAGTTATCTGACTACAAATAACTCATGTGCCTCTCCCCTTAAGTCTTTCCAACAATAAACCACAACAGCAAAACCTTTTACACTGTAGTATCACTTAGAACTTAGGAAAATGGAAACCATACCAGCCATTATCTTAACAGAGAAGATGTAACATAAGCAACTGTTGGGGTGGGCACGTAGCCTGCACTTTCAGGAGCTCTGGCTCTTGGGGGAAGGCTTCTGCTTGGGTTGATTTTGCTGGCCCTGCAAAATTGGTCTGTTACTGAACCACAAGTTTCAGAAGCAGGCAAATGGCGCAAATTCCCTGGTATGTGACCCAACAAGAAAAAACTGGAATGATGTTTGTGGGCCAAAAGTTTGAGACCTTTTCAAACCCCAGCTCAAGGTATATTTCTCCCCAAATGGAATGTTACAAGACATTAGAGGTTAAACGCCATGTTCACTGCCATCCAGTCAAGTCCAACTCATAGCAAACCTATAAGAGAAAATAGAACGGTTCCCTTGGGCTTCTGATACTTTAAATCTTTACAGGAGTTATGTGCCTCATCTTTCTCCTGCAGAGTTGCTGCTGGGTTTGAACCGTTGACCTCGTGGCTCGCAGCTCAAGGAGTAACTCCTGCTACCACCAGAAATAGCAAAGGGTTTGCTTTTGTGGAGTTAGACTCTAATTATTACCTAATAGTTGCTGAAAAACAGATCGCAATATTTTTGTTGAACATTTTTGAAAGGTAATTTTATGCCATCTGAAAAAGTATATGAAGAACGTTGCACAGACTGGGATTTTCCCTTTTTCAAACCTTCGCTATCAGTAGTGGAGCAGTCTAACACGAAGCAGACACAAAAAGGTTAGGGGTGGAGAACCAACTGTAAAACAGAACATTCATGACGGAAGAAGTTAGCTTAAAAAAAAGGAATATCATTTTCCTCCATCAATTTTACACAAATAGAAACAGAGAAAGGTTTCAAACACTCATCGTCAGAGCTCTGTGACTAGTGAGGCCTTTCCCGTGACGAAGTGTGAAACATTTTCAGACACTCCAAGTGCTCTGACCAGCCAGCTTCACACCACTGGGACCACCTCCGCTGTTCGCTAGGCCAAAACCTGAAGTGGCTGAACTGAAGGCTGGTGATGAAGATAATAAAATCATTTCAGGCATCCTAGGTGGCATAAAGGCAGAAAGACAAGCGACTCAAACACACATTCGGGGAGAAGAAAAGAAGAAAAAATCCAACAATGATTCTGAATGTATAATGCAGAGCTTCCTTTGAAAAATATGGTGATTTCGTTCTGAGGCTGGCTCTTTAAATTTCATTAGGTTTGACGGCATGCAGATATTAGCAGATGTTTTGGAGGAAAAACAGTGGTTCATGTAAAAGCACCTGGTGGTGCTGGTTTGTTGCCTTTTCCTGAAATACAGGGAACTTGGAGTGGCCAGCTACACTCCCCTTAGCAATCTTAGTCTCTCTCTCTTCATTTCCTCTCCTACTTCATAGTTGTCTTTTGTTGTTGCTCAGACAGGGCTAAGCAAGTATACCTCCTGCAGTTATTTATATGCAAGGAGAGGGGAAACTTGGTAATGTAGTATTGCAGAGCTGAGAAAGCACAAGAGAGCCCCGAGGTCTCTCAGAGCGAGGACTTGGAGGAAGGGAAGGGGCTGGAGTATTCAAAACCTAGAAACTTTTGGGGCGAGGCCCTATAAAGCTGGGACTAAACCTCAGAGAGGGACATCCGCCATTGCTGACTTCGTTGCGGTTCCTGAAGGGTGCACTGGCTGGCTGCGCTGATCCCGCTGGAGAGCAGAGAAGAGCACCTTATTGGCTGTGGCTGGTCGCTCTGAATGGGTTGCCATGAGGAAAGAAGCATGTGGGAGTGTGGAAAGCTGGAAATAGCAACCAACGCCTGTGAGAAGCAACCTCTGGGGTGAAGGGCACAGATGGAGTAATGCTGATTGGAGCAACACTGATAGAAAGAGCCAGCAAACAGGAATGAGCAAATTCTGCTTCCTCTCTTGCCTTTCAGTATCTATCCATTAGAAGAATCTAATATGGAAGCAAGGGAGCCTCCATGGTGGAAATGTGGGCTTCCTGGCTTTCATTCCTGGCCAATTCACCTCCTGCAGAGTTACTATGGTCAGTGCCTGTTGTTGTGATGTTGAATAGGGTTCAGTGGAGCTTCTTATTTCTATAGTCAATAAGGCCTGGTGATCTACTACCAATAATCAGGCAGTGAAAACTGATCACAAGGGGGACAAATCCAGAGATCTGGGCAGCAATTCATCCCACTGTACATGGGATCCTAGTGAGTTGGGGCAACAACATGAAACACACTGAAAAAGGAGAAATGATCCCAATTCTACCTTACAAGTCTGGATAGACCTGAGGATGTACTCTGGTACAGATAGGAACTGGAAACACAGGGAATCCAGGGCGGATGATACCTTCAGGACCAGTAGTGAGAGTGGTGATACCAGGAGTGGGAGAGGGAGGGTGGGGTAGAAAGGGGGAACCAATTACAAGGATCTACATATAACCTCCTCCCTGGGGGACAGACAACAAAAAGTGGGTGAAGGGAGACATCGGACAGTGTAACATATGACAAAATAGTAATAATTTATAAATTATCACGGGTTTCATGAGGAAGGAGGAAGTGTGGAAGGAGGGGGGGATGAGGAGCTGATATCAAGGGCTCAAGTAGAAAGCAAATGTTTTGAGAATGATGATGGCAACAAATATACAAATGTGTTTGATACAATGGATGGATGGGTGGATTGTGATAAGAGTTGTACGAGGTCCCAATAAAATGATAAAAAAAAAAAGAGAGAGAAATGTAGTTTGCAAAGCCTGCGCTTCATAGAACTGTGATCTGGAGATGACATGTTTTTACTATGATCTGTTGAGTTAATTTTGACTCACAGATGCCATGTGACAGAGTAGAACGGCCCCCTAGGGTTTTCTAGGCCGTGATCTTTCTAGTCATCACTCGTCTGTCAGTGTGAGGCTGTGAGGTGAAAAGCTATGCCTTGTAGTTTCAAACACCAGCAAGGTCACCCGTGGTGGGCAGATGTTAGTAGTTTCCAGACTAAGAGACAATGAAGAGGGGCCTCCTGGTCTACATCTGAGCCAGTGAAAATATTAGCCAGTGAAAACCTCATGCAGAACATTGGATTGCCACAGAACATGATCTCATATGGTGCCAGAAACTGAGTCACTCTGTTTGGAAGACAACATCTGATTGAGAAAGAGTCACTATCTTAAAGTAGACTCACCATTAATGCCATGGATAGAGTACAGCTTCAGGAGGAAAAGACCGCCAATTCAAGCATATTCAAAGTTGAGTTAGGCCACCTTTTCCTCCTCATCCTTATTACACTTTTTATTTCAGAAATAAATTACCTATTATTCATCAAGCCCTCTTAGTATCTAAACAATGCTGAAGAGACACCCAGCCTGATACTTTGACTTGTCTTCAGGGAAACCTGTGGCTAGAAATGGGCATCATATCTGATTATATAGAAAACCAGAAAACGCATTACTATTGAATCAATTCTGACTCATAGTGACTGCCTAGGGGTTTCCAAGAGTGTAAATCTTTGTGGGAGCAGAAAGCTTAATTTTTTTCCCCAAGGAGCAGTTGTTGGGTTTGAATAACCAACCAGCGCTCTTTTACTACCACAAAAATTAGGGAAATCCTTAATGAGGTGGATTGGCCCAATAGCTGCAACAATGGCTCAAACATCCCAAAGATCTGGAAGAGAGTGCAGGATGGAGACACTTTTTGCTCTGTTTTATATGAGGTCACTTTGCGTCTATTTCAGAGCTTAAGTTCTAAGCACTTGGCTTGCTGAGGCCTGCAGCTTACAATGAGAGATAAACTCCATTTTCATTCCTGGTATAAATTCAGCTTCTGTTTGAGATCCTTTCAACTACCGACTAGCAATGGGGCAGAAGCTTTGCTCTCAGGCTGGGTATGCTTGTAAGGAGATTGACATTCCCGTAGCCAGCTCAGGGAAGGGCAGTTTTGCCATCAGGGACTTACAAGAAATTGGGATGCTTAATGGAAACTGAGGCTGCATGATCATTAGCCAAATCAATCTGGGTCTTGCTCTGCACAGTTTAAGAAACCAAGACAAACTGATACAAAGTGAGAGAAGTTTTACTTTTGTTGATCAAGCAAGGAGTTAAGTCTGGACCTGAGTTGCCAAAGCAAGCCCCTGAGAAAAGGAGGATTTGTAGTTTCATGTGTATACCAGAAGGCAAATTGAGAGGATTATGAATATGTAACAGAATTCTGAAGAATGGTCATGAATATGCTATGATTCTTGGACAGTCAGTGGTTTGTCAGATTCCTCATTTCTAAATGTTGTCTGAATTGTCTGGTGCTGTCTTTTCAGCAACTTTTAGTTACTTGACCAAGGCTCTTTTGCTGTGAGGTTACCTGGACAGGTCATGTGTACCTGAACAGTTTGTGGCTTTCTTTTCTGCATGTATTTGGTAGGCCAGATCTGGTTATAATTAGTACTTGCTTTCTGTGATTGGATAAATTCCTAGGATAAATGTTTGGAAAGGAGCAGGTTATTCGGAAGGAAAGGTCAGGAAAATAAATTAATTTTAGATCATATATGAATTATATTAAGGAGCTCTGGTGTCGTAGTGGATTATGTGTTGGGTTGCTAACCACAAGATGATCAGTTTGAACCCATGTACCCCTCCAAGAGAGAAAGACACGTTTTCTACTCCTATGAAAATTACAGCCTCAGAAACACACAGGGTCAGTTCTACTCTGTCTTATAGGGTAAATATGATTCAAAATTGAAGTGAGATTGCAGCCTGATATCTATATTATATTTCAACATCCTGTGGTAATATCTCTGAAACCCTAAGGTTAGATCCATGGGGCAAGCTGTGAAATTTAGAGGGTCACCAAGGGCTAAACAGGTGAGGTCTCAGTACCCAGACCATTAAGTAGCCAGGAAGCCAGAGGGCCTCAGAACCAAGCCTGTAAACTTTTCTAATCTGCACTGTTAGGTTGCACTAGAGCTTTCACTCCGAGCACCGGGTTTGCAGATGGTTATGGATCATAGTTGACCCCACAAATGCTCTAGAGCAATATCATTGATATTACATGCAAGTAAAATTTTGTTGGAGATCCTCCAACCATGGTTGCAGCAGTACATTGACAAGGAGCTGCCAGAGGTTTGGGCAGATTACGAAGAGGACATGGACCAAGGAATATCTTTTACTGATGTCAGATGGATTTTTGGCTGAAAGCACAGAATGCCAGAAAGATGTTTACTTGTATTTTATTAACTATGCCAGGGCATCTGGCCACGTGGCTCATAAAAACTATGGATAATTTTGAGAAGAATGAGAATTCCAGAACACTTCATTGAGCACACAAGGAACTTGTCCATGGATCAAGAATCCACTGTACAAACAAAACAAAAAATATAGCATGGTTTAAGATGAGGGAAGATGTGCCTGGTCAGGGTTGTATCCTCTTACCATAGTTATTAAATCAGTATTCTAAACAAAGCACCTGAGAAGCTGGACTACATAAAGAAGGATGCAGCATCAGGATTGGAGGACGGTTTATTAACAACCTGTAATATACAACCTTGCTTGTTGAACATGAGGAGGACTTGAAGCACTTGCTGATGACGATCAAGGGTTGTAGCCTTCCATATGGATTGCAATTCAATGTAAAGAAGACCAGATTCCTCACAACTGGACCCACAGTTAACATCATGATAAATGGAGAAAGGTTGAAGTTGTCAAAGATTTTGTCTTGGTTGGACCTGCAATCAATGTTCATGGAAGCAGCAGTGAGGATATTAGAAGACATATTGAATTAGGTAAATCTGCTGCACAAGACCTCTCTAGGGTATTGAAAAGCAAGGATTAGTGTGCATGACCCAAGGCATGGTAGTTTCAGTTGCTTTATATGCATGTGAAAGTTGGACATTGAATAAGGTAGCCCAAAGAAGAATGGATGCATTTGAATTGTGGTGCTGGAGAAGAAAATTGAAAGTACCATGGACTGCTAACAGGACAAATCGATCTCTCTTGAAAGAAGTATAGTCTGAGTGCTCCTTAGAAGCAAGGATGGCTAGACTTTGGCTTACATAGCATGTTGGTCTGGGTAGACTAGTGAAACAAATTCATAGGTAATCATATGTGTATAGGAAAGAGCTTTAGATACAAAGTAATTGTACATTAAGAAAATATCCTTACCTAGTCCAGATCAAGTTCATAAGTCCGACATTAGCCCATATGTCTGAAACCAATCTATAAAGTCCTCTTCAGACTCACGAAACACATGCAATGATGCTGAATGCAAGAGGATCACAGGCCAGTGGGTGGAAAGTCTCGTGGATCCAGTAGCAGTAGAAGCATCTCAGAGCTGTTGTAGGTCTCCACATGGCTCCTCCAGCTCCAGAGCTCTATTGTAGCTCCATGTCTCTTGTCAGCCAGAAGACAGGCAGAAAGGTTACACCGCTTCACAAGTTGACACCAGATTATGTAACTAGCACACATACTTTGGACATATTGCCAGGAAAGACCCTTCCTTGGAGAAGGACATCATACTTGGTAAGGTAGAGGAGCGGGGGGAAAGAGGCAGGCCCACAAAAAGATGAATTGACAGTGACTGAAACAAGGCATTCAGGCATAGGAACAATCGTGAGGATGGTGTAGCATGGGACCGTGTTTCATTCTGCCATGCACTGGGTTGCCGTGGGTCATATTTGACTCAGTGGCACCTACCAATAACAATAGCAACTGGACAACAGTGAGAACCAAAACCCATTTGCAGGGTCTCCATGTGGATTAAGCCTCCATTGAATTCCTGCGGAGCAGGGAGATGAACCTTCGAACTAGGGATACGAACAGTCTTGGCCAAAGGCAGAGTGCACTGGATAGTGGATGAGCTTCATCCTTGTCCCTGACAGCCCAGGGAAGGCAGTCTCCCTGGTGTGTCCTTGATAGAGATGATCATACTGAGGTGGCCTAGGCATGAGTCACACCTTGACTGCCTTAGTTGGCAGGTTCTGGACCAAACTTATAAGTTCTTCTATCTAAAGTAACATACATGTTCCCAATCATGGCCCCATTTCTGGATATGTAGTCCCACCTGTAACTGTGATGTATTGATCTGCCACCAATCAGGCTTTTATAACAGTTTCCTTTGCCCTTTCATGTCCTTTTGAAGTCCTTGAATCCCAGAAAACCCTTGGACACCATTATGACTTTGTGCTAATGGTTTTGTTAGGTAGCTAGATTCAGAGACACGGGGGATTGTCCCTCCCATGCCTTCACTGGCCCCCTGGAAGTTGAAAGAAAATCAGGCAACCATCAGACGCCTATGAAGAACCCCAAACTGAGCATGAGCATATTCAAACACCCAGGCAGGTGGGAGGTATACCTGGGCTGGCCAAACTAGGTCCAAGCTCATGATCTCACACAGGTGGGCTTAACCCAATACCATCAACCACTCCTCCCCAGCCAGAGGCTTGAAATATCCTGGCTGTGGGCAGGGTCCTCTCTTCTACCTTGATCAGCGGCAGGTCAGAAGGTGGGAAGCCTACTGAGGCCCACAGCCTGTTCCTCTCCTGTTCCGGCTCATGCCACAGCCTCTCTGCCCCACCCCCACTCTGCACGTGGGGGGTGCTCTTTCCACAACGCCCAGGTGCGAACATCCCTGTGGCTTCAGCGCAGCTCAACACGCTTCCCAGGGATAGCAGGTACTTTTTGAGATGGGAAAACCTGAAACTTGCCCTGTCCTTCATAAAAACCCCACTTGGATTACCAAAGGGGCTTCCGCGTGAATTCTAGAACCAAGAACCGAGGTGGTACGCACTCCAGAAGCCTTAGCGTTCCCCTCATCTGGATGAGGGGGTCTTTGTCCTGTTGGCTGTTAGGTGCCATCCAGTCAGCCGGTTCTGATTCACAGCACCGACCCAGCCCAGCAGAATGAAACACTGCCCAGGTTTGCCCCTCTTCACAGTGGTGCCTGCACTTGAGCCCACTGTCACCGTGTTTTAAGACTTAATTTTTCTCCCCTTAAATTTTATTTGAAATTTCAGGTCTCCTTTATGTTGTAAAACTATATCCGGACCATTCATGCTACTTTCCTCCCCTCTGTCGTCCCTCTGCCACAGTGAGGAATGGATCTGCGGCCAACTTGAGTGGCGAGGATGTCCTTTGTTTGCTACACTTAGCCACCAGTGGCCACCTTCATGGCCTCAGGCTGAGTCTCCCCATCCAAATGACTCGCCTTTGGGTTGCCTTTATCCTGAATAAGACTTGCGCTATCTTTAAATACGGGGTCTTTTGTTGCCTCCAAAGGAAGTGCTAACCACTAGGACAGCCATAACCCATTTGAATGTGTCCTGGTAGCTAATCTTCCAGGTGTAAATCAATCTGAGCTTCCAGGAAAAGGATGGAAAACCTGAGCAAAATGGAGATGTTGCTCTCCTGCGAAAGGCTGGTAGTGAATAACATGAGACTCTACTCGGCACCAGGACGTCAATGTCAAAGATTGGCAGTAACCGCAGCAGCTTTTTAAAAGGGTGAAGTGTGACCGCCCAGGCTCAGCCTGGGTTCCCACCGCAGTCCCGCTTTTCTTTGGGGGAGACAGATGCCTCCGCTTATTCAGCTGGTGGGCCAGGAACGGAGGGAGTGACGAGAAAAGGTATAATGAGGGCTCAGAACTGCGCTTCTGCTGTAACTAGCAGCACTCTACCCCCTGCGGAGCGTAATTTGCATCCTAATGCATCTCACCTGAGAGTCTGCATGGCCTTTTACAATTGATTTCAATGACTGTACCATGACAATGCAGCCTTTCTCAGACAAGGGGGCTAAATAGCACACTGGCTTTGGCCCTGGCAGTTTCAAGTGCTGTAAGTCTGAGTCTTTGGGCCCTCCAGTACCTTTTGGAGACAGATGCTATCTTATCAGTCTTAGAAGTTTTCTATCTGGGCTCAAGGTTGTAAAGCAACCATTACACCTGGGCCTCTTGTTTGAAAGTAAGGGTGGTTCTTGATGAACTAGGACAAATTGCTGGTGGTATAAAGTGAACCCTGGTGGCACAGCGGGTTAAGTATTGGGTTGTCTGAAAGCCCTCTTCCTGATGAATTGTCTTTGTCCTGTTTAAGACTTAATATATGTGTCTCTATAAATTATATTCGAGATTTGGGGAGCCGTGGTGGCATAGTGGGATACACCGTGGGTGTATAGAGCCACCAGCCACGTTAAGGGAGGAAGGTGAGGATTGCTACTCCCATAACCAGTTACAGTCTCAGAAACCCACAGGGAACTTCTACCAGGTCCTGTAGGGTCATATGTGTCAAAATCGACTCCACGCCTGCGAGTTTGGATTTTTGTTTTCTTGTCCCCTGCAACAAAACCAAAAACCTAAACCCACTGCCATCGAATCAATTCCAACTCAGACAGAACCTGTAGGACAGAGTAAAACTTCTTTGGGTTTCTGCCACTGGAAACCTTTATAGAAGCAAAGTACCTCATCTTTGTCTTGTGGAGCAGGGAAAATAAACACTGGAAATATAACATAAATTTAGATTTAGTTTGTCAAAAATTCAAAATGTAGCAGCCTCTTCCGTTGCAGTAAAAAGTCCTTTTAAGTTAAATCATCAGATATATCCAGACTCAGGAAGGGTAAACACTGGTCCATGAAGATTCAGGGGACGGCGGCCTAATTGCCCCTGGAGAAGTGTCGGAATAGATAACTTTCTAATGATCACAGCGAAAACCCGCCTTCTTAGAGTATCAACTGCATTCTGGGGCAATGTAAAAACCTGCGAAGCTCTTCCTGAGATCATGGTGAAAACCTGTTTTTGCACGTGACCACGTGAGGTCAGGACTGGACCCTGAGCAGCTCAAAGGAGGAACCTGGCTCTTTTCCTTCTGCAAGCACTTGAGGAATAAACCTAGACTTTCCCGAAGCAACCTGGTCTCTGTTTTTGACTAGGGTGACAGGCTCTCCCCTTGCAATTTGGCAACAGTAGTAATCCACTTTCTAATGCACTCTGTCGGTCCGCACAGCTGCTCATATCGCTGGACACGTGGTCAGAAAGAACTCCATGGAAGCTGAAACTGTGTGGAGAGTCAAAATAAATGGAGAGCTTTCACCGTAATCTTTAGCCTTCGGTAAATTGAGTGCTCAGAATTTAAGCTCCAAGACAGTTTTAAGCTCTTGGCCGTTAATTGGTTCGAATTTACCCAGAGGCTCTACCCAAGAAAGACCTGGTAATCTGCTTTTGAAAAGAATATAGCCAAGAAAAGTCCATGGGACTGGCAGACTCTGTCCCAGGAGAACACCATGTGATCTTGATGTAGTGCTTCATGTATGGCCTACCAGTTGCACTCTGGGTGATGCAAATGTTAAGAGCTGGACTACCAAATGAGAAGTTGGAAGGTCAAGTTCACCTGGGGATGCCTTGGAAGAAAGGCCTGGTGATCTAGTTTGAAAAATTAATAAGTGAAATATGTATGGGGGAATCTTAAAAGCTTGCAAGTGACTGTCCAAGGCACAACAGTTGGTCTCTCTTTGCCAGGAATAAGAAGAGGATGTGGAATGTGTAACTCATTGCCTCCTTTGCCATGAGACCACACAGTACAATACCTGGCTACCACTAGTGAACATTTTGCTCACAACTTCCACAGAAGAGACCTGACCAAAAGGAGGGAAATTCAAATTCTCATGAACTTTAGACTTCCTGGAGCCAGAAAATTGGGTGAACTATTTCCCTGAGAAAAACATTAAAATTTAAGTCAAAATACCAACAGTCAAACCTTAAAGTCTTCTTAAAGGCCAACAGTATTGTAGGCCTGATAGTTTGGAGTCCTGGCAGCCTAGTGGCTGTGTGCTGGACTGCTAACCGCAAGGTCAGCAGTTTGAAGCCACCAGGAGCTCTGGGGGAGACAGCTGATACTCTGCTGCCATAGCTTTACAGCATTAGAAAACCACAGAGACAGCTCTCTCCTGTCCTACAGGGTTGCTAAGAGTCCGAGTTTATTCAAAGGCAGTGAGTTTGGTTTTTGTCCCCTACAACAAAACCCCAAACCTAAACCCACTGCGTGAGTTGCTAAGAGTGGGCATCGGCTTGATGCCAGTGAGGGAGAGAGTATCGTGGGCTTTGGATTAAGCAGCTGTCTGGAAGGTCAGCAATTTGAACACATGGGTCTCTCCATGGGAGTAATATGAGGCTTTCTGTTCCTGTAAATATTTACAAGTCCACTTGTTTAGTGAAGTGGGAGAAATGCAGCAATAAAGAGACAGGTTGAGTCTGGTGACTGACACCCATGGACCTCGTTTACAGGAACTAGAGGAGAAGATGAGAGTGGATTGACTGCTCTGAAGTTTATGACCTAACACAAAGTGGCTAGGGTTGTTGAGAATTTGTGATGGGGCCCATGGTGAGGCTAGGTGAGGTAGCCCACATGTAGTTGACTAGATAAGATTTTTCAGCCTGTTAACTGGTGAATATTGCTGCAGACTTTATGGATGGCCTGTCCTGATTTGGCTTTGCTTATAGATATGGATTTCACAAGGTTCCAACTGCAATGAGAATTCTTCATGTCAAAGATTATGATTGTCTCCTCAGAGCTCTGAGTCGATGTGAGTGGGCAGTATAGAAATTGGATACCCAAAATGGGGAGGATAAAGGCATGAGTAATTGGCTTACTAACTTTCATAGGTGCTGGAATATATTCATAGGATTATAGGACTATGATGCAGGTGTTCACTTAAGTACAGGATATTTTTAGTTTTATTCACTTATAGACTACTATGTTTAAATGAGGTGGTGCATACTGAATTGTATGCATTTTAGTATTATCCTGTTAGGTACAGATATGATTTTATTGCTGTTTGAAAATTATATATGGCTAAAAAGTTGCATGAAAGTGTCAAATTGACAAGGGGTGGTCTGTGGTAGTTACATTATCTATTGTCAATTTTGAGGATTAAGAGTGAAGGGGTGGAGTCTAGCCTGTCAATCAGGTTGTAGCTTGATGACCTCATTTGGAGGTGCTAAGGAGATGACTAGCTCACTGGAGGTGGGACACACGCTGACTCCCTGAGAGACATTTCTGATGAGAAGCCACATGAAACTACCTTCATCTAGCCAGAGCCCAGGGAGCTGCAGGAGCCACGTGGAGACCCCTGCAAGTGCTAAAATGCTTATAAGGTCACTGGATGCACAAGACTTCCCACCTATTGGCCTGCGATCTTCCTGCCTTCAGTGTCGTTGCATGTGTTTCATGAGTCTGAAGAGAACTTTAGAGATTGGTATCGGACATATTGGCTAACATTGGACTTATGAACATGATCTGGACTGGGATGCTTTCTTAATATTTAATTGGTCTTGTATATAAAGCTCTTTCCTATACACATGTGTTTATGAATTTGTTTCTCTAGTCTACTCAGACTAACACTCATTGGGTTTAGCTTTTTATAAAATAGAAGGTCAGTGGAAAAGAGGAAGACTTTCAATCAGGGAGATTGGTACACAGAGTCTAAAATAAAGAAATATAAAAACTGAAGATGACAAAAACTAGACAATGTTTTGTTCTGTTATACATAGGGTTGCTATTAACCAGAAAAAAACTCCACGGCACCTCAGTAACTAATAATTGTTAAATAACCATATCCCACCAAGGTTATTTCAAATCAATTGACTTTCCCTTACTGAGTACCCAACTAAGGTGATTACTGCTTGGAGCAGCTCATTCCTTTCTGGAGTAGTGTGTCTGTAGTATGAAATACCTTGTCTTACAACTAACTCCCTAATCTTATCTTGAAGAGTTCTGAAATTACCATTCTTTGCCACGTTGTCGATACTTTATTATGGTCCACACAGTCGAATGCCTTTGCTTTGTCAATGGAATGAAGGAATCAGAAAAACATCCTTCTTGTCACAATTCGTGACAAGTAACTAGCGATCAGATGGGCCTAGTTATAGTTAATTGAGCATCTGCAGTTGGGCTGAGGTTCTGTATTCCTGAATTTCTTTCAACTTTTCTATCACACAATGTTCAACCATGAGACCTTATCAACGACTTAATAACTCAGGTACTACAGCAAAGTGCTCTTTGTTCCTGTCTTATACCTTCCTTTTATGTTCCTGGAAGTCAAAGTTGGCTGGGAAAAAAATTGGAGATAACACTTTTGGAATTGTGATCTCTCACTCTAAGAATTAGCTTAGGTTTCATTCTCCAATCAACCCCTTTGGAAATTCTCAAGACTTTGGTCATGTTTCATGACATTTGTTGAAAGAAATACATGATCTAACTCACAAATCTATTTACCTTTTTTTCCCCCCACAGTGCACCTGGGTCTATGCTGGGTATTAGGATTACACTGATGAAAGACAAAAAGTCCTTGCACTTGTGGGGGAAGACAGAAAATAAACAGGCTTGTATAGTAGTGAGTACTAGAAAGTGTGGGGCCAGGGCCAGGTGGTAGTGATTGCTGGGGGCGGGTATAACTTCTGGTCTAGTCACAGGAAAGACTCTTCCAAGGAGGTAAAATCTGTTGAGATTTGGCGTGGGAGTGGGTGCCAGCCAGGAGAAGATCAGGAGATGACTATTTCCAGTAAAGGGCAGAGCAAAGACAAAGGCTAAAGATAAAAGTGCGTCCTTCCCACCTGACAGGCTTCACACTCCTCCACGGCATGTCTAAGAAGTCCTTTCTATCAATCTGTGTGAGAAGAGTGGATGAAAGAAGCTAGGATATATCCTCTGGTCACCTGCAAATGTCTGCAGATATAATTGGCGGTTCTTACAGATGGATGAGCTTTAAGGGCTCTATGTAATAGCTGGGAACTGGGTGATTTTCTCAAAATTTCCCCCCATAGTCAAATTTTTCAAGAAGTAAAAATAACAAATTGGCAATCTACCCACACATGTTCTTTTGTAGCATTCGAGGACACTACTGTAGCATGATGGATAATATTATGAGCTGTCTCAGTTATTTGATGAGTTGTGTTATAAAGTGAAGCAGGCTTCATTTCGGTGAAGTGCTTAGCAAAGGGAGCAGTATTTCTAGTCTGACTATGTAGTTATATGTGTATGTATTCAGTTCTGCTTTTATTTTAATGTGTAAGTAGGTACAGACAATGTTTTCTATTTGCTTATTGCTACCATTTAAAGAGGGAAACTTAGAGGAAAAGGGTTACTGACAGTCATGTTCTCAGTCTTAGCATTCAGACTAGTGTGAGGAATGGCCATTTATGTGAAGCTCTGTGACTAATGGAAAGAGATGAAGAGCTTATCCTAGCCCACTTCTCTCTGACTCCTCACCCAAGTGGACTCAAAGCGTAGAGTAAAATACTAGATAAGTAAATAGTCTTTATCTCTAAGTTGTTGAATCCAAACCTGGTATGGCTCTTGGAGAGAGACTAGTTCATATGGTCGATGTTTTGCTTCTTATTATAGAACTTCTGGAACCTTCAGTTGCTTGAGTACTTTAAATATTATTAATCACATTCAATTCTAATTTTGAATTTGAAATTATGTATTTATTTTAAGAAATGATCTCCAATTTACATAAAATTTAGGTGTTACAAGCCTGGTATCTGGTCCTATGTACAGTGTGGCTGCTACACGAAGCCACTGAAGCCCAGTGCAGTGCTTTGAAGACTTGTGTGCACTTAGAGAAAGGAATGAGTTAAAAGCATAAAGTTAAAACATAAGGCATTTCTGCATTGGAATCTACAGTTTGGAGCTACAGGAGGAAATTGGTGTCAGTGAACAGCTTGAGAACATATCAATGTTGTTGTTAGGTGACATCAGGTCAGTTCTGACTGGATGTATGTGCGATAGAATGAAACACTGCCTAAGCCTGCGCCATCCTCATAATTGTTCCTGTGTCTGAGTCTATTGTTGCAGGCACTGTATCCATCCATCTCCTCAAGGGCATTCCCCGTTTTCGCTGCCCCACCTCTCTATCAAGCATGATATTCTTTTCTAGGGACTGGTCTCTCCTGATAATGTGTTCATAGTACCTGAGGTGAAGTCCTACCAGCTTTCCCTCTAAGGAGCATTCTGGCTGTACTTCTTCAAGATAAATCTATTTGTTCTTTTGGCAGTCCTTGATACCATCACTATTTTCCATCCTTACCATATTTCAAATGCATCGAGTCTTCTTTGGACTTCCGTATCCACTGTCCTACTTTCACATGCATGTGAGGCAATTGAAAACACCCTGGTGTGGTTCAGGTGCACCGTAGTCCTCAAAATAGCATCCTGGCTTTTCAGTACTTTAAAGAGGTCTTGTGTAGCAGATCTACCTAATGCAACGTATTGTTTATCTCTGGACTGCTGCTTCCATGAGTATTGATTGTGAATCCAAGCAAGATGAAATCTTTAACAACTTCAATCTGTTCCCCATTTTATGATAGAAAATAATCCACACTGAAGGTTGCAATCCCTGATCTTTGGCAGCAAGTACAAGTGCTCTTAAAGCAAGCAAGATCATGTCATTGTATGTGGCAGGTTGTTAATAGGCCTTCTTCCCATCCCGATGTCACATTTTTCTTCATATAATCCAGTTTCTCGGATGATTTGTTCAGCATTCTGGAATGTAGAGGAAGGCAACACCGAAATGCATAGCTCACTGTCACAGAGAGGTCCAGGTTCATGTGATAGAGGAGCGTGGATAGAAGAGCAACCAGCAACGTGAGCAGTGTCTTAGTGATCTCATTCAGCTGTAGCAGAAATACCAGACATGTGGCTTTAACAAACAAATTTATTTTCTCATTGTTTGTTGTTGTTAGGTGCTGTCTGAGATTTAATCAATTAATATGGCCCTTCAAGCCATAATTTTTCATGTGATAAAATTCTGAACTTTATGCCTGTGGCTATAATCCAATTTTGGATGGTGTTCTCTATTATAATACTGGATAATGTTTGAGTGGCATTAAGACCTGACTAAGACCTCTACTAATAGAGGGTGTGAAATACATCACCCATGTTGTTTCCTTGGTAGCATCTTTAAATGCTACTCTAGTCCAGGGTGTGGACCATGTCTCACTTCTGTTTTCCTTGGTGGGAGGATAGTCGGCCAAATGGAGCCCTGGTGGTGTGGTGATTATGTGTTAGGGCTGCAATCTCCATCATCAGCAGTTTGAAACCAGCAGCAACTCTGAGGGAGAATGACTGGACTCCATTTAGCTGATTAGAAAGAAGGAAAGCAGGAAAAAAAATACCCCAAAAAGTACAATAAGCCTAATTAAGGAGGGGAGATTGAAACAAAGAGGAAAAGAAAATAGTGAAACAAAGAGGAAGAGAAAAGAAAAAAGGAGGAGAAATAAAAACCAGAAGGAAAGTGAAACAAAGAAAGAATAAAAATCAAGGAAAGGGAAAAGAAAGAAAAGAAACAGAAAGGAGAAAATGGATACAGGTAAAGGTTATAGCGAGAACACTGTGTGTAGACACCCAGTCAGGTCAGCACTCTGCCAACCAAGGTACTCACATGATGGGGGTTGGGGATGGGTGGGATACCTGGTCCAAGGTGGAATCCATTTTGCCTAGATGCCGCGTCTGGTCAGGGCACTTTATAGAGAAGTAGTTTGCATGCTCAGAATGTGACTGACATGGGGGCATGTATTCTTGGAAGAAATTCCTTCAAGTTCAAAGAGGAGCTGGGGCAAGGTGGCTAGTTATGGGCAGAGTTCTTGCCCATCTAGTGTTGACTGGAGACTCAGCACTGCACTTTGTTATTCTAAGAGGCAGACTTCACACACCTGCAAACAAGGGTGTGACTCCAACCACAGGCAGAGAAGGGATGTTCAAGGTGTTCTAACCAATTGCTTGATGGATGAAGGTAGGGACTGGCCACAGTTCTGATCACTTGGAGAGTGTGTTGGGAAACAAGGAAAGATTCTACCTTTCTTGTCAGCCACCAGTGTGCCTTGTACTGCCAGGCAACTGTGTCTACAAGTGCTGCTTTTAAAAGTTATACATGGGCACATCTTGTCAGGCCAATTGACGATTCACCTCTGTGTCTCCTTTCTGAAACCCTGGTGGGATACTGGTTAGGAATTGGGCTGCCAACCACAAGGTCAATAGTTTGAAACCACCAGACACTCCTGAGAAAGATGAGGCTTTCAGTCTCAGGAAATTACATGGCCAATTCTACTCCATCCTATAGGGTTGCTATGAATAGTGTGGTAATTAAATTATCTGCTATGAACTTGAGACTATTACGAGTGAACGGGTGGAGTTTAGCCTGTCAATAAGGCCCCGACTTGATGACCTCATTTGGCGCCTTGACGGAGATAAATAGCTCACTGGAGGTGAGACACACTCTCTGCTTGTCTCCCTGTGAGGCATTCCTGTTGACAAGCCACATGGAGCTATGCTGGAGCTGGAGGAACCACATGGAGACCCACACCAGTGCTGAGATGCTTACACTGCTACTGGATCCACAGGACTTTCCACCCACTGGCCTGTGATCTCCTGCCTTTGGTGTCATTGCATGTGTTGTGTGAGTCTGAAGAGAAATTTCTAGAGCGGTATCGGATATATGTACTAATATCAGATTTATGGACTTAATCTGCACTGGGCTGAGATGTTTTCTCAATATACAATTACTCTTTTATATAAAACTCTTTCTCACACACATATGAAAGTTTCTGGATTTATTTCTCTAGTCAACCCGGACAAACACAAATAGGAAGCCACTAGACGGCAGTTTGTTTGTCTATTTATTTATTTGAGTCACTCTTCTGTCTGCTTTTATTGTGCTTCTTCTCCTAGTTAATATTCAATTTACTTCTCTTAAACTCTCTCTGAAATCAGGGTTCCAGAATTAGCAGCTCTGTTTCTTTGGGTCTCTTGTGTGTTATAGAGGGGCTGTTTAGCATGTTGGCTTAGTTGGCCATTCGGGCAGAAGTGTTAATCTATGATATTTTCAATCACCTCATATGCATGAAAACTGGACAAAACAAAGTATGTAAGAAAAGAATGGATGCATTTGAGTTAACAGCGTTGGTAGAAAATATTTTATATAAAATGGACTGCCACCATTTTGGGGTCAATTTCTCATCCTGTGGTGGCATGTATGTTATCGTAATGCTGTAAATATGTCACCCATATTTCAAATATCAGCAGGATCACCCAAGGTGAACAGGTTTCAGTGGAGCTTTCAGACTAAGAACAGACTACAAATAATGAATAGACTGTCCATTTCTGAGGGATGGGCCCCTGGAAGCCTTATGAATAGCAGCAGAACCTTGTCACGTACAGTCCAGAAGATGAGCCCCCCAAGTCAAAAAGCACACAGAATATCACTGAGGAGGAATGACTTCCTAAGAGTAGAAATGCTCATACTGAAATAGATGGAGCAAAGTTTTCTAGACCTACATTTGTGATTGGGACAGGACTCAAAATGAGAAGAAACAGTTACAGACATCTACTAATAATCAGAATGTGGAATGTACTGAGGATAAACCTAGGAAAATTAGAAATGGTAAAAAATGCAATGGAATAAAAAGATTATCGTAGGAATTACTGAACTGAAAGAGACTGGTATTTTCCATTTTGAATCAGACAACCATACTATTTACTATGCCCAAAATGATGAACTCAAGAGTGATGATGTAAAATTCATTGTTAACAAGATTATTCCAGTCTTTCTTGGAGTACAATATATTTTGAAGTACAATATTGTCTCTGATAGAATATTAACTTACACACACAAGGAAATCCCAGTAATACAACTATTATTCAAATTTAAGCATGAAAAATTGAAGAATTTTACTAATGTCTTCAGCCTGAAATTGATCAAGAATGCAGCCAAGAGGAATTGGTAATTACTGGAGATTGAAACTCAAACGTTGCAAGCAAAGAGGAGGGAACTTTAGTTGAATGGTGACAGAAACAAAGCTGGAGCTCCCATGATGAAATTTTGCAAGACCAATGACCACCACCACGAATACCTTTTTTGATAAATGATGGCTCTGCACAAGGACTTCTCCAGATGGGACACAGAGAAATCAAAATGAGTGTATCTGTGGGACGAGACAATGGAGAAGCTCAATCTCAGAAGTCCAAATGAGATCAGAGGCTTACTGCTTGTGATAGTTAAATAATTGTGTGTCATTATTAGAGGATAAAGAGTGAAGGGGTGGAGTCTTGCCTGTCAATTAGGTCATAGCCAATGAGGCCTCTGTGTGGGCATGGCCTTCGCCTGAGGATTCTGGGAACTCCTTTATTTCCTCCTTGGCGGCAGGAGACAATCTCTCTCTCTGCTCATTCCCTGGGAGACATGGCAGCTGACAAGACACATGGAACTACCCTAGTGCCCTGAGCTGGAGGAGCCACGTGGAGACCTGCCAGTGTTGAGATGCTTATACTGCCACTGGATCCACGAGACTTTCTCACTGGCCCGTGATGTTCCTGCATTCACTGTGTTCCTGCATGCATGTGTTTTGTGAGTCTGAAGAGGAATTTATAGATTGGTATCGGACATATGGGCTAATATCATACTTAAGGACTTGATCTGGACTGGGTTGGAATGTTTTCTCAATATTCAATTTCTCTTGTATATAAGTTCTTTCTTATACACACATGACTGTCTATGAATTTGTTTCTCTAGTCAACCCAGATTAATACACTGATGAAATGTATGACCTGGTGACAGTTACGTAATTGGATATCACATGGTAGAATTGTGCTAGACTTGTTTATTAAGAATACTTTAAAAAAAACAATATAAATGATGACTATACACATAGATTCACATGGGCTGCCCAAGAATTAAATCGACTTAAATTACATTTGTGGGAAGAGAAGCAAATGGAAGGAATGATGAAGTAAAAGAACTGAACAGAAAATTTCAAAGGGCAGCTTGAGAAGATAAACTGTTAAAATGAAATGTGAAAATGCCTGCAGTTTGAAAATCCAAAATGAAGAAAATGCTCAGTATACCTCAAGCTGAAAAAATTCAATCCTTGAGTTTAAATATTGAAAGATTCTATGGGAAAAATATTGAGCTGTGCTGTAAGCATCAAAAGATGATGTAAGGAATAAATAGAATCATTGTACCCAAAAGAGCTGACGGACATTCAACCATTTGAAGAAGGAGCATATGATTAAGAACCCAGTGGCATGGAGGGAAGAATTCCAGGTGGCACTGAAGACATAAATAAAATCATGGCTCTAGGAACTGACAGAATATGAATGGAAATGCTTCAACAAGCTGGTAGACAAAGCACTGGAAGCACTCACTCAACTATACCAAGACAGTTGCAAGGCCAACCACTTGGAAAAGATGCATATTTGTGCCCATTTAAAAGAAAAGGGACCCGACAAAATGTGGAATTCATCAAACACTATCATTAATATCACATATAATCAAATTTTGCTGGAAATAATTCAGTAACAGTTGTAGCAGTACATGGAGAAATTCAAGCTGGATTTAGAAGTATAAGTGGGATGAGGGATCTCATTGCTGAGGTCAGATGGGCATTGGCTGAAAGCAGAGACCAAAACGATGTCTAATTGTGTCTTATTGACTGTGGAAAGGCATTTAACTGTGTGGATCGTGACAAACTATGGATAGTCTGGAGAAGAATGGGAATTCCAGAACACTTCATTGTTCTCCCGTGGCACCAGTCTATGGATCAAGAGGCAGTTGTTGGAACTGAACAAGGGAATACCAAGTGATTTAAAATCAGCAAAGACATGAGTCAGGTTTGTACCCTTGTATCAAATTTACTCAACCTGAGCAAATAATCTAAGAAACTGGACTATATTAAGAAGAATGTGGCTTCATGATTGGAGGAATAATTGGCCCAATAACAAACCTGTGATGTGATATGCAGATGCCACAACCTTGTTTGCTTAAAGAGAGGAATACATTTTGCTGTTGGAAATAAAAAAATGACATTATTCAATATGGATTACAACTCAATGTAAAGGAAACTGAAACCCTCACAACTGACCACTTGATAGCATCATGAGAAATGGAGAAAAGATCAAAGTTGTCAAGGATTTCATCTTGTAGTAAAAAAATCAAGTGACAAATTGCATTGTCATATCCACTGCACAAGACCAATAATCAAACTCACTGCCTTTGAGTCAATGCTGACTCGTGATGATCCCACAGGACAGGGTAAAGCTGCTCCTGTGGACTTCCAAGGCTGTAATTCTTTACAGGAGTAGAAAGTCTCATTTTTCTCCCTTGGAGCAGCTGGTGGTTTCAAACTGCTGACCTTGTGGTTAGCAGCAACACACAGCTTCTTTAAGTGTTTAACAGCAAAAATATTACTTTGAGGACTAAGGAAGGTGTGTATCACCCAAGATAAGGTATCACTAGCCTCATATGCTTCTAAGGAACCCTTAGAAGTGTAATGGGTTTTGCATTAGGCTGCTAATCACAAGGTTAGCAGTTTGAACCCAACTCCACCTCTGTGGGAGAAAGAGGAGTCTTTCTATTTCCATAAATATGGAACCCAAAGAGGAAGTTCTAATCTGCCCTACCAGGTTGCTATGAGTCTAAATAGACTCATGGAGTAAGTTTGTTTTTGAGTTTTTCATATGCTTATGAAAGCTGTATAATGAATTAGGAAGATTGAAGAATTCGTGTATTTGAATTATGGTGTTGGTGAAGAATATTGAAATTGCCATGGACAAACAGACAAATCCGTCTTGGAAAAAGTACAGCCAGAAGGTTCCTTAGAATTAAGCATGGCAAGCCTTAGTCTCATTTGTGTTGGCCATGTTATCAGGAGCGGTCGCTGAAAAACAGAATCCTGATGGGTAAAGGGTCCACAAGAAAGAGGAAGATCTTTAACAAAGGGATTAACACAGTAGTGGCAACGGGCTCAAACAGCAGCAGTTGTGAAGATGGGGCAGGTCTGGCAGTGTTCCATTCCGTTGCACATGGGGGTCCTATGAGTTGGAACTGACTCAGTGGTTCTTAGCAGTAATAAGGTCAACAACCTACATTGAAACCATGAGCCTATAGTGATACTTACAATGATAATGTGACATACACATGGCTTATTCTGGAGTTTCTTCTTTCCACATTGAAGAGAATAAGACTTTTACTTCTATTATCCTTTGCTCCAAGATGGGAGCGCAACATACTGGCACGAAGCAGGTAATCAATAGAAAGGTCTGAGGACAGGCCCCTCTTCCCCCCAGAAGAATTTACTCAGACACAGCACTGAAGCTACAGCTCAGGGAGAGGGACATGTCTGATCAGTGAAGGGGGAGGAAGAGAGAGTAGAGTACATCTTGGACCACCAAATCTTGAGGATGATGTTCCTACTCAGAGCAGCCAATGCACAGAGAAGACCACATGGCTGGCCCCACTATGAGACACAACATCCCTCACTGACTCATAGCCCTACGGGGGACAACACTGGAGACACAGTGCAGGAATTGTGCCCGATCTGATCCCACCACACCAAGGCAAAACACTAAGGGCGTGCAACAGAACAGCAAAGAGAGCAGAGCAAGGAAATCCTGAGGGAATACCAAAAAATAGATTGTGGGGCCAGGGCATGGTACCCCATCAGACTCGACCAGAAAACATTCCTAAAAGTCAACAAACAGACCTTGAACTATTTACACGCTTTTCTTTCTCATTTTTTTGGTGTGGCTGTTGTCGTTTTGTTGTTTTGTTTTGTTCTGTTTTATTTTTGTGCATATTATCTCTGCAGTTCTGTCAGGTAAGATAGGTGGGATAAACAATCTGGAGGAGGAAACAATGGGATGGTTCTGGGAGGACATGGGAGAGGAGGAGGCAGGGGAAAGGAAGTGGGTCTTAACAAATCCAGGGACAAGGGAACAACAAGTGATCCAAAATCGAAGGTGAGGCAGGTTTAGTAGGTCTGGTTGGGCTTGATCAAGGGCAATGTAACTGAGAGGAATTACTGAAACCCAAATGAAGACTGAGCATGATAGTGGGACAAGAGGAAAGTAAAAAGAAATAGAGGAAAGAACTAGGAGGTAAAAGGCATTTATCAAGGTCTAAATACAGGCATGTACATATATAAATATATATGTGATGATGGGGAAATAGATTTAGGTGCATATATTTATAGGTTTAGTATTAAGGTAGCAGATGGACATTGGGCCTCTACGCAAGTACTCCTTCAATGCAAGAACACTTTGTTCTATTAAACTGGCATTCCATTATGCTCACCTTCCTGACATGATCACTGAGGACAAGGCAGGTGCATAAGCAAATGTGGTGAAGAAAGTTGATGGTGGAGGAAAGGTGAGGGAGAAAGGGGGAATAGATTACAAGGATCTACATATAACCTCTTCCCTGGGGGACAGACAGTGGAGAAGGTGGGTGAAGGAAGACATCAGACAGTGTAAGATATGACAAAATATTAATAAAATTATAATGTATCAAGAGTTTGTGAGGGAAGGGGTAGAGAGGGAGGGGAAAATGAGAAGCTGATATTAAGGGGTCAAGTAGGAAGCAAATGTTTTGAGAATGATGATAGCAACAAATGTACAAATGTCCTTGACACAATGGATGGGTGTATAGATTGTGATAAGAGTTGTATGAGCCCCCAATAAAATGATTTTAAAAACCAAGAGTAGGGGGAAGGTGGAGAGAGGTAGTGGGGGAGGGGGGCACCGATCACAATGAATGGCACATAACCACACACCCCTAGTGAGGGGGAAGAACAACAGAAACCAGAGGGGAAGGGAGATGGCAGTCAGAGTGAGATTTGAAAATAATTAACAATTTACAGTCTGTCGGGGCCACGAGGGTTGGGGGAGGAGAGAGGTAAAAAAGGAGGGACTGATCCTAAGGGCTCAATGGAAAGTAAATGTCTAGGAGAGAATGATGGAATATATGTACAAATATGTCGGATACAATTGATGTATAGTTTGTAACAAGAGTTTTGAGAGCCCTCAATAAAATGATTAAAAATTAAAAGAAAGAAAGCTGATGGTATCCGGCTATTGGAAGATATAACATCTGGGGGCTTGAAGATAAATAAGCGGCCATCTAGCAGGGAAGTAATAAAGCCTACATGGAGGAAGCACACCAGCCTGTGTGATCACAAGTTGTCAACGGGATCAGGTATCAGGCATCAGAAGACCCCAAACAAGCAATCATATCAATGTAAATGAGGGGGGTCACAGTGGAAACTCAAAGCTCATTTGAAGACAATTGGACATCCCTCACAATGAAGGGACGAACCAGCCCATGTGAAGTATAAAACTGATGAAACACACAACATTCCTCTAGTTCTTTGTTTCTGTTCCCCCATCCCTGCCCCCACTGCTGCTATCATGACTCCAGTTCTGTCTCACAAATCTGGCTAGACTGGAATATGTACATTGGTACAGATAGGAGTTCTTGACGCACGAAATGCAGCACAGATGAACCCCTGAGGAGCAAAAATGGGAACAGTGATACTATGCGGAAGGTGGGGGAGAAAGGAGGAACCCATCACAATGATCGACATATACCCACCCACCCACGCCCCAGAGGGACATATAACAGAAACGTGGGTGGAGGGAGACAGCGAATGGTGTAAGATATAAAAATAATTTATAATTTATCAAGGGTTCACAAGGGTGAGAGGATGGTAGAGAGGGGAAAAAGAGTCGATACCAAAGGCTCAAATAGAAAGAAAACATTTTGAAAATGGTGTTGACAACATATGTACAAATGTGCTTAATACAATTTATGTATAGGTTGTTATAAGAGCTATAAGGGCCCCCAATAAAATTATTAAAAAACCCACTTATTTTCTCAGTTCTTTATATGTAATCCATCACCACATCATGTGTGCTAACTCCTCAGCCCCTTGCTGCCTACTCTTGAATGTCTACACCAGCTGAAAATCATGCCCAGCATACACATACCCACCCGAGTGCTTCCTAAGGAGAGGCTCTGGGGTGCTGAGATCAAGAGCAACCCCTCCCCTCCCCTCCCCTGGTTCTTCACAGAGTTTGAATTCCCTGTTGGTTCACCTTCCACTGGCTGAACGTCCTGCCTTGGCTGTTTCCACTCTTATGCCAGGGGTTCCCCCAAAGTCCTAATGGAGATTATTCTCCACTACCCACCACATAGGATCCCTGGTAGTGCAGTGTGTTCAGCACTTGGGTGCTAACCGTAAGATAAGGGGTTCAAACTCACCAACTTTTTCTGTGGGAGAAAAATGTGACAGTGTACTTCTGTAGTGACTGCATCACTGGGAACCTTATGGGCAGTTCCACTCTGTCCCATATGCGGTTGCTATAGTTGGCATCTCTTTCAGTTAGTACAGGCTGATGGGTGTCAGTAACACTGTACTTCCTTTGTTCCTTCTACGGTAAGAGCGGTGGTTTTCTGCTATTTCTAATTTCGGGATCCTGTTCCTTTTGTTTCTCGATTCTTCCATCGTCCAAGTATCTAATTCCCTGAATTAAAGTCCTTCTTTGAACATCTAGAATACCTTATAGTTTCTTCATGTGACCTGGAAAATACCCCAACAAATGCACTCTCCTTGATGAAATGAATCCAGAGCTGCTATAGTCAACATTTTCCTGCTTGAAGAAATTCCCTCTTAGCGTGGCGCTAGCACAAAGGAGATAAAACCAAAAGACATTAAAAAAAGAAGATCCTGATTACTTTGTAGCCAGGATGACCTCTGAACTTAAAAATTACTTATAAATCCACTTTCTTTCCATCCTAATTGTTACACCTGTGTTTAGAAAGCTTGACTGTAAAATTCATTTCAAATTATAGATAAATTACTTATCCATGCAGGTGACTCATGTTTCATTTGAAAGTCACATTTCCCAATATAGCATGTATCATGGATATGATTTACTTGTTTTTATCCTTGAAAAGGGATTTTCTGAAAGCCTCCCTCTCTTAGTGACCTGCTTCTGTTAGTGTGTGTGTGTGATTCTATTCTTTTCTGAGCTGTCACATTTAGACAAGGTCTCATATATCCATTACATCAATGGAAGGGACAAAATAAAAAATTTATGTCATCCACATGACAGACCTGAAAAACTAGCCTCTCATTTAAATATTGCAAAAATTTGAGTTATCTGCTACAGAAGTGACAGGAGAATGGGCCTCTTAATCTATGTGAAAGGAAATTGGATTCAAGTTGTTTTATCTCTTGCAGATGTTCAACATTATTTTTGTCAGCTAGTAGTTAAGTTGAAGAGAGACATCTTTCTCAGAATAGAAACATGAAATAATAATGTCCTCCAGCATCATCTCATCATGTTAAGCCATGAGATAGATGATATTCTGATGTGAAAAGATGCAAATGCTTCTGAGTTTTGAAGTATTTGTTGGGAATGGAAGAGAGGCTGAAGTTTTGTTCTACAGGATACTGCTTCTGCATGAGAAAGATAAAAATACCAGAGAATAGTTGTTAAAAAGAAATAGGGCTGCAGATTTAGTTTAGACAATCTCAGTTTAGACAGAACTTCAGTAAATATTTCAACTAAAACGTTTTTTAGCTCAATAAAAAAGTTTCTGCCCAAAGTTTGTAGTAGAGGCTTTGTTGCTTACACTTCTGCTGCTTTAAATGATCCCATAAGCCTTAAGGGACAGAGGGCTTCCTATGGTGATTTGTACTTGGATTAAGTTCTTTGGCTTTACTCGATTTCTTCCATAAGTTCCTGGATCCTCTCCCTTGACACATGTCCATCACCCTCTGAGATTCTCTGTTCTCTTTCTTGAATCATTAAATGCCTGCTGTCTACAAGTTCAGACTTACCTAATTTCTGAGTTAATCTAGACAAGCCCAGAAAATATCTCAACAGTCTCAGACCATTGTCATTTATGACTAAATGTGCTGCTTCACATAAGCTAGCCCGTGATTGAAGGAACTTTTAGAACTCCTGACTTGGTAAGCATAATTTTCTCGTAAGTGTGAGTTGCTACCTGGTATGCATAAACTGGACCAGGAACCCGTTTCAACTGGGTTGGGGTCCGGCTATCCACGGGAAAGGGATAAACAATGCTCCTTTTAATGGATCCTGTTCTCACAGAGGCAGGCCTAGAGCTGAATGGATTTCTCTAGGCCCTTGGTTTGCCTTGTTTATTAACTCTTGCCCTTGTGGTTTAACAAAAATCTTTCTGTGTTCTTGATATGTCAGCATATCACACATTTCACATAGTGAGGGTGCTGGCATGTTTTTCAGGACTTTGGATTTTCCCTAAGATATGAAATGCTACAAACAAGTATATAATATCTGAATTAGTTAAAGTTTATTGTGCCAACCTGGCGGAGGGATAAATGGCTCATTGAACCTCACCTTTCTAGTTCTCGGGTCTCTTGCTTTCTGATGGTCGGACCAGGGTGCAGCTGCCTTAGCCAGTTTCCCTGCTTCAACTGACAAGGCTCACTTCCTGCAAGACATCCCCAAGGAGAAGCCACGTGGACCTACCCCAATGCAGCCCTGGGTGCTGAGCAGCCGTGTGGAGACCCCTGCCAGCGCTGAGATGCTTACACATTCACTGATTCAGCTTTCCTCCTGCAGTCGATGTCATTGCATGTGTTTTGTGAGATGGAGGAAGACTTTGTGGATTGGTGTTGGACATATGGGTTAATGTTGGACTTGTGGGCTTGGGCAGCACTGGGTTGGGATGTTTTCTTGATGTGAACTTACCCTTTATATAAAACTCTCTCTTATACACGAGTTTCGGTGGATTTGTTTCTCCAAGGTACCCAGACTAACACAATATCTGGGCACAAACCTTTTTGCAACCCCAGGGATCTTATGTACGTGTTATTGTGTTTAGGTGCCATCAAGTTGACTGAGTCCTAGCGCCCTTATGTGCAACAGAATAAAACACTACGGGTCCCGTGCCATCCTCACAATCATTGCTATGTCTGAGCCCGTTGAAGTGGCCACTGTGTCAATTTGTCCCTTTGACAGACTTCCTTTTTGCTGGCCCTCTACTTTACCAAGCCTGATGCCCTTTTCTAAGGACTGGTTTCTCCTGATAACATGTCCAACATACCTTTAATGGTGTCAACCAGCACCTATAAGTGGTGGATAAACCCGGAAACCAAACTCATTGCCATCAAGAGATTCCAACTATAGCAACCGCATATAGGACAGAGTGGAACTGCCCATAAGGTTCCCAGTGATGCAGTCACTACAGAAGTACACTGTCACATTTTTCTCCCACAGAAAAAGTTGGTGAGTTTGAACCCTTATCTTACGGTTAGCACCCAAGTGCTGAACACACTGCACTACCAGGGATCCTATGTGGTGGGTAGTGGAGAATAATCTCCATTAGGACTTTGGGGGAACCCCTGGCATAAGAGTGGAAACAGCCGAGGCAGGACGTTCAGCCAGTGGAAGGTGAACAAACAGGGAATTCAAACTCTGTGAAGAACCAGGGGAGGGGAGGGGTTGCTCTTGATCTTAGCACTCCAGAGCCTCTCCTTAGGAAGCACTCAGGTGGGTATGTGTATGCTGGGGGTGAGTCTCAGCTGGTGTATTATTAAGCACTCTTCTGTAGTGCATTCTGGCTGTACTTCTTTCAAGACAGATTTGTTTGTTCCTTGGGCAGTCAAAGGTATTTTCAGTATCCTTTGTCAGCACCATGATTCAAATAAATCAATTCTTCTGCAGTGTCCCTTATTCATTCTAACTTTCATGTGCATCAGAGGCCATTGGAAAGACCATGGCTTAGGCCAGGCACACCTTAGTCACAATGTGACACCCTTGCTCTTCAGGTCTTGGGAAGCAGATTTGCCTGTTACAATATGTGTTAGTCTGGGTAGACTAGAGACACAAATTCATAGACACTCATGTGTATAAGAAAGAGCTTATATACAAGAGCAATTGAATATTGAGAAAACAGCCCAGTCCAGATCAAGTCCTTAGGTCTGATATTAGCCCATATGTCTGATACTAATCCATAAATTCCTCTTCAGATTTGTGAAACACATGCAATGACACCAAATGCAGGAAGATTGCAGGCCAGTGGGTGGAAAGTCTGTGGATCCAGTGGCAGCAGAGGCATCTCAGCACTGGCAGGGCTCTCCACCTGGCTCCTTCAGCTCTAGGGCTCTAGTGTAGCTCCATGTGTCTTGTCAATGGAAATGTCTCTCAGGTTATGAGTGTGTGTCCCACCTCTAGCTAGCTATTTATCTCTTTATCACCTCTAAATGAGGTCATCGTATAATGGTGTGATTGACAGGCTAAAGTCCACCCCTTCACTCTTAAGTCTCAAATTGACAACAGATTATGTAACTACCACACAATATGTCATTTGATTCCTTGACTGCTACTTCCATGAGCATTGACTGTGGATCCAAGTCAATTAACATCCTTGACAATTTTGATCTTTTCTCAATTTATCTTTATGTAGTCTATTGGTGCAGTTGTGAGGATTTTTTTTTTTACATTGAGTTGTACTCATATTGAAGGCTGTAGTCCTGGGTTTTCATGAACAAGTGCTTCAAGTGTTCCTCTTTCAGCAAGCAAGATATTGAAGATTGTTAATAAACCTCTTCCCACTCTGATACCACATTCTTCTTCATGTAGTCCGGCGTGTCTGATGATTTGCTCAGCATACGGATTGAACAATCCTGGCTAATGTCACGACCCTGATGCACACATTTCCTGATTTCAAACCATTCAGTAGGCCCTTGTCTGTTTGTATAACTGCTCCTTGATCCATGTACAGCTTCCACATGAGCTCAGTGGAGTGTTGGGTCTGGAAGTGGACGCATCACATAGACAGATGTGTAAGGGGAAAGTAACACCCGTGAGGTTCTGCACGCAATAAACAATCAACCATTTCAGATCAAAAGGGCGGTATCCACTCAAGGACAATGTTGCAAAGGCTTCGGAAAGAGGACTGGCGATAGGAAACAGGGATGAAGGGAGATAAGTGATGGTACACTGAGAACTGCAATGTGTGAGCTGAGACAAACACAGGAATCGCTGAATGTAAAACCGGTGATCTGCTGTAGAACCCTTCCCTAATTCAAAGCATGTTGTCGGGAGCGACCCGGCCCGGAGAAGGACATCACGTTGGTAAAGTAGCAGGGCAGCGAAAGCAGGAAGACCTCTGACATGATGACGGACACAGTGGCTGCCTGGACGGGCTCACGCAGAACACTTGTGAGGATTTCTGTTGGCACGGCGCCCTCACGAGTTGCAACTGACTCAACGGCACCTGACAACAACAACAATTCAAAGTTTAAAAAAGCGAAAGGGTGTGTGGAAACAGAAAAGTTGTTTTATTTAAAACGTGCTCTATAAAAGGCAGCTATAAAGACCAAAGCAAACGCAAACAGCAAGCACATCTCATGTATGATCTCACGCACTTTGCGTATATATGCACCTCCCATATACATACTTACACACACTATTTTTCCACAGCTATTGCATGCTAGGCATATCATAAATTATTTTCTGCCTTAGATTAGCTTCCTTCAAAAGCAAAATTTGAGACAGGGAATAAAACACTGATAATTTATTTGAGAGTTACCAACCCAGGTCAACAGAGGGAAGGTAAAACAAAATGTTGCTAGCGAAGATATGTACCAGTGCAAATTTGAGACATCGATTAGTGTTTCGGAAAGGACCCAGAGAGAAACGAGGGCAGGGCACACAGTAGGGGGGCTTGTAAGGCTATGCGTGCTTTTCTGGAAAAGCTCTGTTGAGGAATCATTTCTCAGAGCAGTTGATTGGAGAGATGAAGGTAGGGCCATTCATTTTCATCGCCTTTTTTTTTTAATCCGTGAAAGTCAGTCCAACTGAGTTAATTTCTTTGTACTTTAGCAGCTGCTGAATACAGGGTCCCATGCCTTGCAGTGGTGTGCTTCCTTCAGATTGGGGAACAGCAGGCAGAATGAACAACTCTAGGCATGTAGTGCAGGGAGCCGGTTGGCCCAATTGGACAAAGATAACCAAGAATTTTCTCCTGGGCATGTAACTAGTGACACAATCTGGCTTGAGAGATGAGCAGACAGGGCAGTTAAAAGGTGCAGACGATTTGGACTTCATGTATCTACTTATAATTCACAACCACCCTGAGATGAGTATATTCTCATTTATAGCTGAGGAAACTGGCTAATTTATTTAGAGTTTGAATCCAGATCCATTTACTTTCAGATGTTCTATCCATGCTATTCAGATTCTCTTGTGTGTCTTAATTTAAACTAAAAAACAAATAAGCAATGATTAAAAAACCACCTATGAATGAATTTTGTGTGAAAATTCAGAAGTATTAAAACAAAATAATCATCACCTCTCGGCCTTTTGGCTAAGATAAAGTATAGTAAAACAAATTAATCAACCATCATCTGTACACTTAGAAATAATAATGTAAAAATAATTTTAGCATACAATCTTTTAAAATATATTTTTTCAGAGTTGAAATGCAAATGTGATAGCTCTTGTCATTGATAAATACATTAACTGGGTCATCCTGTGACAATATAAACTTTTATGGTTTCACCAATGTATATGGCTATAAGATACATGAGAAGCAGCAGGTCTATGATCCATTTTCTGCTTTTCTGAGGACAGGGAGGTGGTCTCGAGATAAGAAAGATGACAGGTAACCAGGTCTCACCCTGTAAACACACATTCAAACACACTGTAAACACACATGCTGACAAACTGCCTGGCTTTTCCTGACAGGAGAGCCCTTATCCGTGGAGTGCTTCTAGCCAAGTATGCTTTGGCATCGAGAGTTTCTTAGAGAAACAAACCTGGGACTCTATGAATTTATGGGGCATGCCACTCTGTAAAATGTCTCCTGAGTCATGTAAGCATCTGCGTATAGAATGGAGGTGTTTCATGAACTGAACTCCTTTGGGTAAGCAGGTTGCCGCCGACCTTTCTAAGAGCCTTCATCTGTTATGCTGGGTCCAAGCCCCCAGCTCTGGGAGGACGACCCAGGGGGCTGTGCTGGGGGCACCGAGCGCTCTCTGTTCTACTGTGCCTCTCGATTACTTTGTCCTTGAAATTACCATCAAAGTTTGGTGCTGGCAAAAATCTCTAACTCGGACTTTCTTTGACAATCTGCTTTTGCTGTATATTGTGCTACTGCACTCCAGAGTAATTTCCTCATGGATGGCATTTAATTGCTTAATGATATTTTCAAATTATAAATACTATTGTGTTGCACAACTATAAAATTCAGGTCGTTGTAGTAATATCAGAAGGATCTGTCTATGAGATGGAGTTCAGGCATGCCTCCACTCTTCAACTCTCCCGCCCCACCCCCCAATTCTGATACCAGATGGCCTCTCCACTGTATTCTTTATTTTGCCTCTGGGTTAGATGTCTCATTGCACTGGCCACACAGAACTCATAGAACAGACTGAGAGATGGGTGGCTTATTAAGAACAGTGTGCAAATCCGGATCAGGCCTGACAGGCTAAAATTCAGGAGCAGGAAGCATATAAGCAAAGTCTCCCCTTTTCTGTGAAGAACAACTTGCTCATCTCCCCTTGGCACCCTGAGGATAGGCTCCACTAGGTGCTCCCACCTATCATTGCTGGCTCAGACATGGAGTCTGTTGCAGTCTTCAGTGTTACAGCCATTGATTCGTACTATAGCTCTTTGGGGGGAATCCTCTTCTTTCCCCCACACCCCCTCTCTGTTGCTTCTTTCTTCCCTTTGCTTTTTTCCTGTTGCTTGTCTTGCTATATCTTTGTCTCCGACGAGTTTCTGTGGGCTGATTGCTTAAGGACACAAGGTTTGGCACCCCCACCATTGGCCACAAACTGGCCAATCTCCTCTCAATACTCCACAGAAACTTCATTTGCATGATGGGCTACAATTCACCTCATTTGATTGCCCGAGGTGTATAGGAACCATGGAGCAGGCTGCAGCCCAGAACCAGACAAAACGTCTCAAACCAAGTTGCTTGCAGCTTACTTAGGAAACGTAACAAACTCTCGATATAAAAAACTAGGGCAAATGTCACTTGTAGGTTTAAGGGAAAATCTCTCAAGCTGTTTTCCTAAAGTAATAAAGCAATAGGTCCCATACAGGAACTAATTTCACCACAAAAATTCTGACCAAATTATAGCCTATGTTTCATAATAGATATTGATTTATGATTTATACATTATGAACACGATATGTATATGCTATTTTATACTTTTAATAGCTAGAGAAAATAGATTTCTGCAAGAATATATTGCCATATTTTCTGTTATTGCTCCTGCAAGGAATATCAGAGGGATTAATAGAAAAAGAAGAAAATTAGGAGGATAAATTTGAAGCAGAGGAAAAATCTTTTTATCATTATTTGTCACCTTACTCGTCTGCAAGCCTGGTCTCTTTCTTCCTACTATTGGACATCATTGCTCCCTTCCCTAACCCCTCATTCCCAGTTCTTTTGTCTGTTGTTTGCTCAGTCACTTCCAATACAGTGTGTCTATGCACAGCAGAACAAAACATTGCCTGGTCTTGTGCCAACCTCACAATTGTTTCTGTGTCTGAGCCCAGTGTTGCATCCACTTGGTCAATCCTGCTGCCGCTTTCCTTTCCCAAGCATGATGTGCATCTCCAGGGACTGGTCTCTCCTGACAGTGTGTCCAAAGTACATGAGATGAAGTCTCACAAATACTCTACTTCTGTGCTGGATTCGATCATCAGTTTCAATGGCCACACAGAACTCACAGACAATATGCCCAAATGAAGGGGTGTTGTGTTAGGGAAGTTATCCGGTTACCACCAGTCAGGATCAGGAAACAGTGAGGATGTAGTCATTTCTCCACAGTAGTACCTTGTCTCAGTCAGCAGCTAAGTCTCTGCCTGGTGCTCAACCTATCAGCCACAGGTCCATTCGTTTCTGCTTCTGTGGGCCAGGAAGGCTGCCTGTGGCTCTGCCTCAGTTTCCAAGTCTCTACACTGCTCTTCTGTTCTTCCCATGATCTAGTTGCCTCCGCCTCTGATCTCAGCCTGGCTCCTTTGCTCTGTCCCCTGGTCTCCATGCAACAGCCTTTGTTGCCTCTGGCCTCTGGCGTTGGCCTCCACCACTTCAGATCGAGATCTGGAATGTGCTTCATGGGTGATTCATCTTCCAAAGGTTCTCAAAATGCTCCTGTGTCTGATATGGTACTTCAACACAGAGGGATGGCTTTGATGGAAGTGTGGTTTTTGTCTTTCAGCATACTTTAGGAAACAAAGGGTGGCGGCTTGTTTCACACCTTCTCCCAGAGTGAAGACTTACTCCCAACTTAATCCTGTCCATTTGCATAGTATAGAACTCTTTCCAAAATGTGCTTATGACCACCGGCAGAGGCTACAAGGGCTTATGGCTGGAAGGGTCATCTTACTTGACTAAGATAGATTTTGCTTATTTGTCTGGAAGTTCATTGTGTTAGTTACATAATTTCATGTCAACTTGAAGATATATAAAAGTGTAGGGGTGGGCTTTAACTTGTCAATGAGGTCACAGCCTGATGGTGTCTCTGTGGGAGTGGTCTTCTTCTAAGGAGGGTCCTGAGAACCTCCTCTTGTCTCGCTGCCTTCACCTTCCTGCTGGCTGACCCTGATTGCTGCCAGAGACAGTGATGTGTCCACTACCATTGGATCCATGTGACTCTCCACCAACCAGCCTGCAATCTTCCTGCCACCCACATTATTGCTTGTGACTGTGTGAGTCTGAAGAGGGACTTATGGGCCTAGGATAAAATTTATGGACTTGAGTTGGACAGGGCTGGGATATTTTCTTGATATATAATTACTTCTTGTTATAAAGCTCTTTCATATATTTATATATATGAGTGTCCCTGGATTTGTTTCTCTAGTCAACCCGGCCTAACACTTCCATGGAATGGTCACTATTCTTCACCAACACTGTCCTGCATATGAGGTATTGGAAAATACTATGACTTTAATCCTCAGAGTGACATCATTGTTTGGTTGGTTTTTTTTTTTTTTAACATTTTAAAGATGCGATTGTTAAGAAATTGTGTCAACTTGGCTGGCCCAGGATTCTCAGTGGTTAGTCAGTTAAGAGCTAGGCTCATTGTCTTCTGGTTCTTTGGAATTGAGCCAACAGCCTACCATATTGCCTGTCAATCCTGGGAGCCTTCAACAATCTGCTTTCTGAAATGCTGAGCTTGGATTCATTCACCTCTGCAGTCACAAGCCTGACTTGGCTGACCTTGAATTTATTCACCTCTGCAGCTTCGGGCTGTGGTCTCCCTGCTGATCTCGGGTTTATCAGCCCCTGCAGTCAACTGAGTCAGGAGAAGTCTCCAGCCTATATTTGACCTACAAACCTGGATCTTTCCTAGCCTTAGAACTTGCTCAATTGTATAGCTGTCTGAGCCATGTTCTTGATATAAATTTCTTAACATATACAAAGATAAGCATCATTGGTTTCGCTTCTCTACTGAACCCAGCATAAGGAAGACGTCATTTGCAGGGAAAGTGCCCAAGAAGTCCCCAATTCAGGTCCACACGATTGGCCTTATTCCTTTATCCCTCTAGCATATTATTTCCCCCCCCAGGGTCATTTTTTCCCCTCTATTGTGTTGTGAAAAGGACAAAGAGGAAAAGGGGATGCCTATCACTTAACTTTGAATTTGTTGCAGGTTGTGGTTGTTCCTAGCTCACAAGTGCTCTGTGCGAGAGGATTCCACATATTCTAATCTCAGGCATACACTTGGTGTATGTGGGCGTTCTTAGGCATTCCTTCATTTTCATCAGACTCTGAGGCAAAGGGAAGATCGCTTCTGCTCAGCCGCTATTCTGTGAGGTCTATTTAAAGTCTCCGCATGGTGGAATCCTCTTGCCTGGCAAGCCCTCTTTTTAGAATGTTATCTAAAGATAACAATTTCTTGTTAGGCTTCACTTGACTACCTCATGTACATTTGAACTTTAGCACACTCATACTTTGCCACATAAATATTGGAGTAGAGCTTTGTTCCGCTGTCACATACAATTTATGTCCACTGTCCCTTTGTCCGTAATAAAATACTGACGATGAAAATCTTGCCATGTGAGCCCAGTGACATACATCTCTGCCTAGCTGATGGATGCCGGCTAGGTCTGAGAGGGACAGGTCAGTCCTCTGGTTGTGTGCCATGCAGTGGATGCCTGTTCCACGATGGACCGAGAAGAACTGGCCCGGTAGGCTCTCCCGGGCTGTAGTTGCTCACCTGGTCTTTGTCCCTTGGAGAGGCTGGATGGGTCTGTTACCAGGATCACATTCTTGTCCTTAACCAAGAGAAAGCGTTCTCTGGTGGGAAATCAAAGCAATGCTGGGGAGGTCTTTATTATTAGAGGTTCCAGAGGGAATCCACAATATAAGTACCTAGTTCATGAAAAATGGCTCACCGAGAACACATGATTTGGGGTTTTTAAAGACATTGCTAGGTATGAGGGATTCTATGGAATGTAGATTACAGTGTTTTATAGGGAAGAGGAGACAATGCATTTTCAAGACAGTGCTGGGTGCAGAGAATTCTGGGAACTGTAGTCCCACATGTATACTATTTCCACAAGATGGTGTAAAATGCAGGGGATTCTGGGAATGGTAGTCCCAAGAGCTGATTTGGGCTTTAGGTCTCTGTAAACATAGCTTTAAATATTCATTAAGAAAGGGGAGCCCTGCCTCTAGGACCCATTCATAGATCATCATATAAAGGAATTGCTCTCACTTCCGTTTCTGATGATGCATATTTCTCATTTGACCACATCCTGTGATCTGCTGTCCTGTTTTCCTGCTTCCCTGTGTTCCTCTGCCCTCTCTCAAGTTGTAATCATTGAACTCTGTGTTAGTAGTTGACTGTTTAACCATTTTACCACCAGGGATCCTCAGTCCTATATAAAAAAAAACAAAAAACCCCACACCCTTTATTGTGGATTAGGTACAGCTTACATTTCAGATAATCCGTTTGTCTTCAACAATTTAAACTTCTTGTCAACACCCCAGTAGAGCACCCTCCCTATTCCCTTTGATTGCTCTCCCCCCTCTTGTAGAATACTCTAGTCCCTTTCACCCAAGTTAACATCTGCCTACCCTCCTGCCAATTACTTCCCCTCCCCTCCTTCCCCACTCTCTGCTGACCATCAAAGTTTGTTTCTTTGTATGAAAGCCTTTGCCTTTTTTTTTTGTTTTTAACAGTGGTCTCATCTAATGTTTGCCTTTTTCGGATTGACAAAATCCGCTCTGTATTTAATGTTCTCTGAGCCTATCAGTGCCATGAGGTGTTTCACAGGTGGGTCATTATTCTTCAGTGATGTGTAGTATTCCATTGTGTGAACCAAAGTTTATCCGCCATTCCACTGATGGGCATTGTTAATGCTGTGCACATCTTCTTGGTATTGTGAACAGTGCTGCCATGAACACAATGTGCATCTATCTGTTTGTGCTTTGGCTCATAATTCTTTGGGACATCTTCTGAGCAAAGGGATTGCTAGGTCATATGGTATTTTTATTTCCACTTATTTGAGGAAGCACATATCTCTTTCCACAGTGGTTGCATATTTTAACAGTCCCACCAGCAGTGTGCGGGGGTGTCTAGTCTCTCCACACCTTCTTAAGCATTTGTTACTTTCTGCTTTTTTTTTTAAAACTTTGCTCTCAATGCTGGAATACGGTGGTTATTTCATCATCATTTTTATTTGCATCCTTGGGATGGCTAGTGATCATAATAATTTCATTATATGTTTATTGGCCACCTAGATGTCTTCTTTAGTGAACTGCTTGTTCCTGACCTCTGCTCATTTTAATATTGAATTATTCATTTTTTCTTGTTGCAGTGTTATGCTTTTCTATGCATATTCAAGGTTAGTCCCTTGTTCAGTGTGTTGTTGCCAAAAACTGCTCTCCTGTCTGTTGGTTCTTTTTTGATGAAGTCTTTTGATACACATACATTTCTTCTTTTTAGAAGGTTTCAGTTACCTATTTTGTTCCAGGTTTCTATATCTATTTTACTATGTGTGTGTTTTTCATTATGTTTAGTTGTATGTTTATGCTCTCTATCAGGGCCCTAAGATTAGTTCCTATTTTCTCATTGATGATTATTATAGCTGTAGGATTTACATTTAGGTCTTTAAATCCATATTGAGGTTATTTTGCATAAGGGGTATGTTTCTTCAAACAGAAATCCAATTTTATCAGCACCATTTATTAAAGAGACTATCTCATCGCTGATAAATGTATGTTAACTCTGTCAAAAATCAGTTGCATTGGTCTACTTAACTACTGCTGAACCAGTACTAGGCTGTTTTGACTAGTGTGGCTGTATAATAAATAGGTTTTTCGGTCAAGAAGTGAGAGGCCTCCTACTTTGTTCTTCTCTGTAAGCAGTGCTTTGCTTATCCTGGGTCTTATTGTTCTCCATATAAAGTTGATCATTACTGTTTCTGTTTCTTTAAAGAATGATGATGGAATCTGAATTGGTATTACATTATATTTATAAATTGCTTTGTGAAGCATTGACATTTTCACTATTTTAAACCTTCATATCCATGAGCATGGGACTTTCTTCCATTTATGTAGGTCTCCTTTTATTTACTGTACTAATGTCTGTTAGTTTTCTTTGTACAAGGTTTTTTTTTGCTAATTAAGTTTATGGCTTACTATTTCATCGTTTGTATGGCTATTGTAAATGGTATTGTTTTCTTGATTTCTTTTCAGAGTTCAATTCTTTAGTATACTGATCTTATATGCCAACTGATCTTGTATGCCAATTTTGTACCCCATCACAATGCCAAATCTTCAATTGTTTCCAGCCATGTTCTTGCCAAGTCCTTATGGTTTTCTATGTATGAATCATATAATCTGCAAATAGTGAAAGTTTTGCTTATTCTTTGTCACTTTGGATGCCTTTGATTTCTTGCTGTTGTTTCATATCTCTGACTAGGCCTTCCAACACAGTATTGAATAAGTTGGTTCCAACTCACTGTGACTCTATGCTCAATAGAACAAGACACCGGCTCCATCCTCACAATTGTTCCAGCCTATTGTTGCCGCCACTGTGTCAATCCATCTTTTCCATCGCTGTCCCTCTTTCTTACCAAGTAAGGAAGGGACTGGCCTGTGCTGATAACCTGTCCAAAGTGTATGAGACAAAAGTCTCACCATCCTTGCTTCTAAAGAACATTCTGGCTATCCTCTTCCAAGACAGGTTTATATGTGCTTTTGACAGTCCTTAGTACTTTGCATATTCTTCGCAGCACCATATTTGAGATGCATCAACTCTTTAGTCTTCCCTATTCAATGTCCAAAGTACACATGCACAGGAGGGAATTGAACATACCATGGCTTGGGTCAGGGCCACTTTAATCCTCAAAGTAATATCCTTGCTTTCCAACTCTTTAAAGAGGTCTTGTGCAACAGACTTACCCAATTCAATGTGTAGTTTCATATTCTGATTACTGCTTCTATGAGCAAGTTGACATAAATCATCCAGCGACCACAAGAGGTCATAAAAGGCATCTTTGTCTAGTTTCCATTTACAGGGGAAAGTTTTCAGTTTTCCCTGTTGGTTTTGTGTATGTATGGCCTTTGTTATGTTGAGAAAATTCCCTTCTGTTCCTATATTGCCAGATGTTTTTTATCAGTTATGGATGTTTGATTTGTCAAATGCCTTTTCTTCATCAATAGATACTACATTAAGTTTTCACCTTTTATTTATACAGTGGATTACATTGATTGTATTTCTAATATTGAATCATTTTAATCATCCTTTCACACCTGGTATGAATCCCACTTGGTCATGATGTATTTAAAAAACATATTTTGTTGAATTCTGTTGGCTAGTATTTTGTTTAGAATTTTTGCATCCACGGTCATAGGAGATGCTGGTCTGTAATACTCTATCTGGTAATGCCTTCGCCTGGTGTTGGTGTGAGGGTGATGCTTGCTTTACCAAATGAGTTTAGAAGGGTGACATCCTTTTCTGTATTATGGAATAGTTTGTGGACATTTTCTAGTACAGGTCCCTTCTCTTCTTCACTAGACCCACATGAAACTGTGGTGAATTGATCTGCTGCTAATTCATGGTTTTGTGATGGTTTCCTTTATATTCTAAGCCATATTTCAAGTGGTCATATTTCTGTAAATCTTAGAGCCACACATTGATGGTATTCGTCACTTGGATGATAGGTCTTTTTCTTGTCTTTGTTCTATTTAAGACTTCATACATGTGTCCCTATGCGTGATATTTATATTTACATGTAACAATTGTTGAATTGGCAAAGGTTTTATTGTAGCTATTTTTATAACAATAGAAAGCAATATTTCTACCTTTTGCTTTAATCATACGTTTCTTCCTAAATCTATACAATCCAGGCCAGGGTTTGTTTGTGTCTGAGAAATGGTCTCATTGTCTGCTCCATGTGCTGGCACCGAGCTGTCCTTGCACATGTTTGGTCACAGGGACTTGCAGCGGAGTGGAGGAAGGGGAGGCCTCGCCAGCACAGTTGCTGCCCACCCTTCCAGAGGAGAAACAAAGATCTTTCACCTCTTAACCTCTGATTTGCACAAAAGTCACAACAATGATATCATGTCTTTAAAAAATATTCCTTGAATAGTTTCCATCTAATGCACACAACAATAGTTCATTTGAATGAGAGAGAGAGAGAGAGAGAGAGAGAGAGAGAGAGAGAGAGAGAGAGAGAGGAAGAGGAATCTCTTTTCTTTACGGGCACCAAAGTAAAGCATATGCAGTCTATTTGGAGAATTCAAATGCCTCAAGCAGAGGCAGCATTTCTTTCACCAGCTCTCAGCACGTGGCCATTTAGTCTTAATTGCTCCTCACAGCATAGTCCAATTAAGAATGGGCATCAGCAGGGTAAGGGCTATTTGTTAATCCATAAAAGGTAGGAGAGACAGTACTTGTTTTGCCTGGGGTTTTTATTCACATGTTTGGGTGAAAATCTAAACAGCTGGAACTCTCTCGGCAAGTGATATGTGTGTGTATTTAATCTGTTGGTTATGGGCCAGACAAGTGTACAAATATGTTTCACAAAAACGCCCAAAACCAACGTTTTCTTTCAGTATGAAAGAGAACCTTCTCAAGATATGGAAACCTACCAAAGCATGGCTTTTGAAATTAGTGGGGACTTATCAAGACTTTCTTAAAAGAGAAACATCTTTGAACCACAGGTGGGCTGTTCTGCAAAACAGTGATAGTTTTAACCTTTTAAGATACCTTTTTTATTAAAATGAAAAAATATATATCAGGACACAATCATGTGGGTTGTTGTCATTTAAAGTTTTTTGGTTTTAAAAAGAGATTTTAAGTTTTGATGGGGTTGCTCTCTGTACATCATTTTGAAGTGGTACAGGAAGAATCACAATTCTCCATTGGAGACAGGAAAAACTGACGAGGAGTGGGATGTGTGGATATAAAGATGGCTCTTGAGATATGATGAAAATAGGGAAACATAGGAAGGAACATCTATATTACAGAGTTCTGACATATCTTCAGCTACCTCAGGCTTTCCCTCTTCCTTTGGTTTGAAAAGAATCAGTGTGACCCTGTCACCCCAGGGCACATCTAACCCACTACCGGCCAATGCCTTGGTTTTCAGGGCAAATGAAGGTCAAAAAGATGCCACAGTGCCCCTCCCACTGGAACTACTCAATGAACCCCAGGGTCCTGTGACAAAGCATGCTGTCTGGAAAGGGCAGGCTCGGGAAATCTGGGGAATTTGGGAATGTAGGACATGAAACTCTTTTTGAGATCAAGAGGAGAATTTTATCTGTGGTCATGTATATTTTTGCCTTCCTAGAGCCTAGTGAAGCTGAACATCAAATGCCTTCCATGATTTACATGTTTGTTTGGGTTTTGAAGGCAGGCAGAACATCAGTTCATTTCCTCGCCTTTTCCCACCCCCCAATTTCTCTTCTACCAACTCAGTTAGTTCCCTAGGGGATTGCAGTTTGTTCATTGTTCATGACATGCTGGCCCTCGGTGACCTTCCCTTTACAGGCACGGAGAAGAGAAGGAGGCCATAACAATTATTTATGCGCCTGTTCAGCAGTCACTCAACCTGATGTTGATTTACTTGTTCCTCAGCTTCAGTGAAACCACCCTGGCTCTTTGCTTTTATTTTTATTCTATTGTCAATCCTCGAGTAACTTAATTATATTGAGTCAAACCTTTGCTGAGTTTTGGAAGGTACCTACCTTCAAATTAATGACCCTCTCCCAGAAAATGCACAAATGCACCTGCCTCACGGTGGGCGTTTTTGCTGGTTGCTGCTTCCAGTGATGATATTTACCCAGCTCATTGAAATGTCACACTTAGGGTTGAGTCCTGTAAATTATGATTGTGCTCATGTAACATTGTAAAGATAAAGGTCAGATTAGAGCTCAGGTTTATTCACAACCCTGATACATTTCTGAGAGTCAGTAGAAAAATAAAATGATCACATATTCTATTAAAAGGATACACATGTGAAAATGGCCTTTTTTTGGACAAAAGAAAAGAAATAACTACAGACCCAGTGGTTTGGGGAATAAAGGAGCTATTAGCTAATCTAAGATCTGCACTTTTTCTGCACATTTTGATAGTCATTGAAACTAACAGGCAAGGACAACATCAGAAGACTGAGGGGACTGAGAATCGATCATCATATAGTGATGACTCAGATGGCTGTTGAATTGTCCCCATGGTGATTTGGTACCATAGAGGCACTGGGACACCAGGTCTCCTTCCTCCTTATCTAGAGTGTACACTCGTGGGTAGGCCCCGAGTCCGAATAAACTGGATGACAGTGAGTTTTAGATTCTACAAATGCTGGCCAAAGGGTACCACGGGAGTCGCCGTGTCTAGAGGAGGGAGCGCAAGGCAACAGATGGACTGGGCTGTGATGACGTTTGTGAGGTCATCTATCCAGATCCATGCTTTGTCAAATGAGCTACTAAGACAGAAGCGGAGTCAGGAATAAAGCTCTTAAGTGGCTCCTCCTGATGTAGAAAAAATATTAAGGCAGAGAAGAATTATGCAGGTGAAGGCAGATTGCAACCTTTTGAGCATACTGGACACGGTGTATTCTCAATTTCTTAACACAACTCAGAACTCTTTGGGGTTGATGTTTCATTTCTGGGCTACGATGTGGTACCATAGAAAACTGTAGTTTTCATTTAGTGACATGTATGCAAAAATATTATGCAGAATTCTCTGTCAAGAGCTTTGGCTCACCCCACTTTGGGGGTTTGTGAGTATTTGCATCTGTGTGTGATAGATATGTGTGTGAAATTGGCCCTCTCTTGCTAATAAAAGATGCTGGCTGTGTGAAACATATCGTGTAGCCTTTATTTCATTTTACATAGACAATAGTTTATACCTGCTGGCCTTTTCATAGATTCAGTTGTGTTAATAATTAGAACTAGCACTATTTCCAAACCGAGAAACAATGATTCCACAATATGCATCTTTTTGTGAAGTCCTAGAGCAAGGCTTTTAAAATTGTTTGGTCGCTCATAGCATTTCTAATGGAGACTGACTATTTAATTCTCTTCTTTGAGCGAACTTGGAGCCTGATAAGTAATATGTCAGAAATGATTATGGAAAAGCAAACCATGAATGTGTCCCAAAAGAATAAGTATATCTTTGGGAAATGAAAATAATCTCGTGGATTTCCATCCTGTCACACGTTAAATTGAGAGCCATTTAGATGAGATCACACCCCATGCAGCGCCCAAGTTTGATGCGCTAAAACAGATTCTGCTTCGTCTGAATGTAGAGGCAAGAGATGCTACTGTTTTCCAATATCCTTTTTTGAGAAGTTTGGGGAGTTGTACAGCATTTGAAGCAGGCTGGTGGTAACTTTTGCAGAACAAGAATACAATGCATGATTAGGCCATAGGACAGACATATCTAGTGGAGGGAGATGCGGGGTCACTCCTTTGCTTAGAGGCTGGTACGGGGAAGGTGGGTTCAGAGGAGATATCTTGGTGTTGAGGAAAAGAGGAAACCCAGTGGAAAATTTGGGTGCAATTCCTATTTCTAAACACTAAATATGACCCTAATTGAAAAGGAGAAACAGAAGACGGGTTAGGTCCAATTTCCACCCCCAGCACATCTTTTCCTGTGAGAAATGAACATTCCTGTACTGACGGAGTGGAACAATTCTGAGTTCTTATCTGGGCAGTCCATGTTGGCTAGCAAATCTGTCCCTGTTCAGCCTTGGATGCTGAATTCTGAGTCAAAAGTCCTGCTGTATTGCTTATTCACTGTGTGGCTCTGGTTCAGGTGCCTGACCTCCCAGGTCTCTCTCTCCTTTCTGACAGATGAAGGTCAAGCTCCTTGTTTCTGACAGCAGTGTGTGAGAGAGCTCTGCACTTTTAGGGTAGGGCATTAACGGACACCTGTTGTTGGGTGGGGCCATGGAGTGGGTTCTGACTCACAGTGACTGTAACCCTGCCTGGTCCTGGGCCACTTTCACAATCTTCTTATGTTCGTGGCCATCGCTGCAGCCACCATGTCCATCCATTTTGCCAAGGGCCTTCTTTTTGTCGATGCCCCTCTACTTCACCAAGCACGATGTCCTTCTCCATTGACGGCCCTCTTCTGACAACGTGTCTAGAGTATGTGAGGGGAAGGCTTGCCATCCTTGTCTCTAAAGAGCATTCTGACTCTCCTTCTTCCCAGACAGATTTCTTCATTCTTTTGGCAGTCCATGGTACTTTCAATATTCTTTGCCAGCACCATAATTCAAATGCACCGACTCTTCTTTGATCTTTCTTATTTAAGTCCAATTTCCATATGCATATGAGGTGATTGAAAAATAAAAAATCCTTCCAGATTCCTCATCTCTCAAACTTAAATAGTGGTTTGAATGACTTTAAAAAAAAAAAAGGAAGTAAAGTCAAGTTGAAATGGACTTGGCATCTTTAGGGACAAGCATGTTCATCTCAAACAAACAAATAAAATACCATGGCTTGGTCAGGCCACTAACATACCTATTCCTTACTTATTTTCCATCGCATTAGCTGACATTTTGCATTTATGATAATAGTAAAAAGTCTACCTCTTGCTATTCTGCGCATTACCATTACAGATCTGGCGGTAATGGATGCTGTGTCCAGAGGCAATCCGAGTGCGGGCTTTGATAATTAAGGCCAGGTAACACTGATTCGCTGTGGTGTGGCAGATATATCATGATATATTTTGACTATGATGTAATGATGAAATTTGGCAGCTATGTAACAATATAACTTAACAATTACATAATGATATATTCATCCGCCACTTTGCAATCTGACGTAGCCCTCCACCATTTTTATGTAATGCTGATTTTAGCACACTGATCTAGCTTTTGGAGCCTAAACATGCTGATAGGTGAGAGGTAAGGATATTTTAATTCTAGTCTATTATCAGAACATGCAGAGAAAAACACTAAGCTTTGGGAGATTTTGGCATTTAGTGGAGTTGAAAAGATGCTTGGTGGTAAATACAGGTGTAAATGCTTCTGTGTTTTTGCTGCCCTTCTTGGAGGCATAGCTTTTATTCTGAAAAAAATAATTTGATTCAAATCATTAAAAGGCAAGAATAAGGACTTTAAAACTTCTCTCTTTCTTTTGGGCATGATAACAACTCAGACAAAGTTATGCCTTAAAACTTATCATTTTGGCTAAAATGCAGAGTCATGTGAAGTTTTTTGTTCTACCTTTCTAAATGTATAAGTGTGTCATTAGCACAGCAAGTCCTTAGCATAACCAGTATAATCGCTCTTGGTAATAAGAGGATTGGTGATGATAAAAGTAGCAACATTTTGGTCATGTGTTTTCTTTTTTTTAACATTATTTCATTGGGTGAGGCTCCCAATCTTTCCTTAAAAAAAAAAAAAGAGAGAGAGAAGCAACTAAGTCCACATGGAAGAAGCACACCAGCCTGTGTGAGCACAAGGTGTTAATTGGATCAGGTATCAGGCATCAAAGACCCAGAATAAAAAAACCATATCAATGTGAATGAGGGAAAGTGCAGAGTGGAGACCCAAACCTCATCTGTAGACAATTGGACATCCTTTTACAGAAGGGTCACAAGGAAGAGGCGAACCAGTCAGGGTGTAATATAGCACCGATCAAATATCCAACTTTCCTCTAGTTTTTTAATGCTTCCTCCCCACCACTATCATGACCACACTTCTACCTTACAAATCTGGCTAGACCAGAGCATATACCCTGGTACAGATTTGAGCTTGAAACACAGGGAATCCAGGACAGATAAACCCCTCAGGATCAATAATGAGAGTAGCGATACCAGGAGGGGAAGGGGAAGGTGGGGGGAGAAAGGGGGAACTGATCACAATGATCTACATATAACCCCTTCTTGGGGGGGACGAACAACAGAAAAGTGGGTAGAGGTACACATTGATCAGTGTAAGACATGAAAAAAAATTATCAAGGGTTCCTGAGGGAGGGAGGGGAGGGGAGGGAGTGAGGAAAATGAGCTGATACCAAGGGCTCAAGTAGAAATAAAATGTTGATGGCAACATATGTACAAATGTGCTTGATACCATGGATCTATGTATGGATTGTGATAAGAGTTGCCTGAGCCCCCAATAAAATGATTTTGATAAATTATAGTACAGTAAATCCAGGTTATCTAAGACCTGGTGATTGAGAAAATACATTATGTAGTGCCTCATTGTTCCTGTTTTTTTACTTTTAGAGGGAACTTCTACCAGATAATAGAAGAAAATGGAGCATTTTGTTTCTTGTTAGTCACTGAGGGCTTGGTCTCCACAAGGGAAGATATTGAAGTAAATAAAGTGAGGCCTGTGGATTTTTTTCTAAAACAGATTTCCTCACAGATAGCTGACGTTGCTTATCCCTGGTGTTGTGGATGGACCCGTGTCCTCCAAGACAATATGCTGACTTTGTCACCTGTGCTTTCAGTGTAGGATCTGTGAAGATGCTGTCCATTAGCATGCAGTCATGCTGAGCTAGAGCGGGGTCTTTGCCAATCGGATTGGCGTCCTGTAAAGACTGGATGCAGAGACACACACAGGGGAAAGAGGGACATGTGACGATGGAGGCTGAGAGGGGGTCACTCTGCAGCTGCAAGCCACAGAATTTTGGTCGTTACCGGAAGCCAGGAACCACAAGAACGACTTTCCCTAGAGCCTTAAGTGAGAGCAGACCCGGTGGACACCCTGAAGTTGAACTATTAGCTTCTAGAACAGTGAGACAATAAATTTCTCTTCTTAGATGCCACCTAGTTAGTGATACTTTGCCCTCGCAAAACCAAACTCACTGCCATTGAGTCAATGCTGACTCACAGTGACAACGCCCCCACCCCATGCCATGCCGCCATAGGTTTCTAAGATTGTAACTCTTAATGGAAGTAGAAAGCCCAGTTTTTCTTCCATGGAGCCGCTAGTGGTTTTGAACTGCCAACCACGTGAATCACAGCCCAACTCATAACCACCATTTTGCCCTAGGAAATGAACACATGAGTTAAGCTTTGCTGTTTTAAACCTTTTTAAAACTTATTGATATTTTGCTTATGTATTAAAAGTGCAGTTAGTAAAAAGGGATATAATCCCAAGGCATCCTTTTAAAAAAAAAATCACTTTATTGGGGGCTCATACAACTCTTTCACAATCCATACATACATCAATTGTATAAAACACAGTTGTACATTCGTTACCCTCATAATTCTCAAAACATTTGCTCTCCACAATGATGCTTCTTTAAAAAAAATCTATTCTGCCACTCTGTGGCTTAAAAAAAAATAATTTTATTGGAGGCTCGTACAATTCTTATCACTATCCATATGTACATCCATTGTTTCAAGCACATTGTGTACATTTGCTGCCATCATCATTCCCAAAACATTTGCCTTCTACTTGAGCCCTTAATATCTGCTGTTCATTTTCCCCCTCCCTCCCCACTGCCCCCTACCTCATGAACTCTTCATCATTCATATATTATTATTATTTTGTCATATATTACACTATCTGATGTCTCCCCCTGCCCTCTTCTCTGCTGCCCCTCCCCCAGGGAGGAGGCTAGATGTAGATTCTTGTAATCAGTTCCCCCTTTCCAACCCACATTCTCTCCACCCTCCAGGCATCGCCACTCCCATCACTGGTTCTGGAGGAGTCATCTGTCCTGGATTCCCTGTGTTTCCAGTTGCTATCTGTACCACTGTACATCCTCTGGTCTAGCCAGATTTGCAAGGTAGAATGAGGATCATGATAGTGGGGGAAGGAAGTATTTAAGAACTAGAGGAAAGTTATATGTTTCATTGTTGCTACCCTGCACCCTGCCTGGTTCATCCTTTCAGAAAGAAAAAGAAACCATGATGAGCTTGAAAAAGCAATTATGAGATTCTCCCCCATTCCCACACCCCTCCCCCCCCAACCGGCCCTTTGGATGGGAAGGGGCTAGTTGTGGAGTATTCACTAATCCACTAGTAAACAAAAAGGAATTCATCCCTGTGGTCTACCATTTTCACTGGCACATGTGGGAAATTTGAGGCAACCTAACCAATTTCTAGGATTAGCAGGAAGCAGACCTACATATGAGTTGTTTCATAGCTGTGAAAGGGGCTGTAAGGGTTATCAGCCATCAAAGAACAAATATCATATCATTGTGTGCTCACCACCCTGACATGACTGCTGAAGACAAAGCAGGTGCATACGCAAATGTGGTGAAGAAAGCTGATGGTGCTCGGCTATCAAACATTATAACATCTGGGCTCTTAAAGGCTTGAAGGTAAACAAGTGGCCATCTAGCTCAGAAGCAACAAAGCCAACATGGAAGAAGCACACCAGGTGTGGAAGGGATTAGGCATCAGGCATCAAAGAAAAATAAAATAAAATCATTGTGAATGAGGGGGAGTGCAGTTTGGGGACCCAAGGCCCATGTGTAGGCAACTGGATATCCCCTTACAGAAGGGTCACGGAGAGGAGATGAGCCAGTCAGGGTGCAGTGTAGCAACAATGAAACATACACCTTTCCTTTAGTTCCTAAATGCTTCCTACCCCCCACAATCATGATCCCAATTCTACCTTACAAATCTGGCTAGACTAGAGGATGTACACTGGCACAGAGAGGAACTGGAAACACAGGGAATCCAGGACAGATGATTCCTTCAGGACCAGTGGTGAGAGTGGTGATAGCGGGAGGGTGGGATGGAAAGGGAGAACAGATTACAAGGATCTACATATAACCTCCTCCCTGGGGGATGCACAACAGAAAAGTGGGTGAAGGGAGACATCAGACAGTGTAAGACATGACAAAATGATAATTTATAAATTATCAAGGGTTCATGGTTGGGGGGGAGCAGAGAAGGAGGTGGGAAAAATGAGGAGCTGATGCCAGGGGCTTGGGTGGAGAGTAAATGTCTTGAGAATGATGAGGGCAATGAATGCACAGATGTGCTTTACACAATTGATGCATTTATGGATTGTGTTAACAGTTGTATGAACTCCCAATAAAATGATTTTTTAAAAGGAATGAATCATAATATTAAAAAATGAAACATAAAAAAGAAAGGGTTGTAAGGAGTTTAAAATTTCAAGAGAACACCGTTTTTTTTGAGAACACCATTTGAGCTGTAATAAATATTACGATTTGAATACCAACACAAAGAAATGAAAACTCAAAGGGCTAGAAGAAATGGGAAGCAAATAGAAAATGTAATAAACTCTTGCAGAAGTTTCTTGTGTGCAGCAAAGTATCTACTCCATGGTCTAGTTAAAAATAAGACAAGGAGGGTTTAGGTTACACCTTCATGCTCAGAGATAGGACCAGGTGAGAGGAAGTCATTGAACATTAGAAAATTTGTGAGCAAGATTTGCAATTCAATTCAATTTATGTTTCTATATTAAGGAGCCCTGGTGCTGTAGTGGGTTTTGTGCTGAGCTGCAAATAGCATTCAATTTTATGCTGAAATGTTCTTATAGAATTCTACAATTACCAAAAGAGTAGAATTGAAAATGATATCCAATGTTATTTGAATAAATTAGTCATTCCAAAATCTATTCAACAAAAAATTAGTTTATATTAAACTCTTGGATATTTATGAAAGGCAAGATTATTTCTGGAGTTAAAAAATTTTATCCTACCCAATCTAGCTGTGCCTTATATTCTCCACAATTATTTTTGTGTGGTTTCAAGTTCATTTAAAATCAACTGTTATCCTTCATTTCACATCTTCTCTTGAATCCAGCTTGAATTTTGGGCAGTTAGTTCCCTGTTGATGTGTTGCTGCAACCGTTTGAAATTTATCTTCGGCAGTACTTTATTTGCATGTGATTAACAATATTGCATTATTACTTCCTCTCTCTGTTGGATCGCCTTTCTTTGGAACAGACACAAATATGGGTCTCTTGCAGTCACTTCGCCAGGTAGCTGTCTTCCACGTTTCTTGGAATAGACGAGTGTGCACTTCCAGTGCTGCATTAGTTTCTCGAGGCATTTCACTGTGGATTCTGTCAATCCATGGAGCCTTGCTTCTTACCAGTGTTCCAGGCAGTGTAGATTTCACTGCTTCCTTCAATACCTTTAGTTCTGGCAGCTCCCTATCAGTGCACTTCTGCAACTATTGGATGATCTTAAGCAAAATTTTACTTGAGGGTGATATCAATGATATTGCTATAAAACTCCAGTATTCTGTTGGATCCCCTTTCTTTGGAATTGGTTCAAATACAGAGTTCTTTTTGGTTTCAAAATTTCCTGGCATAGACAAGTAAGTGCTCCTTCAGTTGTTGAAACATTTCAGTTGGTATTCCATCAACTGGAGCCTTGTTTTGGACTAATGCTTTCAGTGTAGCTTGAACTTCTTCCTTCAGTACATTGGTTCTTACTCGTGTGCTGTCTCCCTACTGGGGACAAACTCAGGAAATCACGAGCTGAAGATAAAGTGCCTGACTAAATCTCAATGGAAATGTGTGACCTAATGGAACCATCTATTTCTAGATCTCTCTCCTACCTATCCCACATTTCATACCATATTCAAAAAGTGTCATGTTTCACAAATTAAAAAATATTGGAGTTGACTTTCACCTTAGATATAGGCCACTTATTAATCAATTTCCTACTTTGCTTCACAGACCATTAAAGACTTTAGGGTCCTTTCCCTAAACTTATGAATATTAACAAGGAGAAACTGGAGGAAGGAGAGTGGCTGGATTTTCTAGTTCCAATCTTTCCTCTCCAAGCAGTTATATTTTGATATATTGTATGTGTTGGGCTTTCATGCAGATTTTGTTTAAGTAAGGGTTCCACTGTTGACACCAGTTTGAAATCTCTGAGACTAAGGCCCGAAGAGGTTAAATAACCTGTCCAAGCAAACTGGACCAAGAAGCAGACTAGCTTAGGCAGTTGCTGTACCAACAAGAATAAACTAAAAGCAAAAGCAAAACAGCCAACGCAGTGGCCTTTTCTAGATCTTATGCGTTTCAGAGTAGAAGTGTGCTTGATAGTGTTTTGGTACCTGTGGCACCTTTCAGAAGCAGATCATGAGATCTTTCTTCCATGATGCTTCTGAGTGTGGAGTGTGATGACTTCAAGAGGAACACCTAGGGTCAAACACAGGTCAGGAAACTGCCTTCAAAGGGAATGAAACCAGGGAACTCCCCATTTTTGTTTCGATGATTAGCGTAAAACAAAACAAAAACAAACCATCCGCAACAACAAAACATTCCCTGCCACAAAGTCAATTCCGACGCAGTGACCCTGTAGGAAAGAGTAGAATTGCTTCCTAGGATTTCTGAGACCTTGAATCTTCACAAGAGTAGAATCTCATCTTTGAACTGTGGGGTGACTAGTAGGTTCAAGCTGCTGACTGTGGCTAGCAGCTTATTGTGCATCCTACTATACGACTAGGGCTCTTTGCTGACAAGGGTGTATATGGTATATTTAATTTCTCTCTCTTTCCCAACATCTAGGGCTCAGCCTTTCTCTTACACAGTAGGAAACATACACAGACTGGCTTTGAAGACGCATTAAAATTTTCACCTGCCTCTGGCATTCTAATGAGTCCTTCTGGCTGGGTGCCCTCACAAGCTTGGCCAGCTCGTGGCTGAGTCAGAGTGAGGAATAGTCTCTAGACCCCCTACTCCATTGCCCTTTTCTCTCATTTACACATAAGCCAGGAAAATGATGCTTACCAATAAACGAGAGACATACAAAAGGAACTTGTCTTTACCCAGTGCTGTTGTCTTTTTTCAAATAAATCAAGAATATAGTTCTCTTTCTTTCAGCTGTTATGAGACTTGCTGATGTAGTGTGTATAATGTAAAACAAAATTGTATTAATAAGATATTACTAATATTAATCAATATGAAATGCAATAGTGTTCTGGGGTGAGGGAGTCAGGAAAGAACAGTGCAAATTCCTCTGGGAACTGCAAGACCAGACACTAACCCATGCTTCTTGCTAAATACGCAACCTAGAAACGGTCCCCCAAAGGGCAGTAAAGCATACAACTATAATGTTTGTGCGAGATTAGAATTGTGGCTTGGAAAACTCTAGCACATCTCTTCAATCATGAAAACAGTGAGAAATGTTAAATTTCATATAATTATCTAGTCAGAGTGGGAGCTGCCTCACATGCGGTGTTCTTTGCTGTAACTGCTGAAAAGGGGCAGGGTTCATATATACCTAGTGTCAGGCCATATTCTAATTGAGCTTCCTAATGTGTCTGACAGATGGAAAATAGTTCATTTTGACCCTGAGTGTCTTATCTTTGGTTCCCATAACCTAATAACATGAGATTATTACTTTTGTATTTTATCCAGGTCTGTAATAAAAGCCCAGCCCCAAGGATAGCAATCATAAAACGTGTGTGTACATTTTTTCTTTTTCCATTTGGCTATAAGGAACTCATAGTTATAGGCATTCTCTCATTAAGCCAAGAGAACCTGGTTACATTATTTCATTTTGTAAATTGAGACATTGAGTTACTAGGGAGTTAAGCAATGTCTCTGAGCTCATGTAAGCTGAGGGTAGAACTGGAAATCAAGCCAATGGTCCCAATTTTCAGGGCTTTACAATCTTTCAGAAAGCATGGAATCCTTTTCTTCATTTTTTCCAAAGTTTAAATCTAACTCTGCAGAGTCTCAGAGCCACATACCTTTCCCATGTGTAATTTTTCTTGTGTATCAGTTACTACTCATTAGAAATAGCAAGCTCCAGCTCACACCATTGCAGTAAAAATGATTTTTTGGTGGTTTGCAAATAGTTACTGTAGTAACTTAAATTATTGTGGTAGTGTAGAAAGCTACAGTAACCAATGGAAACCAAAACCAAAGCAGCAATCCCAGTCAAGACCCAAACCAAGTCAAAGAAACCAGCACATGATCATTGAGGCCACATGCCACCAGTGAACTGATGAATGTCACTCTGAAGAGCCACCACTTGTTTGTCAGGTTGTTGTTCTGCAGCTGCTTCTGTGTGGCTTTGATGCTGGACGTTGTTATGTCACTGATATTTCCAACACCGCCAGGGTCACCCAGGGTGATAGGAGTCACCAGAGCTTCCAGATTTGGAACAGACTATGAAGAAGGATTTGGGTGTCCACTTCTGAGAAATTTAGCCATTGTAAACCTTATGGAAAACATTGAAATATTGCCAGATACTGAAAACCTCATGACCAGAAGCAGAATATTATCAGAGAAAGTGCCAGAAGATGAGAACTTCAGACTGAGAAAGAGCTGCCTTCCCAAAGTAGAGTTGACTATATGTAATACATTCAGCAATCGAACACTGTCAGGAACTGCATAATCCACCCCTAACATCTTGTGGGAACTTGGGGCGTAACACAAAGATGAAACTGAGGACAGCTTTTCATCCTTTGGTTGTTCGATACTTTTCTCGTGTGTTACATGTTTTTTACAGAAGTAACAATATGTTACATGTTTTTTACTGAAGTAACAAAGACAAGGGGGTACAAATACAGAATTTCATCAAAGTATACCGAGTTTTATGAAATCAATAAAAATATTGGCATAGTTGTCTAATTTTTAATTCGTGTGGACAGAAAGAGTCTACGATGGGTGCTTAGAATCCACTGTTGGCAGAAACGTGGGTGAAGGGAGACATTGGCCAGTGTAAGATAAAGGGCTTAAGTGGAGAGCAAATGCTTTGAAAATGATGAGGGCAATGGATATACAGATGTGCTTTACACAATTGATGTATGTATGGATTGTGATAAGAGTATGAGCCCCTAATAAAACGTTAAAAAAAAAGAAGCCACATGAAGCTACCCTGAATGCAGAAAGAGCCCTGGGAACTGGAAGAATCATGTGGAGACCCCTGCCAGCACTGAGATGCTTACAACGCCACTGGATCCACAAGACCTCCCAGCCACAGGCCTGAGATCTTCCTGCATTCGGCATCATAGCGTGCTGGCATGAGACTGAAGAGGAATTTATAGATTGGTATTGGACGTATGGGATAATATCAGACTTATGAACTTGATCTGGACTGGGTTGGAATGTTTCTCAATATTCAACTGCTCTTATATATCAAGCTCTTTCTTATTAAAAAAAGATGACAAAATACGTTATAAATCATCATGCGTTCATGAGGGAAGGGGGAATGGGGAGGGAGGAGAAAAATGAGCTGATACCAAGGGCTCAAGTAGAAAGCAAATATTTTGAGAATGATGATAACAAATGTACAAATGTGCTTGACACAATGTATGTATGGATTGTGATAAGAGTTATATGAGCCCCCAATAAAATGATTGAATTAAAAAAATAGAATCCACTGTTGGGCAGATGAATGTTAAAAAGAGTAAGAAGTGTAAATTTGTGATTTCTGCATTCTAAATTGTGATTCACCTTAGAGAGAACTTGATATCTTAACAATTGGTTAAAAATTTAGGTACTGTTCTGCTGTACTGGTATGAACCAGCTCAATCCCATGACTGCCGATAAAGTTGCTATGAGTCGGAATAGATTCTAGGCAGTGAGTGTGTGAGAATATACAGCCTCCTCCCCATGGCCTTTCAGAGTCAGGAAAAAGCATTAGGGAATTGTTTCATCTTAGAGATCTCAAGAAAATGGATTGAATCATGTTCCTTGTTGATTCACTCTGCTTCTTTGTTCCAACTCTTCCCTCTTTCTGTGGCCACTCCCTTTTTGTCTCCTTTACAAGTTTTTTCTTTCTTTTTTCCTTTCCTCCACACCATCTGTTATACTCTGTTAGTCCTCGGAGCTCTGTCAGAGTTCTGTGTCTCCCCACCGCTGACATGCTGTCCCCAGGTGATTTTATTATCCCAAAGGCTTCAGTTCCCAGAAATGGAGCAATACCAAATCAGCATCAACAGTCTGTGCGTCTTGTGTTCCCATGACTGTACCTCAAGCCCTTCCAATTTGACGTGTCATAAAGTGAATTCTTCATGCTTTTCATCAATCACTTTCTATGCCCACTGTGTTAGACTGCATTTTCTAGAGAAACCTCACCAATGACATTCATTTGAGGGGGGGGGGGGGTGCCACCAAAACCCAGAACTTTTTTTCTTAAAGCTATGCATTTAAAATTTTTTTTATAATCCAACCTTATTACCTTCAAAATACTCTCCATTATGCTTAAATATATTGGTCAAATCTGTTATTCCATTCTTGGAAACATTTTTCGAACTCATCTGTTTGGATGGCTGACAGCACTTCCCCTGTTCTTTTTCTTCACCTCTTCTACGCTGTCAAATTGCTGCCTTTCATGTCCCTCTTCATTAATAGAAACAAAAAGAAGTCACACAGAGTGAGTTCAGGTGAGTAAGGTGCGTGGGACAAGAGACACATGCCCAAAACTGGGCTACTGAGATGACTGCGTGAATAGGTGCATTCTCTGGTGGCAAAACCAGTCCCCCCTCTGCCACATATCAGGCCTCTTGTCGTACATACACTGTTATGCAATCTTTTCAGAACCTGTAAATAGACAGCTTGATTAACAGTCTGACCTGGTGGAACAAACTCCGAATGCACTAACTCCCTCACATCAAAAAACAAAACAAAAAAAGAAATGAGCACTGGTTGTTTTGGGTTTTTTTTTTGTGTGTGGGGGGTGCCCCTTGTATATTTATAAAAAAGAACTTTATATCAAGAAATAATTTTGTATCAAGAAAGTAACCCAGGTCAGTCCATGGATCCGATGCTAGCTGGAGCCCCTTCAGACTCATGCAGCTGCCAGTTCATGAAGCAGGAAAGTGAAGCAGGAAGCTGGGATATCACAGGCTGGTGATATCTTGTGGCTCCACAATATGTTTTTTTGTTTATTTGTTTTGGGTCTTCTGATGCCTGTTTATTGATCCTGTCGACACCTCATGACCACACAGGCTGGTGTGCTTCTTCCATGTGGGCTTGTTGCTTTCCTGCTACATGTTCACTTGTTTAAGCCTTTAAGACCCAGATGCAATGTCTTTTGATAGCCAGGCACCATCCACTTTCTTCACCACATTTGCTTATGGACCTATTTTGTCTTCAGTGATTCTGTAGGGAGGTTGAGCATTATAGAACACCAGGTTGTTAGAACAAAGTGTTCTTGCATTGAGGGAGGGCTTGAGCAGACGCCCATAGTTCATCCACTACCTCAGTGTACTGTCATATAAACACATGTACATAGGCTCAAACCTCTATTTTTATGAATTAATGTATTTGCATATATACACACCTATGCTTCTACCTCTATCCATAGCTTTGCTTCCTAGATTTTTCCTCTGTTTCATTTTACCTTCCCCTTACCCCAACATCACGCTCATGGAACAGAGACCCAAAACCCATCTGTACACAATGGGACATCCCCTCACAAAAGGGTCACAGGGAAGGATGAATCAACTAGGGCACAGTATAGCACTGATGAAACATACAATATTCTTCTGGTTCCTTGAGGCTTCCTCACCCCCAATATGACCACAGTCCTACCTTTCACTGCAGCCTAGACCAGAGCATGTGCACAGGTACAGATAAGAGATAAGTGCTTATGACACACGGAATCAGAAACAGGAATGGGAGTAGTCATACCAGGACAGTAGGGGCATGGTGGGGAGGGGAGGGGAGGAAGGGGGAACTGATTATGATGATTGACACATAATACCCAACGTCCCCAGGGGGACAAACAACAGAAATCATGGGGATAGGGAGACAGTGGGTGGTGTAAGATATGAAAATAATCTTATAATTTGTCAAGGGGTCAGGAGTATGGGGAGGGGAAGGGAGGGAAAATAGAGGAGTTGATATCATGAGCTCAATAGAAAGTAAATGCTTAGAACACAATGATGGCAACATATGTACAAATATGCTTGATATATATGGATTGTTATAAGAACTGTAAGAGCCCCCAATAAAATGATTTCTTAATAATAATAATAATAAAACATCTTGTGGATCCAAGGTCTATGGGAACGTGGTAGGGTGCTGATGGTACCACATGGGCTGCAGACCACATAGGCCCTCCACCCCAGCCCTGGAGCCAGATTCAGAATCCAAGCAAACGGGAAGGTGAAGGCAGCAAGAGAGAGTGCAGTTATCCTCAGCATTTCAATGTTCAAAAGGCCACACTCTCAGGGAGGCATCATTAGTTACACTGTGATGGAGAGGTTTGACTCCACCCCTGCCTCCTGAAGGGTACACCAAGTTGAAATAGAATCTACGTTCACCTTCACCCCTACGCCAGAAATCGAGTCCCTATCACGTTAAAGGGCATCACCACCCACCTCATTTTATCGCTTAAAACTGGGTGCCAACCAGAACTCTTCCTTCTTCTTTACCTGCCACATCAAATGAAGTACAAGGTCCTGTCCATTTTATGAACTAAATATCTTTTCTTCTCACTCTTTACTGTTAACATTTCAGTCTAAGCTCTAGTCTTGCACTCTGCCTGCTCCAGCTTTCTCCACACACCCAACACACGAGCACGCGGTAGAGAGGGTGGCCACCAGGATCTAGGGGTTCTTGGTTCCATAATCGTTTAAGGATTCATCTTTCTTCTCTATTAAAATGAGAGTAAATAATAACTTGTATTCTAGAATTTAGGGTTCATCCAGGTGACTTCTGAAAGTCTCTTCTAATTTTAAGATCTGAGATTCTGTGCACTCAAATGCATTAAGAGATTGAGCTCAAAATGATATGAACATAAATATAATAAGATAAACAGAACCACTAGGAAACCAGTTATGATGGTTTTTGGGATTGATATTTTCAAGCTTTTGGCCTATATTTTGAATGCTCTGTTTTTGTTTTGTTTTTTGTAACTTCCCATCTAAGATTATCTGCCACCCAAATAAAAAAAAATGACTCAAATTTAGTTTCTCAGGCTCTGTTGGAGCTGAGATCACAGCCAAGTGGCCTCAATCTTGGTGCCCAAACACACCCTCCCTGATGTTTAAGTTTGGGAAGGTGATAGGAAGAAAGAAAGGCCATTCTGGCACGACGGCAAAAGAGACATTCATCTTTTATAAAAGCCTGTTGACAAGAGCCCTACCTAATGTGAGCTCTGCTAGGCGAACCTGTGATGGTGGCAGTGACAGCAGACTCTTTATTGGAAGTCTGACGGTTTAATTTGGACATTATTTATGGCTTCATCACCTCCAGGCCTGTTTCTCTGACCTTCCCAGAGATTGTGTAAGCTACCTGATATTGTTTAATAAATTACATCTTTGTTTAAACAAACGATGGCACCTTCTGCTGTTTGTGGTCATGAATCCTCAGCAGTGTGCACTTCCTGATCCTCTTCAAGTGTTAGTTGGACCATCGTTTTCTCCAGGACATCTTCATTAACTGGACGAAATGAAATCCCCTGGCTGTGTGCTCTTGGTGTAGATTGCACTTTTCTGCTAACATTTGTCATCTTTGTGTAAGCGTTCTAGATTAGTTGATTGTCTCCTCTGCTACACTGTAAGCTTTTTTGAGGACAGGCTTTATGTCTGCCTGGGCCTTTATCTATTAAGCCCAAACCAAAATATATGCCACTGAGTCACTTCTGACTTCGTGTGGCCCTATGGACAGAGTAGGAGCCATATTGGTGCAGTGGATAAGCATTGGGCTGCAATCTGCAAGGTCTGTAGTTCTAAACCACCAGCTGCTCTTTGGGAGAAAGAGGTGGATTTCTATTCCTGTAAATGGTTACAGTCTCAAAAACTCAAAAGGGCAGTTCTACCCTGACCTACAGTGATAGACAGGGTAGAACTGCCTCTGTGGGGTTTTGTCCACAGAATGGCTGGTGGATTTCATATGTTTACCTTATGGTTAGCAGCCCAACATACAACCTACTGTGCCACCCAGCTTCTTCTTATCTCTAGCACTCAAATATGACTCTGTGCACATCAGAACAAAGTACTGTCTAGTTCTGAGCCCTCTCACAATCATTGCTATGTTTCAGCCCGTTGTTTCAGCTATATGTCAATCTACCTTATTGAGGGTCTTCATCTGATTCACTGACCCTACACATCACCAAGCATGAGGTTCTTCTCCAAGGACTGGTCCCTTCTGATAACGTGCCCAAATCACCTGAGACAAAGTAGGCGTAATCCTTATGGAAGGCTGTATTCTTTGATCTTCATCAGTAAGTGCTTTACGTCTTCTTTGCACTTAATGCAAAGAACAAGGTTGTGTCTTCCGCATGGTTAATGAGCCCTTCTCCAATTCTCCTGTGGTGGTCTTCTTTTCTAGTCCCGTTTCTCAGAATATTTGCTGAGCATACAGATTGAGGAAGCACAGCGAAAGGATTCAACCCTGAGGCACACCTTTCCTGACGTTAAACCAAGTCGTATCCTCCTGTTCTGTTTGAATGATCGCTTCTTGGTCTATGTGCACATGAAGTGTTCTGGAATTCTGATGCTTCATGCCAGCCATAATTTAGTATGCTCTACATCGTTGATGTCTTTGCATAGTCAATAAAACCCAGGTAAGGGTCTGTCTGATATTCTTTACTTTCCGTCACGCTCCATCTGACACAGCAATGATATCCTTTGTTCTAGGTCCTTCTATGAATATGCTTTACATTTCAGGGAGTTTCTTGTCAATGTACTCCTAAAATGGGTTTTGAATTATCTTCAGAAAAAAATGACTTGCATTGGATAATAATGATATTGTTCAATAATTTCTACATTCTGTTTGATCACCTTTTTGAAGTAGTCACAATTAAGAATCTTTTCGAGTTGTCTGGCTAGTTTTGTCTTCTAAATTTCTTGACATTTAAGTGACTGCTTCTAGGATTTCAGGCACTTGCTAAAACATCTCAATGAGTGAGTAGTCTTTCAATTCCAAGGGCTTTTTTATTGGAGAATATCCTCAGGGTCAGTTGGACTTCTTCCTTCAATGCCATTGGTTCTTGAACGTATGATCCCTCTTGAAATGGTTCTGACAAGGTTGTTTTTGTTTGTTTGGTTTTTGTAAAATGATTGTTTTCCTTTCATCTTCCCTTGATACTTCTTTCATCAATCAATATCTTGTCCATAGAATCCTTCAATTTTTAAACTTGAAGTTTGAACTTCTTTCATCAGTCTTGAACTTGAGAAGGTTTAGTCCTTCTCGCATCCTAACACGAGCTCTTTCCACATTTCATTATAATACTTTACTTTGTCTTCTTGAGCTACCCTTTGACATTTTCTTCTCAACTCTTTCAGTTTATCATTTCTTCCTTTTGCTTTAGCCACTCTATGATCAAGAGCAAGTTTCAGAGTCTCTTCTGACATCGAGTTTAGCTTTTTCTTTCTTTCCTGCCATTTTAAGCACATTTTTACTTTACTAATGCATGACACTCTCTCTGCCATTCCACAGCCCATCAGGTCTCTGTCATTGGTGCTCAATGAGTCAAATATCTTCTTCAGATGGTCTTCAGATTCAGGTGGGATATTGGGCAAATCCACCACACAACGCCTCCTTAAAGTGTTAAAGAGTAAGGATGTTACTATGCAGACTAAGGTATACTTGACCCCAGCCATGGTATTTTCAATCACCTCATATGCATGTGAAAGGTGACAATGAAAAAGGAATACTGAAGAAGAATGGATGCATTTGAAATATGGTGTTGGTGAAGCATTTTGGAAGTACCATGGACTGCCAGGAGAACAGACAAATCTGTCTTGGAGGAAGTGTGTCCAGATGCTCCTTAGAAGGTCGGCTGGTGAGACTTTGGACATGTCATCAGGAAAGACCAGCTCCTGGGAAAGGACATCATGCTTGTTCAAGTAGAAGATCAGTGAAAACGAAAAAGACTCTAAAGGAGATAGACTGACAGTGAGTCACTATGAGTTGGGAAGGACGTGACAGCACCGAAAGCAGCATATTTGAGGTTGTACTTTGACTCTCATGGACCTGATTTAATTTTTAACTTGAACTGTATATGAGCAATTGCTGCTTTGTTTCACAGTTAGACTCAGTCTTTGTTCTTACTGATAATATTCATAATATTGACTAACAATATTGTCTTTTTTCAAGTAGGTAGTCAATTTGATTCTTGTGTGCTCTATCCAGTGAGACCACATGTATTGTCTCCATTTATGCTGCATAGTGTCTCTAATTTATGCAGTTGAAAACTGATATTTGTAATCCCTAAGTCAATGGTCTTGCAAAATTCTATCATGCATTCTCCTGCTGCATTCTTATCACCAAAGCCATATTTTCTAACTAATGATCTTTCTTTGTTTTCAACTTTCTTCTTCCAATCACTAGCAATGATCATTATAGTTCAATTGCATATTTGATCAATTTCAGACCACAGAAGTTGGTAGAATTCTTCACTTTACATCCTTAGCAACCAGTGGGTAAATTTGATTAATTATGACATCAACCAGCTCTCCTTGTGTTGCTGTTGCTAGGTGCCTTGGATCACTTCTGACTCAGAGCAACAGAATGAAACCCTCTGGCTTGCGCCATCCAGGGTTGCTCTCCTGTTTGAGCTCATTGTTGCAGCCGCTGTCTGTCAGTCCATCTTGCCAATGGCTTTCTTCTTTTCGCTGCTCCTCTACTTTCCCAAGCACGATGTCCTTCTCCAGCGACGGGTCTCTCCTGACCACACAGTCTCACCATCCTGGCCTCTAAGGAGTTTGCTGGCTGGACTTCCTCTAAGACAGATGGGTCTGTTCTTTTGGCAGCCCTTGGCACTTTCAATATTCTGTGTCAGCTCCATCATTCAGATGCATTGAGTCTTCACTGGTCTTCCTTGTACAATGTCCAACTTTCACATGCATGTGAGATGATTGAAAACACCATGGCTTGGTATTTTCTTTAGTATATTTAGTTCTCAAATCAACGTCCTTGTAAGTATATGGGTATTATTCTATCGTGGATAGCATTGTACTTTAGAATAGGTCTTGAAATGTTCTTTTTCACAATGAATGTGATACAATTCTCCTTTATCTGTCATCTGGTGCAGTAACTATATGATTATCTGATTCAAATTGGTCAATAACAGTCCATTGCACTTCACCAAAGCTTAGAATACCAATCAGTCAAATACCAGCAGGGTCGCCCATCATGAGTCGTCATAATAGTTTTGACTTTGTATAAAATTGTATCAACAGTAACATGAGGTCTAACTTAAAATGGCGTGTAACGATATTGGGAGAAAGGGAGAAAAGAGAAGTCGTGGCTGATGTAAGAAGGGTGTAGTGAGAAACTAATAGATAGGGGCTGATGTGGATAAAATAGTGTACAAGCATCTGGGGAATGCGGAAGGCACCTGTGTGGGGAGAGTGTTTGGGAGTTTTCCTTTAGGGAGTAGCTGGATTGATTGGGTGAAGTAGGCCAGAAGACTGCTGCTTGTCCCAATCTTTTTGGAGATAAGGACATTTTATTTCTAAAAGCATATGCATATATCAAGTGAATATAATAAAATAACTACAATATTTCCTGATTGAATCTAGTTATTACCTCTCCTTTCAGGACTTGGTCATGATATTCAAGTAGGTAATGGGGGCATTGATAATTGTGTTATGATGAAATCTGCTTAATTTACTACCAAAGCATCCAAAGTAGAGGTTGATTGTAGAAATGGCTTGATTATATATGTCTCTCCCCATCCCTTCCCCTCAGCTTTCTGAGAAAAAAGTCACTGGGGGAGAAGTCATGAAGTCATTTATTCAACAATATTCATTCAACAAACTCATATGGAACATCATTTGTGTGTTTGGCACTGGGCAGGTCATTGGAGTTATAAAGAATGAGAGGTGTGTCGTGTCCTGAAAGTGCACAGGGAGCCATGTCTACTGGGGCCCTAGGATGGTGAGAAAAAGAGAAAACACCCGCCCTGCTGCTACGTGGGCCTTGACTCTAAGCCTCGGGACTCCTGAGAGAATAGCACAACCTGTGCTCCATCCAGCCTTCACCTCTCCTTTCAGTGACATGGCTGTGGACGTACAGGTACAGCCAGAAAAGCAGACTTACTACCTGAAGGAATTAGCTGACAGTCTAAGGAATCTGATCTCCTATCAGCGAGGAACTTGGACAAATGGTTTAACTCTGTATCACAGAGGGTTACTGAGAACAAAGTCCAGTTAAGAGACAGACTCAGCTGGGCTGGCAGTTTTGCCAGTGCAGGTTGTGTAATCTGAGGTGAATCTTTTCTACACTGGTTCTTATTTTTTGTTTGATGAATACTTACAAATATTGTCATTGTAGTCAAATTAAATCTCCAATTTGAGGAGATTAAAGATTCAAAATGAAATAGAACAAACTGGTAAATTTAAAATGCATCCCTCCCTGGGAGAGGGACAGCAGAGAAGGGGGGAAGGGAGACTCCGGATAGGGCAAGATATGACAAAATAACGATGTATAAATTACCAAGGGCATATGAGGGAGGGGGGAATGGGGAGGGAGGGGGGAAAAGAAAAGAGGACCTGATGCAAGGGGCTTAAGTGGAGAGCAAATGCCTTGAGAATGATTGGGGCAGGGAATGTATGGATGTGCTTTATACAATTGATGTATGTATATGTATGGATTGTGGTAAGAGTTGTATGAGTCCCTAATAAAATGTAAAAGAAGAAAAGAGAAAAATGATTAGGGCAAAGACTGTACAGATGTGCTTTATACAATTGATGTATGTATATGTATGAACTGTGAAAAGAATTGTATGAGCCCCAATAAATTGTTAAAAAAAATGCATCCCTGTGTTCAATTGCTAATCAAAAGTCTGGAAGTTCAAGGGCACCTTGTGCAGCCTTGCAACAATAGCCTGGTGATTCTTTCCTACCCAAATTGAGCTCTTAAAAAACACTATGCTCAGCCTTCATTTGGGTTTCAGTAATTCCTCTTGGTTATATTACCCTTGATCATTATAATGGGATAAGAGGAAAGTAAGAGGAAATAGGATGGAGCTAGGAGGCAAAGGCATTTATAGAGGTCTAAATAAAGGCATGTACATATGTAAATATATTTATATATGAATATTGGGAAATAGATCTATGTGCATATATTTATAGGTTTAATATTAAGGCAGCAGATGGACATTGGACCTCCACTCAAGTATTTACTCAATGCAAGAACACTTTGTTCTATTGGATTGGCATTCCATGATGCACACCTTCCCAACAGTCACTGAAGATAAATGTGTGCATAAGCAAATGTGGTGAAGAAAGCTGATGGTTCCCAGCTATCAAAAGATATAGTGTCTGGGGTCTTAAAGATTTGCGGGTAAACATGCAGTCATCTAGCTCAGAAGCATCAAAACCCACATGGAAGAAACACATCAGCCTGTGTGACCATGAGGTGTAAAAGAAACCAGGTATCAGACATCAAAGAACAAAAAATCATATAATTGTGAATGAGGGGGAGTGCAAGGTGGGGACCCAAAGCCCATCTGTAGGCAAAGCCCTTATGGAAGGGTTCCCGGGGAGGAGAAGCACCAGTCAGGGTGTAGTGTGGCAATGATGAAACATGCAACCTTCCTTTAGTTCCTAAATGCTTCCTTCCTCCCGCCCCCACTATCATGATCCAAATTCTACCTTACAAATCTGGCTAGAACAGAGGATGTACGCTGATACAGACAGGAACTGGAAACACAGGGAAGCCAGCGTGGATGATCCCTTCAGGGCCAATGGTGAGAGTGGGGATACCGGGAGGGTGGGATGGAAAGGGGGAACCAATTACAAGGATCTACATGTGACCTCCTCCCTGGGGGATGGACAACAGAAAAGTGAGTTAAGGGAGATATCGGACAGTGTAAGATATGACAAAATGATAATTTATAAATTGTCAAGGATTCATGAGGGAGGGGGAAAATAAGGAGTTGATGCCAAGGGCTTAAGTAGAGAGCAAATGTTTTGAGAATGATGAGGGCAACAAATGTACAAATGTGCTTTACACAATTGATGTATGTATGGATTGTGATAAAAGTTGTATGGACCCCCAATAAAATGATTTAAAAACAACACTATGAAGCATTCTTCTGATACACGTGGGGTCCCCATGCGTTACAGTGAATGTGATAGCAACTGGTGATACTACTGTGTAGGTGTGCTTCCCAGAGTCTTCGAAAGCATCCATAGTTTTTGTACTCTTAATTTTAACTCCCTGGCAGTCTAATTATGTCAGTAATTTTGAACCCAAAGCGGTACATTGTTTTGCATGAAATTTGTTGTTTTATATTGTAGGCCTGTAATTCTTAAGAAATCATTCATTTTAATCGGTCTAGTAGACATTCCAGGTAGGATAAACTGTAATACACAGTTACCATTTACCCTGAGTCACACTCGGGATCACCGCCAGAGAGGCTAAAGGTTTCCCTGAACAGACTTGTTACTCCCTGAGTAAAAGTACTCTAGTGATTGACATTTCTACCTGTCCATGGGCCCAATCTTATGCATATTTTAGAATACCATCTTCCCTTTGATGTTGACTCGCCTTTTTATTTTCCTTCCCACCTAGTCTAATGAGCAGCAAGATTGTTCCCAGTTCCACATCTCACATCGCAATCCACTCAGCAAAATGCTCCATCAGGCTCAGGCAGTTAACTGTCTGAATTGTCTGCTCAGATGCTAAATTGTAACAAAAGGAGATTTCACAATCTGATCCAGATTTGACAATGTACCAGGACATATTTAAATTTCATAGATATGACAGAGTCTACTCATTGAGAACCACTGACTTAACTTCACTGAGAAGGGAAGTATCATCTCTGACTCTGGAACAAGGGTTGTAGAGAAAGGTTCGCCACAGGACCATTCTCCTGCAGAACTTCCCTCGGGCAGGTATTAAGATCCCTCTGTTAATGAAGAAGGAAATGATGTTTAAAGAGATGGTTCCATTTGATAGGAACAGAACAGAGAAGGTTCTTTCTCTTCTTCCCTTTTCCACGTCTCTGTTTCAGCTTGCCATCCTGTGCATATTCATGGTAGATACCACTACTGGTCATTGGGAAACGACTGAGAGTCTGGTATCCTAGGAGGAAGGGAGAGTGGGCTCGTTATGACAGTTATCGGAGGAAGGTTTCCTCATCAGTTAGGCAGTGGGAAGCCATTACAGTTACAGTCCTCAAGGCTGCAAACCTTCAGCTGGTTGGTAACAGTCATACTAAATGCAGATGGCATATCAGTTTAATTGGAATTTTTATGTGGTAAGTTTCTGGGGGTTTTTGCTGGCTGGTTTTCCTAACGTTCATTGCCAGGGCTTTCTTTTAGCTCCTCTTAGTCTGGAAGCTCCCTTGAAACCTGTCCACCTACAGTGACTGTGTTGGTATTTGAAATACTGCTAGTACGACTTCCAGCAACACTGAAGTGAAAATGGCGAAGCAACCCTATCAACGTCTTAAATGTCACCTCTACGCTGGGGCTCTCTAGGAATTACTTGCATAAAAGATTGGTGATTGCCTTTAGGGTATTGATACTGAAACCATTATCTAGGACATCCTGAAAGTAGCCCTTTGTGTGTGTTTGTTGGTGCCTGGATGAGGGGCACGCCCCTCAAACTGGAATTGTGCTGGGTGGAGCAGAGCTTGTATGGTATGCATTTGTCCCACTAGGTGAGCAACAAGCCACTTGCAAGCAACTTGCTCTCAGTTAGTGCACCTATTGAAGATACTCTGGTCATAGTGAATTTTTTCATAAAAGCAGTTTTGCTCAAACCTTGTTTTTTGTGATGGCTGATTTAAGAGAACAGCATGAAGCAGTGAGATTTTGTTTCCTGCTCGGGAAAAATGCCACAGAAACTGTTGTGATGGTGAACACAGCTTAGCAGAACAGCGCTATGGGGGAATCTCAAGGGTATAAGTGGCTTCTCATTTCAAAACAGGTGAAATGTTGACTAATGACAAACCTCATTCCAGACATCTGTCAACTTCCCGAGTGGATGACAAGGTTGACTTGTAGTGCATTTGGAGTTCCTTCCATCAGGTCGGACTGTTCGTCAAGCTTTTTATTTAGAGCAGTGGTTCTCAACCTGTGGGTCACGCACCTTTGGGGGTCAAACGACCCATTCCCAGGAGTCACCAATTCATAACAGTAGCAAAGTTACAGATATGAAGTAGCAAGGAAAATAATTTTATGGTCACCACAACATGAGGAACTGTATTGAAGGGTCGTGACATTAGGAAGTTTGAGAACCACTGATTCAGAGGTTCTGAAAAGTTTGTGTAACAGTGTGCAACAAAAAAGACCTGATTTGTGGCAGACAGGGCATTGGTTTTACCACCACGACAGTGCACCTGCTCACGCAGCCATCTCAAGGGCTCCTGTTTTTGGCAAAAAACAGCATGGCTCTCTTGCCCCAGGAAACTTATTCACCTGACATGCACCATGTGACTTCATTTTGTTTACACAAATGAAGAGGGACATGAAAGGACAGCGATTTGATGCCAGTGAAGAGATGAAGAAAAAAATGAGGGAGGTGCTGTCAGCCATCCAAACAGATGAGTTTGAAAAATGTTTCCAAAAATGGAATAATAGATTTGACAAATGTGTTAAGTGTAATGGAGAGTGCTTTGAAGGTGATAAGGTTGTTTTGGAAAAGTAAATTAGTTAAAAACTTAAAATTCAGGTTTTGGCGAGGTACCCCCTCCAATATATTGGGGAGCTTGGAAGCCATTAGAAATTAACACTCTACTCTCTTGTTTAATGGCACCACTATCAAAACATTGATATGATTTATGAGTCTGGAAATCAGCCTCTCTTTTACTTTGTTATTCTTTTTCACTCTCATTCAATCTATCTATCCAATCTTATTAACCTGAGTTAAATTTCTTCTTCTACTGTTACGTGTTTAGGTCCCAGAGTCAAGACAGAGACCCTAGCCAGGCCTTAGTATTAATAGTTTTACTATTTCTTAGACCTTCTCAGCAGTGCACTGAAATACTCACTGAGGATTGTCACTGACATTGATTTCTCTCAAATACATTAGGGTTCCTTTTCTTCTAGTGAGGTTAAATATTGTCTTGTTGGTTATATATATTGTGCTCACTTTCTCTGTTCTTGTCCTTTTCTTAGTTTCAAAACATGAAGTATTAATATTTTCACACGTTAAAAAATCATACATTCACAGTTTAAGTTTTGTTTTAAAAACATTATTTTAATTTGGTTTCTTTAATTTCAAGTGATCGGTTGCGCGTCCTTGCTGCTCTGCATTGTTTCTGGCTCACAGTGACCCCATGTACAACAGAACAAAATATTGTTTGACCTCGTGCCACCTTCAAGAAGGAAAGCACGCTTACCCGCACTGCTGCATTCACGGTATAGTCTCAATGCCGGCAACCTCGGGACGTCATTTTCTAGCACGATACCAGACAATGGTGGGTTGTGATTCATAGGGTTTCCACTGGCTAATTTTCATAAAGTGGATTTCCAGGGCTTTCTTTTCGTTTCCTTGAGCACGGAGGCTCCACTACAACCTGTCCACAGAGTGACCCTGTTGGTACTTGAAATAATGCTGGTACCGCTTCCAGCAGCACTCAAGCCACAACCGTGAAAATAGTGAAGTAACACTGTCAAAGCTTGAAATAGCACCCTTAGGTGGACTTTCTCTAGATATTATGTGCATAGGTTGCTGATTACTGTCTTTAGGGGATTGATACTGAAACCAATTTGAAATATTAGGATTTTAAAATATACTGATAATGATCAAACAACAGAGTTTAGAAAGGAAAATAGAAATTAAAAAATGTTAGCTACCTTTACCCTTCTCTCCTTATTCTATTCAGATCTTGGTATCAAATTTCCCCAGAGAATACTAGACTCTATAATATAGTATTTCTTTTTTTAAAATCATTTTATTGGGGGCTCATACAACTCTTATCACAATCCATACATACATCAATTTTATAAAGCACATTTGTACATTCATTACCCTCATCTTTCGCAAAACATTTGGTCTCCACTTAAGCCCCTGGCATCAGCTCCTCATTTTCCCCCCTCCCTCCTGGTCTCCCCTCCCTCATGAACCCTTGATAATTTATAAATTATTATTTTGTCATATCTTACACTGTCAGACATCTCCCTTCACCCAATTTTCTGTTGTCCATCCCCAAGGGAGGAGGTTATATGTAGGTCCTTATAATCAGCTCCCCCTCTCTACCCCATCCTCCCTCCACCCTCCCAGTATCGCCACTTTCAGCACTGGTCCTTAAGGGATCATCCACCCTGGATTCCCTGTGTTTCCAGTTCCTATCTGTACCAGTGTACATCCTCTGGTCTAGCCAGATTGGTAAGGTAGAATTGGGATCATGATAGTAGGGGGCAGAGGGAGGAAGCATTTAGGAACTACAGGAAAGTCCAGTGGTTTTGAACTGCTGATCTTGTGGTTAGCTCCCCAACATGTAACCTATATTATGTCACCAAGGCTCCAGTCTATAATTATATTATAATTATAATCAGAGTTCTATAATTATATTATAATTAGAGTTCTATAATTATATTAGAATTAGAATGGAGCCCGTGTGACATAATAGGTTACATGATCAGCGGTTCAAAACCACTGGCTGCTGCAAGGCAGAAAGATGAGGCTTTGCACTCTTTTAAAATTTAGTCTCAGAAAGCAACAGGGACAGTTCTACTTTGCATTATAGGGTCGTTACTAGTGGAAATCAGATGGCAGCAAGTTTTTTGTTTTGTAAGCAATTATTACAGAGTAAAATGGATAGTTCATTATTATCATCGTATCAAATATACCTAGTGCATGGAAGCACTGCGCATCTAGTCTCACACACGTGGGAGAAGGGAAGTGCTTGCGCCTCTCTTTATATTATTTAATTCATTAGAATCATAATGAGGCAAAGATAGAAGTTCCTTTCCCATGAAATTAAAAAAAAAAAAGACAGCAATTTTAGTCCCCGATCCGCTTTATGTAGATTTCCCTGCCTTGCCTTTCCAGTGTATTCCTTTGTTGTTGCTGGTGCTCTTGAGTGGACTCTGAGCCCAGCAGCTCTGTAGGAAACAAAACAACCTTCTCAGACGACAGACCGACTGCCGCCCATCCTGCCTCACCCTCACAGCACAGCTGTGTGGGCGTCCTGTATTGCAGCCTCTGTGCCAGTCCGTCTTGTTCAGAGGTTTCCTCTTTCGTTCATCCTCTACTTGACCAAACATGGTGTCCTCTTCCTAAGAACCTACCTGAAATACATGAGATGAGCCTCTCCCCCTAACTTCTAAGGAGAATTCCGGCTGGACTCCTATGGCAGATTTGTTCATTCTCCTTTAGAAGACATAAAGCTCCTAGTGAATGAAATATCAGCTGTCTGGAAATGCTCCTGGTTCTTGACATCCCGCAGTTCCCCTGTCAGGCTGGGAGACTTACTGGTTCTCAAAGGTGGGTCTGTGTTTTACTCAAGTCTTTGTCTGCTCTCTGTGGTTAAAGCAAGTCTGCACCACTTTCCATTCTCAGCCACCAACTATTTCTGGAGCTGCAGTGACAGTTTTATACAAGGAAAAATGTGTTCTGCCCATCTGTCAACCAGGGACATAATGTATCTAAACCATCTCCCCTGTCTCTTACTACATCATGCATGATGGAGACACAAAAGGCCGGGTTAGGCCTTTCCTGGGAGAATCGGTGTCAGCAGGTACTCATCCCGGTGTCCTGTTACCATGATAATGAGCATTAGGTGAGGCGCCACCAACAGACAGAAGAAGCACGTCTGCCAGCTGATGTGGTGTCTGAGCTTTCCTTTAGCCTCCAGATGGAAAGTTTGAGCCCACAGGGTGTCTCCTTTGTGTGAGTGCCTGACTCGGGGATCAGGGAAAGAAAGCCAGGAAGTGTGGACAAGTGAACTTGCCTTATAATGACTATAGGGTCCCGGACAAGTCACCTCACTTGATCAAAATAATCTCTAAATAAACACAATGGAATTGTGTTTAATTGCCATTTGTAACATCTTTTGTTTGTTTTTAAAATCATTTTATCGGTGGCTTGTACAACTCTTATGAGAATTCATACATATACATCCATTGTGTTGAGCACATTTGAACATTTGTTGCCATCATCATTTTCAAAATAGTTTCTTTCTACTTGAGCCCTTGGCATCAGCTCCTCATTTTCCCACTCCCCTCCTCCCCCTCCCTCCCTCATGAACCCTTGAGAATTTATAAATTATTATTATTTAGTCATGTCTTACACTGTCTGATATCTCCCTTCACCCACTTTTCTGTTGTCCATCCCCCAGGAGGGGGTTACATGTAGATCATTTTGATCGGTTCTCCTTCCTCCCCTACCTTCCCCTTACTATTCTGGTATCTCTACTCTCATTACTCGTCCTGAGGGGTTTATCAGTCCTGGATTCCCTATGTTTCCAGTTCTGATCTGTACCCTTGTACATCCTCTGGTCTAGCCAGATTTGTAAGGTAGAACTGGGGTCATGATAGTGGGGGAAAGGACGCATTAAAGAACTAGAGGAAAGTTGTATGTTTCTTTTGTGTGTGTGTGTGTGTGTATGTGTACTTTTTCATTTTGAAAACTCAAAAAAAGTGCAAGATGAATGAATTTTTGTAACTTTTTACACTTAAAAAAGTTAGTAAATATCAGTAAAATAGAATGATGAAATAAATGGGTAAACAAGTCTTTACAAGATAGCAGTTTATGAATTTATAAAGATTCTGTTATCACTATTATTTTGTCATTAAGTATTTTATAAGTCATATACCGGGTGTATATGACAACTTTTTCTGTCTTTTTTGAATGGGTAGGAGGTGGGGGCTCTTGGAAACCATTCTAGGAAGGCAGCTCCACTACAAGACAGCACACTCAGAGAATACACTTGCACAGCACTGACGTTTACAATCGAGGGATCTAGTTAGTCCACAACACCCTCTTGGGGTTTATACACACATTAGGAATATTGACTAAGAAAACATCTATTTTCTTTTATTTAATCAGAAATAAGATGAAGCTGCTGATAACATCTCACTAAAATATGGTTGATTCATTGCTGTCATATCATATGAAATTAAGAGAAATTAAAGATGAGTACTAGCTCACTCATCAAATTCAAGTTCTGGACAGTATTATTTAAAACAGTAGTAGTTTAGATAGCCAGTATATCTTTTCAGGGTCATTTTAATGAGTAATTTTACAAGGAGGGTTTTTAAAAATTCATGGAAAAAATAAACATAGAACATTTCCACAAACATTTGATGCTTTCTTGTATATGTCAACTAGAAAGTTGTATGTTTCATCATTGCTACCCTGCACCCTGACTGGCTCGTCTCCTCCCCATGACCTTTCTGTAAGGGGATGTCCAGTGGCCCACACATGGGTCTTGGGTCCCCAATCTGCACTCCCCCTGATTCACAATGATTTGATTTTTTGTTCTTTGATGCCTGATCCCTTCGACACCTCATGATCGCACAGGCTGGTGTGCTTCTTCCATGTGAGCTTTGTTGCTTCTGAGCTAGATGGCTGCTTGTTTATCTTCAAGCCTTTAAGACCCCAGACACTATCTCTTTTGATAGCCAGGCACCATCAGATTTCTTCACCACATTTGCTTATGAATTCACTTTGTCTTCAGCGATCATGTCGGGAAGGTGAGCATCATGGAATGCCAGTTTAATAGAAAAAAAATGCTCTTGTGTTGAGGGAGTACTTGAGTAAAGGCCAAATGTCCATTTACAACCTTAATAATAAACCTATTAAGGTATGCACATAGATATATTTCCTCATCCTCATATATAAATATATTTACATATGTGCATGCCTGTATTTATACCTCTATAAATGTCTTTTACCTCCTAGTTCCTTCCTGTTTTCTCTTACTTTCCTCTTGTCCCACTATCATGCTCAGTCTTCATTTGGGTTTCAGTAATTCCTCTCGGTTATATTGCCCTTGATGAAGCCCTACCAGGCCTCTTACATCCTCCTCACCATCAATTTTGGGTCACTTGCTGTTGTCTTATGCCTGGGGTTATTAACACCCACTTCCTTCCTCCCCCTCCCCCTCTTCCAAGTCCCCTCAGAACTGTTGGTCCCGTTGTTTTCTCCTCCAGATTGTTTATCCTGCTTATCATATCTAGATAGACCTGCAGAGATAATAGTATGCACAAAAAACAAGACAGAGCAAAACAAAGCAACAACAACAACAAACAACAAACAAAGAAAAGTCTGTAAATAGTTCAAGGTCTGTTTGTTGACCTTTAGGAGTGTTTTCTGGTCCAGTCTGATGGAGTGCCATGCCCTGGCCTCAAAGTCTATTTTCGGTATTCCCCGGGGACTTCGTTGCTCTGTTCCCCTTGCTGTTCTGTTGCACGCCCTTAGTGTTTCTCTTCAGTGTGGCGGAGTCAGATCAGGCACAATTCCCGCACTGCGTCTCCAGTGTTGTTCCCCATAGCACATGGGTCAGTGAAGGACGTCGTGATTGCTGTTTGCATTGTGTGCTTTAGAAGAGCCTGGCGCCATTTCCTAGAGAGTCAAAGAACACTGGGCTCTTTCTGGGAGACTCGTAGGAGCGCTTCTTCCAACTTCCTGCAGCAAATTGCAGTATGGAATTGGCTCACCGCTTTATCCTCTTATGACTTCACTCTCCCTAGTCAACCAACATTCTGTCATTTGGAGGGCAAGTTTGATGGTCCTCTCAAAGGATGCTGGCTGGATGGTGTGGACCTGCGAGGATGGTGTTGCACTGGGGGACCTCACAAAAAGGTATGATGGTGTGGCCCACGGCAGCCTGGGGCACTGCAGAGGGCATGCAGGGTGCCTGCTGCAATGGGAGTGCCATGGAAGGCAGCAAGAAGGTGGGTGGGATTTCCCCAGCCATGTGTTATGTGTTGCAGTGGGCTGGTGGGCGGAATTTTCCCTGTAGTAAGGCAGGTGGGATTTCCTTTGGAAGAAGGTGGGAGCAATTTCCCCTGGAAGAAGTTGTGTGGGTTTTCCCCAGCCTCAGGTTACACTGCAGAGGGTGGAGCTTTCCCAGCTGGGTAGAGGGCAGTCATAAATGCCCTAGGCTAAGGGGAGTGTTGAAGAGTTTGCCAGTGCCCTGTGAGATAAAAGGGAAGAGAGAAATTAAAAAACAAAACAAAAACCCACCCCAAAACCAGCTCGCTGAGACTGTGGAGGGAAATAGAGAAGAGAGGGAATAAATGTAACAAGAGAGCTGGGCCCCCATCCCTGACAGTGGGGCTGGAGGGATTTAAGCCCTGCTCAGAGGTGGTGGCAAGCTGTAGCTCTGTGGAGATAAAGGCCTTGGGCTGGCTGCAAATGATCCCAACTCTGGCCGAGACAGTGATGGGGCTAAGGTTAGACTCTAGCAGGCCTCCACTGTTGTAAGGTAAAAGCCCCCAGCTCCTCAAAACCTAGTGGATCTGTGCCTACTTATCTTTCTGCGACCTGGTGCTGTAACTCTCTGGCACCGACTTCTGCAGAGTCTCACTGATATCTGTTACTCAGTCACCATCTTGGGGGAAGTCTCCATTTCTAGCATCTTAATCACAGTTGGATGGATCAAGGAGTCCTGGTGGCATAGTGGGTTATGGGGTAACCTGCTAACTGCAAGGTCAGTAGCACACATTTTTCCTCATATAAAAAGTCACTGCAGCTCCAGAAGTAGTTTGTACCTGTCAGACTCTCCCCAAGGGAGCGATGAGACTCCCTACTCCTGTAAAGACTGGCAGAGTTGGAAGCTGGCACAGGTAGTTCTACATTATCCTAGAGAGTTACTCTGAGACATAGTCAATTTGATGACATTGAGTTTGAGTTGTTGTTCTTTTTTTAATTACAGGTGACTCTTGAACAACATGGGAAGCTAGGGTTGTTGACCTTATGTGCAGTAAAAAGAAAAAAAATATTCATGTATAATTTGCAGTTGACCCTTGAGCACATGGGTTTGAATTTCCCCGGCCCACTTACAGCTTCTTTTCTCCCTTCGGCTATTGTGGTGAGCTTAATGATGCATTTATAATACTGTGTAGTGCTAGTTATCTCCATGTGCACAGTGGTCTCTCTATCAGGTAGACTCCATACTGGAGAGATGATCTGCTGACAGGATGTTTTAAGAGGATACTTAACACCACTTAATCTTGCAGCAACAGCAGCAACAGGAAAAAACCCACACAAGTAGATCCGCAAAGTCCACACATCTGGTGCTCAAGGGTCAGGTGCATTGCCAAGGGCAGTGATGGTTCAGTAGTAAAATTCTTACCTTTCATATAGGAGAGCAGGTTTTATTCCTAGTTAATTTATCTTATGCACAACCATGACTTGCCTATCAATGGAGACTTGTGTGTTGCTGTAATGCTGGCCAGATTTCACTGGAGCTTCCATACTAAGACAGACTAGGGGAAAGGCTTGTAATCTACTTCTGAAGCCAGCCTTTGAAAACCCAACTTGCCTCTGCACTGATCATGGGAATGATGTCTGACTGGGTGGCATTTCATTTGCTATTGATAGGGACACTTTGAGTCAGGGCCCAACTTGGCCGCTGCTAACAATAAGTCTTAGCATTCTATTTACTTAGGCTTACAGAAACTAGGGACTTAATGTTGACTTAGTATTGACTTGCGTTTGTCTGTAGGGTAACCTTTCAATTGCACAGAAGGTTCATCCACACACATATTTCTTCCAAACATCTACAGCCCAAATTTCCTTTGATAAAGTGCAGATTCAGTAATTATAGAGGAGGTGAGTCTAGCATGCTCATGAAAATCATAACCCAATTTGTAATCAGGAAAAAGCCTGAAAATGAAGAATATTGACCAAGATACTTGATTTGCTTGCTGAGTAGATGGTTTCTTGTTCCTCTCCATGCTCACCTCCCTCCACCCCCTCCATTTGAAGGTTTTATTCCCACAAAGCAGAGCAGCTGGCAGAGGCCGGGACTTCCTCCAGCAGAGGTGCAAGCTGGGTTCTCAGGGCTGCCCCACCAGCTGGGTGGTTTGCAGGCAAGCTGTCATGGGTGCCGAGGGGAAGGGTCCAGGTACGCAGGGCGGTGGGTTGGGGCAGAGCTTGTGCGACTAGAGGTAGTGGGGCAGGTTCTTCTTCATCACCAAGGACTCCTCCACGGGGCGTACTGCTTCACCGCACAGCCGTCCTTGTGGATAAGGAACCTGGTGAGGTTCCTTGATGGAGTTCCCCAGGATGCCCCGCCCCGTGGGTGGGACTCCCATCCACTTGCACAGCAGGTGGCATCGCCCCCGTTCACACAGACTTTTCTGTACATATCGAATTTGACTTTGACGATATAGTCGGCAGTGAACTCTTGAATCTCGGCATTACTTCCTGGCTCCTCCCTCCCCAGCTGGGGCAGGGGAAAGCAACGAGCTGAGTGTAGTTTTGCCTCCTTGGGAGGCTACGCTGGTTACGATGCACACAAAGCCCCTTTACTTGTCCAGGTTCTTCATGCGCCCATCAATGTCCTTGGCACTGTCCTTGCCATGCATGGAGCCCGTGCAGCGCCAGTCGTCACTGGGAAGCCAACATGGTGGTGGCCAAGGCGGGCACAGTGTGGAACAGAACCACCACCTTGAGCAGGCAGGCGGCAAAGAAACTCCTTGTTCCTGTTTTTAAGCTCCATGCCCTGTCCCATGTAACTTTGTTTTAGTTGTCGTTGCTGTTGGGTGTACTTTCTGCTCCACTAGTATTTGGCTTGGCCATTTGCTGGGCTTTGGTCAGTGAAATGTTATTAGGTTTGCTGTATCGGCAGATTCTTGAAATGTTTTAGCATTGTGTCTGTGTATTCCGTCTGGAGATGTCCACGTGTCTAGTCACAGTTTGTGCGGTTGATAAAAGGCATATCCTATGAAGATGTATTGATCTTACAAAATTCTACCTTTCAACCTCCAGCTTCATGTCTGTCACCCAGACCACATTTTCCAAGTACTGTACCTCCTTCTTTGTTTCCGATGTTTGTATTCCAGTCATCAATAGTTACCAGTGCATCTTGATTGTATGTTTGATCCATTTCAGACTGATGATGTTGGCAGAATTCTGAGTTATGCATCACTAGATTTAGTGGCTGTGCTTAAATCTGAATACTAGTCGAAGTGATTGGATTTCCTTTTTTGCAGTTAGATACTATCTTATCACAGATAGCATTGCACTTCAAGATAGATATTGAAATATTTTTTTTAAAATAACAAAGAGTTATTGGGGTCATTTATGGTAGAAAAAAGTTCCTACCTCAGATGCACATAACCCAATTGTTAAATAAAATATTTCTGGGGTGAGTACCATCTCAACCAGTATTCTAAGACCACCAATTCCTCTTTTCCTTTCCCCGCAAGCTGTGTAAGCAATGGGTAATAATACACAGTAAACAGGCTTTTAGGCAATAGCATCCTCAACTCTACTAGAGGTAAAGATTCCAATTATATCAGAGATGAAGTTATCTTAATTTTCTCTTAAAGAAAGTTCCTTTAGTATTTGCAATTATTACAGCATTAGCAGAGCAGTCCTTTTTGGTGATAGATTTGCGGCCATTCCTGTTGAGTCTGTCCTTCCTGGCATAGTACACCATCCGATTATCTGATTCAGAAGGGCCAGTACCGGTCCATTTCAGCTCACTAACACCTAGGATGTCCATCTTTATGAGTTCCATTTTAATATTGACAACTTCCAATTCATATTTTGTACATTTCAAGTTCCTATTAGTGTTTGCAGCCATTTGTTGTCATTTTGAGCCATGCTCCAGCAGCCAATGAATGTCTCGAAGGCTTAACCCCTGTACACTTACTCCATCTGCATCAGCATGGACCACTCGACTTTGGGAAGCCAGCTCTTCCTCCGTCATATTTTTGAGAACCTTCCAACCTGAGGGGCTGATCTTCTGGTACTGTCTCTGTCACTGTTTTGATTCTGTGTATGAGGTTTTCCATATCTGACAATTTAATGCTATTCATAGATTTTTAGTGGCCAATTCCTCAGAAGTGGACAGCCTATATTCCTTCTTTGTGGTCTGTTCTTAGTTTGGAAGCTCAGCTGGTACCTGTTCATTTTGGGTGAACTACTAGTATTTGCAATACCACTAACCTACTGACCAATAAGAGAGCTTCCTTTACCTTAGCAACACACAAGCCACTATAGTATGCCAAACTGACAGTCTATATCTGTGGGATGATACAATGGAGGAGTTTAATATCAGCAACTAAAATCAAGTCAGGGGCCATCAATTACTTATATGTAAGTTCAGGTTGAAGCTTAAAAAAATTAAAACAGGTCTACGTGATTCAAATAGGACTTTGAATCTATCCCATATAGGTTTGGAGAACATCTGAAAAACAGATTTGTTGCACTAAACACTGAGAACTGAAGGCCTTATGAGCTGTGGGAATACATCAAGAGCATCATACATGAAGAAAGCAAAATGTTAAAAAGACAGAAAAGAAAGAAAAGATGTCAGAGGAGACTCTGAAGTTTGTTCTTGATCATGCAATAGCTAAAACAAATGGAGGAAATGATGACGTGCTTGATACCTAATCCCTTCGATACCTCGTGATCACACAGGCTGGTGTGCTTCTTCCATGTGGGCTTTGTTACTGCTGGGCTAGATGGCCACTTGTTTAGCTTCAAGCCTTTAAGACCCTAGATGCTACATCTTTTGATAGCCAGGCTCCATCTGCTTTCTTCGCTACCTTTGCTTATGCACCCATTTGTCTTCAGGAAGGTGAACACATAATGATATGATTTTTTGTTCTTTGATGCCTTGGTGGGGAGTGCAGATTGGGGACCCAAGACATATCTGTAGACAACTGAACATCCCCTTACGGAAGGATCGCGGAGAGGAGACGTGCCAGTCAGTGTGCAGTGTAGGAATGATGAAACATACAACTTTCCTCTAGTTCCTAAATGCTTTCACCCCACCCCCACCCCACTATCATGATCCTAATTCTACTTTACAAATTTGGCTAGACCAGAGGATGTATGCTGGTACAGATAGGAACTGGAAACACAGGGAATCCAGAACAGATGATCCCTTCAGGACCAGTGCTGAGAGTGGAGATACCAAGAGTGGGGGAGGGGGGAGAGAAAGGGGGAACCAATTACAAGGATCTACATAACCTCCTCCTTAGGGGATGGACAACAGAAACGTGAATGAGGGGAGACGTTGGACAGTATGAGATATGGCAAAATAATAATAATTTATAAATTATCAAGGGTTCATGAAAGATGGGGGAGTGGGGAGAGAGGGGGAAAATGAGATGCTGATACCAAGGGCTCAAGCAGAGAACAAATGTTTGAGAATGATGATGGCAACATTTGTAGAAGTGTGCTTAACACATGGATGGATGTATAGATTGTGATAAGAGTTGTATAAGCACCCAATAAAATTATTTTAAAAAGAGAAAGAAATGATGAAAAAGAACTAAACTGAAATTTTCAAAGGGCAGCTTGAGATGACAAGGTTAAATATTATAATGAAATGTCTAAAGACCTAGAGTTTGAAAACCAAAAAGTAAGAACATGTTCAGCATATCCTAAACTAAACTAAACAAACAAACAAAAAAAACAAGGAAAAATTCAAGCCTTGTACGACAATATCAAAAGAAGATGGAAAGAATAGTCACTCTACCAAAAAGAACTAGTTGACATTTAACCATTTCAAGAAGTAGCTTTCGAGCAAGAACAAATGGTACTGAAGAAAGAAATTCTAGCTGCCCTGAAAGCACTAGCCAAAAACAAGGCTCTAGGAATTGATGGAATACCAATGAAATGTGGAACAGATGATCTCATTGATGATATCAGATGGATCTGGGCTGAAAGCAGAAAACACCAGACAGATATTTACTTGTGCTTTATTGACTGTACAAAGGCATTCGACTGTGAGGATCACAACAAACTACAGGTAGCCTTGAGAAAAATGAGTATTCCAGAACACATACTGTGTTCATACAGAACCTGCACATGGAACAAGAGGCAGTTGTGTGAGCAGAACAAGTAAAAACGGTATAGTTTAAAACCAGGAAATGTTCTATCAGGGTAGCATTCTATTACAACATTTATTCAATCTGTATGCTGAGCAATCTGTATAGTTTATGCTTTATCAGAGAAGATGTATTATATGAAGAAGAATGCAGCATGAGGATTAGAAGAAGGCTTATTAACAACTTGTGATATGCAGATGACATAATCTTGCTTGCTGAAAGTGAGGAGGACTTGAAGCACTTGCTGATGAAGACCAAGGCCTAAAGCCTTAAGTATGGACTGTAACTCAATTTAAAGAAAACTGGACCAATAGAGAAAAGGTTGCGATTTTCAAGGATTTTGTCTTACTTGGATCAACAAACAATGCTTATGTAAGCAGCAGTCAAGAAATCCAGTGATGCATTGTATTGGGTAAATCTGCTGCACAAGATCTTTTTAAAACGTTGAGAAGAAAGGGTATTAATTTGAGGACTAAAGTGTGCCTGACTCAAGCCATGGTATTTTCAATGACCTCATATGGATGTGAAAGTGGAATATTGAATAAGGAAAACTGAAGAAGAATCAATGCATTTGAATTACAGTGCTTGCAAAGAAGATTGAAAATACCATGGACTTCTTAAAGAACAAACAAATCTGTCTTGTAAGATGGCCAACCATAATGCTCCTTAGAGGCAAGGATAGTGAGACTTAGTCTCATGTACTTAAGACACGTTGCCAGAAGAGACTAGTCCATGGAGAAGCATAGAGGGACAGCAAAGGATAGAGGGGCAGTAAGTAGATGGGCAGCAAAAGAAAAAGAAAAAGGAAGGCCCTCAACAAGGATTAACACAGTGGCTTCAACAATTGACTCAAACATAAGAACAATGGTGAGGATGCCACCGGACCAGACAGTGACTCATTCTGTTCTACAGAGGGTTGCTATGAGTCAAAACAGATTCAATGGCACCTAACAACAACACCAAGTATTGGGTCCCTGACCCTCAACAGCTACTGGTCCAACGAGAATGAGAGGTTACTTATAGACTAGACCCAACTCCAAACAGGAATCTGGAGCAGAGCTTACCTGAAGATCAAGTACAAGAAAAAGAAATATATATATTTTTTAACTTACAGGGTTTGAGGTTATTAAATAGCAAAAATTGACTGTCAGGTTCACCAGAAACTAGAAACACCCAATCAAAACCAAACATACTGCCATTGATTGATTCCAACTCATAGCAACCTTATTTGACAGAGAAAAACAACAACTTACTATTTCAGAGACGATAGGTCTCTATGATAGCATATAGCCTTATCTTTCATCCAGGGAATTGCTGTTGGGTTTGAACTGCCAACCCTGTGGTTGAGAGTCTAGTACTCAACAGACTGTGGCACCAGGGATCTTAATAGAAAGATGGAGCGAACTTTTAAAATTTGCATATAAAATTATATGTACATAAATATGTTGTTGTGGTTCTTGTTAGGTACCATCACATTACCTTTATGTATAAGGTAATATGAAAACCTTATATATAAGGTTATATATGATATGATTATGAGGGCTGGCTAGTTTGAAATTTGTGAGGCATTTTAACCAACCCCTTGCCATCAAGTCTATTCTGACTCATCGCAACTGTATAGGGTAGCTGGAAAGGGTAGAGTAGAACTGCTACCTGGGGTTTCCGAGGCTGTCTATCTTTACAGGACCACAAAGTCTCATCTTTCTATCACTGAGTGGCTAGTTAGGTCAAACTATTGATCTTGTGGTTAGTAGCCCAAAAAGCAACCTACTATGCTACCAGGGCTCCTGGAAGGTATGCTAGCAGGCTAACAATACAGGTATAATTTTTATGTTACCATTTCTGGGCAGAATTTCTTCTTTGTGGAACTTAAGACCTTGAATGGATTAGATGAGTCCCACCTAGAATATTGAGGCCAATCTCCTTTACTTCAAGGCCATTGACTATAGATGTTAAAGCACATCCAGATAATACCTTCACAAAAATATCTAGATTAATTCTTCATTAAATGACTAAGCACAATAAATGCAAAACATATTGTCATCAACTTGATTACAAATCATAGTGATTTTAAATAGGGCTTCTGGGCCATATAAAACTTATGGGAGCTTTTTATGGGAACATAAAGCTTTGTATAGTTTTATAGGAGCAAACGGCCCATGAAGCAAACAGCCTCATGTTTCTCTGGAGGAGTAACTGATGAGTTTGAACTAGGGGCATGTGGTAAGCAGTCCAAAGCTTACCCGACAGCACTAGCAGGGCTCCTTAGCTACTACTATAGTATATTCAAATTGCATATAAAACTAATCATCACACTGTTCTGAATGCACTTTTTCTAAGAATTTTAATTCCAAGTATTAGGGAGAAAGGATAGAAGAATATGTTACTAGGGATGGAGTGAATTCAGGACAGAAAGAAGAGACTTAAAAAAGCCAGAGGCACATTTGACGAACTTCATAACCATGATATTTGCAATCTCCTCATATGCATGAGAAAGTTGGACAATGAATAAGGAAGACCGAAGAAGAATGGATACATTTGAATTCTGTATTGGCAAAGAATATTGAATATATCATGGATTGTGGGAAGAACAAACAAATCTGTCTTGGAAGAAGTATAGCCAGAATACTCCTTGGAAGTGAGACTTTGCCTTGCTTACTTTGAACAAGTTATCAGAAGGGACCACTCCCTGAAAAGGACCATCATGCTGGGTAAAGCAGAGGACCTGCATTTAAGAAGACCCTCAATGAGACGGATCATCATAGTGGCTAATCAATGGGCTCAAACAGCAATGATGGAGAGGATAGAGCAGCATTAGGCAGGGTTTGTTCTGTGGTACTTGGTGTTACTATGAGTCAGAACTGGATCAATAGCACCTAACAACAACAGTATAGATTGGCCAAAGGGTCTGTTGAGCTTAAAAAGCTCTGATCTGACATGAGCATCTTTTAAGTGTTGACACTTCTCAGAGCTCTTTCACACTCCGCATACATTCTGCCCAGGCAATCTCATCCACTCTCATGTCATATGCTCATACTTAACATGTTACTATCTTCTAGAGTGCCGTTTTCGGCAGCTACAAGCCTACCCTTGGTGACTTATACTTGGATGGTCATTGACCCTCAAACCCAATGGTCCCAAAGAGAGCTTGTCAAATTGGTTCTGCTGAACCCAAACCCCTGCTCCTTGATGACATCCTGTCATCCCATCTCAATGAATGACACCCTGGCCACTGTGTGGCTGTTGGAATTATCCAAGGAAAAAAACTGAAATATCTTCCTTGACTTTCCCCCTTCTTCTCTTACATCAATCAAGCCCTCATTAGAATTGATCACTTAAAATCATGTTGTTCAGATAAAAACCAAGTGAGGACAAATCTTTTCCATCCCTTCAGCATCATTATTTTTCCAGCTATATTACACTTCCTGCCAGTGCCTTCTTTCTGTAGTCTGTGCCTTCTTTTCCTCTGGGTTCTTGCATAGTTCTTGGCTGTGCTTGACAGGCCTCCCGTGGTGAAGTGAAATTATCAGCATGATTTTTCTATCCATAGTCTCTGTAACTAATTCCCACCAAATAGCTAGATAAATAGGATGTATGGGCTGATATGAGAGGATTGGTGGGCTTGGCTATTCCACTGGGAATAAAGTATCCACCTCAGAAGTAGGAACCAATAATCTCATGACCACCCAAATCAAAGAGCCACAACCAAAGCAGAGTACATCTGAGCCCTCTGCGTGGAAAAGCAGTGGTGTAGCATAAGACAACATGCCACTCTTCCAGTCCACCGAATGAGTAAAGCTGAATGCCTTTAGGCAGGAGGCTGGCTTGCAGAGTGGGGTGCTCCTTGGGCATTTATCAGTGCTAACGGAGCTTTATAATACTTCCACAAGCAGAGCAGAGGCTAAGGGGCCTTGCAGCTGAGAGGCCAAGCACCAGAGAGAGCTGTGTCTGCTGACACAGCCGAGAAATGTTGCACACAAAAGAACTGCGTCCTTAATATTTTATCATCATTAACTTCGTGTACACTGTTACCTTCCCTAGTAAACCTCACAATCCTCACAATGTGTGCTGTCTGGGAATTCCGTGTTGGCATTGCAATGGATAATTGTACCCTGCAGAGAAGTAGAGCGCTGTCGGTGTCAGAATGGGAGACAGAAAGTTGGCGGGTACAGTCATGTCGGACCTCTGCCTTGCAGGTGGGGGTGGCATGGAAACTCTCTTCCGTGTGTCACAGGAGGCCATTCTTGAGTCCCATGCCTTGTCAGCACCTCCTAATCACTTTCTTCATAACACACTTTTCTTAGATGACTCGGAGTCATCTGTAGATCAGCATAGATCAGCAGTTCTCCACAGGGGGTGATGGCCCTTTCTCTGGGAAATCCTTCCCTGAGCTACCCAGGACGGGTCACGTGACCCTCCCATGGGGTCTTAAGCCCCTCTTCATAGTCTTATCATAACCCTTCCCCCCTGTGTTAATATTCTCCCTTCACTTGCCTGTCTCCTCCTCTAGAAGGTGACCTTCTGGAAGACAAGCATCACAGGCCGTTTCCCAGCACGCTGCACTCGAGGGTGTGCAGTATGCATTTCTTAAATGAGTAGACAAGTGGATAAACAAAAGTCTCTATAAATAGCTCTAGCACACCAGACTTTTTCCAGAATGAATGTTATTTACACGCAGTACAAAGCCTGTCTTCAGAAACTTAGTCATGGCAAAAGGATTCAGGCTGAGAGATAAAGCTCAGAGTGGAGAACTGCTCTAATCCATATCTTTGCAGTACAGCCAAGACAGGCAGTATTTCACAATTTCCTTGTATATGTGGGCGACAGGAAACTGCCCATGTTTCTGTAGGAAATGGGCACTTTAATTGTTATTTTGTTTTCCGGGGCTCCTCCTGCCAATATCGTTCTGGCCATGGAAATCTCCAGACCACAGCAGGATGCGAGCCTCAGGATGATCACTACTATTGATATTCCCACAACCTGAGGTTTGCATTAAATAAAAGCTAAAACGGTTTATGTCAAGACTTTCATTTATAGGTGAAAATGCCACATCATGCAAGTTAAGGCAGCGTAAACCAATATATTTCATCACCCAGTGCCATAATCTATTAAGCCTAAGATATTTTCAGGGAATTGTCTTAAATCCTTTGGTGGTTTAAAGTCGCTTCAGAGGGATTAGTGGCTTAGAGGTAATTGTTATTGCTAATATTTTATTTGAAATGTCCTGTTCCGCAAAGGTAATGTGACATTTTGCTCATTGGCAAGGCTGGTCTTTCACAGAAAAAAGATGAGTCAAAAGGTCAGTGCCCAGGAGAGGGAAGTCTGGGAGTATGTGAGATAAAAGACAAGGGCCTGAGCGGAGGTGACCAGCTCAGCTATCTGAGTCTGAGCTATTTTTATAGTGTTCCATGAGGAGCCAAATTAAAAAAAAGTTATTCTTGCATTGCGAGATTAATCTTGTTTGAGTTATCTAGTTCTGCTGAAGGAGAGTGGGTGACTTTAAAGAACAGAAATCTCTTCTTACAGTCTAGAGGCTGTGTCCAAATCACAGTCTGACTTCCATGAATTCCTTCGTTTCTTGTGGTTCCAGTGTTTTTGTTTTCGAAGGGACTCTCCAAATGGGTTTGGGGTTGTCCCCATCACCGGCAGCATTCCACATCCAGGTATTTAGAATTTAGGCCCTGGTTTCATTCTCTCCTCTAGATTGTCAATCCTTGGATCACACAGTCTAGTGTGCTTCTTCTGTGCAGACTTAGTTGATTCCTCATGTGGATACTTGTTCTGAGACAAGCCTTTAAGACCACTGATGCTATTTTTCAAGATAGCTGGGCACCGTCTGATTTCTGTGCCACATTTTGGTACAGTATTCATATTTTCAGAGATCGCCTCAGGAGAGTGAATACCAGGAAGGGCGATGTCATAAAAAATGAATGGTTTATGAGGGCTCTGATTAAGTGAAAGCTCAAAATCCATTCATTTAACTATTGCCTCTGTAATGCCCTGCTTCCCTTTTGGAGATATTATGGACATCCTATTGCAGTGCATCATAGATCCCTACCTGGTCTTAAGGTAACACCATTGATAGTAACATTATGTTAGTCTATGCTAAAGCTCTGTTGAACATAGGCTTTCATATGCATGTAGTACTTCTTAGTAGACTCTAATATATAAGTTGGTAACTTGTATAGCTTCAAAATGTTGGTGACTGGACACTAGTTACATATGCTGTGAGAGTTGTAGATATGACACTACTATCGGTAACACTCATTTATGAGGGTCTTAGCCAACTCTCGTCTCTTGTTTGTGTGTATGCAACTCACCTTTTTTATTAGTTAGAACATACCTTCTCAAACACTGAAAACTCGGTGCCTTAAAGTCAATGACAACTCATAGCAACCCTGTAAGATGGAGGAATTGCTCCTATAGGTTTCCAATACTGTAACTCTTTATGGGAGTAGAAAGCTTCATATTTGTCCCTTGGAGCTGCTGCTGGTTTCAAACAGTTGACCTAGTGATTACCAAGCAAGTTGTGCTCCTGGAACCCACCTTACTCTCATTTCATTAACATAAGAACAAAAACTCGCTTTTCAAATAGGATTCCATTTATAAGCATGGGGGATAGGATTCTAACACCTCTTATGAAAAGACACAACCTAATCCCTAACAATCTAGATAATCAGCTCTCAAAAAAACAACAACTTGAGTTCAGCTTTTTAAGGAAGAAATAAGAAGGGAGAATAAACACCTTGCAGGCTCTTTGCAGGCTCATTGCCTTTGATTTAGAAGACAATCCTTGGAGAGCTCCTAGAGGTTTTTATCTGTCCCTCTGCCAGGGATCTCAAAGGATGTTTGGAAGCCACATGAGACAGATGTTATAAACAAAGGTTACCCTGGCTCCATTTCCAGCAACTCTGATTCTATGGTTCTGAGATGGGTCCAGGAATCCTCATTTTAACGGGAGCTCCAGAAGATTATAATACAAGAGTTTCTTATACCACACTTGGAGAAGACCTTATTAATTTGTCTGCTTCTTGCACATGTCAGTATATTTCTCAATCTATATCTATGGCTCGGATGTATTCTCTTAGTTCTAGACGCACTTACCCAAACAACTATCGAAATCTCCACCTGAATTCCTCGTGGGATCAAAATTTTCAAGCTCAGCCAATCCAAACACAAACCTATTCTTGTTTTATTATTTTCTGCGTCTGTAAATGGCACAAGAACCCATCACCATCTAGAACACGGAAGCATAGTTATTACTTCCCTTTCCTTTCCAACAGCTAATCTGTCCTTGACAACTCACACCATCTCTTAGCATCCCTTGTTTGGACCACAGTGGCTCACTAACTAGTCCGTTTGCGTTCACTCTTTAATCTGTTCTTCACAATGAGCTCGAGGGATCTTTGCAGAACATAAATTTTGATTTGCACCACTCCTTGGTAAAATATGTAATGATCCTTCATGGCCTTTGGAAACAGGCCCTGACTCCTTTACTTGGTTTAGAAAGCCCTGCTCATTGGTACTCCTGCCCACCGGTGCAATCTTATCTCACATGATGTCCTCTCTGGCTTCTGAGCTGTAACCCACGGTATTTTCTTCAGGTCTCCAAAAATGCCCCACTCATCCCCTCTGCTCCACCCCGTTCACGAATTGGCTTTCCTCCTGCAGTCGGTATCATTGTGCGTGTTTAGTGAGATGGAGGAGGACCTTGTAGATTGGTGTTAGACATTTGTAGATTGGCGTCGGGCATATGGGCTAATGTTGGACTTATGGGCTTGGACAGCACTGGATTGGGATGCTTTCTTAATGTACATTTACCTTTACATAAAACTCTCTCTTATACATATGAGTTTCTGTGGATTTGTTTCGCTAATGTACCCAGATGAACACATACAACAACAAATAATAATGAAGATACATTTAGTTCTGTGTTTGATTAATGTCCGTATTTGCTTAGACTCTAAGATCCACAAAGGCAGTAGTTATGTCTTTCTTCTGCTTTTATTGCTCACCATGGAATTTCCAGTGTCTTTCAGGGTCCTTGGCACATGGAAGAAAACATACAACAACCCATTCCCGTGGAGCTGATTCTGCCTTAGGGTGACCCTGTGGATGTCAGAGTAGAGGTGTACTTCATAGGGGTTTCAAAGGCTAATTTTCTGAAAAGGAGTTTATCTCAAGGTGGAGTTACACCTCCAATTGAAACTCCAACCATGCAGGTAGCAACTGATAGGGTTTGTACCCACCATGAACTTGTTTGACGCATGAAAGTCCTCAGTGAATGTTTGTTGAATAGAGTGTGTGAGACATATCACTGGTAGAACAATTTCCATTGAGTTTCTTTAGACAGAAATCTCAGTTTGGCCAAGCATTCAGAACTTCAGGCAAAGTAAAGTGGAATGCCAAAGTCATTAGCTAAATAAAGTAGGCAGGTAAGATAACATAGTTTTAATTTATAGCATTAAATGTACACAAATATTATATCCAGTGTCTAATTTTAAGTTGAGTTGACTTCTTAGTAATAGAGAGATAGGTTCTATTACTTTTTATAATAGTGATCCTGAATAAGAGGGTCTTAGACTTCACTTGGCATTAAGGATATTTAGAGAAATAAGTGTTCTTGGTTTAATATTTAATTGGAAAGTCTGATGTTAGACTGTAGAGTTGGAAAGTATGATACTTGGTGTCATTCTTCTGGGCCATTTCCCTCAAAACAACACCAATCCAATTCTTGTGAGGGCCCTATGGGACTTGCTGACTCATTCAGAAAACCCTTTACCCTAATTTCCACACTTTGGTTTAAATATGCATAGACTCACACACAGAGTGATTTGCTTCAGAAGTCTTAAACCTATTTAAACAATAGCTGAACACACCCATTAAGTGGACTGATATTTTAGATTTACCAGATTTTGTGTGTAATGGAAATCTATTATTTATGATTCACAACTCCATCTTTATGGTGTTTCTCCCAAAGAAGTCCAGAGAGTTTTTCAACTAGAAATCATAAACTCAAGAGATAGAAGAAACACTTAAATACCCCAAAACTTTCAGGGTAAAGACCAAAAGGGAAAGTGGTTTAAAAAAATAGCAAATGGATAGGATAGCATAAGACATGGATTATGTGTGTGAAATAAAAACATACGTGATATTATATCCGCAGATAGAATATACTTAAGAGATAGAACAACTTTGAATTCTATTTCTGATTTTGCAGAATCCAATCTAAGAGCAGGAAGCAATTCCTTTAACACCTGTATTCTTTAAGAAGAATGTCTGGAGAAACTCCTGCTTTCTGCACATCAGTACCTGGCACCACCATCTTCAAAACTGTGCTAAATTAGTGATGAAAAACTGCGAGCCTGCTATATGACTAATGCTATAGTAGACATTTTTATGGAAAGTCAAATTTGTAAGCTAGAAGCTCATAGACACATTCTATTTAGCCTGCAGAATGCTATTAGTAAGTTTAAAACAGGGATATTTAATGTAACTTTGAGGATACTTAGTTTCTTTGTTATCTACTAGGGACACAGACTCCTATTGTGATTGGTTGAGCTGATACCACTTACCTTACTTAGTTTGCTTCTCTAACTTATAATAGTTGCCTGGCCTCCGGACTAATGTGTCCCTGACTCAACCTATAGCATTTTTCAAGCACTTCAAATGCATGCAAAAGCTGGACAGTGACTAAGGAGGAGCAACAAAGAATAGATGCCTTATGGTGCTGGTGAAGAATATTGAATATACCATAGACCAAGGGTCAGCACATTGCAGCCCTCGAACCATAAGCTGCTCTTTTGGTGCATACATGTGGCTCTGAAGTAAAACTGGGGGAAAATGGAAGAGTATTATTCAGATAATGGTGATTTCATTTATTTGTAAAAATATGTATGGTTCTCAAAGAATTTTTAAATTGTCATAAGGGACAGGGTTGACTCTTCAATTTCAAAAGTTTGCCAACCCCTACCATAAGCTACCAGAAGAACAAACCACTCTACCTTGGAAGAAGTACAACCAGAATGCGCTTTCGACGCGAGGATGGTGAGATTCTGTCTGGTTTGCATTGGCCATGTTATCAGGAAGGATCAATCCCTGAAGAAGGACATCATTCTCGGCACAGTAGAAGATCAACAAAATGAGAGAAAGATCCTCATGAGATGGATTGACAGTGGCTACAACCATAGGCTTAAGGATAGCAAGGGCGATGAAAAGGGTAAGACAGGGCATGCTTTGTTTCGTTGTGCTTGTTGCTGCGATGATTCAGAATGGACACAGTAGCACGGAACAAGTCTGTCCTACATACCTCTCCTTTTGCCAGCCTGTTAGAGCTGGCTCATTTCACTGTCACCACAATCCATTTTTTTTGTCCCTATTTGACAGATAACGGTGCTGCATCAGAGGTTGCTCACCTTGAAAAAGCGAGAGTCCTTACCTAGTCCACCCAATTCTGATCCCACGTTTTCCCATTATTTAAGAGTTGGCTGAAGGACAACATTAGCACGTCTGCAACCACACTCCTAATGGAAAACATTTTAGAAGCCTCTGCTTAAAGATTGTGGTTGAACATGTGCATTTACCTCTGTTCCCTCTACAAATCACCCTAACATGAAAGTAAGCCCAAAGCCAAACCCATTGCCCTTAATTTCATTCCATCTCACAGCATCCCTATGGGACAGGGTAGACTGGCCCCACAGCATTTCCGAGGCTGGATGTCTATGGAAGAAGACTGTAATCTTGTTCTCCCATGGAGCGACTGTGGGTTTTGCCACCAACCTTTGAGTTAGTAACTGAACACATAAGTGCTATGCCATGAAGGCTCCTAAATGTAGAACCAAGGGATTCTAAAAAGAATGTAAACCCAGAGAACTACAGAGGAAATGGTAACATTTGAAGAGCACGTTGGTAACTGTTTCCCTTGGTGGTTACTGACTCAATTGAACCGGAAGGGGGAAAGGCCAAAAGTGGGCTGTTCTATACCACAGACTCCATAAGAGACTCAGGAATTGGCAGTAACAGATAGGGAAATGGGGGATGAAGGTGGGGGAGATTCTGACAACTGAGGAGAGTTTAAGGTTAGCTTAGTAATAAGTACATAAAAATGGAGCCAATACACTCATATAAGGATAGTTACTAATTCCCTTGAGGTTAAAAAGTTATGCAAGAAAAGAAACCACTGCTTGGAATTTTTACAGTTATCATAACATAATATAATAATGTTAGGCTAATGTTCCTGCCAAAAATCTGGCACAGCTCTCTTGGGGGGATTGAGAGACAGAAAGGGCACTTGGGTGAGGAGGAAGGTGGTAAGAGAGAGTGGGAAGTGACTAGATAATGTCTAAAATGGAAAAATAAAGAAAACTCAGTGTAACTCTACTTTTCTGACTCTGTGGGTGTTGATACCGGGAGAGAATTCAACAGAATTATTTTATAGAATCTTGCATGTCTTTAAACTCTGTGTGTTTTTCATGAAAAATGAGAACAATGTTAAAAATATAAGCAAAGTCTTTTGGAAAGTGAATAGATAAGAAAGTGAAAACATTTGTTTAATAGGCAAGCAATGCTTCTTCCAAGGAGCTCTGGTGGTAAAATGTTTAAAGTTCTTGCCTGTGAACGGAAATATGAGCCATTCAAACTTGCAATTTGCTCATAGGTTGCAGCAAAGGCTTTAAGCACCAATAGCTCTGGGGTGGGGGGGAAGACGTGGTAGAGGGTGTTGCTTTACCTCTTTGCAAACTCAAACCCAAGCTCATTGCCATCAAGTGCATGTCAACTTGCAGTGACCCTATAGGACGGGAAGAACAGTCCCTGTGAGTTTCCTGGACTGTACCTGTGAGCAGAAAGCCCCATCATTTACAACCTTGGAAACACTATGGAGTAGTTCTCCTCTGGTCTATAGGGTCACTATTAGTTGCAATTAACTTAACAGCAGTGGGTGAAGTACATGTTCCCAAGAAGTCAAAACTGGCCAAGTGTGTATATGAATGCACAGTTCTTCCTCTCTGAAGGAAACACACTTCTCCATAGATTCATTCTAAATTTCTTTGTGTGTCAGGGTGGCTTAATCCTGCTACGGTCTCTTGATCATACCAGAGGTATTTCATAACCAAGAATGATACCTAGGGCCTGAATGGTAAGAAGATAATGGATGTGCTCATTGCTCAGGTCTTCCTTCCTCCATCCACCAAGAAATACTACTGAAATTCAGATACATGTTAAATACTTTGCAGATTAAAACAAAAAAGTAAGAATAGGTCTCTGTGTTGTGCTGTAGAGTTACCTTTGGCTAAAATCGCCCTGTTGGCCATTCACACTTTGCTCCTCAAGCCCTGGTCTCAGGTCAGAAGCATATTGAACCATTTGTAAATCCCATTAATTACAGATATACAAGACAGCGCTTCTCTTGCTTTCTTTTATCCAAAAGACAAGCAGTGTTTTGTTCTCTTTTCTACAACCTAGAAAGGTAATCTTCCCAAGTAATATTAACATTTAGAGTGCATATTTCCTCAAATGACCCATACATTACTCATACTAAGGATCAAATATGAATACCTTTTAACAACATCTGCACCTGGCCTCCAGATGTCCCTCTAGAGACCCAAGGAGAAACAAAGGAGGTCTAGAAATATCACATTGCATTTGAGGTGGCTTTGTTGGAGCATTCTTTAGCATTTGGATATTGAAGAATTCTTTAGCATTTCTGTCATATAGATTTTTAAGCATATTAAATTACAATTAATAACAGTCCACTTCTATATGTTTTATTGGACCATTGTGTTAATGTGGGTAGACTAGAGAAACAAAATTCGTAAACACTCATATGTGCATAAGAGAGTTTTATATTAAGGATAATTGTACATTAAGCATCCCAACTCAGTCCAGTCCAAGCCCATAAGTCTGCCATTAGCCCATATGTCCGACATCGATCTACAATGTCCTCCTCAATCTCACAAAATACAGGCAATGATGCTGAATGCAGGAGGAAAGCAGAATCAGAGAGCATGTAAGCATCTCAGCTCTGGCAGGGGTCTCCAAATGGCTTCTCCAGCACCCAGAGCTGCATCAGGATCCATGTGGCTTCTCTTCAGGGATGTCTCATAGGAAGTGAGCCTTGCCAGCCTTGCTAGCTAAGGCAGCTGCAACTGGTCAGACCATCAGAGAGCAAGAGATCAGAGAACAAGAAAGGTGAGGGTCACCGAGCCATTTATCTATCTACCTTTCAATTAATACCTCATGTGTTTATCATCCAGGTTGGCACAATAAACCTTAACTATCATAACTATATTACTGTAGCACGTGTTCTCTAAATACCCATTTATCTGACAGAAAAGCAAGCAAACAATTGCAGTGATCAAAATGTACTCACAAACTGACTGGTACAGGAGGATAGTCTTAGTCTTTTATTTTGCTTTCCCATGTAGTCTCCATCCCATCCGACATACATTCCATTGCACTATATTTATATAAGAATGAGCAGAGCTGCCTACACATAAAATGGTCATGCGATTTTTAGTCCTCTTACTTTCATCATCTGAACCTTTTAAGATACATTAATGGATTAATGGGTCATTATGATTTTACAATGATTGGGCCTAAGGGAATTGGTAAAATCCAGAGGTGCGTTATCAGAGAGACTTCCCAGACTTGAAGACAATCCTCTGACTTTGGCTACTATGGTCTAGTCAATTTGTACTCATAGTAATCCGATAGAAAAGGCTGGACCTGTCCCATAGGGTCTCTAAGACTGTCATGTGTTATGGAAATAGACTGCCACATCATTTTTTGTTTTCTCCATGGAGAGGCTGGTAGATTTGAACCATAACTTTTGGTTAGTGGTGAGCCTTAACCACTGTGCCACCAGGGCTCCTTGGGGTTGACTACAGATTGATAGAATTCATTGGTACAAAAGATAACAGTCTGCGAAGTTTTTAAAATGAGTTATGCTATCTGGGAAATTTCAAACCTAGAGCTAAATTTCAAAATAACAAGAGCTGGTGATTGCTTTTAGATCTTCCTCAGGCCCCAGAAATAGCACTAATAAAAAGTAAACTGCTAAAACAAGGACGTTTCTCAAATGGGTATTCTCCATTATGCCTAGCTCCATTGTGCTTATAGAAGACAATGGCCAAGAGAGCTCCCCTCACACGGCACATAGGAAGAAGAGTGATACCAAGATGAGGTGACTTAGGCATTTATGTAAACCAGTGATTCTTAACCTCCCTAATGCTGCGACCCTTTAATACAGCTCCTCATGTTGTGGTGACCCCCCCAACCATAAAATTATTTTCGCTGCTATTTCATAACTGTAAGTTTGCTACTGTAAGAAAACATGCGGCCCCTGTGAAAGGGTCATTCAACCCTAAAGGGGTCGCGACCCACAGGTTGAGATCCACTGATCTAGAACTTGACCTGAGCTCAAGAAGGATTCAATATTAAACAATCCACTGTATTGTTTCACAATATCTGTTTTTCCTAGATGGAAAATTAAAAAAGAAAAAAAATCCCTTTTACTTGTAAATTGGGTGAAGGTTTACATTTCAGATGATCACTTTGCATTCAACAACTTGAACTCAACTTATTCAACCTCCACATAATTCACCCTGTTTCTCCCCACCCCAATCTTTTACTCAGCTCTCCCTCTTGTAGGGTACTACCTTCCCTTGCACCTAAGCGAACAATTATCTACTTTCTCGACCAGCGGTTCTCAACCTGTGGGTCATGACCCCTTTGGGTCGCCTAAGACCATCGGAAAACATGTATTTCTGATGGTCTTAGGAACCGAGACACCACTCTTCTATCCATCTCCAGGTGGCTCCGCCCGCATGCAGACACGCCCATACACAAATATCCGGCGTGAACACTGTTACCCATGCTACACCATGCTTCAAGACAAAATTTCATTTATTTATAATTAGATATAAATATTTCACAATATATAATTACATATTGTTTTTGTGATTAATCACTATGCTTTAATTATGTTCAATTTGTAACGATGATTCATAATAGTAGCAAAATTACAGTTATGAATTAGCAATGAAAATAATTTAATGTTTGGGGGTCACCACAAAATGAGGAACTGTATTAAAGGTCGTTGCACTAGGAAGGTTGAGAACCACTGCTCTAGACTATTTGTGATAGGGAGGTTTGTTGTGCCAACATGGCCAATGAGCATGTGTGAGATTAGTTGAAGGGCAGAGGGATAAATGACTCGGCGAGCCTTCTCTCTGCCTCTCTTGCTCTTTGATCATTGGACGAGTGTGCGGCTGCCTTGCTTGTTCTGTGCCTCCATTTGTAAGCTACACTATCTTTAGGACACCTAACCCATGGACTGTGTTGCTCTAACTTGAGGTTCTAAGTCTTGCTTTGCCGTGCTGCTGGAAGATACATCTCTTCAGCTGGGGACTGTCAGACCCTGTCATCTGGTTGACTGTTGGTGACCTGCTTGCTGTTTTCTGCCTGTGGCCTGATAGTCTGAATTGTTCCACAGAGGACTGCCTAGCAGCCCTCAAGACTTAAAGGACTGCCAGTGTTTCACAACTGTCTCACAGGAATGAGTTGCACTGAGCCACTTGTACTATTTTATACAATAATTGTTCATTTCTTATGTTATCTATCTCTATCTATCGCTATAGCTATCTATCTATCTATATAATTATTAGTGTCCTGGTTTTGTTTCTCTAGAGAACCCTGTCTAACACACGATTGTTCCCCTTTCTTCCTCTTCCCTCTCACCCCTGTTAACCATCAAAGTCTGTTTCTTTGGGTAGGAAAACCTTTATCTGGACTTTTCATTTTTCTTTTATAATACTAGTGTGTTAGTCAAGGTAGACTAGAGAAAAAAATCCAGGAGAGACTCCTATGTGTATAAGAAAGAGCTTTATATACAAGAGCAACTGAATATAGAAAAAACATCCCAGCCCAGTCCAGATCAAGTCCACAAGTCCAATATTAGCCCATATGTCTGATACTAATCTATAAATTCCTCTTCAGACTCACAAAACACATGCAATGATGTTGAATTTAGGGAGATCACAGGCCAGTTGATGGAAGGTCTTGTGGATCCAGTGGCAGTGTAAGCATCTTAGTGCTGGCACGAGTCTGCACATGGCTTCTCCAGCTCCGAAGCTCTGGCTGCCATCAGCTTGTCTCCATCTGGCTTGTCAACAAGAATATATCACAGGGACTGAACCTGTGTCCCACCTTAAGCAAGCTATAGATCTCCTTAGTGTCTCTAAATGAGGTCATCAAACTACCACCTGATTGACAGGCTAAACTCCCCTCCTTCCCTCTTAATCCTTTCAAATTGACAGGGGATATGTAACTACCACGACTAGTCTTACAGAATATTCCTCCTTTTATCATTAACTAACTTAACTCTGTATAATGCCTTCCAAATCCATCCATGTACTGATATATTTCATAGTTTGATCATTTTGAAACTATGTGTAGTATTGTGTGTATGTACCAAAGCTTATCTAGCTGTTCTTCTACAAAGATTATTTAGGCCGTTTCCACGTTCTTGCTGTTGTGAATAGTGCTGTTATGAGCATGGGTATGCATATATCTACACATGCTTTGGTTCCAATTTCTTTATGGTATATACTGAGTAGAGGGATTACTGGGTCATAGGTTATGCCTATTTCCATTTTTTAAAAAGAAGTGCCATAGTGCTTTCCCCCGTGGTGTGCAGTTTCAAAGTGATACCAGCAGAAGGTGAGGGGGTTTTAATAGCTTCTCATCCACTCTAGCATTTGTTATTTTCTTTTCCTTTTTTATTTTTGAGTGTTGCTGTTAATGTACCATTGTCTGTTTGTGGTACTGTGTTGGCTTGTGTGTTGCCGTGATGCTGGAAGTTATGTCACTGGTATTTCAAATACCAAGAAGGTCATCCAAGGTGAACAATTTTCATTAATGCTTCAAGAGTGAGAACAGACTCCAAAGAAGGTATAGGCTGTGCATTTCTGAGAAATCTGCCAGTGGAAACCTAATGAGCAGTATAAAGCTGTTATCGATCCTGAAAACCTAAGGGATAGCGACAAAAGACTGTCAGCAATAGTGCAGGAAGATGAGTCCCTCAAGTCTGAAACTATGACTGAGGGAGAGCTGCCTTTTCAGAGTAGAGTCAACCATAATGATGGAGATGAGTGATACTTGTGGGAAACGAATTGGGCATAACTCAAAATGAGAAGAACAATTGTAAATATCTACTAATAACTGGAACTTGGAATGTCTTATAAATCTAGAAAAACTGGAACTCCTCAAAAATGGAATGCATAAAGAGTGATATTCTAGGCTTTAGTGAGCGGAAATCAATTGGAAATGGTCATTTTGAATCAGACATTGATGTCATTTACTGTGTTGCTAATAACAAATGCAAAAGGAATTGTATCTCATTCATCCTCAAAAAGGATATTTCAAAATCATTTTTGAAGTTCTGTGTGGTCTGTGATAAGATAATATTTATATGTACACAAGGAAGTCCAGTTACTACAAGTCTTAGTCAAGTTTATACACCAACCACTAAGGCTATCGATGAAGAAACAAGAATATCACCAACATCTTCAGTCTGAAATTGATCTAACATGCATTCAAGGTGCATTGATAATTATTGGCAATTGGAATGCAAAAGGAAATAAAGAGAAGAGTAGTTGGAAAATATGGTCTTGGTGAAAGAAATGAAGTTGTAGATTACATGATAGAAGTTTGCAAGACTTCATCACACAGACTTTTTTCAACAATATAAAAGGCAGTGTGATACACATGGACATCTACAGATGGAGGACACAGACATCACATTGACTAGATCTGTGGGAAGAAACCATGGAGAAATTCAATATCATAAGCCAAAATGAGGTGAGAAGCTGACTGTGAAAAAGACCATGAATTTCTCACATGCAAATTCAAGTTGAAGCTGAAGAAAATTAAAACAAGTCTATGAGAGCCAAACTATGAACTTAAATTTCCCCACCTGAAATTTAAAAGACTCCAATAAAATATTCAACACATTGAACATTAATGGCACAAAGCCTGAGAAGCTATAGGATTCTGACATAAAGAAGCAGAAGATCATTAAAAAGACAAGAAAGAAAGAAAAGATCAATGTGAATGTCAGAAGAGACTCTGAAACGTGCTCTTGAAAATGGAATTTCTAAAACAAATAGAAGAAATAAAGAAGCAAAAGAGCTGGGTGAAAGAGGAGGCAGTTTGTGCCCATAAAGATCTGTCTCAGGAGGGAGGAAGAGAAAAGGAAATCGGAAAGATCAAGTAAGTAAAGCTATGGATAGTGGTATACACATTGGTGTACACTTATGCAAATATATTAATTCATAAAAATAGAGGTATTGCCCTAGGTACATATATTTATATGGCAATACATTGAGGAAGTAGACAGACTTTGGGCCTCTGTTCAAGCCCTCCCTCAACGCAAGAACACTTTGTTTTAACAACCTGGCCTTTTATGATGCTCACCCTCCTGACATGATCGCTGAAGACAAATGGGTGCATAAGCAAATGTGGTGAAGAAAGTTGGTGGTGCCTGCCTATGAAAAGATATAGCATCTGGGGTCTTAAAGACTTGAAGTTAAGCAAGCAGCCATCTAGCAAGGAAGCACAGCCCACATGGAATAAGCACACCAGCCTGTGTGATCATGAGGTGCCAATGGAATCAGGTGAACAGGCACCAGGAGACAACAAACAAACAAAAACATATTGTTGAGAATGAGGGGGACTGGAGCAGAGACACAAATGCCATCTGTAGACAATAGAACATCCCCTCACAGAAGTGTCATAAGAAAGGGATGAATCGCCAATTCATAGCACCAATGAAACACACAATATGTCTCTGGTTCTTTGAGGTTTCCTCACTCCCCATGATCATGACCCCTGCCCGTCCTGATTTTCAGTTCTGGCTAGACCAAAGGAGCATGGACACTGGTACAGATAAGAGCTCATGACACTTAGAATCCAGGCCAGATAAAACCCATGGGAACAGAATTTGGAGTAGTGATACTAGAAGGGGAGGGAGAAGGTGGGACAGGAAGGGAGGAAGAGGGAACTGATCAGAATCATCGACAGTTAACTCTCCCCCGGTCCCCACCCCAGGGGGATGAACAACAGAAATGTGGATGAAGGGAGGAAGCAGTAATTATAAGACATGAAAATAATAATAATTTATACATTATTAAGGGCTCACGAGGGTGGGAGCGGGGAGGAAGAGATAAAAAGAGGAGCTGATACCAAGGACTCAAATGGAAAGTAAAGGTTTGGAAAATGATGGAAACATATGTAAAAATATTCTTGAAATAATTCATGTATGGAATATTATAAGAGCTGTAAGAACCCTGAATAAAATGATTAAAAAAAATAAAAACATGAAACAAACCAAAAAAATCTACTGTTTCAGAAACCGTATAGAGCAGTTTTCCTATGGTTTATAGGGTCGCTATGAGTCAAAATGGACACAATAGTAGTAAATAATTTTCCTTATTGATTGCTGTGGACCTAAATTAAAAAAAATTATTCATTTATTTTAGACACAGTCATAAATGGGAACAAATTTTCATCAGTTTATTAAAGACTGAAGAGAAGGTTGGTGCTTTCCCTTCTTTCATGAAAGGAAGCAGGAAAATGTGGGCAGGGAACTTGAAGGTTTGTTCCATGGTATCAGTGAAGAAATAATAAAACTTTCAATAATCTTCAGATGCACTTTATGGGATGGGTGGAGACAGAAATCCAGCATGGGGTTTATGCTGTTTTAGTTTAGATGTAAGGCCAAATCTGGAAGATTGTTCAATTATTTTTAAGGGTTGTAGAATTCAGTGGCTATCTGTAACCATGAGTCATGCTATTGGAGGAAATGAGTGTGAAACAAAAAGTGTGGGAAAGGGCTCTGTCCTTTGATTTCGGGAACTGTCCTTGTAGATTTAAACTCGAGGTGTGTGGAGGAAGCAGGTGGTGCCTGCCAATCATTTCCCATTGCAGAAATGCCCTGAGCCCGAGAAAGACAAAGATTTTTTTTTTAAGAGGCATGGTTTTTCACTAGGGATGAAGTCACAGTTTCCAGCAGATTCACAGGCAATGTTGCTCAAGCTTTGAATCCTCACAGCTACCCCCAGAGTGTGAATCTTTGGGGCTTGAGAATCAGCAAGCATCTGCCCTAGTAGTGAAATCCAGTTTCCCAAGGGACTGAACAGTATGAACTGAGCCCACCAGGAGTCTTGACGTCCCTTAGAATTTGAATAGATGCAAACTTCTGAGTTAAGCAGATGTTAGTGATGACTTAGACAAACTCTAGGAAGACTGGTGGCATTGTAAAAATAACAAAGCCTCCAAACCTTGGTGGTGTAGTGCTTATAAGTTGGGCTGCTAACTTCAAGGTGAACAGTTTGACACTACCAGCCACTCCTTGGGAGAAAGGTGGGACTTTCTACTTCCATGAAGAGTTACAGTCCCAGAGGCCTTTGAGGCAGTTTTCCCTGTCCTATACGGTTCTTATGAGTTGGCATTGACTTGATGGCAGGGAGTTTGGTTTTTGGTTTGGGTCACCCTAAATAGGGTTCCAATGAGTCAGCGTCAGCTCAATGATAGTTTTGTTTGGGGGATTTTTTGGGGTTGAGGTGGGAGTGAAGGGGTAGTGATAAAACTCTGGACATGGAAGGCTGGCCCCAGTACCAAATATTAAGTGAATGTCTGCCCCTCCCCCCAGAAGAATTTATTTCAAAGGACAGCATTGAATCTGCAGCTCCAGGAGAGGGACATATCTGATCAGAGCACACGGGAGCAGACGAACGGGGAGTAAGAGAGAGTGGAACACATCCTGGCCCACCAGGCCCTAGGGACGATGACCCAAATTAGAGCAGCCAGTCCACAGAGAGGACCACATGTCCAGCCCCACTATGAGACATGATGTCCTTCACTGACCCATGGCCCTTCAGGGGACAGCACCGGAGACACAGTAGGGGAATTGCGCCCAACCTGATCCCACCACACTGAGGCAAAGCACTTGGGGAGTGCAGTGGAACAGCAAGGGAATGGAGTGGCAAGGTCCCCAGGGAATGCTGAAAGTGGACTTTGGGGCCAGGGCATGGTGCCCCAACAGACTGGACTGGAAAACACTCCTAAAGGCCAACAAACGATCCTTGAACTAACTATAAGATTTTCTTTCTTGTTGTGTTTTGTTTTTTTGTCAGTGGTTTGTTGTATATTGTTGCTTGGTTTTGCTCTGTCTTGTTTTTGTGCATGTTATTATCCCCGCAGGTCTGTCTAAATAAGATAGGCTGGATGAACTATCTGGAGGAAAAACAACGGGACCGACAGTTCTGGGGGGACATGGGATAGGGGGAGGTGGGGGCAAAGGAAGTGGTGTTAACAAACCCAGGGACAAGGGAACAACAAGTGATCCAAATTGGTGGTGAGGTGGGTGTGGAAGGCCTGGTAGGGCATGATCCAAGGGTAATGTAACGAAGAGGTACAGCTGAAACCCAGGTGGAGATGGAGCATGATAGTGGGACAGGAGGAAAGTCAAGGGAAATAGAGGAAAGAACTGGGAGGCAAAGGGCATTTATAGAGGTCTAGAAAAAGACATGTACATATGCATATATATATGAGGTTGGGGAAATAGATCTATGTGCCTATATTTATAGGTTTAGTATTAAGGTGGTGGAAGGACATTGGGCCTCCACTCATGTACTCCCTCAATGCATGAACACTTTCTTCTATTAAATTGACATTCTATGATGCTCACCCTCCTGACACAACTGCTGAAGACAAAGTGGGTGAACAAGCAAATGTGGTGAAGAAAGCTGATGGTGCCTGACTATCAAAAGATATAGCGTCTGGGGTCTTAAAGGCTTGAAGATGAACAAGCGGCCATCTAGCTCAGAAGCAACAAAGCCCACATGGAAGAACACACCAGCCTGTGTGATCACATGGTTCCAAAGGGATCAGTTATTAGGCATCAAAGAACAAAAAAATCATATCATTGGGTACACACCTCCAGGATATAATCGCTGAAGACAAATGGGTGCATAAGCAAATGTGGCAAAGAAAGCTGATGGTGCCCGGCTATCAAAAGAGATAGTGTCTGGGGTCTTCAAGGCTTGAAGGTAAACCAGTAGCCATCTAGCTCAGAAGCAACAAAGCCCACATGGAAGAAGCACACCAGCCTGTGGGATCACGAGTTGTCGAAGGGATCAGGGATAAGGCATCATCAGAACAAAAAAAACTTACCAGAGTGAATGAAGGGGGAAGTGCAGAGTGGAAACCCAAAGTCCATTTGTCAGCCACTGGAGATCCCCTCGCAGAGGGATCTAGGGGAAGAGATGACTCAGTCAGGGTGCGATGTAGAACTGATGAAGAACACAGCTTTCCTCAAGTTCCTAAATGCGTCCCACTGCCCATCCCCCCCCCTCCGGTCAACTATCATGATCCGAATTCTACCTTGCAAGTCTGGATAGAGCAGAGGATGTACACAGGTTCAGATAGGAGCTGGAGGCACAGGGAATTCAGGGCAGATGATACTTTTAGGACCAGGGGTATGAGTGACAATACTGGGAGGGTAGATGGAGAGGGGGTTGAAAAGAGGGAACCGATTACTAGGATCTACATGTGACCTCCTCCCTGGGGGGTGGACAACAGAAAAGGGGGTAAAGGGAGACATCGGGCAGGGCAAGTTATGACAAAATAATAATTTATAAATTATCAAGCGCTCATGAGGGAAGGAGGAGCGGGGAGGGAGGGGAAAAAAAAGAGGACCTGATGCAAAGGGCACAGTGGAAAGCATATGCTTTGAAAATGATGAGGGCAAAGAATGTACAGATGTGCTTTACACAATTGATGTATGTATGGATTGTGATTAGAGTTGTATGAGCCCCTAATAAAATGTTTTAAAACAAAAAGAAAATGATGATGGTAACATATGTACAAATGTGCTCGATATAATTGATGTAAGGATTGTTATAAGAGCTGTCAGAAGCTGCAATAAAATGATTCATTTAAAACAAAACAAAAAATCTCTGGACAGTGTTAGGGCCTACCTGGGTTGTGAAAAAACATTATTTTAAAGGATATCAATGCAACTAAATCTGAAATGCAAACTTAATGTATGAATGGAGTCATGCTTTATAGAAATAAAGTCCTGTTCTTCAACATAGTCTAATATAGCATCTTAAATTATGATTTTTATTGATTTGGTAAAAATTCCTCAAAGACTAATATTTTATAGCAAAAGTTGAACAAATTGATTTTATAATGTTTTCATAGTATAGTCAGAATTTTTAAATAGCTTGTAGGATTTATGCCTAATTATTTTATCAAATAAAAATACATATACACATTTCTGATGGTATGAACCACTATTTGGAAGTGTCATTTTACTATGCCATTCTGTTTAGCTGTTTAGCAGAAAGAAAGCATCTTCGATGGCACAGTGGTTAAGTGTTCGCTACGAACTGAAAGGCTGGCATTTTGAATCCACTAGCTGGTCTATGGGAGAAAAGACCTGATACGTTGCCTCAAAATGTTTCCACCTAGGAAACTCTATGGGGTAGCTCCACGCTGTTGGAATTGACTCGATGGCACACAAGAATCACAAGTGAAAATGACTAATGTGCTCGAGAGGTTGAGGCTTCCTTGTACTCAGAGGCAACTTAGCAGAAGGGCATGGAGATCTATGTCTGAAACAGCAGTCACTGGAAACCTGGTGGAGCACACTTCTGCTTTAAAACACGCGTGGGTGATTGAGTCAGAGTCAACATGATACCAATTTTTGTCACTTAGCAAGGTTAGATCTCCTAATAGCAAACCTGTAAACACAATTTTCCCCATTTTTAAATTGCTATTTTTTTTAAGATCCTAAATGATGAATTTTTACAGTGGGCTTTGAGGTCTTGGGTTTGCTGTAGATCATATTTTGGAAACAAAATATGGGACTGAGGTAGGTTTGTCAGGGAAATTACTTTATCTGACACTTCTAAAAAATCTCATTTAGTTTCTTTGTAATATTGAAATGGAGAAACTGAGGCATAGGGAGCTAGTATCTATTTTAATCCTCATAGCAGCCTCAATTTTTCTTCATAACACTTATTATCATTGAAATGAAGTGATTATTTGTATAAAGTATTCAATATCTGTGCCCCATAAAAACATAAATTCTGTGTGTGCAGAGTTTGGGTCTATGTTGGACATGTTATCATCCCATCTCTGAGCCCAGTTCTGGACACTGAATTATTGCTGAATAAATAAATGGAAAAAGGGTAGAAAAGAACTCGCTCAAGGATACCAGAATCAACAGCTGAAAAGAATTTGAAGGGTAGTTATGAAGTAAAAGGACTAAGAATTAAAAATTCAAATTAAATGTAGCTTTCTTACTTAAAAAGTGAGGTAACAATGTTATGAAAAAAGCACATTTTATTTTATAAATGGTACAAAGTTTGTGGTAGGTTTACACAAATAAAGCAATGGCTCAATAAAGTTCTTTTCTAAACACCTGGTTAAAATGAGTATAGATTAAAATATATTCCAGAGAAACATTTTATTGCTTGAGCAAACATTTGTAAATGAATATTTGTAGTAACATGATTTATAATAGCTGAAATGTGTAAGCACTCAAATGTGTATCAAATGACAAATATATTGAGTGAGTTAATTTATTTTGCCAACCTGGCCAATAAACACATGTGGGATTAATTGAAGGGTGGAGGGATAAATGGCTCGGTGAGCCTTGCCTTTTGAGTTCTTGGGGCTCTTGCTTTGTGATGGTAGCACCAAGGTGCAGCTGCCTTAGCAGTTCCCTGCTTCAGCTTGCAAGGCTGACTGCCTGCAAGGCATCCCCGAGGAGAAGCCACATGGACCTACTCTGATTCAACCCTGGGTGCTGGAGCAGCCCTGGGTGCTGGAGCTGGACCCCTGCCAGTGCTGAGATGCTTACACATTCACTGATCAGTTTTCCTCCTGCAGTCGGCATCATTACATCTGTTTTGTGAGATGGAGGAGGACTTTGTGGATTGGTGTTGGACATATGACATATGGGTTGATAGGTTAATATTGGACTAGTGGGCTTGGGCAGCACTGAGTTGGGATGTTTTCTTGATACACACTTAACCTTTATATAAAATTCTCTCTTATACATGAGTATCTGTAGATTTGTTTCTCTAAAGTACCTAGACTAATATATGTCTAAATAAACTTTTATATACTTCCATATAATGAATTTTATTGAACCATAACATGGGACAGGGAAAGATATGACAAAATAATAATTTATAAATTATCAAGGGCTTATGAGGGAGGGTAGAGCGGGGAGGGAGGGGAAGAAAAAGAGGACCTGATGCAAAGGGCTTACGTGGAGAGCAAATGCTTTGAAATTGATGAGGGCAAAGAATGTACAGATGTGCTTTACACAATTGATATATGTATGGATTGTGATAAGAATTGTATGAGTCTCTAATAAAATGTTTAAAATAAATAAATAAAATGTTTAAAAAAAGAATGAAAAAAAAAAGAAATTCTGATGCTACAACATGAGCGAACCTTGAAAACTTTATTTATGGAAAGACACCTGATGTGAGAGGTCATATACTGTATTTTGTTGCTAAATCAATGGTGACACATGGTGACCACATTTATGCAAAGCTAAAATATTCCTTAAGGTTTTCAATGCTGTGACTTTAAAATTGGATCACTAGGACTGCCTTCCAAGATGCTTCTGGGTGGATTTGAGCTGCCAACCTTGCAGCTAGTAGTCCAGCAGTTAATCATTTTCACCATACCATTTATATGAAATGTCCAAAGTAGAAAATTCATAGAGGAAGAAACAGGTTAATGATTTTTAGGGGCTGGGGTGAAATTAGGAGGGAGGGTCAACATAGGTCAGAATCAACTTGATGGCAGTGTTTAGTTTTGAAGTTTTGGTTATAAATATAATGGTGCCCTGTGAAAAATATGTTTATGTCTTAAGTCCTTCACCTCTTGTCTGTATTTTTTTCTATGATGATATTTGGAGTAGGAAGAAATGCAATCTGTTTAAAAATATTTCTGTAACGACTTTTTCTGAGAAGTAATTTTCAATATAATAGAACTAGAACCTTCATCGAACAATTAGCTATTTAGTCCAAGTTCTATCTTCATCCATTAATCACCACGATGGCAACAGTAATGTGGCAGATGGATCTGTACAACCATATCAGAGGAAGCCTCTGTCGGTTCAGACAGTAAGTTAGCCAGGCATTCTGTATCTCGGTCACTTCATCTGACGCAATTATAGGGTGTTATTGTTGTGAGGTGTCATCAGGCTGGCTCTAGTGCATAGTGACACTATGCACAGCACAATGAAACAATGGCAGAAGTTCAGTCTGTATTCAGAACAGTGCATCATTGAACAAGGGGTATCATTGATGATGTTAGATGGATCTTGGTTCAAAACAGAGAACACCATAAAGATGTTTGAGTCTGTTCACTATGCAAAGGCATTTGGCTGTGTGTGCAGGTCATAACAAACTATGGACAGCCTTAGGAAGAATGGGAATTCCAGAATACTTTATTGTGCTCATGAAAAACTTTACACAGATCAAGAAGCAGTTTTACAAACAGAACAAGGGAGTACTGCGTGGTTTAAGATCCTCTCGCCATATTTGTTCAATCTGTATTCTGTGAAAATCATCAGATCCGTTGGCTAATTATGTGGCTCCTCCAGCTCCATGGCTCTGGTTCCATGTGGTTTGTCAGCAGGAAGACAAGCAGAGTGTCTGTGTGTCTCTGGCCTCCAGTCAGCTATTTATCTTCTTCACGCCTCCAAATGAGGTCATCAAGCTGTTACCTGATTGACAGGCTAGACCCTACCCCTGCCCAAGTTGACAGGAGATTATGTAACTGCCACAATAAGTATCAGGGATGAGGACTTGAAAATACCTTTTTAGGGTCATAAACTCATAACAAGGACCTTATGTCATATAATTTAATAAGATAGAATGTGTCTGTTACATCATAACAAGAGATGTGAGAGGTTAGGAATTTGTGTGTGGAAGGAGGAAATATTTTTCTCAGAAATTTTTATATTTTTTCAACAAAGATCATTGTACCTTCTGTAGTCAATATGTGTTCTCATCTATTTTATCAGAAACTCTCTGCTGTTTTATGAAATTTACCTACAAGGTTAATTCACCCAATATTGTTTAGAACCTTAATTATTAGTGTGTTTATTCTCACGAACCACTCTCCTGTTTTGGTGTACTTCATTAATATCCCCAAACCAAACTCAACTGCAATTGAGTTGATTCCAGCTCATAGCAACCCTGGAGGACAGAGTTAAACTCCTGTGAGTTTCCAAGACTGTAACTCTTTATGAGAATAGAGAGCCTTGTTTTTCCTCCCTCACACTCGTGGTGTACCCTGCACCATCTCAGAGGATGGCACCAACTGTCCCCAGTGTCACGCTCTCGCTGATAGTGGAGATGGGGTCGCTGAGTCCTGTGAGCCCCCAGCTGCAGGTGGGCCACATGATGGTGTGAACTGTGGCGAGTCAAGGTGAAAGTTGGCCACCTACTGGCCTAACCTTGGGCAGTACATGCCATCAGTCCTCCCAGTCCATGACTGCCAGCCAGCTGGGGTCCTGGGTGTGAATGCAGTGTTTCATGTGTTCATGCTGTATCTTCAGGCTCACCCAGAGCTGCCATTCTGAAGCACGCCACCATGCGTAGACCACCCTGCTGAGTCAAGCAGTGGTTACAGGACCAGCCAGTGCTTGTAGAAATGGTAACATTTTGGTTCACTCAAGTGAGGCCTGAAGATCCAGTGGCACCTTGTGGCGCTGGCCACACTCCGGTGTGGGCAAGCTCCATGCAGCTACAAAGGGCTGGCCTGGGGAGATGGGAGGTGCTGCAGGTCTGAGGTCTATGGCCCATGCCACTGCCAGCAACAAGATCTTGTGACAGTGAGGCTCCTGGGGCTACTCTCAGATGGTGACACCTGCTTGGCACCAGTTCAGTAACTGCCAGAAGGTTTTGAGTGAGCAAGTCAGACTGGAGAGACTTGTCAGTACCCCCAGAAGCTGATCCACCCTCCCCAAACCCACTCTGCATGCGCATGGTACCCATGGCTGTTCATACCATACGCGGGGCTCTATCCAGGATGTCCACAGGGGTCTTCAAGATTCCAATCCAAGGCTTGAGTTTTCTTCTTTATTCTTTCAGCTTGAGAGATACTGGTTCAGGTCTAACTCCAGGTCTTTGCACATTTCATTATAATGCTCAGTTTTTATCTTCTTGAGCTGCCCTTTGACTTCTTCTTTCAGCTCTTTTACTTCATCATTTCTTCCATTGACCTTAGCTGCTCTATTCTCAAGAGCAAAGTTCAGAGTCTCTCCTGACATCCATTTGGGTTGTTATTTTCCTTTCGTTCCTGTCTTTTTGTGATGACCTGCTTTCTTCATGTCCTCCCTCAGCTCATCAGGTCTCCTGTCATTGGTGCTCAGTGTCAAATCTCTTCTTGAGATGTTCTCTAAATTCTGGTGGGATATTCTCGACGTTGTATTTTCTCTCTTGTAGACTTGCTTTAATTTTCTTTAGCTTCAGCCTGAACATGCATATGAATGATGGATGGTCTATTTCAAAGTCAACCCCTGGTCTTGTTTTGGCGGAGCGTGTTGAGTTTCTCCATCATCGTCTCCCACAGATGTAGTCAGTTTGGTTCCTGTGTAGTCCATCTGGAGAAGTCCATGTGTTTAGTTAATGATTGCGTTGTTGAAAAAGGTATTGGCAATGAAGAAGTTGTTGATCTTGCAAAATTCTGTCATGGACTTTCCAAGTTTTATTTTTCTTTTCTATACTAAGGCCCATGTTTTCCAACTATTTTTCCTTCTTCTTTGTTTCCATTTTTACATTCCAATTCCTAATAATTATTAATGCATCTGGATTGCATGTTTGATTAATTTCAAATAGAAGAAGTTGGTACAATTCTACAATTTCTTCATTAGCTTTGGCGGTTGGTGAGTAAGTTTGAATAATAGTTTCATGGTTTCCCTTGTTAAAAAAAGAAAATCAAACTCACTGCTAGCCAGTCAATTCCCACTTACAGTGCCCCCAGAGGATCAGTAGAACTGCCCCTGTGAATTTCCGAGACTGTAACTCTTTACGGGAGTGGAAAACCTCGTCTTTCTTCTACGGAGCTTCTGCTGGTTTCAACCTGCTGACCTTGCAGTTAGCAGCCCAGCTCTTAAACATGATGCCACAGGGTTCCTCAGTTTTCCTTGGGGACACATAGACATTATCTCATCACAGCTGGCATGCTGCTTCAAGAAAGATCTTGAAATACGCTTTTTGAGGATTCGAGAGATACCATTTCTCTAGAGTCTGTCATTCCCGGCACAGTAAGCTACATGAATATCTGATTCAAAATGGCCATTACAGTCCATTTCTGCTCACGAATACCGAGAATTTCAATCTTTATGCATTCCCTTCAGTTTTGATGATTTAAAAATTTCCTAGATTCACACATTCCAAATATTAATGGACGTTCCTTCTCATTTTGAGGGGTGCTCTGTCAGCAAGTGAAGTCCCTGAAAGCTTTTCTCCACCCAAGTCATTAAAATCAACTCTACTTTGAGGATGCAGCTTTTACCCAGTCTTAATTTGCATGCTTCCCATGTGAGGGGTTCACCTTCCAGTACTATGTTTGCAATATCCGGTGGCCATTCATGTTTCAGTGGCTAATAGCTCTGAAGTGACCTATTCCTTCTTTGTAGTCTGTTCTTAGAGGGGAAGCTCTGCTGACACCTGTACACCTGCTGGTAACCCTTCTGGTCTTTGAAGCAGTGGTGATCTAGCTGTCAGCACTGGAACAATAGACAGGTCACCACAAATTGACAGTTGTGAAATTTGACTTTAGGTAGGATGACCTGAAGCCACTGCTGTTGAGTTGATTCTGACTTGTGAAAACACTGTAGGAGAGAGAGGCACTGCTCCACAGTGCTTCCGAGGCTGTAACGGTTTATGGAAGACGGCAGCATCTCTTCCCAGAGGAGAGCCTGGTGGGTTCAGATGTTGACCTTTCCCTGAGTTAGCATCTGCGAGACCCAGTCATTTGGTAGGAGTTTAAAAACTATGAATAGAAGAACTATACTCACGAATTTCACCTCCTGCAGCCATCAAAAGCATGATCAACAAAGGAAAAAAAAGATAGATAAATGTCACCTTTTCTAAAAGACAAATTTTTGTGTATGAACTACTGCTTTACCAAAGATCAAAACCCATCACCATTGTTTCCAATTCATAGCTACCCAATTGGACATTGTTGAACTGTTCCATAAGGTTTCTGAAGCTAAACATATTTATTAGAGCAGGCAGCCTCAGCTTTCTCCCACAGGGGCTACTGGATTTGAACTGCTGAGCTTGTGGTTAGAATCCAATGCTTAACCCATGGGACCACAAGGGAGCCTAACAATATATAAAGAACTTAAAAACTTTAAAAAATGGCAATAGACATGTCATCAAAGAAGACAAGTACATTGCTAATAAGTCTAGGGAAAGATATGCAACATCATTACTCTTACAACTCATGGTATTGGAATCAATTCTGGCTCATAGCAACATAGTTATGACATGCAACTCAAAACTCCAGTTAGATATTGACTCCCATATGATAGCATGACTATTACTAGAAAAACCCAAACCAACAAGTGTTGGTGAAGATGCGACCCCTTCCAATGTTACTGAGGGTGCCATTGCCGCAGAAAGCCATTTGGTGATTCCTCATAAAGCCAACCACAGCGCTTTGTGTTTGTTTGATGCAGAGATCCCACTCCTGGGGCTATGCACAACTCATGAAAGCAGGTACTTGGGCAGATATGTGCACACCAATGTTCACTGCAGCCTGATCCACAATAACCAAAAGCCAAGTGTCCATCAGAGTAATGGACAGGCGGTACATCCATATGATGGAATGTTACTTAGCCGTACAGAGAATGTGCCACCTGGGTAAACCTTGAAATCATCCTTAATGAGATGAATCAGACACAAAAGGACAAACACTGTAGGACTTCATTTGTAGAAAATAATCCCTACACCACTATTGTTCATATCAAGTTGCAAGACCATCCCCACTTCTGAGGCTATCTAGAAATATGCTAGAACGTGTGAACAAAAGTACTAAGGGGAAAGGATTGTTCAAATGAAACAGTATTGTATTTTAAATATTTTTCATTTTGGTTATATTTCTTTTTCTTTCATTTCATCTCACTATTAGTTATCACAGCTCCTGATTTCATACCATGCAATATTTTGGTTTGTGATATTACAAATGTTTATTAGAATGCAATTTTAAAGTACATAATGTTCAATGGTTTTTCCTGTTCTTTAAGAGTGATGTTAAGAAACATCTTTAGTAGTCCCTCCCCCACCTCCCCCGGGTGGAAATGTATTTCTCAAAGCCAACTTTTGATAATGTATCTACTCTATGAAATGAGAAAACTGTGCACTGCGAACAGATGTAGATATTCTTAAAAATTAGATAGCAGGTGCTTTGGGCCAGACATTTCCAAAAGTAATTATAGTGATCTCATGGATACATGGTAGCAAAAGAGGTAAAAGATTTTCCATTAAAGAAAGAAAAAATCAACAGTTAAGAATAAACGTGGTTACAAATCTAAAATCTGAACTTTTGACTTTGTCTGGGGTGAGATTTTGGGTACTAAGAAAAGATTCCCTGTAACTTGGAAAGATAGGTTCTACCCTCAAGGGAAAAATAACAGGATTCAAACCAAATCCCGTGGAGTCACTTCTCACTCATAGTGAGCTGAACTTGATCTGAGGGGTTGCTCATGTGGTGAATCATTGGGGAAACGAACAGCCTTCTCGTTCTCCAGCACGGCACTGGTGAGTTTGAATCCCTGACTTTACTTACAGTTCGCGGAACAACTTTTCATCCATTTTTCATTCAAGGGAACATATCTGTAGTGATTGCTACCATTAGATAAGTTTAGAGAGACAGACACTCAGATTCTTTTTGTGTCTTTCAGCCTTGTTCAGGTTAGGTATTCCTTTTAGTAACCATAGTGATTAGCAACTGTGATGTTGGGTTGTTTCTGTAAAGATCGCAACTCCGTGGGAACCCACATACGTCCCTTTGGGTCCTGCCACACTTCCCTACCTGCCCAAGGAAGTCATCATCCTGGTGAACCTCAAAGCCATGCACGCAGCAGTACCCTTGATGCTGTGACTGCTTCCCTAGGAGAAACTGCCCTTCACAAAGAATCGCGCCCTTGCCAAGCTTCACGAGTCGCGGCCTTTACTCGAACGACTGATTACAGCCTCACGTACGCATCATGTGACCCTCATGCTAATATTGTTAAATCAACTGTGTTTATTGAAAGCATAGTCACTCACTGTTCAGTTTTATATAATGTATTTAAAGGCTCCCAGAAGATTAAATGATGTTCAAACTCCTGTGTTGATTTTTCAAATGACAATAGCAAATTAGAGATGGTCTTGCAGGTGTCCTTTACAGATATTTTTCTACGCTTATTCTAGACTATCCCCTTTATCTTTATTGATTCTCAGTGCTTTGATAAAAGCCAATCTAATCATCCTATGCTAAATATTTTTCTTTTAAGCTACACTTTTCTCTGAGAGTAATTAGCAATTTTACAACAAACAGCACGGCTAATGTGTCAAGCAGCATAACTTGCATTGATTTCATAAATTGGAAGGTTAACTTTAAATTGTTTCTGTAATACTTTTTTAGTATTCACCACCAGGTTCGCACTGGTCAGCTCAGACTCTGGGGAATTCAGAGGCTATTTTGTATACTCAGTTCATCTTTTGAAACTATATTGGCCAACTTGTAAATTTATGTGTAATATGCCTGAATGGTTATGTAGAGAAAGCCCCGACTCTCTGGGGGCTAATGGCTCCTCTCCACCGATCGGAATACAGTTCATGATTCATTAGATTTGTTGACTAGATTATTTAACTTAATTCAACATAAATTTTTTAATTCCATAGGTCTTCCTGGTACTCAATGTGAATGAAACAATTATTCCTGGACACAATCATCCAAATAAGACCACACGGTTTGACCAACTCCCGAGGTGGTCGTTAAATCCCTCCTGTCCATTGCTCTATGTAAACTACTCATGCTGAGTTTTTAAGGGTTATAATGTTACTGACATTGTTTGGATTCAATAAGGGACTGTATGTTATTTTATATTTAATGAGGGAAGGTCCCAATTACATAGCATTGTGAGAAATCATAAATTATTTCTAGGTAGCAACTTCGCCCTATCAAGATACCTTCCTTTCTTTTGTTATTTGTTCTTGTCCATGGGGAAAGAAATGATTCAATAATTTTTTTCCAAATGTGAGTCTGCTGCGGAGAAGCCTTATTTTAGGTTAGCCACATCTTGACATCACTTCGTGCCGGTCGTTGACTATTGAAAGGAGCATGGACGGCAGTTCCGTCTCTCTCTTCAAGGTTAACTTTTATGGCATTCTTACTGCGAACACTCTCAGTTTGGTGCCGTGAAAACAGATGCTGAAGCATAGAATTTCCTGTCGAGAAATGATGAACACAAGTGTGATGGAAGTAATTGTGTCCCTCCAAAATATGTATTGGAATCCTAACACCTTTATCTGTGTGTATAATTTAATGTAACCACTTTCTATAATGTAATATAGCCAGCCAGCAGTCACAGCCATGTTAGTGTACAGTGTATGGCGAACCTAATCACCTCTGAGTTACATGAATAGCAATGTAGACATAGAGACACACCCCGCTAGGGGGGAAGATAGATACTGTGTGAGGATTGCCAAAGAACCAAGTAATGCCAGGAGATATTGAAAAGAATAAATTAACACATCCAGAGTCTTATTTTTACTTTTAACCTCCAGAATTGTGAGAAAATAAAGTTCTGTTCTGTAAAGCCACCGACTTGCCAGCATTAGTTAACTAAGGCAGCAGCAGGATTGAGTTACTGTTGTGGTTATTGATGTTAGGTGCCATTCAGTCGGCTCTGACCCATAACAACGCTATGAACAACAGAACGAAACGCTGCCAGCCCTTTGAGGACATCATTTTTCTTTTGCTTGAGCCCATTGCTGCAGCCACGGTGTCAATCCATCTCCTTGAGAGCCTTCCTCTTTTTCGCTGCCCCTCCACTTGACCAAGCACGATGTCCTTCTCCGGGGACTGGTCTCTCCTGATAATATGACCAAAGTCTGTAGTATGAAGTCTTGCCATCCTTGCCTCTAAGGCACCCTCTGGTCGTACATCTTCCCAGACAGATCTGTCGGTCCCTTTAGCAGTCCATGGTGCCTTCAATATTCTTCTCCAGCACCATAATTTAAAAACATTGATGATTCTTTGGTCTTCCTTATTCAATGTCTTTCTTTTCTTTTTAAACTTTTATTTGGGACTCTCATAGCTCTTATAACAATCCATACATCCATTGTGTCAAGCACATTTGTACATATGTTGCCATCATGCTTTTCAAAACATTTTCTTTCTACTTGAGCCCTTGGTATCAACTCCTCATTTTTCCCTCCCTCCCACCCACCCACATGGACCCTTGATAAATTATACATTATTATTATTATTTTCATATCTTACACTATCCACTGTCTCTCTTCACCCATATTTCTGTTGTTCATCACCCTGGGTAGGTGGACATGTGTGTGTGTGTGTGTGTGTGTGTGTGTGTGTTATGCATCTATCATTGCGATCAGTTTCCCCTTTCTCTCCCCACCTTCCTCCTACCTGCATGGTATCGCTACACCCATTATTGCTCCTGAGGGGTTTATCTGTCCTGGATTCCATGTGTCAAGAGCTCTTATCTGTACCAGTGTACATGTTCTGGTCCAGTTGGATTTGTAAGGTAGGACTGGGGTCATGATAGTGGGTAGGTGGGTGGGGGAAGCATTAAAGAACTAGAGGAATGTATGTTTCATAGGTGCTATACTGTACCCTGGCTGGCTCATCTCTTCCTTATAATCTTTCTGTGAGGGGATGTCTAACTTTAACACGCATATGAAGCCACTGAAAATACCATTGCCTGGGTCAGGAGCACTTTAGTTCTCAAAGTAACATCCTTGCTGTTCAACATTCTTAAGAGGTGTTCTGCAGCAGGTTTACCTTTTGCATATGTCTTTTGATCTCTTGACTGCTGCTTCCATGAACATTGATTGTGGATCCACGAGAGACAGAATCCTTGACATCAAACTTTTCTCCATTTTTCATGATATTACCTATTGGTCCAATTGTGAGGATTTTGGTCTTCTTTGCATTGATTTGTAATCCATTCGGAAGGCTGCAGTCCTTGGTCATCATCAGTAAGTGTTTCAAGTCCTTCTTGATTTCAGCAAACAAGCTTGTGTCGCCTGCATTGCAAGTGGAAAAGAAGTCTTTCTCCAATCCTGATGCCGCATCCTCTTTATATAAGCCAGCTTCTCTGATTATTTGCTCATCATACAGATTGAATAAGTACAGGCCCACACTTTTCCTGATTTTAAACCACACTGGATTGGGAAGAGGAAGAAATTCATGGGCACCACCATTGCAACTAGGTTCAGTGTTTTTCTGGGGAGCCCTGTAGCTGGGCTGGCCTTCTGGATTTTCCTGAATTGAGACAACAGGATTAAGTCTTTGTACTACCACACTAGTCATTGGCTGCAGGCTGCTTCTTGGGGAGGAGCCTAACCCTGTGGTTGACGGAAATTTCAGGTAGCAGTGAGCAGACAAAATCTGCAGGGGCTTATGAAACCAGTCCTAAAGGGAGCGACCTTGAGCACTAGCCATCCACCTCCTCATTCTAAGGAAAACCTGGGTGATGGATACAAGGGAACTTCAAAACATCTGTCAGCAATTCTATTATCTTTCAACTCCATTTTCCCGGAACTTTTTGAAACCCTTCGTACTGTACAAGACGGAACTGTCGAGGAACACCATTCGTCTACAACCATCTTGTTTCTTTTCTTTCCACAATGCTCAACGAAAATCCTTAAAAATTGAGGAATAGGAACAGGAAACACCAGGAAGAAGTAGAATAAACAGGGGTACTCTGTGGGCATTGACATGGATGAGTTGAACCAGAAATGTATATAACTTGTTGACTGTAAAATGGAGGATATACTCTATCTAAATCACAATAAAAAATATATTGACCTAGTTTCCTCTCTTCTTTTCTCTCTCTCCTTCCACCTAACACAGACCAGTAATGGAATAAGGAAGACCGTGGGGATTCTGACATCAAACCAGAGGAACAGCAAACAGTGTAGTGTCATTCCTGAGGCCGTTCGACGTATCGGAGTTGGCATCACCAAGGCTCAGAGAACTAAGAATAAAAGGCCACTTGGAAAAGGAGGCATGGAAAGGAGCCAGAAAGTAGGTCATGGTGACAGTTTGTCTCTTTCTTTCGCTGCTCCTTACTCAAGCAGTCAAACAGCAATTTTACACACATGTGTACTTCTCAGGCCAGCCACATGGAATCACTTTTTCTTAAAAGGAGTTTCTTCACAAGAACTCTCAGGTGGAGGGAAACGGCTGTCTTTGCTATCAAGGTTCTCCTTTATACCTGTCCTACTGGTTGCTTTTTCATAATTTTCTTTCAATTATTTATTCAGTCATTCAGTTACATATTCCTATATTGAACTCCAACTATATCCTAGGAGTCCCTTGGAGGTACAGATGGGGACCTCACTCATTAGCTCTCTGAAAGTTAGATGAGACATCTGGGTGACTAGACCAGAGAACACACGTTGGTACAGAAAAGAGCTCTCGACACATGGAATTCAGCACAGATAAATCCCTCAGGAATGGTGGTGGGAGTAGCAATATCATGAGGGTAGGGGGATGGTCAAAGAGGGGGAAAGGGGAAAAATGGGGAACCCATCACAAGGTTGGATCTATAGCTCCTCCACCCCCACCCCCGAAGGGGACAAATAACAGAAATGTGGGTGAAAGGAGACAATGGACAGTGTAAGATATGAAATGATAACAATATATAATTGATCAAGGATGCATGAAGGGGAAGGGTGGGCGAGGGAGGGGTAAAAAGAGGAGCTTATACCAAGGACTCAAGTAGAAAATGTTTTGGAAAGGATGATAGCAACATACATACAAGATATGCTTGATACAATTAATGTATTAATGTATAGAATGTTATAAGAGCTGTAAGAGCCCCCGATAAAATGTTTAAAAAAAAAAAAAGGTCTGGAGATTTACTTGTGGAAAAAACCCAGCCATTGATATCCCTAAGGAACAGGGTTCTACTGTGATCCACATGAGGTCACCTTAAGTTGACTGACTTTCACTTTTCGTATGAGCCACTCTTTTCTGAGGATCCCAGGTACTGTGGTGGATTAGAAGTTGGGCTACTCACTACAAGGTCAGACATTCAAAAACACCATCTACTCCACAGGAGAAGGAGGAGGCTTTATGCCCCCATAGAGATTTATAGCCTCAGAAACTCACAAACACCATTCTACTTTGTACAGAGAGTCACTATGAGTCAGCGTTGACTTCATGGCAGTGAGTTTAGTTTTGGGTTTTGGAGTTATATTCTACATACGCCACCTGTCTCACTCCCTCTGTGCTACATCTGTCACTGTGAGGATGAAAGTGCCCTTGGATCAGGCCATGCTATTTCCAATAGTCTCATGTGTGTGTGGAAGCTGTATAATGAGTAATAAAGACCAAAGGAGAAATGATGGATTTGAATTAGGTGTTATCAAAGAATACTCAATTTACCAGGAACAAATGAACAAAGCCAGCAAATCTCTTTTGGTAGAAGTAAAGTTAGAATGCTTTTTAGAAGTGGGGGTGGCAGGCAAGACTTCATTGCAATTAGTTTGGACATGCTATTAAAAGGTACCAATCCCTGGACAAAGACATCATATTTATTAGAGAAGAAGGTCAGCAAAAAAGCAAGAAGGCCCTCAGTGAGATGGATTGTGACATTGGCTGCAGCAATGGGCTCAAACACAGCGACACTTGTTACGATGGCAGAGGACTGGGAGTGTTTTGTTTTGCTGTGAGTTCTTATGAATCAGAGCTGACTTGACAGCACTTAAAATCAACAATAGCACTATTGTGGATATCCTGGTTCTTGATCAAGTGCTTCAGACTTTTAACCTTTGTTTTGCTTGGACTTTCTGATTATTTTTTTTCCTCCTTTACTTTAATTACTACATCATTCTAAAAAAAAAGTTGATATAGGTTCACAAATACTACTTACCACAATATTGTCGCTAACACACCAGGAAATTTGACATAATCAGTGAGTGTAAAACACTGGAGCAACAAAATCAACAGCCAGTGTATACGTGTGTGCATGCAGCAACCATGAGTTCCATTGTAATTGCACAATAAAGCCAACACTGTCCTGACCTTTGAACAAGGTTCAACAGGTCAATTAGCATAAAGTTTGAGACTTGTTAGGTATATGAGTACATAGAAGCTTGGTTTCCAAAATATTTTTTTCTTTTTAACTACTTTTAAAATTTAATTTTAACAGTTTTGTTTATATACAGTTTACATATCATACAGTTCAATAGTTTAAGTATATTGAAAAGGGTCATGCAGTGATCAACACAATCAATTTTACAACATTTCCTAATTTCTTATGCTCATTATTTATTAGCTCCCCATTTCCTCCCAACCTTCTCTGCCATAACCCAAAAAAATTATTAATCCAGTTGCTGTCTCTATAGAATTAAATATCTTGGATTTCACATATAGAAAAACATAGAAACAAAAATGAAAGCCAACAAAACAGAACAAAAACACCCAAAAATAATAACAAAATGAAAAAAAAAAACCTCAAGAAAAGAAAGCAGAAAATAACAAAAACTAGAAAACATACACGATTCTTTCTGATACCCACACACAGCCTGATTTTTTCACTACACTTTGCTGTAACATACATATCTTCACTGATCTCTTTGTACTGAGTAGGGTCAAACATATCTTCACTGACATCTTTAAGCACTGAGTAAGGTCATATCATAAGTACCAATTGCACTCAGCTTAGGGTTATGATTAACTACATACTTTAAATTCACTGATATCTTTATGGTTTATATATGTCTCTGGTCTACCTTAGAGACATCATTATCCATTTACTGGGGAACATTATAAAGCACCCTCATGAGGCATGTAGTAATTCTCTTGATAGTATCCTTAAGTTAGCCAATGCTATAGAAATTTAATGCTGTTTAGAAAACAAAAGCACACATGTATACACCAACTTTTTAGACTAAAATATATGGATTATTGACTTGTACAGATTAAAAACTAGAGTAGACATTATTTATAAAAAGTGGGGCTGGAGATAGGACAAAATTTTCAATGCTGCTCATTCACAAAGGCAGAAGTATGCCTGCTAGATTAAGACATGTTTTAAAAAAGCAGAAAGTCTGAGCATAGCAAGTCTATGGTTGTCTTGAGTTGCCATTGAGTGGACACTCTCAAAGCAAGAGATTTGAAGCAGAGTCTACTGTGTTTCATCTCTCTAACCGTGGGCGAATAGTCATCTGTTTCTTCTCACGCTGTGGTATTTCAGCTTTAAATCCAGGGAGTATTTCAGTTTCTATAATCAGCTGCAGACCTGTTTAGTCTTTTCGTGGGGTTTCCAAATTAGATCCTTCTGGTGTGACCTATAACAGAGTTTGTACACCTCCAAAAGACAGAATTTGAAGTCTCAGTTGTCGATAGCATGTGGTCCGGGTCACCAAAGACTGGACAGAAACTGGATCAGAAGTACCCAATGGTTATCTAGGCGTTCTGGCTGAGATTTCCAGCATGATGTTGGCAGAGGGGTCATCCTTGTCCCGTTGCGATTCCCAGGAGAAATAGTTTCAGTTTTGTCTGGTTGAGTATGATGTTAGCCATTGGCTTTACATATATCACCTTTATTATGTTGGAGAATTTCCCTTCTATTCCTATTTTGTTGAGTATTTTTAAAATCAGAAATGGGCGCTGGATGTTGTCAAATGCCTTTTCTGCATCTATTGATTTGATTGTGCCATTCTTATTCTTTGTTTTGTTTATGTAGTTGGTTACATTGATTGTTTTTGAATGTTGAACCATCCTTGCATCCCTTGGTGAATTACTTTTGAGGTATGTTGTTAGATTTCATGGACCACAGTTTGTTTGTTTTTTTGAGAATGTTCGTGTCTGTGGTCGGTCATGAGGGATATTGATCTTGTAGTTTTCTGTCTTTGTGGAATCTTTGTCTGGTTTGGGTATGAGGCTCACTTCATTCATAGAATGAGTGAACTCAGTGAATAGAATATTTTGGGATTTTGCTGTCCTTTTCTATATACTAGAATAGTCTGTGGAGAATTGGTGACAGCTCTTCACGGAATACTTGGTAGAAGTCCACTGTGAAGTCATCTGAGACTGGGCTTTTTCTGGTTGGGTGTTTTTTGAACTTCCCTATTTATTCTTTTGTTATGGGTCTGTTGAGGTTTTCTACATTTAGCTGTGTTCATTTGGGTAGATTGTATATTTATAGCCATCTGTCCACTTCTTCTAAGGCGCCTGGTGATTACACATTGGGCTACTAACTGGAGGTCAGCAGTTTGAAACCATTAGCCACTCGTAGGAGAAAGATGGAGCTTTCTACCCCTATTAAGAGTTACAGTCTTGGAAACTCACAGGAGGCAGTTCTGTCCCTTCTATAGGGTTGCTATGGGTTAGCATTGATTTAATGACAGTGATTTTTGTCCCCTTTTGGGTACATTTTCTCTAGGTAAACATGCTTTTCTGATTTGTGTCTATTTTCTTGACTTCCAATTTGTAGTTGACACTGATCTTTGCACTCTGTGTATGTCTTAGATTTAGGTAGTCTTCTTGTTTCTGATCAGAAACCATGGAAGCCTGCTTGACAAGCCTGGCCTAATAAATAGTTGACTTTTAAATCTATTATCCATTTCATTTAACCATTGATTATCCGCTTGTACCTACAATCCACTTCCAACAAAGGTTAGCAAAAGCTAAATTTCCCCAGATAATGATGGCTGTGGCGAACAGCCAAGCTATGGTGGCCAGGGGACAGCAGACAGGGATGAGAAAATCGAACGGCAAAACCAGAATTGATTTGTCATCAATTCTATTACATTTGAAGCAAATAACATTTGAATTTGTATCCATAATTATTTTCCTTGTTTTAAAATTTCATTTTCTTCCCCAGAAACCAAACCTAATTAAAAAAGTGTTTTACCTTAGATTGGAAAACATTTTGGTGTTTAGGATTTTATTCTTCTGTAATGGTTTTAGATTAGTTTAGCTATGGTTTGAAGTTGCTCATTTAGTGGATTTTTTTTTTCCAGATTAAAAAAAAAATCCCTTGCTACGAGCTATTGGATTGCTGTTTTAGGATGTATGGCCGAAATAATATGTAGGCACTTAATTTTCATTTTACAGAGAAGAAAACAGAAGGATGAGTAACTTGTCCTCCATCAACAGGAAATCAAACCTCCAAATTTGTGCTGTTATCCATTGAGTTATACTATTAATTAAAAATACACACAAAGATAATTGCAAACCAGCTATTCTGTTTTGAATGCCTCCTTGCTACTCCTTGTGCTATGGAAACCTTTTCTTATGCTGTTTATTCAAGCTAGTGAGCCAAAGCTGGTGAAAAACGCCTTGCAAGGAAACGGCCTGTTTCGCTTCTTTATTGATTCTCTCTCTATTTCCTATTTCCACTTGAAGATGTATCTAGAGTCCCTTGGCTACCCCTGTTAATTTTTTGCCTGTTGCCTTGTTTTGTTTTTTGTTTTTCATTTAAATTTTGTAACAGTATTATGTGAGTTAGTAAAGATAAGGGTTTATGAAAGACTCAATATCAAAATTAAGTTGCATTGCAAGGTATTATGGGTAAAACTGGAAGAAAGGGCATTTGAAAATCTCTATTGAGGTTCTCTAACGGAGTCTATTTGAGGCTAATGCAATAGGCTGTGCTTGATTTGTGATTATGCATTCTGACGTATGAAACATTGTTTGTAAATAGTTTAATAAAAGGCTATTGCTCAAAATTCCAAATTAGCACCGAAGGTGATTTCTATTAGAGAAGACATTTGTGGAGGATTTCATTCCTGATGCTTTATAATACGAGTCCTTTTTCTCAACACAGTACAGACTGGTGGCTTGTAGCACAGCCCTAGAGACATGCTGTATTCAAAGAATGAAAACATCTCGCTTTTCATTGTTTATTTACTACCTTTAAGGGTATGTATGGAAAAATTATTTTCCCTACAGTTCTTGCTTTTGTCCCCTTTAGATTATGCCTTTAAAATATGTGCATAAGGCTCCTTCATATCTCATTTTAACCATGTGAATCTCCAAGTCCCTTTTATTAAATGCCATTTCTAGTTTTTTAATGAGGGTTTGACATTTTCACATATTACAATTTTGTTTTATTTTTATATTCATTAAAGTGACTTTCACACTGCGTCTGCATGCTGTCGAACTATAATTTCTCAAGGTGCTTGGAAGCACCTTATGGAGAAGAAGTACCTCAGGAACTCAGTCAGGATTCTCAGTGCTTGGGCTCAGAGGAGTTCCTTTTCAACAACTGACTTGCAAGGCTTTACGGGTAGAGTTTTTGTTCTGAGGAACATCAAATAGTAGACTCTTTTGAAATGGCAAAGGCCATGCATGATTTAGACCAGGGCATGCAAATTTAAATACTCGGAGGGCTCCTGGGCGACATAAACAAAGAGGCGGGTCTAGGAACCTTGGAGGACTGTGACAGGCACGCCTGTCCTGTGAGTGCAGCTGTGAATTGGCTTTCAGATGGTGGCTAGAAGGAAGTACCCAATATCGTCAGATTTTTTGATTTTCCAAGGGAATCTGGGATTCTGGGTGCTTATGTGAAATACTGGGATTTTTAACTTTGGCTATTTCTGGCTGAGAATGTCTAGCACAGAATCAGACACATATGCTATGTTCACAGAAAATGACTAAATAAAGCGGTTTGTTTTCAAGTACTCAAGGCGCCTTTGCAGTGAAATGGTTAAGCGCTCACTTGCAAGCAGAATGATTGTCACTAACGGAACGTGATCCCAGCCAGGCAAGCCTATGGGGAAGTTCCACTCTGTCGCTATGGGATGGCTATAGGGCCATTACAAAGTCACTATGAGTCAGAATCAACTTGACAGAGCACAGTAACAGGCAAGTAGAGAAGGTGTGACTATAGGTCTGTGTTTCAAATAACCCAGAAAAAATAGAATTTCATCCCAGGAATCTTAAACTGCTCATTAAGGACAGAGCATTGTGTGATAGCCTGTTCAGGTAGTAAAAATAACCTAGCTGATCTCTCATCCTTTAAAGAACCTAGTGAAAGATCAAAGACACTACAAGTATTACTAAAATGTAAGATGAAGTCATAAAAATTGCCAAAGAAATTTGCAAACAAAATTTAAAGGAGAAGAGGCTCATCCACTTGGGACACGGGACAGATTCCTGGCTCTTGAGCTGGCCCTCAGCAACAGATCCACTTATCCGAGAGGTGGGCTGGAGGACTGTCCCCTAGAAGAAACAGCTAGACTGATGACATGGGCATGGGCGAACCCGGGATGGAGGGAAGAGAATGTCTAGTACATAGGGAAGAGAATGTCTAGTACATAGGAATTAGACCATCCAGCACAACAGTATCGGTGGTTCGGTGGTAGAAGGTTTGCCTGCCATGTGGAAGACTGGCGTGCGATTCCTGGCCAGTGCACCACATATGCAGCCATTGCTTGTCTGTTGTGTGTTGCCATGCAGTTTAACTGGTTTTTAATCCTAAAGCAGACTAAGAATGAAAGGCATGACAATCTGCTTCTGAAAACCAGCCAGTCTAAGCCTCCTATGGGTCACAATGGCCCTGGGGCCCATAATGAGCTAGCAGCAACATGGCAGTGGTGAGGGGAGATAGGAGGTCTCAGGGGCAAAATATATATTTTAACTTCGTTGTTCCGATTTGAATAAGGCGCTTCATTTTGATAGACTTCTCCCTTCTCCAAGCCTTGTCAGAGAAGCCCCAGTTTGGTGTCCATTTTCTGGTCAGCTGCTGCCATGCTGTTTATCTCCCCAAAGCACCTTCAGGTGCTGCGCGGGAAGCTATCACAGTCATGGATTTTGTCTGTGCCCCAGTATTCTGCCACGGTGCCATCTCTGAAGTGCAGACCTCAGAACAAGGCAGAAATGCCCTGTCCGCTCTGCCACTGTGGAGGAGCAGTATGCGATCTTAGTGTGTGACTCCCTCTCTCTGTCCCCGTGCCCAGAATTGTTCCCCTGACCTCTGAGGCAGGTCTCTGGATTTGTCTTGGACCCTCCTTCCTTGTTTTCAGTTTGAAGATGTGGTGAGTATAGGGGCAGGGCGGTGGTGGTGGTGGTGTTGGTTGGTGGTGGTGGGGTATCTTTATAAACTATTGGACCTCAACTATTTTTGTGGAAACAAAATATTAAAATGGGGACCCAATCTGTAGTCAATGGTATCATGTCATATCATCAGCTTCTTGGTGTTATCAGCTTCTTGGTCTGCTAGCGTATTATAATGGTCTAAGACGCTACCATCAGGGAAGCTGGTTAGTGGGTCCACGCCCAGGATTTCCCGGGACTATTTTTGTAAGTTCTCAATGGCACCGAATAATGCAATATAAAACAAAACTTTTCTCTAACAACTCAAAACGAAAGCCTACCAAGATAGGACTGGCAAAGTAGGTGGACAAAAACTTATTTTGTGACCCTTAACGGACCCTGAAAAGAAGTTTGAAAAGACAGAAAAGAGGTTAAAATGTGGGAATTGGTCAGATAAGTTCATGTCAGAGATGGGTGATTTTCGATCAATAGACTAGATAGCCAGGTGGACTCCTGGCTGGAGGTGTCTTGCGGGAGCTTCTTAGCCACCGCCGGCACTGCTGCGCTGGGAGACCAGTCTCCAGGGGAACACACCATGGGCCGGTTCCTGAAGGTGCCAAGCGGCTGGTGCTCCTGGTCCCCATCATAGCCATGGGGAACATGCGCAGAGCTTCCAAGACCGCACCTTCCTCTGCCAGGAGCTCTACACCGCCAGCCAGCCGGGCGAATGGCCTGCAAGCTGAGACCTTTGGGACAGGACCCTACTCTCGTCCGTGATTCGCGGCCTCTGTGCCAACCACACCCACAATAAGACGCTCTAGCACCTCGCGCTCTGGACCTGCCTCCTGGCCCTGGGCCACTTCCTCTCCGAGCTCTTTGTGTTCGGGACAGCGGCCCCCGGGCCCCCCTGATGGTGGCAAGCTCCGTCGTCCTCGGCATGCTGGCTGGGCTGTGGTCCCTGGAGGCAGAGCCGGTTTCAAGGCAGAAGAAGAATTGAAGCCAACACCGCCGCTGCCGAGATGCCACCGTCTTCCACGTTAGGCAGCCTCTTCCTCCGCCACTCGCGGCTCTTTCCTTCCTTTCTGACCCATCATTAGACTTCTGATCCGCATCTAGCTTTTTTTAGGTTGTTGGGTTCATTTTTGTACATTTAAAAAAAATTTTTTAAAGATATAATCCATCGCCACTGAGTCATTTCCAACTCACAGTGATGCGACAGGACAGAGCAGACCTGCTCCTGTGGGTGGGGTGTCCAGCCTGAGGGGAACTGAGTGCCTCCTTCACCCCAGAGCAGCCGGTGGGTTCACACGGCTGGCTTTGCAGTAACAGCCTAGCTCCTCCCCCACAGTCATTGCCACTGGGGCGCCCTTTCAGATGCCATCCTCTCCCCAAAGTGTTTGTGCACAGGGTGTAAAGTGAGCAGTGTAGCTCTGGGCCAGGGCACTGCCAGCACTGTGTTACCGCTCCCCCACCTTTGGCCTTTTATTTCCATCTCTGGATTCCACTTGTGGGGGGGGGGCACATGAACTGACTAAAGCGACGCTCTTGTTCCCGCCCAGACCAGGCCGCTCTGCTGCTGGACCTGGACTCTGCATCAGCTGGGGGACAGACTTCCTCTCCCGAGGCGGCAGACCCATGACTCTCCTCCCGGGTATTGGGGTCCCCGGGGTCAGAAGACTGCGTTTAGACCTTCTGGTCAGCTGCCTTTGTGTAGTAAATTTTGTAATGAAGAGAAAAAAAACCCCAGGCTGACCCCATGTGTGCCGAGTAGAGCGGCTTCACGAGGCATTCAAGGCTATGGCCCATCAGACGCGGATTTCCAGGCCTGTCTTCTACAGTGGCCCCAGGTGCGTGGTCATCACGAACGTTTCAGCTAGTAGTGAGGTGCTTAACTGTTGGAGCTACCCAGGGACTCTACACCCAGTTGCTGTGGTTATAATGGTGAAAACTGAGTTGGTTCCTGAGCGGGGGCTTCGGGAGAACTCGTAGAGCCCCGTCTGTCACTTCAGTGACAACTCTGCCTGGAAGTGCCAGCCAGCCAGGATGGAGGAGGGCAGGAATGACTTCGTTCCAAAGAGACCATGCTCCCAGAGTTTTCTGGGGTGATGCGACAGTTAAGGTTTTGTGTCAAGTTGGCTGGGCCTGGATTTTCAGTGGTTGGCACCTAGTGAGCCCCATGACCTGACCTAACACAATGTAATCAACACCCAGTCGGTTGTAAGCCCCCACAATGGCATGAGATTAGCACAGAATAAAACACGCTTACTTGTGCCACAGACTTGCTGCAATACATTTCCTGGGGTTGTTGCTTGCTTCCAACATAAGTGTGATGCAGTGGTTATGTGTTGGGCTGCGATCTGCATGGTTGCAGTTCACAATCAGCTGCAGCTCCTTGGGAGGAAGACTGGGCTTGCTACTCCTTTAAACAGTTATAGTCTCGGACACCCGCAGGGGTCTTGATGAGTCAGCATTGACTCTCTGGAAATGAGTTTGGTTGGGTTGGGTTGGGTTGGGTGGGAAAGCTGGCTTGCTTTTTGTTGGATCTAGATCCTGAGCCTGGCTCATTAATCTTCCTTTCATTGGCCTTGAGTCCATGTCCTGTCATGTTTACTGCCAGTGGATCCTGGGTGTCTTTGGTGGTTGGCTGTCCAACTTGCTGACCCTGGATTCATTCATTTCCGCAGTCACCAGTCTGTGACCTTCCTGTAGATCTCAGTTTTATCAGCTCCCCTAGATACTTGGTTCAGGAGAAACCTCCAACCTAACATCTAGCATTGGATTATATTGCTTCCACAACAATGTGAGCCATTTTCTTGATAAAAAAAAAACCCCCCAGAAGCACTGGGTTTGCTTCTCGAGCGCACCTAGCCTAAGACAAGTAAAAAGAAAGCGGTACTTCCTGTATTAGAAGTGAATAAATGGCCCACACAGAGAGAAACTAGTTTGAATTGTCTTCTATTCTGCCTACGAGGGGTGCCGAAAGGGGAAAGGAGACCTCATTAGAGAGAGGCCGAAGGTGTTTGCTCAGAGGCCCAGAGGCTTAGAGAATAATTGACCAGTCAGAGGAGACCCAGTCATCTGTATCAATAAAATCACTATTGAGAGGTCTCCAGTGATGGGGGTGAGGATTGTCTCTAATAGCATCTCCTGGAGAGTCTGCTTCTAATATCTGCCAAGGGCAGAGGAACCGGCCCCATCCTTTGAGGTTGCCTGTCAAGAAAGACTCCCTCTTGCATCTCCTCTTATCTGTCTAGCCCTTCTTGGAGCAGACAGAAATCAAAATTCGAAAACCAGGGGCAGTATGGAAGAAATGCATAACCTAGCAACATCGATGAAGATGACTCATCATCTTCCATTATAGATAGCAAACCTGAAAGAGGCTAGAGATGATGAGGGGAGTAACTAACTTTGAATTAAGCTCAGAATCTTGATTACTACTCAGGCTAAATATGCCAACAACTTAGCTGAGATAATTTACAGAAGGAAAAATGTAGAGCTTCTGCTCTGTAGCTCAGCAGTCTGACATGAAAGCACTGCCTGGCCCTTTGCCATTCCCACAATAATTACCAAGTTTGTGTCCATTGTTGCAGCCACTGTGTCAATCCATCCCCTTGAGGATCTTCCTCTTTTTTGCTGCCCCTCCACTTTGCCAAGCATAGTGTTCTTCTCCATGGACTGGTCTCTCCTGACAAAATGCCCAAAGTATGTAAGACATATTTTCACCATCCTTGCTTCTAAGGAGCACTCTGGCCATACTTCTTCCATATTGCTTATATTCTGGTACTTTTAATATTCTTTTCAAGCACCACAATTCAAACGCTTGATTCTTCCGAGGTCTTCTTTATTCAATATCCAACATTCACATGAGAAATTAGTCAGATTCTCCCAGACATACCTTGGAAGACTGGTAATCTACTTTGAAGAGATTATAGCCTTGAGAACCATTTGACACAATTCTTCTCTGTACACATGGAATCACAATAAATTGTAGGTGGATCTACGGTAGCTAACAACAACAAAGACTATTTTAATTCATTAACTCACAAAGCTAGCAATGGAAGGTCAAGTGTTTCCCACATTGTATCACTCTATCCTGATCTTCTCTTTCTTCCTGTCATAATTAGATGATTTTATGTCGACTAGATACTCGGACTCGGGGTAGAATAAAATCTGCTCAGTCAGGTCACAGACAGACAGGTGTGTCCTTAAGGGTTTGTCCTTATAAGTGGGGAGGCCTGGGTCCACCCTCTCAGTCACTCCCCTTTCACTTTCCTGCTTGCCGGCCACCCGAAGAGCTGTCGGAGCCCTGCCATGTTTATACTGCCCTTGGATCCACATAACTCTGCATCCACTTTCCTGTGATCCGCCTGCATTCTGCATCATTGCCTGTGGATGCGAATGCTGCCAGGGGGACTTATGGACTAGTTATCGACTTATAGACTTGAGCTGAACTGGGGTGGAATGCTTTCTTGATACATAATTACTTCTTGATATAAAGCTCTTTCTCATACATATATGAGTATCACTGGATTTGTGTCTCTTGTGAATCTGGCCTAACAGACTCCCTCTTCCACTTTTAGGGACCCTCATGGTTACATTGAGACTACTGATAGAATCATTGCTAATCTGAAATTAAAGATTTGAAAATTTAAAGTCAGTTTATTAGCAATGTTAGGTTATCTTTGCCATATAGTTTAACATATTTATATGTTCTAGGTATTAGAACAGAACATTTTTGTAGGGTTATTTTTCTGTCTACCACAGAAGGCTTGATAAAAAAACATGATGCTTGAACTAAGGTTTACAAGATCAGCAGTAATTAATTAGGTAAGAGGGCGGGAAAAGACCATCCTAGTTAGAGGAAAGCATATGTGCAAATACCCTGTGGCGAGGCAGAACTTGTTGGCTAGAAGAACTGAAAAATAGGTAGTCTTTCTTGTAATCTGACCTCAATCAAGCTACGCGACCCAGTTCACAGCCATGATTCTCGAGGGGACTGGATTGGAGTCCCACCCAGTCTTTTCTAGGGGTCTCCTGTAGGTGCAAAGTGTCCGTGAAGGAGCTCTTTGGCAACTGCTTTATTTCAACTAGCATTGTAGCATCTAATCCCCAGGCTTCCGGAGAGCCCAAATGCTTTGCTTCATTTTACTTCCCTGCACAATGAGTGTATATTTACCTTGAAAGTATAACAGAAATTAAGGTCATCCAAGTGATTATTTTCTCAACAGTGTCATTATGGCTACAGGCAAATTCTAATATCCACCCTCAGATCCTCTTTATCACCCCCAAACTGCTTGCTTTCCAACATCAACAGCCCAGTCTCTGCCACACCCTCAGTTCATAAGATTTTGGAAGAAGCCCAGTTCAGCGAGCATCTATAGAAGGCGTGTGTTGAATTTATTCCTTTTTTCTAAAGCTATCTCCACATTACAGTCATTTAGGATGGCAATTACAATACTCATACTGCAGAGTGAGTTCATGTTCTTGAGTAATATTTCCAATGATGTTAATGTACTTAAGATTAAAATGAATTTAATTGCACGATGAAAACATTGTGATGAAAATGCTAATGTGGCTTGTGGCACTTGCTTTATGAGACAGCGAAAACAAGGGACCTTGGTGGGCTTCCTTCTACAATGAAAGTCACCAACCAAGTCTCTGTTCTGCACCCTGTCTCTCACACAGAATCTGGCACGTAAATATGTGGTCAGAAAATACAGGTAGAAGAAATAAAGACTGTAGTAGATGGGTGCTTCTTCTCCCCATTTGAAATGATCTATCTCTCCTGAAGTCTAACTATCCTTTCATTCACTTGCACTTCTGCTACTGCTACTGCCACGCACGCCTTATAAATCTGGACTTAGAAAGCAAGAAGGGAAAGAGACGAGGAACAAAAGGGACTGGGGACGTCTCCACAATAGTACAGAGTGCACGCACATTTTACTAGCATGTAGGTTTTAAAGGCAGAACTGTCGGTAGGCAGATCAACATTGACTTGCTACTTCTAGGCCCTACTTGCTGTATTAAGATATGTATTATTTGTGATTGACATTGTCAGTGAATATTATTGTAACTTTTGTCTGACAACCAACTCCCATTGTTTGGGTAAATAGCGTCCAGTCACGTAAGGATTTATTCTGTACAAGTGAATAATTCAGGTATTGTGATATGAAGTAATCCTACACTTTTTCATTCTCCCACTCTCAACAGTGTTTTGAAAACTAGTACCATGAGCTAATCAATGACACCATAAACAGGAGGTCCGATGCTGCAGGGAGAGGATTGGGAGATTCTCTGCCATATGTGAACAAGGAGCTCTCTAAGAAGAGCCAGAGGCTGATAAAAAAAAAATAGGTTCTGGAATAGATTTGGGGCACATACTTGATCCTAGCTCCAATCTGAGAACAATGAATTCTTACATCATGGCCCTGCTCAATACTTGTCCTCAAGAAGAAAGCACAGGAGAAGTGGGTGCTATAGCAAAGTGTGGTGAATAGAGTAGGTGGTGTGTGGCTATCAGAGCAAATAGCATCTGGGGTCTTTAAGGCTTGTTTTCAAACAAGCAGCCATCTAAGTAAGATGTCAACTAAATCCACATGAAAGAACCACACCAACATCTCTAACCCAAGGATTATATATTATATAATCCAAATCCAAAGGAGAGAATGGGGTCAGAGTTTAAACTGTGACATTCTAGTTTGCAGAAGGCTATGGATGACAGTGGGAACCCAAAGTACATTTGTAGGAACTAAGCCTCCGGTGATTTCTCTCTGACTATTATTGGGGGATGGGAATAAACTGGTTACAAGACAGAGAGTACTGCAGAAACAGCTACAGTAGATTTAAGTGATAAATCTGACTTGAACAGTTAAAACTTTAAGTGTATCTCGGTTGCATTTTGCCATTGTGGGTAGCATTCTTAAAACTTTTCTATGTTTTTCTATGCTTTTTGGTGTATGAAATCCAGGATTGATGAACCTCTAGGGACAACTAGCATAAGACCCCCTCTTAAAAAAATAGTTTTGGGGGGTACGCTGGGGGAATTGGGTAAGTAAGGGAGAGTTGACATCAAGGAGTTCAAGAAGAAAGAAAATGTTTTGAAACTGATTTTAGTAGTAATTGTACCATACTGCTTGATGTGATTGAACTATGGAATGGAATGGTGTGTGGATTAGCATCTAATAAAATAGTTTGGAAAACAAAAACAAAGCATTCCACAATTCTCTAAGGCCTACTAAATTAGACCCATTTCGTCCTTGGTGTGCAAAGGTTCACCACAGAATTGCTTTTTGCTCCCTTTGCTGTTTCATTCCCTTACGGTCACCTTCGAAAACCCAAGACTGAAAAAAAAAAAAAGGTCTCTTCTTGACCAGTACCTGTATCTCGCCGTATTCTTCCTCTGTTTCTTGTTTCTTAAATCTCAGTTCCTCTTCCTCTGTGATCAGCCTAACTGTCCCTCACTGAATGCTGTTTCTCTAAAGCTTTTAAGTTTCTCCTCAAAATGCTTGTACTTTGTTTTCTGTTGGACCCACTCACTGTCCTTGAGGTTCTAGCTGCCAGGGAAGGACCTGTCGAAGGACAGGCGGATCCCGCTCACTTTGTCTTACACATCTGACCATTTCTAGTGCGCTCCCATTAAAAGGTCCTTTGTGCTGTCAGATCTCAGGAAAATATGTACTTCGACTGGTAACTAAGAGAACGACCCTTGAAAACATCCGCTTGCAGAGCTCTGAAAGAAACGTGTAGCTATTCACAGTCAGGTTCTGGAAACAGGGAAACCTAGATGACATTTATTTTAAGCAATATGCAAAGTTTCCTCCAGAGGAAAGAGATTATAAGGCAACATTAATTATTCTCGACTAAGAGACCTGATTTGCACTAATTGGTTAAATTTGCCACCTGCTTATTCTGCCTAGTGACATTCGACTGGTAGGAATCCAGGCCTGCGGAGAGAAGTTTTCCTTTTGCAAGGCCCTTCTAAGTCTCTCCAACATGTCTGATGTGTAAGGAGGCAGAGCCAGGACTAGGGAGTTCCAGTGACTGAATCTGAGCCTCACACCCTCAACCACCATTTCTCACCAGTAGCGACAATGTAGGAAACCCATCCTATCGTGCTCCATCGTGAAGCCATGTGACTTTGGTTCAAATCCCAGGTCCCATCTTTCTACCTGGATGACTTCATGACCCTGGACAAGTCACTTAATTTCTCATGCCTTAGATTCTTTAGCCCTAAAGGAGGGTGATTTTATGATGTGGCTTCAAAATATTTGCGGATAAATAGAATTAAAGAAAAATAGAGTTCTTCCACAAACTTTTTGAAGAGTTCTTTTAGGCTTATCTCAAATGATTGCTGTGAGAATTCAGGTGAAAAAATAAAAACATTGCAGCAAATTGATTCATGGAGATCCCATCTTTTGGAAATAGAGACTAGGCCCTCTTTTTCCCCAAGGTGCCCTGGGTGTATTAAAAATGCAAGCTTTTGACTAGTAGCCAAGCGCTAAACCATTTGTTAGACATCTCATAATCTGTCTGTCTACCTATAAAACCTAACCTACTGCTGTCAAGTCAATTCTGATGCATAGGGACCCCTATAGGCTAGAAAACCCCAGGTATCTAGGAGATATATGTATACATATCCCTTTAATCTATAAATTAAAATACCCAAACCAAGTTCACTGGCATTGAGTCAATACTGACTCATAGAAGCCCTATCGGATAGAGTAGAATAGCTCCCTGTGAGTTTCTAAGACTGTAACTGCTTAGGGAGTAGAAAGCCCTGTTTTTCTCCGACGGAGTGGATGGTGGTTTTGAACCATGGACTTGGCAGATCATGGCCCAATGTGGAACCACTGCACCACCAGGAATCCTTATATGTCATTATAATTAGGCTGTGAGGTGCCATTGAGTCCATTCCACCACCTAGCCACCTGATGTGACAAAGTAGAACGGCCCCTAGAACTAGTGCGTTCTAGACGGAATTCGTTACGGGAGCAGGTTTCCAGGTATGCTGCTGCAGAGCCACTGATGTATTTGAACTGCTGACCTTTTTATTAGCAGCCAAGTACTTAACTGTTGTGCCACCTGGGCTCTCAATTATAATCATTATCTATAATTAATATAATTGTATTTTCTGTACCTCAGAAAATAGATAAGAGTAGAATTACTATCAATACTATATTTACTTCCATTTCCCAGGTGTTTGACTAGATTTGAAGACTGTTATCTAAATGGCCCCTCTCTGTAGCTCCTTCCCTCCTCTAGAGCTTCATAAAGCTGCTGTCAGAATCTCCTGACATTATCAGGGGCTATCCCAAGCCTAGAAATAACTGTTCCAGGGGCTTAGTTTGATCCACCTTCCCCTTAGGGTTTCCAACCTCCCTGTCCGCAGGCTCGTTTCCTGTGTGATCTGCCCAATTCCATACTCTATGGCCTTGACTTTTCTTTAGCTGCTCTGCGTCAAACGGCTGAGATTCACAAATTACTGATGAAAGATCAGGCAGCAAAAAATGTAACCCCTGGCCTTCAATAGTATACAGTTTCCTTCCCCCATTCACTTAACTAGTATTTATTAAACACATACATGCAGCAGCTTAGTCAGATTAATAAATTCCTATTGAAGCTCCAGGGAGTGGAACGGCTGTGTTGTTCGCTGCTGTGGAGTGGATTCTAACTCAGGGTGACCCAACATGTGCAGAATAGAACTGCCGCTGGGTGCTCAAGCTGTGATGTTTAAGAATCGGATCTCTTTGGTTGAACACCTACAAAACATACCTACCAGGAGGTAGGTGCTTCAGCCCCACTCCCGAAAAACAGATTTTTTTCAAAGCTGTGTATTTTATTTTATTATTATTCTTTTACAAAACAACCTTATCACCTTCAAAGGACTCTCCAATACATGTAATACATGCGTCAAATATGCGATTCCATTCTTGGAAACATTTTTCAAACTCATCTGTTTGGATGGCTGACAGCACCTCCTCTGGGGTCCACCCACACACACACCTCTTCTACATTGTCAAATTGCTGTCCTTTCATGTCCCTCTTCATTTGCGGAAACCAAAACCAGTCCCACGGAGTGAGGTCAGGTGAGTAAGGTTCACAGGGCAAGAGAGGCCTGCTGTATTGTGCCAAATACTGGCACACTGAGATGGCTGCGTGAGCAGGTGCCTTGTCGTGGTGACAAAACAGACCCCTGTCTGCCTCAAATCAGCCCTTTTTTGTCATACACTGTTAGGCAATCTTTCCAGAACCTCTGAATAGAAAGCTTGATTAACAGTCTGACCTGGTGGAATGCACTCCAAATGCATTACAAGTTGACATTTTCATCTGTTCGGGAAGTTGATGGATGTCCAGAACGAAGTTTGTCATCAATCGACATTTTGAAATTTCACCTGTTTTGAATGAGAAAACCACTCCTACACTTGAGTTTTTCCCACAGTGCTATCCTTGCAAGCTGTGTTCAACATCACAACAGTTTCTGCAGCAATTTTCCCAAGCAGGAAACCCAATTTCACAGCCACACACTGTTCTCTTAAATCGGCCATCACAAAAGCACAAGGTTAGAGTGAAACTGCTTTTATGATAAATTCACCGTGACCAGAGAGAACCTTCCAAGGTGACACTACTCGGAGCACTAACTCTGAGCCAGTTGTTCATGCTCACCTGGCAGGGAAAACTGCTGCGACAGTAGCTCCACCCTTTTCCCCATTTTTTCTGGGGAGCTACCCACTCGTATGTAATACACAAGTCATGAACTTACTTATTAAGCATGGGGAAAAATGGTTTTATTCACACATTCAACTTATATGCTACTTCTATTATAGTGGGTTAGGTTGGGTTCTCTGACACAAAACCATTGACACGTGTATGTGTTGTAAACAGGAAGAGAGATATATTAAGACATGGCTTACACAGCTGTAGAAATAGGTTAAGTTCAAGTCCATTTAGTCTACTGATGGCTCCTGGGATCTGCAGGTGACCACCCCTCCCACCCCCACCCCCCTCTGGCTAGGAGACTGAGGAACCAGACCCAATATCCAGCTCTAGCAGAAGTTGAAGGGCCAAAGAGGATTCAACTCTCCCAGGACTCTAGTATGCAAAAAGGCTTATGGGGCCAAGGAGGTGTCATCAGATTGTTATGCATTTAATAGGGTAAGCTCCGCCTCTACCCTTACCCAGGAGTATCTAATCAACAAATCCCTAACCATTACATGTAGTCCGAAACCATGAGCACCAGAGTGAGGGAAATTCAGAGGGAATGTGGAAAGAGCAACTAATCCAAAGTTAGGACTTTGGAAGAAGTGGTTTCTCAGAAGAGGCCTGGAAATGAATAAAAGTTTAGCATCCAAAGATCAGGGCACTGGGGGATGGGTTTGATGTGTGCAGGAGAAAACGTGCTCCAGACAGAAGTATTGCACCTCCAGAAACATCTGACTGGTTTGGGTTTTATTTTCTTTTCTATGTTCTTTCCCTCATGTTTGGACCTTATTTATTGATGGTCATTGTCTAGGCCATTCTTTTGTGGGGGAAACAAGAGTTAAACTTTTCTTCTTCTATCCGCTACCAAGTTGTTCTTTTATCCACCCCCTCTCTGTAGGAACTTCTGAATTGTGTGCTCTGCAATATTGTCCGATTTCTTACTGTGAATCTAGTCTTTATGTGCCCCCAATGAGATTATTACTTCCTGACTACAACTTGTTTTATTCCACGTTGCCTTGGCTGCCCAGAATAACTTCCAAACGAATCTGTATCCTGCCCGTCTCTCTCCTTCAGACATCATTGCTCAGAGCCACCAGGATCCACAAAGCTCATTGCATTGACGCCCTCCTAATGTTTTTGGTCATCAACCAAACTGGACTGACTCACACATTTCAATCGCGGTCTCTTTCAGGCTTAGATTTCATTTCACTTTCTTGTTGTTGTCCACTATGTCTTAATAGCTCCAAAGAACCATGCATCCCTGGCACCCCATGAATAAATGCAATCACACACTGTAATAATGACGAGAGGCCATGCACTCCTCTACCTGCCAACAGGGCGAACCATTCTTCTGACTGGTTTGCAAAATCGTAATGACTCACTAGAGGTTTCTTCCCACCTACTTGATTCGGAGCCCAGTGAATTATAAACATATTTTATTTAAAAAATTCATTTTTATTACTACAGTCAGCTCCTATCCCAATTGTTAAAATACTGTTTGCAGGTTCATAACTCGGCTATAAAATTTTGCTTCAGGCAGATATTTTGGTCTAATGACTCTTGGCACAAAATGCCATTATTAGAAAAAAAATTAAGCACTAAAGAAAAAAATCCATTGACTTAAAATTTTTTTCACATTCCGTATTAAAGAAATACTTCTCTCCTATCCCAATAAAAAAGAAATGCTAAACCGCAGCCAACAAAACTTGTAAAGTAGAGTAGTTTGGAGTTTTCCTCACTGTTTCTTAATGGAGTGCTGCTGACATTCTGGATGGGACAGTTTCCTTTGTTCAAGTCTGGCCTTGCAGAGCAGGTCGTACGTTCAGCATTCTTGATGCCCCTATTTTTGCTACCTGTCTGCTCCGCCAACCCTCAAACTGGAAGGACTGCATAGGCAACAGAATTCACACATTGCGCCCTCTCTGTCTCATTCATATCTTGTAGGAGGATTGTGGCCCGTTGGCTTGAAATGGCTTTAATTATTCAGAATGGAGGACTGGAGTAGACAAGATACAACATTGACTTAATTACCAGGCCAGCTACCGGTGAAAGTATGCAATTAGACAGTGGTACAAAGGATTGACTCACTTGGCTGCTAACCAAAAGGTTTGAGGTTCAAGCCCACCCAAAAGTTTCTTGTCAGAAAGCCCTGGTGACCTAATTCTGAAAACTCAGCCATTGAAAACTCTGTGGAACCAATCCTACTCTGACACACATGGGGTCACTATGAGCTGGCGATAGTTTCTTTTTGTCCTCAGAAACATCCCACCTTCCTTTTTCTCCTCTTTCCCCATTTCCTTTTTAAGAGCACCTCCTACAAATTGGTTGTTTGGGGATGTCTGAGTCACTCCTAGTAATCTCTTCTTGGAAATCTGTTGTTTCTCCATGCATCCATCACAACATATCTGATTTTCACCCATGCTTCCAGACTCATGTCGTCCCAACATGGCAGATACCGCTATAAATAAACCTTGGAAATGACTCAGTTTACCATAACTCTTAGCTCCAAAGACGGAACCACTGATTGGCGGACTGGCAACTCAGAATGGTTACAGGCAGAGGCTGCTCCTGATGTCGTCTGCTCCATCTAGTGGTATTCCTGTAGTTGTTGAATCTTGAGGAGGTTGGCAAGATTGGGGTGATCACAATGGTGTAGAGAAGTCACTTGGGTGTCCCAGGGCAATTGCTAGTTAGTAACTAGAATGAAAGTGCTTCTATATTTAAACAAATGAGGAGGCAAATGATCACCCAGTGTGGTGCATGCTTGCTGACGATAAACTCTGCTTCTAGGGAGCTTTGAATTTTAAAAGGACATCCATTAGGTTCTCAATACCTTATTTTAAAACAACAAATGATATTTTAGGCACGATGGCATTTATAAGGAGTAAATTTTTACCTGAAAATATTTAAAATTTGTCTCTAGTTGAAATTTCCATTCTTATTGATTTCATACACCCTCGCCACACATTGAACATCCTAAACTCTAACAGATATACTTATATTTCCCTTTGAATTATATTGCAAGTGGAATTTATTCTGGTATATGGTATGAGTGGTAATCAAAAATATTTTTTCTAAGCCACTTTTCACAACACTATTTGTTGCAAAATATAACCATTTTTGTTGTGGATGTTATGTAATTGGTTTTTATTTATATTGGATTTGGTTTTTAAGGCAGCAGTTTCATTCTTCTACTTGCTCTGTCTTGCATCAGCAATACATAGTTTTGATTGTAGTGACTTGAATTAATGAATAAATTGAGTATAAGATTAAGGAGAATTAGCCACTATCAAACTTTCCAAGCTGTTTTCCTGAACAAAATTTTATACAGTTTTATCAAGTTTTTCTCTGTGATAGTTAGGGTTTTTTGTGCCAGCATGACCAATAGGAACATGCGAGATTCATCAGGTTACATTTTGATTGGAGGACAAAGAGATAAATGGCTCTGTAAGGGCTACCCCCTTCTCTCTTGCTCTCTGGTGATCAGACCAGCATGCTGCTGCTTTAGCTAGTTCTCTGCTTCAACCAGTAAGCTATACTAACTGTGGACCAAGCCAACCCATGGATCATGTTGCTAGAGCCTGAGGCTCCTTCGAGACCTGCTTTGCCATGCTGCAGATACATCCATCATTTGAGCTTGAGGCTGGTGGAGCCTGTTGCCTTGCATTGTTTGCATTTGATATCCCATTTGGGCCTGCTTCCCTAAGCTTTCAAGCTACTGACTGTTGCTACTCACCTTACTGTTTACTGCTTATGAGCAGATGCTGCATAATACACTCTCCCATAATAATATCCCCACATCATTTTATTACACTTTTGATTAGAAGTTCATTAAATACAGCGTTAGGCTGATTTTTTTTAAGAAGTGAAACCTTTGACAGACAAACTCACTGACATCAAGCAATTTCTGACTCACAGAATCCCAAAAAGCATTGTAGGCTTCCGAGAAGACAAAGTCTCATCTTTCTCCAGCAGAGTGGCTGGTGGGTTCAAATTGGCCAACATGTAACCACTATACTTCCAGGGAGGATATCTCTATCTCTATCTCTGCATCTCTGTATCTATCTATCTATCATATATATGGAGAGAGAGAGAGCTTACAACAAGAAAATGGCTTATAACATTTCTCATAAACTCTAGTGATGAAATGTATAATGTGCTTCTACTCTTCTAAACAACCAACAGGTCTGATCCTGAGAAATTCAGTTTCTCTCTCAAGGAGGTTGAGTTAAGACAGACTCACTCAAATTCAAGGAAAATTGACTTGAATAGCTCTCCAACATGAAATGAAATGGAACGGGGATTGAAACAGCTTTAGGGACCACCAACCTGTGCCTAGAAAAATGTGTTAGTTGTATTTGAAGTGCAAAAAAGAAAGAATTGTGACTACAAAAGCTGTACCTTAAAAGACTCTGGATTATAAAACACTGTAATTATGTCACTACATAAATAATTCCAGAATTCAAACTTTAGAAGTTTGCATCTGGTACTGTTTATTTTCAAGTGACAGGTGGAAAATGGAAGTAAGGTCTATTGCTTTTTGTTCCCAAATAAACAAATGGAATTTCTTTGCTTTGGGTTAAAATGATTATGGAGTGAGACAAAGTACTTTCCATGCTGATATACTAGATTATTGGCAAAAAACCCAAAGGTTAAATACATCAGTGGCTACAATTCTACTACAGCACATTCCTCCAGTCACTCTAAGTTACTGAAACATTTCAAGAGGTAGCAGATGATCAAGAACTGGTGGTATTGAAGGAAGAAATACAAGCTGCATTGTAGGGATCAATGAAATACAAGACTCCAGGAATTAGTAGACTGCTGATTGAAATGTTTCAACAAACTCTTGCAGCCCTGGAAGCACTTACTTGTCTAAGTCTGGAAATTTGGAAGGCAGCTACCTGATCAACCAACTGGAATAGACCCAACCCATATTTGTGTCCATTCTAGAAAAGGTAACCCAACCGAGTGTGGAAATTATTGGACAATATCATTAATATTACATACAAGTAATGTTTTTTTCTGAAGGTAATTTAAAAATTGTTGTAGCAGTACATTCACAGAGGAACAAAATCTCCAAAATCACTACCATTGAGTCAATTCTGACTCATAATGACCTTACTGGATAGAATAGAACTGCATCTGTGGGTTTCAGAGACTATAAATCTTTACAGGAGCAGAGAGCCTCCTCTTTCTCCCTTGGAGTAGCTTGTGTGTTCAAACTGCTGACTGCGTGATTATTAGTTCAATGCATAACCACTACGCCACCAGAGCCTGCAGCATCAACAGAGAACAACCAGAATTTAAGACAGATTCAGAGAAGGATGTAGAATTAAGGGACATCATTGTTGATGTCAGTTGAATATTGCTAAAAATGAAATCAGACATATATTTGCCTGTCTTTTATGAACTATGCAAAAGCATTCAGTTGTGCAGATTATAACAAACTATGTTCAACATAATGATGAACGGAAACCCCAGAACACATCATTGTCCTTGTGTTAGCCTGTTCATGGACCAAGAGGCAGGGTTTAGCAGAAAGAGGGTATACTGAGTGGTTTAAAAGAGGAACAGTGTGTACCAGGTTTGCATCCTTTCACCATACTTATTCAATTTGTATGCTGAGCAAATAACTTGCTGGATTTTGTGAAGAACATGGCATCAGGATTAGAGGAAGGTTAATTAATAACTTGTGAGAGTCTTGGGGGGGGGACATAGCTACTTAGCCAAATGCTCTGTAATTACCATCTCTGAGCAAGGTTAAGAAAAAGTGGAAAACAAGCAAGCCTGAGTTCTGAACCTTGGTAGAACAAAGGTCTGGACCAGAGATAGACTGAAGCCCCTCAAAAGAGCAGGTGTTTGTCTGTACCAAGAACACACTGATGAAAATAGTCTCTCCCCCAAGTGCTTTGGTCCCTAAAGCAATGGGAGAGAGGAAAGGGTGAGAAGACAACCTGTTTCACACTCCTGCCTGGGTTCCAAGTGACCCCATTGGGTCTGTGGAATTAGAAGAAGGGCAAAGCAGAGCTGGCAGATCTTTCCTCACAAATACTGGGACCTGAGCAACCCCTTCTCCCAGTGTGTGAGTCTATGGTGTCAGAAGAGGGGGGAAGGTGTGTTATTGGCTCTCTCCCCACACCTGCATGGTCCCAAGACTTGATCTAATCTGGAAAATTATGATAGCACCCCTTTCCCAGGAGGGGTGAGCCTGCCTTGAGAGAGGTAGAGATGAGGTAAACCTATATCAGGGAGGGAAGAACTTGGTTGAACCAATGCATCGAAAATTAGCATGGGAAAATATTGAGTTTATCAACACAGACTACTTGTCAGCTCCTGATCAGAAAGGGTTAATTTAAAGAACCCCTGGCCCCTGCTCTGGAATTTAAACTCAGAGAAGACAGGGTGGACGGGATATTGTATTTTGGATATTGTCTTCTCTCTCCCTTCATGACAGCTGTCTTAATCATTGGTATACATCCTTGAAAACAGAAGTTTTAAGACCTTGAGATTGAGACCTTCACAGGAAGTAGTATTTAACTTTTGTTGTCATCAACCCCTGCTCAGAATAATCTATTGTCAGATGATACACAGACCCTTGAATCTTCAAGAAGTACAGCAAGTGCACAGAGAATACTATACAGCCTATTATTATCTGAACAACAAACAGAGGCAAATAGAAAAGCAACTTCATGTCTCAGGAAAACAACCAGTTTTTGTACACATGAGAAAATAAGAGGACAAGTGAGTGGCCCTACATGCAGAAGTAGTTCAGAAGACATTCCACATAATAAGGCTTTGGGTACTTCCATAAGGGAATTTAGGAGAATGCTTTTAAGCTGCTTTAAACAGATGGAGGAAAAATTCAAGGGCCATGCAGCAAATACAGAAGAAAAATCAGTGGAACTTAGGACAATAAGAACAATCTGACAATATAAATGAAAAATTTCAGATAATTCAGAAATTTAAATAGAAATCCAGAAGACAAACATTGAGATATTAGAACTGGATAATATTCTACAAGAACAAAACATCATAATTGAAATAATGGAAGCACAAACTAATTATCTCCAAAATAAATTTCTCAAGAATATGTACTTTAATATAAGATCACCTTATAAAGAAGATTTTTAAAAGTTGAAGAAACTTAAGAATTCTATGGGACACGTGTAAAAGGAAAACTTACAATTGATAAACATTCTAGAGCAAAACGAAGAAAAATTAACCACAGGTAAAATAAGTGTAGGAAATATTAAAAGAGAGCTTCTCCAACAGTGTAACAGAACACAAATCACTGCACAGGCAGGTCAAAGAACCCTAAACAGAATGAACCCTGTGACACATCATAGTCAAACTTTCTAACATGAAAGGCAAGGTAAGAATCCTAAGAGAAATTCAAGAAAAAAGAATAGTCATGTATAAAGATGAACTAATAAGTATAAACTCAAATTTTTCACTGGAAACATGTAAGCAAGAAGGCAATGGAGCAATATATACAAACCCTTGAAAGAAAAAAAAAAAAACTTCTGACAAAGAATCCTGAAACTCAGGGCCATTGAACCTATATGGAAAGAAAAGAAAGTTTTCAGGGGGAGGGGGAATGTAGAAGAGTGGGGGAGACAAAGGGAGATGATGTCAAGGAGTCCAGAAAGGAAAAACATATTTGAAGACATATTTGGAAGCAATTGAACAGATAAGAAATAGAAGAGTTTGCAAAAGACAGCAAACTGTTTTAAAGTTGAAAATAATAAAACTAACCTCAAAGAAAATAATAAAAATCTCAACAAAATAAAAAAGAAAAACAAAAAGCCTACTAAACAGTAAGATAAAAAGCAGCAAAGAAAAAATTAACAAGAAAATCCACAACAAAATTGAAATCAGAACAAATTGCAATGAACAAAGAAATTAATAACATCATAAAATGTAGCAATGTGTAAACATAAAGCCAATAATGAATGTCAATGGGTTAAACTCAGCAATTAAGAGACAGATATGAAATTATAACCCATTAAAAATGCTGCTTACAAGACCTCATACACAAAGAAAAAAACTCAGATACTGCCATCAAGTTGATTGTGACACATAGCGATCTTATCGGACAGAGTAGAACTGACCCTGTGGGTTTCTGTCTTAGTAAATGATTACTGAGTAGGAAGCCTCATCTTTCTCTAGCACACAAAAAAAGCAGACTGAAAATTAGAAGGATGGAAATGTAAGACAGGCAATACTGCAATATCAGTAGGGGAGTTGGATGCACCACTTTTAAAGTAAAATCACTGGAAAGAAAGTCAACAAATATATAGAAAAACTAAACACAGTTAATTAATGTGATCTCAACACTTCATCCAACAACAGCATGCTAAACATTTTTCCAGTGCTTATGATGGTATTTTGCCCTCTAGAATAGATCATATGTTGGCCACAAAGCAAGCATCAATAGATTTTAAAACATTAAGATACTACAATAAATGTTTTCAGATCACAATGCTATAAAACAACAACAAACATAAAATTTTAAAAAAAGAAATCAATATAAGGATGATTATAAAAAAATAATTTAAAAAATTTAAAAAAGGACGATTATATAAAAAAAGAAAAACATGGAACTTGAACAACACCTTACTTAAAAACCACTGGGTAATTGAAGATATGAAGTGTGCAATTAAAATTTTTCTCATAACTAATGAGAAGGGAAATACAACTGAGTGAAACTTTTGGGACACAGCAAAAGCAGTTCGCAGGAGGTAATTTATAGCAATAAGAACTCACATCAAGAAGAAAGAAAGAAAGAAACATAAACCTTAACAAAACAACTACTGCAATTAGACAAAGATCAGCAAAACATACCCTTAACCACTAGAAGGAAAGAAATAATAAAGATGAAAGCAGAATTATAAACAAAGAAAAATCAGTAAGACAAGATAAACCACTGGCGAACATAACAATGGAAAAAGAGGAGAAAAAGCAAGTAAAATGAACAATAGCACAACAGAAACAGCCAAAATAACAAGATGATTCTCAACATTATTAAAGATGGTACCAAATTCCAAAACCGAAAAGGAGTGGATTAATTTCTAGAAGCATATTACCTACCTAAATAAACACTGATTGATGAGAACTACAGACTACATTCTTCAGTGTTGATTGAAACTCAATTAAACAAAACCAAAATTCTAACAATGGGAACCGTAGACAACATCACAATAAATGGAGACCAGATTGAAATGGCCAAAGATTTTATTTTATTTGGATCCATAATAGATACATAGGATGAATAGCCTGGCCACTTGGGAGGAATTAACCACGGAAAACCTTATGAACAGCAGTGGAAAAAAATCAGTATTGTCAGATACTGAGATATCATGAATGACAGTGGAATAGATATAGTGTCAGGAGATGAGCCCTCTGACTGGAATGCACTCAAAATATAACTGTGTTAAATCGAGTTGTCTAGAGAAAAGAGTCTCTGTCAAGCAGTAATTATATATCAAGAAGCCATCCCAGCCCAGTCCAAATGAGATCCATGAATTCAGTGCTAGTTCCTTAGTCCCTCTTCAGACTCACACGGCCACATGCTAGTGATGCAGAATGATGAGCTAGGGAGCAGGAAGATCACAGGCCGGTGGGTGCAGAGTTGAGTGGACCCAAAGTTGGGGGAAACATGGCAGGCACTGACAGCTCTCACTGTTGACGGACCTCACCCAACAGGTTGAACTCCATCCCTAGCCAAGAGTATCTAGTTGATTGAAAATCACCTAACTATGACAATAACTGAGGTGGAACTACCTTCTCAAAGTAGAGTTGACCGCAATGATTTGGATGAAGTAAAGCTTGGAAACAGATGTAAACTCTACTAATAATTGGAACTTGGAATGTACAAAGCATGAGTCTAGGAAAACTGAAAGTCATGAAAATGAAATGGAATGCATAAAGGTTGATACCCTAGGCTTTAGTGAGATGAAATGAACTGATATTGGCCATTTTGAATAGAAAAACCTTATGGTTTACTATGATGGGAATGACAAATTTAAGAGAAATGGCTTTGTAATCATCAAAAAGGACATATCAAGATCTGTATTGAAGAACAATGCTGTCTGTATAGGATAATATCTATCCATGTTCAAGGAAACCCAGTCAACAACACTTATTCAAATTAAACACAGTATTCATATTGTGCACAACTACTAAAGATAGTGATGAAGAAATTGATGAAGTCTACCAACTACTTCGATCTGAAATTGATCAAACATGCAATCAAGATGCATTGACAATTATTGGCAATTAGAATGTCAAAGTTGGAAACAGAAAGGAAGAGTAGTTAGAAAATAGGGCCTTGGAGATAGAAATGAAACTGGAGATTGCATGCAGGACAGAATCTGGAAGAATTTTGCAGTGGCTTCTGAACAGGAAGAACATGCTAAGCATATCTCAAGCTGAAAGAGCTGAAGAAAAATTCAAGCCTCCAGTTAAATGTTAAAAGATGCTTTGGGGAAAATATTGAACAATGCAGGAAACATCAAAACAAGATGGAAAGACTACAGAGTTGCTATGCCAAAGGGAGTACATGATCAAGAACCAGTGCTGCTGAAGGAAGAAGACTAAGCTTCACTGAAACCATTAACCAAAGCAAAGCTCCAGAAATTGACAGAATACCAACTGAAATGTTGAAGCACTGAAAGTACTCACTGGCACACTGTCAAGAAATTTGGGAAATATCTACTTGGCCAATCAAGTGGAAAAAAATAATATTTTTATTCATTCCGAAGAAAGGTGACCACACAGAATGTGGAAATTATTTTAAAATATCATTAATTTCACATTCAAGTAAAAATTTGCTTAAGATCATCCAACAATGGTTGGAGCAGCACAGTCCAGAAATTCAAGCCAGATTCAAGAAGAGGACTTGGAACAAGGGATAATTATTACTGAAGTCAGATGGGGTCATGGCTCAAAGCAGGGAATAATAGAAAAATGTTTCATTTTGTTTTACTGATTATACAAAGGCATTTGATTGTGTGGTACATAGCCAATGTGAATAACATTGAGAAAATGGGAATGAGCACCTGTGCTCATGTGGAACCTGTATATGTATCAAGAGTTGAGGGAACAGAACAAGGGCATACTGCATGGTCTAAAATCATGAAAGTCATATGTCTGGGTTTTATTCTCATGCCATACTTATTTAATCTGGTTGCTGAGCAAATGATAAGAGGAGCTGAATACATGAAGAAGAATTTGGTATTATGATTAAAGGAAGGCTTATTAATAGTCTTCAATATGCAGGTGACACAACTTAGCCAGTTGAAAATGAGGGGGACTTGAAGCACTTGCTCATGAAGATCAAAATTTTCAGTATGGATTAAAATTAAATGTAAAGTAGACCAAATCCCCACAACTGGAACAATCGGTAACATCATGATAATTGCAGAAAAGGTTGAAGTTGTCAAGGATTTTGTCTTGCTGGGACCCATAGTCAATGCTCATGGAAGCAGCAGTCAAGATATCAAAAGATGAGGTAAATCTGCTACACAAGGTCATTTAAAACTGTTGAAGAGCAAGGATGTGTTACTAGAGGACTAAGGTGCACATGATCTAAGGTATGGTCTTTTTCATTGCCTCCTACGCAAGTGAAAATTGGTTATTGAAGAAGAAAAACTGAAAAAGAATCAATGCCTTTGCATTGTGGTGCTGGTGAAGAATATTGAAAGTACAATGGACTGCCCAAAGACCAAGCAATTCTGTCTTGGAAGAAATACAGTCAGAATGTTTCTTGGAAGTGAGAATGATGAAACTTCGTGCCATGTACTTTAGACATGTTATCAGGAGAGATCAATCCCTGGAAAAGACTTCATGCTTGGTAGAGTGGAGCATCAACAAAAGAGAAGTCAACCAAAGAGATTGATTGACACAGTGGCTATAACAATGGGCTCAAACGTAACCATTGTGAGCATGGAACAGGACCAGGCATTGTTTCAGTCAGTTGCACATTGAGTCACTAGGAATCAGAACGGACTCAATGACACCTGACAACAAAAACATGTTAATAGAAGCATTAGTCAAATAAGCAAAGGATGTGTTATATTGGAAAACTCTATTGTCTATGACCTCTTTGAAGGTTTAAAGAGCAAAGATGCTATTTTGAGGACTAAGGGGTGCCTGACATAATCTATTCATTTTCAATTGCTTTGTATGTATTTGAAATCTGGACAATAAATAAGGAAAACCAGAGAAGAAATGATACATTTGAGTTGTGATATTGGTGAAGAATATTGGATATTCTTTTAGAGAACCAATAAATCTGCCTTGCAAGAAGTGTAGTCAGAATACTCTTGAAAATGAAAGATGGCAAACTGTCTCAATTACTTTGGTCATGTTATAGAAAGCGACCCTGAAGTAGGATATCAGACTTGGTAGAGCAGAAGGTCAGCAAAAACGGAGGTCGGCTTTCTAAAAGGTGGATTGACTCTGGCTTCGAAAAGTGGGCTGCAATGTCCTCCTGGTAAGGATAGTGCAGAACTGCCTAGTATTTTTACTCCTGTGCATACCAATATGGTTGGAGTGCATCAGATCCAACTCAGTGGCACCTACCAATTACAACCACCAGTTAGTGATTGATTGTCATGGTGCCTGGGATGCTGGGTAGTATCCCCTGCCAGTCACTTTAATGATCTCTCATCTTAACGCTAAGTACATTGCCAGGCCAGTGAATGTAGCTTGGTAAAAAGAATTGTCACATTTGAGACATCTGTTGGTTTAGTTGGTGGGTTATACTGCAAGGTGGGCACTTAGAATTAACCAGCCATCCTGTGGAAGAAAGAGGGAGTCCTGTAAAAAATATCAACTTCCAAACCCCAGGGAGGACTTCTACTTTGTTGTGTAGGGTTTCTATAAGCCAGAATTAACTCAAAATGGCAGTTTTTATTTGTTTAGTTCCTTTTTTGTTTATTTTCAATCCATGACAAGACTGACAGTGTGCAAAAACAAGCAATAAAACAGTTACTATCAACTGAACTTCATCTAATGACCAAATGTGTCAAAGCATAAATACGCTCTATTAGGTTTTCAGGCTGATGTTTTAGAAATAAGTCATTAGAACCTTTATTCAGAGGTTCCTCTAAAACAGCTGTTTAACTGTTTTCTAAGATCATTATGATCTGACTACCAGCATCAGCATTTCCTAGGAACTTGTTAGAAAGGCAAATTCTTAGACCTACCCCAGAGCTACTGAACATAAAATTTTGGGTATGAGAGCCGGCAATAATTTACAAATCCATACAGATGATTTTTCACCACTTGACTATCAGTTTGTCATACTCTAGTGGCTTGCAGGCTGCTGTGATACTGGAAGCTATGTCATTCGTATCTTGAAGAAGGAATAGGCTGTCCATTTCTGAGGAATTGGACACTGGAAATTTGATGAGTAACAGTGGAACATTGCTAGATAACAGTGCTGAAAGATGAGCCCTCAGATCGGAAGGCACTCAAAATATGGTGTGGAAAGAGCTGCCTCTTTAAGTCAAGTCAGCCATAACTGTGTGGCTAGAGTAAAGCTTTCAGCACCTTCATTTGCCGATGGGACACTACACAAAATGAGACTAACTATCTGCAAACATTCACTAATAATTGGGACATGGAATGTATGAGGTATGAATCTAGGAAAATAAGTTGTAAAAAATGAAATGGAATGCATAAAGATCAAGCTCCTGGGCATTAATGCACTGGTAGTTCTCATTTTGAGTCAACTATGACAAGGATGAGAAATTCAAGAGGAATGGTGTCCCATTGTCTCAAAGAACATTTCAAGATCTGTCCTGAAGTACAATTCTGTCTATGATGGATAATATCTGTATGCCTCCAAGGAAGTCCAGGTAAGTTCTCCAAACCACGCTTACTGCCATTGAGTCGATGCTGATTCATAGAAGCCCCCTGTGGGTTTCCTAGACTATAATTGTTTGCAGGAGTGGAGAGCCCAGTCTTTCTCCCAGGGAACTGCTGGAGGTTTTGAACCGCCAACCATGTGGATTGCAGCCCACATGGTGGTGGTGACCAGTATATCACCAAGACTCCTCCAGTTATGCTAGTGATGAGGAAGTAGAATAATTCTACCAACTTCTTCTATCTGAAATTGATCAAACATGTAATTGAGACACATTGATAATTATTGATTATTGCAAAGAGAAAGTTGGAAATAAAGTGGAAGAGACAAAAGGTCATGGACACTAAGTCAATTTTAACTCACCGTGACTGTACAGCAGGATAGAAATACCCCCTGTGAGTTTCTGAGTCTGTAACTCTTTACAGGAGCATAAAGCCTTATCTGTGGCTGGTAGTTTTGAACAACCTACCTTGTAGTTAGCAGACCAACATGTTACCACTACACCACCAGGGCTCCTCTCAGTTGTTGTTAGGCACCATGGAGGGGATTCCAACCCATAGTGACCCTATGAACAAAAGAAGGAGACACTGTCCTGTCCTGCACCCTCCTCACAACTGGCCTTACGTTTGAGCCCATTGGTGCAGACACAGTGTCAGTCCATCCCGTGAGGGCATTCCTCGTTTTTGCCTCCCCTCTACCAAACATGATGTTCTTCTCCAGGGACTGGTCTTTCCCGACAACACGTATGTGAGATGAAGTCTCACCATCCTTGCCTCTAAGGAACACTCAGGCCATACTTCTTCAAAGACAGATGTGTTGGTCCTTTTGCCAGTCTCTGGTACTTTCACCATTCTTATCCAGCGCCACAATTACATGCATTGATTCATTTTTTATTTTCTTTATTCAATATCCAGCTTTCACAGGTGCACAAGGCAAGTGAAAACAGCATGGCTTGGAATAGGCACATCTTATTCCTTAATGTAAAGTCCTTGCTTTTCAATACTCTAAAACAGTCTCATCAGCAGATTTACCTAATACTCTTCTCAGTATTTGGAAAATATAGATTTGGTGATTGAAATGAAGATGGAGATCAAATAATGGATGTTTGGAAGACCAATGACTTCTGAATCTCCATTAGCTTTTCAACAACATAAGTGGTGACTATACATGTAGACTTCTCCAGATGGAAGACACAGAAATCAAATTTGCTACGTCTGTGGGAGGAGATGATGGAGAAGTCAATATTAGCAGCCAAAACAATGCTAGGGTGTGACTGTGGAACAGACAATCAATTTAGCATAAGTAAGTTCAAGTTTAAGAAAATTTGAGCAAGTCATTGAGAACCAAAACATGACATTGAGTATGTCCCACTTGAATTTTGAGAACATCGCAAATGTGACACATGGAACACGAATGACAAAATTCTCCTTTGAACAAGTTATCAGAAGAGATAACTCCCTACAAAAGGACATCAGGATTGGTAAAATGGACGATCTGGGAAAAAGAGGAAGACCACCCAGGAGACGCATTGACACACTGACTGCAACCATGGCCTCGACAAGTGTGAAACTGGTGCCGGCCTTGGTTCTGGTGTGCAGGGGATCGCTATGAAGCTGGGCCCATTAACTACAATTACACGGATGATCCTCATGCTGGATGTTTGAGAATCGCTGACTCACATAAATTTTTTAGACCCTTCCTTTGCTTTGGACTTTGACTTTGACTTGGTTCTAGTCTCTTGCACATGTTAGCAATGTGTTACTTTCCTTGGCTCTAATCCTTTTGCGCTTATGTAACCTTTGGATGGTCAACTTGAATCTCTGAAGAGCCCACATCCCAGACTGACCTTTCCAGATCCATGACGGTAGACATACACGAATCTTTCTCTGTAATGATTGTTCCCATTTTAGCAAGATCAACATTTATGTCTCTGAGACTGAATGAGTCAGCACTGGCAACTATAAAAACAGGTCAATTCCTGATAGAGACAATATAGCAAAATAGTTAAGAGCCTGGCTTTGAACTCATGCGGACCAAATTCAAATCCTAACTTTACTCTGTACTAAGCAGGTGAACTTCAGAAGCAACTGAAGATACTGGTATCTACCTGTGATACAGTGAAACAATTGATCAGAGCCAAGGCACAATTGCATACCACATAAGGTGTAAATATTAATTTCAGTTTTGCCCAGCAGCCCCCAGGGTTGCTGTCTAGAATGGCGGGTGCTCTGAACAGCCACGGCCATCCCAAGCAACCTCATTATTTTTTCCCCAGTGTGCTGTAAACATATTACTAATTTACATGTGTATCAGGTTATAAAAATGGTGGGAAGCATATTTCTCTGTGAGCACCACCTTGTCCCTGGAGGAGGACATAATGCTTGATAAAGGGTCAATGAAAAAGAGAGAGACTTTTAATGAGATGGATTTACGTGGTGGCTGTAACAGTGGGTTCAAATATAGTGACATTGTGAGGACGGTGCAGGACCAACAATGTTTCCTTCTGCTGTTCCAGAGGTCCTTATGCATAGGAGCTGAATCAACAATGGCATCTAACGCCAACAACATAGCAATAATCTCTTAGCCACATTGGTGTTTCAGGCTGTGACTTTAGTCAATTTTTAAATGCAAATTGATTTAGAACAGTGGAAGAAATAAACATTGGTATTGTTTCATTTAGCTGCTTTGTCTCATTTAAGTAAAGCTACATTAGGTATCAAAGATAACTTGAAGAAGTTCTGTATAGCAGGAAAGGAAGACAGTTGAGGAGGTAACTAACTTCAGGTTTTCTCCTCAAACATTCCCAATTTATCTAATTTAAATAAGTGGATAGTAAAAATAACAAAGATATTTTTAAAATGAGATTGAAAAATAATAACAAACACATAAGAAACCTCCAGGGAGAAATCTGTACCAATATCCCATCATGATCTACAGCACGAACGAGTGTTCCACTGACTGTCTGGAAAAACAGGCAGGGCCTGCTAGCAGACTGGAACAAGTGAACTAACGGGCCACTGGAGACAGATAATCAATGGGTTAACTGTGAGCTCATGGATCTGTCATGACACAAGTATGACACCCTGCAGTTTACTTGCATTACAGTTATTCTTGGCTTGAGATTCCTAGAGCTGAGGCAAGAGGCCATTAGAGACGTTCCAAAGGCAGTGAAGGAGCAACCAAATTAAAACTTTTCTACCACTGGCTTATCAAATGAGCACCGGTTCTCCTGAAAGCCGATTTTTCCACTGAGCAAGAGACATGGCCTCAGATTGAATTCTGCAGCATTCTTTTCACACTTCTATTTAAGTGGTAACACGTTCCGCCCCATCTGCCCTGTATATGCCAGCAGAGGGGAGCGCTGTGGCGATCTTGGGGCATTGATGTTGAAATGCCATTTAGAAAGGCAGTGTCCTGGCGTCAGGGGTGAAGCCAACAAGAAGCAGCACCTGAAAGACTAGAGTTGGGAGAGTAATCCAGACTTGGGGTTCTCCTGAGATATCTAATATTGCTTTTGAGTCTCCCACTAGCGTTCCTCATATTAGACTCCTTTGATAGAACATTATTATGGCAACAAAAATGCTATCAAGAGTCAAACGGTTGGAAATATTAGATACAATAGATGTCACAGGTGTTAGACTGGGTTGGCTAGAGAAACGAATCCAGGGACACTCATATGTGTAAGAGAGAGGGTTTTTTTTTGAAATTTTATTCTTAATTTTAATCAAATCATGGATAAAATGATTAAAAACTGACTCCATTAACAGACATATATACAGGAATCAAGAAATATGCTGTACAAATCTCTGATATATTATCTTTTTCTCTCTCTCTTATTTTAGTATACACACGTGGTTTTTTTTTTTGCTCTTAAATGTCTTTTTTTTAAAAATCTTTTTATTGGGGCTCATTAGGCTCTTATCACAGTCTGTACATATATCAATTGAGCAAAGCACCCTTATACATTCGTTGCACTCGTCATTCTCATAATTCACCTTCCACTTGGGTTCCTGGAATCAGCTCAGTTTCCCTTTTTTTCCCCCTGTCCCCCTCCCTCCCCGATCCCACCCCTGGTCCCTTGATAGTTTATAAATAATTATTATATCTTATCTTACACTCCCCGGCATCTCCCCTCACCCGCCTCCCCACTGCCCACCTCCCAGAGAGGAGGTTACACATAGATCTCTGAGATCGGTTCTCCCTTTCTATACCTCCTTCCCTCCTGGTGTCGCCACTCCCACCGCTGGTGTTGAGGGGTTCATCTGTCCTAGATTCCCTGTGCCTCCAGATCCCCACTGCACCGCTGTACATCCTAAGAGAGAGTTTTATATCAAGAAGTAATGATAGATCAAGCAAACATCTCAGCCCAGTTGAAATCAAGTCCATATGTTTTCTACTAGTCCATAAATCCCTCCTCATACTCACGCAGCCACAGACAATGGTGCAGAATGCAGGAAGATCAGTGGCTGGTGGGGGCAAAGTTTTGTAGATCTAATGGTGGTGGACACAGGGCCCTGGCTGTCATCAACGTGGTTCATAGTGGCTCGGGAAGAGATAGAGAGAGAGACAGACAGACAGACAGGAGGTTACCAGGACCTTCCTTAGGAGAAGGCCATGCCCACAAGGAGGTACATCAGGCTGTGACCTGACAGACAGGCTAGACTCAATCCCTCCACTCTATTTGTCAAGTTGACAGGAGATTGTGCAGCTAACACAGCGCCATAGTGGTTATGTGTTGGGCTGTTAACTGCAAGGTCAGCAATTCAAAGCCACCAGTCTTTCCCTGAGAGAGAGACAAGGCTTTCTACTCCTGTAAAGACTATAGTTTGTAAAACTCGCGGGGCCAGTTCTAACCTATCCAATAGGGTCGCTATGAGCTTAGAGATTGATGCCAGGCCAAATTACCAAGATATACACTGCTCTCTTATGTGCCAATAGTTCTGGGCTTCTGCTGCCAGCACTCCAGCTCAGTCTGTGAGCACTCTTCAGGTGAACGCATGCTCAGCGTATCTGGAGCAGGCCAGAAGCAGGCCAGAAGGCCACACAAAGAGGCCCTGAAGCAATGACAGAGAAAAATCGGTGGATAAATCCTCAAATGTCCCCACCCTTAAGGGGGGCAACTCTGGGTGTGCTCTTTGTGTCATTTCCATTAGGACTGAGATTAGACTAAAGTGTAGGCTAATTGAGAGATAAGAAATGTGCAATAACAGCTTCCCAACTTCTTATTAGACTATATAACTTTAGAGGTGGACGTGAGAGACTATATTTCTGCCTTAGGAAAAGCCAGAATCTGTTGGAACGCATTTCTTCTTCTCAGGATTCCAACTTTGGCTAATATGACATTCAGTCAAACAATATGATTATGAAGATTCCAGTTCATACGTGCATGAGCTTATTTCCAATAAAACATATTTTAAAGTGTCTCTGTAGCCAGTGGATAGCTGGAGACATCTTTGTTCAGTAATGTACTTATCTCAGTCTAGTTAGGATGACTTCAAAATCAAAAGACTTAGACAAAACAGGGGCTTTTGAGGTGATCTAGGGGACTAGTTTACTGCGGACAGGCTGAAAGGGGTAACCTGGACAGATTTCCTCTAAGGACATAGGTAAATCATGGGGGCTTATTAAGAAGTAGTCTGAAGAAAATTGAAAGCAGCATTGGTGAGAAACAGACCAGATAGTTGTACTAAGAATGTCTTTTCCATCATAACAATACACCTGCTCATTCTTTGTAGTCAGCAAGGGCTGTTCTACAAGGCTTTTCTTAGGAAGCCTTAAGTGATTCAGCCTACTCTCCTGATCTTGTCCCTCCAGACTTTTTTGTTCCTCAAACTCGAAGAACAATTAAAAGGAAAATGATTTGTGACCCTCGAGGAAGCAAAACTGTTGTTTTGATGTGATAAAAATCTAAGAGCACAGAATTCTTTAGGGAAGGGTTACAGAGATGGAAGCACATCACCATCGAAAGTGTACAGACCTACATGAAGACTACGCCAAGAAACAATAGCTTCGTGTTTTGATATTTTTAAGAATTGTTTCTGTGCTATGATTTTCAAAGCACTTTTATGATAGGTAATTGCTAAGATTTTTAGTAATACTTTTGGCCACTATCATTGGCTCAGTTACTTAGGTGAGAAACCTGAGATTTGAATGGACAATGCTAAATTTTACCAGATCCCTGTACTCCTGAAATACAGTTATAGTTAAAAACACCCATCACTCCTTTGTGTTCTTAAAAATGACTTACTGCAAAGAACCATTCTACTTTATATGGATTTTTCAGTTTTCCTTTTCTTTTTGATTTCTAGTTTTATTTCATTTGGTTGAAACGGTCCCTGGGTGGCACATATCTCTCAGTAATACAAATAGTTTGTTCGCAGTGACTAATTAATAAAAGTTTGGAAGTTTGGACTCAGCCATTCATGCAACAGAAGACAGACATATGTGTCTCTATATCTATCAAGATAGAGCTCTGTATCTACCAAGGTTGTTGTTGTTGTTAGGTGCTGATGATTCAGTTCTGCCCCATAGTGACTGTAGGCACAACAGAATGAAACACTGCCTGGTCCTACCCTGCCTGGTCCTACGCTGCCCCACCTCACAATTGTTCTCATGTTTGAGCTTGTTGTTGCAACCACTGTTCCCATCCATCTTGTCAAGTGCCTTTCTCTTTTTTGCTACTACTCTTCTTTATCAAGCATGATGTCCTTTTTCATTAAGATTACAAATAAGAAAATCCTTTCGAGTTCAATTCTACTCTGTAACATGTGTTGTCACCACAACTTAGAATCGATTCAGAGGCAGTAGTTCTGCGTTGATAAGGTCTCATTAACAGAAAACAAAATAACCCTAATCACAAATGGAATTATATGCACAGGTATAAGGGTTAGGATTCTGTTTTTGTTGGAGATATTTTGTATGATTTCAATCATTTAAAATTTGCTAACTAAAATTGTGACCTAGCACATGCCCTATATAACATATGTTATATAGTGGAGAGTGTTCCTTTTGCACTTAAGAAAAATGTGCATTCTGTTGTAGCTAGATGGAATATTCTATAAATCTTTTATGTCTGGTTGATTTATAGTGTTGCTCAAGTCCTCTATTTCTTTATTGATCGTCTGTCTAGTTGTTCTATCTAGCTTCAAAAGTGGGGTATTGAATTCTCCAACTATTAATGTAGAACTGTGTATTTCTCCCTTCAATTCTGTCAGCTTTTGCTTCATATATTTTTAATACTCTGTTATTAGGTGCATATATGTTTATAGTTATTATATCTTCTTGATGAGTTTACCTTTTATTTAATATATAATATCATATTTGGTCTTCTGTTGTAATTTTTATGTATTAATATACACACACACATATATATATATATATATATTCCTGTGTATTTACCACATTGTCTAGCTTCTGTAATACAATGTTTTAATATCCACATCCAGGCAATCATCTCCACCTGTGTCTGGTATACCCAGAACGGAAGCTCTCTATTTCTCTTAAGCCTTAGGCAAGCATTTCAAATATCAATAAATTCCCTGCATGTTTTGACCTCTTGCTATCACATTTACCATGAAAATCACAACTAAGGTGTTTGCCCATCGTTCCATTCCATCTCGGTCTTATGACCTTCCTTTGCATTTCCCCCCATGAAATCTAATAGGGCAAGCTGTGAACATCACAGCCATACCTGCTCTTTTTCGGGTTACTATTATGTATGAACTATCTTTGTCTATTCTTCCTCCTTTAATTTATTTATGTATCTGGCTCTAATGTGCATCTCTGCACACTGAAAATCCACTGCCATCAAGTCAATGAAACTCATAGTGGTCTCATAATTTGGAGTAGAACTGATTCACAAGCTTTCCAAGATTGTAAATCTTTATAGGAGCAGGCAGCTTCATCTTTCCCCATTGGAACAGCTGGTGGGTTTAAGCCATCGACTTTGAGGTTAGCTATCCTTAACACTTAATACATGCATAACCCAATACTTAACTCATTACTTAACTAACTGCACCACTAGGACTCTTATGTAAGTCTCTAGTAGAGAGCATGCAGCTTGATCATTGTTAAAAATCCATTTGCCAATCTCTGCCTTTTAGTTGGAGAGAGTTTTACCTATTTGCATTTAAAGTAATTACTGCCAAGGAAGAATTTTTGCCAAGCTGTTTTCTATTTGTCATATTTTTTCATCCCTTAATTCCTCCAATATTGTCATCATTTGGGATTAAATTTCCCTAGTATACCTTAAAATTTTTCTTTCTTATTTCTTTTTTCAGCATGTTTCTTAGTATTTTTCCTTAGTAGTTTCCCTGGGGATTACAATTACTATCTTTATAACAATCAAGTTTGAATTAATATCAATTTAATTTCAACAACATACAAATTCTGCTCATTTATAGCTCCTTCCCCTGACCTTGTTATGTTGATATTGTCATAAATATTTAATTAACATAATAATTAACATGTATGCATAATTGTTGTTTTATTTGTCTTGAATCATATAGGAAGGAAGGAAAAAGACATTGAAAATCCAGAATGTGATAATCTGGCTTTTCTAGTTACCTCTTTATTATCTTTCACACCAACCTAAAGGGATTCCCATCACTATTTTTTATAGGGCAAGTCTAGTGATTAATGACCTCAGTGTTCATTTATTTGAGAATGTCTTCATTTATCCTTCATTACTATAAACTGGCTCTACTGAATATAGAACTCTTAGTCGAGTTTGTTGGTTTTTAACACTTTCTGATATCAGAAACACTTTCTGATATATCACCTTCTGATACAAAATACTGGTGAAGATAGAAGTGCTACCTTGAAAAAGTAGGCTTTTCACAGGATGAGGTCCAGGAATGGTTATAACCATTAGTTCATATGACATGAAAGAACTTGGTTATTCACTAACCAGTAAGGTTTCTATACTTGGAGCTCGGGTTCTCAGTTGGCCCCAAGTAGGGTATCTTGAGGCAGGGTAGATTTTAAAGGCAATTTCAGTCTTAGGTATGGGTGTGTAAGGGGATTACTCAGGCGGTCCTGTCTTAATTACCAGCAAGGTGAGTTTATACAGTATTCTCTGAAGGATATTTCTACAACTTCACAGTGAGAGCACAATCGTGTTGCTAGACTGTGAAAAACACATGTAGGGGGGTGGGCGTCCATCCTGGAAATCTTCCCATGGGACCTTGAAGGTTCAGTGGTCCCCATGACCTGGAGTCCAGGTCAAGGCTCATGAAAAGCTGATCTGCAGGAAGTTGTTATTTGAATAATTTCAAAGTAATCAACAATTGCACTGATTTTCTTGTTAATGAGACATTTATCTTTAGTTGGAGAGAAGTAGGTGGTAGTGATGGTACTGACGAGCTTACAAACACAGTAGTTTCTTCCAATCAAGTTTCATAAACTACACTTAAAGATCTTGTTGACACAGACAGTCATACAGTGTGTAAGAGATCAAGCCAAAGCATATTGCATAGGAATTATCATTTGTGCATATGTGTGTGTGTGTGAGATCAACAGTGATATTGATTAGAACATAGAGAAAAGCCCAAACTCTCTTGAAGCATAATTAATCCCTTTCCAGGTAAAGCTACATGAATGTAGCCTTCAGAATGTATAAGGGCTTGACTTACTTTGTGTTTTGAAAGATAAAGCACCTATTTGGTGCTTTAGCTGGTCTAGCTCTGTTTTTCCCCTTTTTCTTTAAAATTTTTTATTTTAATAAATAATTGTATTGAGGGCTCTTACAGCTCTTATAACAATCCATACTTCAATTGTATCCAGCACATTTGTACATATGCTGTCATCATCATTTCCAAATATTTCTTTCTACTTGAGCCCTTGGTATCAGCTCTTCTTTCTTCCCCTTCCCCCACCCTCCTACCCTTGTGAACCTTGATAATTTATAAATTATTTTTATTTTCATATTTTACACCATCCTCTGTCTCCCTTCATCCACATTTCTGTTGCTTGTCCCGCTGGAAGTGGGGGAGGTGTATGTCAATCATAGCTATCAGTTCCTCCTTTCTCCCCCTTTTCCCCCCACCTTCTCCCTACTCTCATGGTATCGCTTACTCTCATTATTGGTCCTGAGGGGGTTATCTATCCTGGATTCTGTGTGTTGAGAGCTCTTATTTGTACTAGTGTTCATTCTCTTTCTACCCAGATTTGTAAGACAGAAGTGGGGTCATGATAGTTGGTGAGGGGGGGGGGGTAAGGGAGGGGGAGGAAGCATTAAAGAACTAGAGGAATGTTGTGTGTTTCATTAGTGCTATACTGCACCATGGCTGGCTTGTTCCTTTCTTGTGGCCCTTCTGTGATAGGATGTTCAATTTCTACAGATGGGTTGGGTCTCCATTATGACTCCTCTCATTCACATCAAAATGGTTGTTTGCTTTGGGCCTTCTGATGCCTGATATCTGATCCCATTGACACCTTGTGAACATGCCATAAAGCTGGAGATAAACAAAAGGACAATAAAAAAACCAAGGACAAACAATTGGAAGATAAATAAGGATCCTTTATGGAATGAGTGGGTACTGGCCCAAGTTAGAGAGGAAATTAGGAGTTTTTCAAATGTAATGAGAATGAGAACACAACATACCAAAACCTATGGGACACAGCAAAAGAAGCTATCAGAGGTTGTTTGATAGTGATTAATACACATATGAAAAAGGAAGAGACTGATACACTATCACAAAATCTTCAGCAACCAGAGCAGAGTCAACAGAACAATTCCTCCAATAGCAAAAAAGAAGAATAATAAAAATTAGGGCAGAGATTAAGGAGTGGGAAGACAAGATAACAATGTAAGAATCAATGAAGCAAAAAGACTGGTTCTTTGAAAAGATGAACGGAGTGTTTCTCAACCTGTGGATCATGACCCCTTTGAGGGTTGAACAACCCTTTCACAGGGGTCACCTAAGACCATTGGAAAACACATATTTTCCGATGGTCCAAGGAATTGAGACACTGCTCCTCTATCTGCCTCCAGCCGGGTCCACCCACATGCAGATTCGCTCACATACAAATACCCAGTGTGATGACAGTTACCCATGCTATACCATGCATCAAGACAACATTTCATTTATTTGTAATTAGAAATAATTATTTCACAATATATAATTACATATTGTTTTGTGATGAATCACTGTGCTTTAATTCTGTTCAATTTGTAACAATGAAAATTTATCCTGCATATCAGATATTTACATTAAGATTCATAACAATAGCAAAATTACACTTATGAAGTAGCAATAGATATAATTTTGTAGTTGGAGGTCACCACAACATGAGGAATTGTATTAAAGGATAGTGGCATTAGGAAGGTTGAGAACCACTGGATTAATAGAATCGTTAGACTGCTGGCAAAACTAACCAAGGATAGGAAGGAGCAAACATCAATGGCCAGGATGAAGGATGAATCAGGGGAAATCACAATGAACCCTAATGAGATTAAAAGGATAATTACAAACTACTATGAAAATCTGTATTCCAATGAATTCAACAATGTGGAAGACATGGACAAATACTTGTAAAAATAATCCCTTCCTAGAATGTTCCAGATAGAAGTCAAGAATCTCAATAGGGGAAAATAATTCCTTCCTAGAATGTTCAAGATAGAAGTCAAGAACCTCAATAGATCTACAGCTATAGAATAAATTGATATGCTTATCAAGAAACTACCAACAAAAAAACCTACCGGGACAAATGGCTTCACAGGAGAATTCTCACAAGTGTTTAGGGTGAGCTGACACCAATCATACGCAAACTATTCCAGAACATAAACACTCTTTCTACAAAGCTGGGATAGCACTCATACCGAAACTGGGCAAGGATCCCACACGAATAGAGACCAAGAGATGAATATCTCTAATGAACAGTGCTGCAAAAATCCTTAACAAAATATTGGTCAATAAAATTCAAAAGTATATTAAACAAATCATCCATCATGACCAGGTGGGATTCATTCCAGGGTTGCAGGGATGGTTCAACACCTGGAAGTCTATCAACATCCTCCATCACATTGAGAAGAAAATGGATAAGAACCACATGATAATATCAATAGATGTAGAAAAAGCATTTGATAACATCTAACACCCGTTCCTAATTAATATATTCAAAAGATAGGAATGGATGAAGAATTCCTCAAGTTAATACAAGCTATCTATGAAAAAACAACAGCCAATGTCATAGTCAATGGAGAAAAGACAAAAGAAAATCCCACTGAAAAAGGAGACCAGACAATGATGCCCCTTGTCCCCGTTCCTATTCAACATCGTATTGGAGGCTCCAGCTAACAACATAAAGCAATGAAAGTATATTAGAAGCATTTGTCTGGGGGAGGAAGAGGTAAAACTATTGTTATTTGCAAATGACATGATTCTATACATTGAAAACCCCAAAAGCTACACAGCAGGAATGCTGGCAGCAATAGAGCAATATGAAAGAGTGCCTGGATACAAGATCAACAAATAGAAGTCAATTGGATTACTATGTACATCAGACAAGACCATGGAAGACTAGATCAAGAAGACAGTGCCTCTCATAATAGCCAAGCACAATATGAAATACCTAGGGATATACCTAACCCCAAAAACCCCAAAACAAACCCCCAAACTAAAAGATTTATATGAGGAAAACTACAGAACCCTACTACAAGAAGCCAAAAGTGACCTCCACAAATGGAAGAATATCCCATGCTCATGGATTGGAAGAGTCAATATAGTAAAGATGTCATTCCTACCCAAGGCACTATTTAAATTTAACACTATACTGATACAAATACCAATAACCTTCTCAAAGAAGTGGAAAAATTGGCTACCAATGTCATATGGAGAGGGAAGAAGCTCAGAATTAGCAGACCACTCCTCAAGAAGAAGACAAGGTCGGAGGACTTGCTTTACCTGACTTTAAAACAAACTACAAAGCAACAGTGGTCAAGACAATGTAGTGCTGGTACAATGACAGATACTCAGAACAATGGAAAAGAACAGAAAACCCAGAAATAAAACCAGCAACAAATATAAAACTGATCTCTCATAAAGTCCCCCAAAACATCAAATGGGAAGTGGTGCTGGGAAAAATGGACATCTACATGCAGAAAAATGAAGCAAGATCTTACCTCACCCAATGTACAAGAACAAACTCAAGGTGGATCCCACACCTTGAAGGAAAATCCCAGACTATTAGGGCCATCAATGAAGGAATCAGGACAAACATGAGAACTTTGGCACAGGGAATACATAGGTTAACCGAAATAAGGACACACACACAGAGAAGAAGCTAAAATTGACAAGTGGGATATACTAAGGATAAAACACCTGTGTGCATCGAAAGATTTCACTAAGAGAGTAATAAGAGAACCCACAGACTGGGAGAAGATCTTTAGCAATGACACATCAGATAAAGGGTTTATTACTAAAATATACAATATACTAATATCTTGCAACAAGTAAAAAGCAGAGTGCCCTCTGAGGAGGTGGACAAAAGATCTGAACAGAAGTTTTACCAGGGAGTAAACCCAAATGGCCAATAAACATGTGAGAAAATGTTCATGATTGTTAGTCATCAGAGAAATGCAAATTAAACCAACTATTAGATACCACCTAACACCCCTGAGCTTAGCACCGTTCAACAAATCAGAGAGCAATAAATGTTGAAGGGGACGTGGCAAAATAGGATCTCTGCTCTTGTAGATATGTACAGCTACTGCGGAAAGCAATTTGGCAGTATATAAAGCAAATAGAAATTGAGCTGCCTTATGACCCAACAAAACCCTACTGGGCATATACCTAGAAGAAGTAAGAAGCAGACCAGGACCAGTCATCTGTGCTCCAATGTTTATTGTGGTGCAATTCACAATCACAAAGATCTGGAAACAACCCAAATTTCATCGATAGATGAGTGGATTAGAAAACTCTGACACTTACACACAACAGAGTACTATGCATGCCTAGAAAACAGCAATGAACACTTGATGCACATTGTCTCATGGGAAGGGTTGGAGGAAATTTTGCTAAGCAAAGTTAGCCAAGCACAAAAAGACCAGTACAAGATGAGTCCACTGAAGTAGGTCCAATCCACGCAGTGGTAACAGAATTAAAACTATTTAATTTATGGGTTGAGGGACAGGCACACAGGCAGGGGAGAGACCAAGCCCAATGATGCATACAGCATACCAACCTAAAGAAGGGGGAAAGAGGGGCTTGGGGGCAAGGGTTTGGAGAAGAAAAAAGGTGGGGTAAAGATGAAAGCATTGAAAGTGGGTGAACAAGTAAATGTGATGAAGAAAGCTGATGGTGCCCAGCTATCAAAAGAGATAGTGACTGGGGTCTTAAAGGCTTGAAGATAAACAAGCGGCCATCTAGCTCAGAAGCAACAAAGCCCACATGGAAGAACACACCAGCCTGTGTGATCGAGTGATCCCGAAGGGATCAGTTATCAGGCATCAAAGAACAAAAAATCATATCATTGACTGCACACCTTCATGATAGGATCGCTGAAGACAAATGGGTGCATAAGCAAATGTGGCGAAGAAAGCGGATGGTGCCCAGCTATCAAAAGAGATAGTGTCTGGGGTCTTAAAGGCTTGAAGGTGAACAAGCGGCCATCTAGTTCAGAAGCAAAAAAGCCCACATGGAAGAAGCGCACCAACCAGTGCGATCACAAGGTGCCAAAGGGACCAGGTATAAGGCATCATGCAAAACAAAAAGATATATGTATGTGTATATGTATATATATATGTGTGTGTGTGTGTGTATATATATATATACCATATTGAATGAAGGGGGAAGTGCAGAGTGGAGACCCAAGGCCCAAGGGTCAGCCACTGGAGATCCCCTCAAAGAGGGATTTAGGAGAGGAGATGGGTCAGTCAGGGTGTGAGGTAGTACCAATGAAGAACACAGCTTTCCCCCAGATCCTGGATGCTTCCTCCCCACAACTACCATGATCCGAATTCTACCTTGCAGGACTGGATAGGGCAGAGATTGTACACTGGTGCATATGGGGGCTGGAGGCACAGGGAATCCAGGGTGGATGATACCTTCAGGACCAAGGATGTGAGGGGCGATGCTGGGAGAGTGGAAGGTGAGTGGGTTGGAAAGGGGGAACTGATTACAAGGATCCACATGTGAACTCCTCCCTGGGAGATGGACGGCAGAGAAGGGGGGGAAGGGAGACTCTGGATAGAGCAAGTTATGACAAAATAACAATGTATAAATTACCAAGGGCACATGAGGGAGGGGGGAGCGGGGATGGGGGGGGGGGAAGAGGACCAGATGCAAAGGGCTTAAGTGGAGAGCAAATGCTTTGAGAATGATTGGGGCAGGGAATGTGCGGATGTGCTTTATACAATTGATGTATGTATATGTATGGATTGTGATAAGAGTTGTATGAGCCCCTAATAAAATGTAAAAAAAGAAAAGGAAAAAAAAAGAAAATGATTAGGGCAAAGAATGTACAGATGTACTTTATACAATTGATGTATGTATATGTATGGATTGTGATAAGAGTTGTATGAGCCCCTAATAAAATGTTTTTTTTTAAAGATGAAGGCATTGGGGGGAACAGGGCATAATCCATCACAGGAAGGATATTGTTTTTGTCTCCACAAGAAAGGGAGAGAGGGACCAGACCTCAATCTGGTGTGCCAAGCCTTGAGGGCAACATACCAACATGAAGTAGTGAACTAACAGAGATCTGTGGGGCCAGCCCTTATCCAGCTATGTCCAACCCTCTCCCAAGAATAATGCACTACAGAGGAATGCACTGAAGATCTAGGCAGGGGAGAGTGGCAATTCTGCCCAGACCACATGGGAGCAAATTAAGAGGGAAAGAGAGAGAGAGCGTGGACAGCATCCTGGCCCATGCAACTTCAAGGACAACATTCCTGCTCAGAGCAGTCAATGCACAGAGAGAACTGTAGGGTAAGCCTTACCATGAGACATGACGTACATCCCCTTACTGACCCACACCACTATGGGGGCAGCACTGGAAACACAGTGCGGGAATTGTGCCCAGTCTGACCCACCCATACCAGGGCATAACACGGAGTGGAGTGCAACAGAGCAGTAAGGGGGGGGGGGGGAACAACAAAGTCCCCGAGGAATTCTGAAAATAGACTTCAGACTCAGGGGATAGGGCTTAGCACTGCATCAGACCTGATCGGAAAACATTCATAAGGGTCAGCAGATAGACATGGAACTATTCATAGGTGATTGTTTTCTTTTCACGTCCATCTATATAAGATAGGCGTCATAAACAATGGGAAGAAACAATGGGAAGAATGGTTCCAGGGGGACAGGTGAGAGGAGGAGGTGTGGGAAAGGGAAGCCAACATACCCACGGACAAGGGAGCAACAAGAGATCTAAAATTGATTGCAAGAAGGGGATAGAATGCCTGGTGGGGTTCAATCAAGTGCAATGTAGTCAAAAGGAAGTAGAGAGTCGAATGAAGGTTCAACAAGATAGTGGGACAAGAGGAAATTAAAAGGAAATAGAAGAAAGAAGTAGGAGGCAAAAGGCATTTATAGAGGTATAACAATAGGAATATAGGTCTATGTACATATATTTACATGGCAAATATTAAAGTAGCAGACAGACAGTGGGCCTGTACTCAAGTCCTCCCTCCTTATTGTAAAAACAACTTGTTCTAATAACCTGCCATTCTGGGATGCTCACCTTCCCAACATGATCACTGAAGACAAAATGGGTTCATAAGAAAATGTGGTGAAGAAAGTTGATGGTGCCTGGCTATCAAAAGATATAGCATCTGGGGTCTTAAATTAAGGTGACCAGACGTCCCGCTTTTGGTGGACAATCCCGATTTTTAACAATTTTTCCTGCTTCCCAGGGCATTTTTGAAAAGTCCTTATTTTTGGAAAGAATGCACAAAAAGCTATGGTATACGGTTTTAGGCTGCCATGTGGCTATTTCTTCAGGATATGAGTTTTATAAATGGTGTCCCGCTTTACCAATGTTAAAATCTGGTCACCTTATCTTAAATGCTTGAAGTTAAACAAGTGGACGTCCAGCTGAGAATTAACAAAGCCCACATGGTCCAGCTCTAATATGAAGTCAGAGACATGGTCATTAACATGAGATGCATCTAAGTACCATCAACTCTCCATTATTTGTGGAAATTTATGCAAGGGGGATCACTGCCATGGAGTTGATTCTGACTCACCATATCCCTATGGGACACAGTAGAACTTCCCCTTTGGATTTCTGAAACTGTTTATCTTTACAAGAGCAGAAAGCCTCACCTTTTTCTTGAGCAGTGGCTGGTGGTTTCGAACTGCTTGCCCAATATGTAAGCAGATGGGAGCAGAAAAGATGGAAGGGGGGTTATGGATGACTCCCAATGGCAACTAATGCAAAGCCAGACAAAATTTGGTCTACAATGAATTTAATGAGCAATAATTTTATTAAAATAACATTGAATATTTTGGGACACATTTTCTGTTCTGCAGATGACTTCAATGTATAAACATAATATAAGAATTTTACTTTAGGGATTCAAAGAATCACATAAATTGCTTGATGAGAAGTGGCAAAACAGTCTGCTATTATTATGTTTCTTTGTGGAGTTCTTTTGTGGAACATTAGAACAAAGTGGCATTAGTTTGTCACTTAGCAAATGATACTCTGTTTTTAATGCCCATCCAGCGCACAGGCTAGGTGATAAAGCGTGGCACCAGCTGGCTCTGGTTTCCTCACAGCCTTTCCCCACGTTCCCGTAATTGTTCAGCTCTTCTCTACCAGCACACTCATCCTGGTGTCAGCGCTCAGCATCCCACAGTCCAGTTCACATGCATCACCGTCAAGCCAGGTGCTCCGAAGTTAAATCACACGCCTTTTTAATGGCAGCTTCTTCAATGGCTTTGCCTCCTCATTCTTCACATGCTCTGTTGCTCTCTGTAAGATTGCTTTCTCCATGTTTCAGCACTAAACCAAAAATCCTCGTTCCTGGGTTTCTGCAAGAAAAGTTGAGTTTTACTCTGCAGACAAGTCACTCCCTACCATTCTCTCTAATCTCAGATTAAAAGAATGTCGTTTGAGGACCAAGCAGAGCAAAGCACACCTTTAACTTCAAAGTAAAAGAAAAGATTTTGCACAGATGTAAATCTTTAATCACCCAGAACTGTCACAGTGCTGTTGTTTGGCCCTGGTTTTTCTGGCCTCGCTGTAGAGGGTGACTTACATGGTTTTAAGCAGGTAAGAGTTTTCACAACTGGTCAATGGTAGCAGTGGCCTTGCATCTTTGGTATATAGCTTCAAAAATTAACTCTAAAATGTAGACGTTTTTGTTTAGTTACAGTGTTACTTTTCCCCAATAATTTATTAGGAGCCTGTCTTGAAAGGAGTATAGCCAGAATATTCCTTAGAAGCGAGGATGATAACACTTTGTCTCATCTACTTCGGACATGATATTAAGAGGCACCAGTTCTTTCTTTTTCTTTTTTTTATTATTAAAAGACCATTTATTATTAAAAGATTGACACAGTGATGTCAACGATGGATTTAAACTTAGCTACAATTATGAGGATGGCATAGGCCCAGGCAGTTTCTCCTCCTGTTGGACATATGATTACTATGAGTTGACACTGGTTCAACAGCACCTAACATCAACAACTGAGAGTGATTTTTTTACCCCATGGCTAGTTTGCAGGTCGGTTAATTCAGTCAGGCACAATAATCAAGAACACAGTGCACTATCAATAGCAGGAAAGAGGAAAGGGGAGGGATGACAACTCCCCAAAGATGGCGCTGCCAAGATCTGTGGTGTTCTACTCATCCCACCGGGGGAAATGCAGCTGTGCATTTAGGTATAGAATCGTGGTATCTGAAGGCATATATTTAAATTCTGATGCCTACGAGTAGCTTCTGATAATTATATGTAGTTTGTTGATGTTAATAAATGTTTAATGCATAAAACATGAGATACTGTTATACTTTAACTTCAGAATTATGGTAATATCAAGAGCTGAATGCCGATGTGGATGTAACCCACATGGTATGCTCATTAATTGTATGCATCATTCACCATCATTCACTGCCACCAGCCAATTCTGACTCATAGAGACCCTCTAGGGGAGGGTGGGACTGCCCTTGTGGGTTTCTGAGACTGTCCCTCCTTATGGCAGGAGGAAGCCTCATATTTCTCCCTGGTGCCCTCACTAGTAACTAAGCTCCTGACTATTTATGCTGAAGGACAAATGGTTGGGAAACAAGGGAGAATGGGTAAGCAAAGATATAAGAAACAGATTTTTTAAAGTAAAAAAGGTAGAACTTGGTTCATGATAGTTGTGGGGAGGAAGCATTAAAGAACCAGAGGAAATCAGGGTGCAGTGTAGCAAAGATGAAATATACAACTTTCCTGTAGTTCCTAAATGCTTCACCCCCCCTCCCACTATCATGATCCCAGTTCTACCTTACAAATCTGGCTAGACCAGAGGATGTACACTGGTACAGATAGGAACTGGAAACACAGGGAATCCAGGACAGATGATTCCTTCAGGATCAGTGCTGAGAGTGGTGATACTGGGAGGGTGGGGGAAGGGTGGGCAAAACATTTCTTTCTACTTGAACCATTGGTATCAGTTCCCCATTTTCCCCTCCCTCTCCATCCCTCCTTCATGAACCCTTAATAATTTATAAATTATTATTATTTTGTCTATCTTACACTGTCTGATGTCTCCCTTCACTCATTTTTCTGTTGTCCATCCCCCAGGGAGGAGGTCCCATATAGATCCTTGTAATTGGTTCCCCCTTTCCAACCCACCCTCCCTTCACCCTCCTGATATCGTCATTCTCCAATTTTTATCAGACATCTACACTGGTCAAATGGAAAGTTAAAGGATGATGTGATAAGAATGACCACTTTTGCTTTTCTTAGTGTTTGAAGGTGAGATTAATCTCCATAATACTCCAGAAATTCAGTATTGCTCTGGCTTACTTTCTTGGTAGGAAGGGGCGTTCCTCATAGCTTTTTTTTACTGATATACTCATACTGAATAGGTCAGAGAGCTAATGAAGGGTTTCTGGTAGGGGACAAGTTTTACATATTCAGGAACTGGGGAAATAACTGCATTGTGGGTTTGGGACCAATGTGGCTCACTGTGAGTCCAACTTGAGCTAAGAACCCATCTATCACCTGATGTGGCATTTTGCATTCCCAGAAATTAGCATCAAGTCAGAGCTAGTGTCTAATAATTCCTAAAAGCTTTGGCTATTTTATTTCCTCAGTGCACAGTCACACTAGTGAATGGCAGAAAATACCTTTGGAGAGTGCTTGTAGGAAAATTTATGGCATATACTTGTGGCAAGTGTACAAGATTTTTGTTTACAAAGACCCAGACTCACTTCAGTCAAGAATCTCTGAGTCTGTTGAGCCAGGTACGCACATTGGAAGAGGGGCCATGAGTCACCAATGTAGCATCTCAATCCAAGATTTGGGGTATCTGATTTATTTATTTTTCTGTTATATAGATCAGCAAATAACCTAGTAATTTGAACACCTATATTATTCCAGGGCACAGAGTAACAATAAGGCATTTCCAGAGATTTCTGTAGAGCAAGACCTTCTGATTACCTGGATGCCTCTGCTGCCATTCATGGTAGATGCGGCCACTTCATCTTTGGAAGTTGCAGCTCTGCGATCCCATCATTCCCACTGAAAGCAGGGCACCCACCTCAGTGATGGTACCCCCCTGTGGTTATTCCTCAACTATCATGAAAGAACAACTTGAATTCTCAAGGATGTAGGCACTTACTAAGGGATTTTTCCCATCTTCCTGTCCTCCTGGAACAGAGTGGGAAATGAATGTGCAAGATAAATCCAATTCAACCTTCCAATCTCCATAAGCATTTGAATTCCATCCTCTATTTCATTCTGGGCAGCTCTGACATCGTAATATTATTAGTCGTAGGTTACTTTAAGTCCAGTTACCTAACTAAGGAAGATATTAGAACTATTTCCAGAAGCACAAACTTATGTCAGTTTTAAATCTCTAGTAAGTTCATGCTATCAGTGAAGTCAGCTTGATTTAGTTTGATATTGTGCCCTTCTTGTTCAAACACGCAAACATTCCTACACATATTTTGCATACATAGGTCCACATACATTTATACATTTTTGCCATTCTTCTATGTGTTATCTATTTTTTCCTGACCAATTGTGTGTACCTGTGTCCCCGGAGCGTGATAGGATCTGACAGCAAGAGATGGTGGATGAAGTGAGTTTTGAGGCAACATGTCCTTCAGATGAGATTGTCACATAATTTTAAGTAAAGAAAGGCTAGTCTCTTCAAACGCCACAGGGCAAAGTATCTGCACTAATGATGGAGGCCACTGGGCTACATGAGATCTCCTTATTCCAAGTTTCAAGGTACGATTATTACGTCCAACTTGATGCCCTAGATCTCACATGAGAGAATTGATAAGATTATGAATTCAACTGTCATTTAGTAGCTAACTCAATTAAATTTTGATTTTCGACAATATCAGTCCTATTGCGACAATAACTATGAGGTTCTTCAGGCTTGTCATGGATGATTTCTGGTTCTCAAGTTGTGCCTTTAGTTTTGATTTTAAGGATATGAGTCTGTCATTTTCTTTCATGAAGTACTGGAGGGAATTTGCAAGTATTCACATATAAAAAAATCCCTCTCCTATTACAGTCCTCATAGTAATTATCACTACCATAATGGTCAAGAGCAGCAATCACTTGGGATTCAAAGGCACTTGTCTTAGATGGCAGTCCATCACAATCAACGAGTTGATAGCTTACATCATTATGGTGTCCCGGCATGCCATAGATCACTAGCATCCCACTTTTCTTGACAAAGAGCTCAGCTTTTCACTCGTGTCTAAGGACATGACCTTGAAAGTCGCCAAATTTCATTTCAGGACTGTCTTCTGGAACCAATTCTCTAGCAGTCTGGCTTCAATCAGGAGACAGAAATCATTATCAACAAGGAGTCGGAGGAATTGGTTAACACGCTCAAGGGTGGAGAATACAGGAATAGGATTCATAAGAAGCAGTCCCTACAGAGAGCTGAGCCAGAACGGCCTAGGCAAGGCCCTTGCCGCACAAGGCTGGCATTCAGACTGTGCAGAAAACGCAGCCCAGGTGCCTTCCATGGTGCTGAAGTTTCATGTCTTGGAACTCTACACAGAGCCACTCCTGCGGGTTTTCAGATACCTTTCTGAGAGGACCGCCTGGCTTAGGAGGCTCATTGGAAAACCATTCTCCTAAGTGTCTGGGAAATTCCTGCTTTACTGACAGCACTTCCAATCTGAAGTCAGTCGCGGCGGATCCTCGGGAAAGCTGCCTACAGGAAGGTGCTGATCGTGGCATGCTGCAGGAGCTGAATGTGGCTGACACACGTGTCGCAGGATCCAGGCCCGGCAGAAACTATGCACGCCAGGAAGTGCGGGCTCCATTAGTCAGAAAAGAGGAGGGTATCAGAACCTGGAAAATAATGTCTTTCTTATTCACTGCCCCCCTCTCCCTGGGCCCCATCCCAGTGCGCCCCCCCCCCCCCGCCACGCTAAGGAACGTAAGTAATTGTGCCAGCTATCCAAGAAGAGATATTCACAGGGCCCATTTCGATATAGCAATGATTAATGCATCAATAATTGGTACTCAGGCACGCGAGGCCAATGGGAAAGAATATTAACAAGTAGCCCCAAAGGAGATTATCGGGAGAACGGGGGAGTCTGGGCAGAGCAGCCAGCTTAGCACAAGGCTCCTTTGCTGCTGGTGGACTCATGGTGAGAGTGAGTTGGTTCTAGCAGATTATGAAGCTGAGGCCCAAATTCTGTTGACCTGAATACTCTTGGTTGACTATTTCTCTGACTTGTGCAGTTATCTTAACTACAAAGGACATCCCTGTCTGTATGCTCTGAGGCCACAGTCAGGCTGCACAGTCAACAGTGACACACAATGCGGCAACAGGAAATGATGACATTATAAGCCGGTCAGCTTTGACATTCTCCCAGTTCCTCATTTGGAAGCTGTTCTGAGTCTCCTCCAGACTGAGTAATTCCCTTGAGCAATCGAGAGTGTGGGAGGCCTAGAGAGATGTACAAACTTCTCTTGCAAAGGTTAGGAGGGATCATCAGCAATTAATGGGGTGAATGGCAATACTTTCGCACTCCAAGTTCAAGTAAGTTGTACCAATTACCCGAGGAAAGAAGTTGGTTGTGGCAGACCTTTTTCTCAAATGCAACCGCAATGCCGCTACCACTACTTCCTCCCACCGCAACTCTGCCGCCTATGGGAGGGAGATCTGGTCTTAAAAATCTTGCATTTCAGACTACAGACCTGACCGGTCTAAAGAGATTTGGTGAACTCTGTCTGCTTGGTCAGAATCATGCTTCATTACCTGAAGCAGACGGTCAGACTGCGAGGGTCAGCGAGGCCTGTGACAGCAATAAGTGATTCTCTTGATAGACTGTGGATGTCTTGGGGTTTAGCTGCATCTAATGGCAGTGAGGAACTGTATTTGTTCAGTGTCCCTGCAGGCCCTTTGATGGGGTCTTTTATACATACGTTCTTTGTTGTGTAATTAAAATAGTACCGGCGAACCCCTTTACCTTTTTAAAGTGTTAAAAGCAAGGTTGATACTTGGAGGAGTACGGTGTACCTCCCCCCAGTGCTGCCATCGGCACGTGAAAGTGGGACACTGAACAAGGAAGATCAACGAAGAATGGAGGCATGTGAATCATGGCGCTGGTGAGGAATATGGAAAATGCCAGGGGCTGCCAAGAGAAAGTGATGTCAGCCCCTGGAGAAGGACAGCATGCTTAAAGCAGAGGGTCAGCCCCCAAAGAAGACCCTCGGGGAGGACGGCAGCTGGGGGCTCAAACATCACCATTGTGAGGATGGAGCAGACGGGACAATGTTTCCTTCTACTGTCCCTTTGGGTAGCTATCAATCGGAGCTGACTCAGTTTTGTCTAACGACAACAATGTTGTTGGGTTCTCTAGTGGCACACGGGGTTGAGCGTTTGGGCTGCTAACCATACGGGGAGCAGTTTGAATCCACTTGCTGCTCTGCTGTGGAAAGACGAGGCGGCCTGCTTCCATGAAGATTCAATTCTCTTGGACCACTCTTATCTACAGGATCATTATGAGTTGGGATCAACTTGACCAGCAGTGTGTGTAGTCAAATATTGTTGTTGCTCAGTGCTATTAAGTCAATGCCAACTTATAACGGCCCCATGGGACGTGAAATGTCCCGGTGTTTGTGACTGCTGACTTTACGGGAGCAGAAGGCCGGGTCTGTTCATCGCGGAGCCCTGGGAAGGTTCCAGCTGCCCATCTTGCAGTTAGTGGTTTAGCATTTAGCTGTGGTGCCACCAGGCCTTCGTTACCATCTATATACATGTATACTTTTTGTCGTCTCCAAAATTTTATTTTACCATTTAATATTGTTTCTATTTTGGATTTAATATTGGACAGGAAAGAAAGGAAGACGGGGAAAGAACAGCATAATATTTACAGTTCCCAAAATTCCCTGAGCAGATGAGGGTCTGGTTGGTTAGTCCAGACTCTGCGGGTCAAGGCAGAGGCTGGCTTGTGGAATAGGGTTATGGATTACGGCCTTGTGCAAGCTACCTATCCGGCCCAGGTTTACAGGGGCTAGCAGTGCAGAGGACCAATGTGCAAGTGGACTCCATGTGGCCTGGCTTGGAGTCCTCGTGTCTGCTGAGAAGGGATTAGCTTGTTTCACAGCCTGAGATGGGTTGTTCATTCTGATAGAGCAGTCAAGGGACTTGACTGAGGACAGAGGAATACATGAAGCAGAAGCTGGGCAGGACTAGGAGCATCCTTTGCAGGTAGAAATATCAGTAAATATGAAAGGCCAAGATGGAATGTGTGTTGTATACTGGGGGAGGGAAGAGCCAGCTAGAGGCTACTTTGGGATATTTTTTCATCTTATTAGGGAAAAATCAGCCCAGTGTTAAGAATGGGAATAAAGCATTGTTGCTATTTTGTTGAAGTCCAATTCCTGTGTGCCACCACCACTAACTAACAAAGAAGTGTCCAGTGTGGTCAGAATGATATAGAGTGAAGATCGGCTTAAAGGAAGAATAAGAACAAAGGAAATTCTTCCAGAATCAGAATCAGAATATCCAAAGCACTTCTACGCAGGCAGTTGAAGTCCAGGTTTCATTCCCTAACTTTAAAGCTTGGTGACCCTGACCTTCACATTAAGCTGAAAAATTGGCTTCTGGCTCCCCGCTGGGTGGTTAGGAGGTGTCATTGTCCCCGCTGTCTCTAGCCTTGGTCATTAATAGTGGCCAGGGAGTTGTTCCCTGGGGTAGACTTAAAAACTCTTTGGATGAGTACTCTCTTTGCGCAGCCCCTTCCCACCTGTGGCCTCCTCTAACTGTCATGCACTGGGAATTGAGAGGCTGGGATGCAGCGGTTATGCAGTGTGGATTCCAGCACCCTAGGAGGCATGCACCCTTTGGGGATGACTCCCTAGGTCCCAGTGTGAGGATCATCCCATGTGAACGATCCTTTGCTTCTGTGTCATGGATTTCATCTTGAACTTGACAGTTATGCTACAGCCTATAAAATATATTGTTTATCTAAATATTGATCATTTACAGTTACTCTAGAAAATATTTACATGGGAGTATTTTCCTAAAGATACTGTATTCTGAAAATGAATTCTATGTCACTGTGCATTGAACTGGTTGTCAGGGACACTGGATTCTGGTTCTGCTTTTGATTACCTGGCTGTGTGACCTTAGGAAGTCAATTGACATCTCTGATTTGCTCATGTGTTAAGTAGGGTCCTGGACATTAAAATAGCCATACCTCTTTTAGCTCTATCACTGTACACTTCTGTTAGGTGTCATCAAGCCCGTTCCAACTCTAGCGGGGCTATGTGCACCAGAACAAACCCTGCCTGATCCTATGCTAGTCTCACAATTGTTAGTATGTTTGGGCTCATTGTTGAAGCGACAGTATCAATTCATTTTGCTGAGGTTCTTCCTCTTTATCATTGAACCTCTGCTTAACCAAGCAGGATGTTTTTTCCTCCAGGGGCTGGCCCCTCCTGACAACATGTCCAAAGTATACAAATCAAAGTCTTAACATCCTCTCTTCTAAGGAGCATTTTGGTTGTACTTCTTCCAACACAGGCTTGTCTGTTCTTCTGGAAGTCTGTGGTACTTTCAATATTCCTTGTCAACACCATAAGGCATCAATCAGTTCCTCTTTGATCTTCTTCATTCATTGTCCAGCTTTCACATGCATATGTTGGGTCAGGTGCACCATAGTGACATCTTTCTTTACTTTTTAATGTTTTAAAGAGGCCTTTGCATCAGATTCCCCAATGTAGTATGCCATTCGATTTCTTGAATTCTGATTCTTTGAGCATTGATTACGGATCTAAGCAAAATGAAATCCTGTCAATAAGCAAAGTTGCATTATCTGTACACTGCAGGTTGTTAATGATTCTTCTTCTAATTCTGATACGATGTTCTTCTTCATATAGTCCACTTTCTCAGATTATTTCCTAAGAATATAGATCGAATAAGTGTGTCCAGAGGATACAGCCCTGTCTCACACCTTACTTAATTTTAAATCAAGTAGGATCTCATTGTTCTTCTTTGAATGACTCCCTGTATATACAGGTTCTACAAAAGCACAATTAAGTGTTCTAAAATTTTTTTCTTCACCCCAGTCATAAGTTAGAATCTAAATATCACATTCGTGTCTGGGGCTAACAAAAGAAAACAAAACACCTTTTCTTAATTATTTTGAGCAATTGGGATCCCTACTCCAAAAACAAGACTAAATAGGCATATAAACAGCACACCGTTCTCAGAGCTTCCCTATGGAGTGTGCAGGCCTGAGCCACGCCCAGATGGACAGAGGCCGGTGGCACTGCCGGCCCATTGGTGAGGGGATCCAGTGTGAAAGCTCTGGCGAGATGACTGCAGAGGCTCCAGGCCGGAGAACATTCCTAGAGACTGTCCCAGGGATCCTTTAAAAGCATCCCTCGCAGAGAAGGACATTCTGCAGCTTCCCTTGGTGACTTATTCTCTGCTTACAAACTTCCGACTGACACAGTAATAACAGGATTACTTAAGGATTACTTTGTAAAAAGTCCTCATACGGGTACTTAAGAAACAGCAACTTTATGTTCTGTAGAACTTCAAGGCATCATTGCCACAAATGCTGGTGGAAATAAGGAGTTCCTTTGTATTCTTCTTAAACTCAGGGAAAATGGGCCACATTTCCACAGCAGTGGGGGATGCTGAAGAGAGAAGGGCTCTGAAATAGACTATGCAAATTTATGAAAATAACATGCAAATCAGTAGAGTTCCACTGTCTGAAAACAAACAGAACAACAAACAAATGATGGGGAGCAGAGTGATTACTGTGCCTCCTGGAGGATTCCTGACCTCATTCAGAGAGCTGTGAGTGTGGGGTGGGAGTGGAGGTGGAGGTGATGATGGTGGTGCATGTGTGTGTGTGGTGTGAGAAGGGGTGAAGATGTAGTGCATCAGTGCCACCTGAACACAAAGGACATGTTTTTGTTGTTGTTATTTTCTGTCACCTAAGAGCTCCTTCCTACCAGGAATAATGATGACCAGGTTAAAGTAGAGTTATGTGTGCATTGAAAGGTGTAGAAGGGAGAGCTGTCAGATGGAAAGGATATCCCCAGACATCCAGACAGGAGTCAGGAGAGGAGCCCAACACCAGAGGAACAACTCTTAAACACTGGCAAGAGAGTTTGCCAGGCCAGGCTCTGGGGACCTGGCTCAGGTACTCCCAGGCACTCTTTTGAGCGTTTCTCTGGCCCTTGGGAGAGGAATTTGCAGCCCTGTGTTCCTCTAGGCCTCATGTCCCCATTTGAATCACATCCGGGTGCTCACTGCCACTGAGTCAATTCTGACTTGAAGGGACCCTCTAGGAGAGATCGACCTACCTCCGTGGGTTTCTGAGCCTCTAACTCTTTATGGGAGCAGAAAGCCTCATCATTCTCCCTGGGAGGGCTGGCTGGTTCAAACTATTGACCCTGTGGTGACAGCGCAACTCATAACCACTACACCACCCGGAGACCCAAAACCCTCTGTTCAATGATTCTAGGCTAACGAGGTTCAGGACCTGTATGTGTCCATTCTCCTGAGAGCTAGTTAGGCAGTAGGTGTGGACAGAACTTAGGCACGGCCTGTGCTCATCCATGTGAATGCAAACTGGAATAGGCATGCCAATAGGATGGAAAAGTGGGTTTAAAGACTGTGACTTTTCCCAGGATACTGCTTTCTGTAGCAGGACTCAGAAGAATCTAAGAATACGAACCTTGGACTTGGCTGTCTGTGTTATTAAGGTCTGCTTGTTAAGGAAGGCTAGTGGACTAGATTCCATAGCTTGCTAGCCTGACTTTTAACATTCACACAGCTTGTCCATAGAGGGTGAGCCTCAGTTTGTACTTGAATACTGGCACTTTCTCTGATAGGAGCAGACCTCGCAGGGGATGTGCTCTGTCTAGTCTTAGGTCAGCCTCTAATGGGTACGTCAACTGGGGCAAATTTGTTTCCTCTCTGGACCTGACACCTTGGACTGGTGATCAAGATCAGGGTGAACACTAAGATGCTCAAATAATAACATCTCTGAGAAAAGGTGGAACATTCAGAAACAGTCTCCCGAGCACAGTGACCTGTAGAGGGCATGAGGTCAGCGGGAGGCTGTGTGTCCTCAGGTCCACGTCAAGTTTGTTTTCGGTGTTTCTGAGCCAGAATGAAATTCCGTGGTTTAAAATTCTGTTACATTCTTCATTTACAGTAGTAGTCTTGAAATATTAGATTTTCACACAATTGTAGGGTATTACACTAATTAATTTAATCTAATTTAATTGTGCATACTTGGAGTTAGAACCTCTGAACTGGACATGTAAATTTATGTAAATGACATGCAAATAAGACTTCAAGTGCTTTAAATAACACACCAAAATAGGACTACAGTACAATAACCCAGAACTCACAATCATCAACATTTATCCAATGACGAAACACAGTACAAGGTGATATAGCTTATGAAAGCATTTTCACACATCTTGCTCCCTGAGGGAGCCCTGTGCCTAGTGAAATCTGAGGCACACTACTGAAAAGTTATAATTAATAAATATTTTCATTTCCCACACCCAGGTCAGTCTCCCCCCCACCCTCCATACCCACACATACTCCCAGGTCCATTGTCCTCATACACACACCTTTTAGGTCAGAAGCCCCCTACACACACACATACACACACACACATGCACACCAGTCAGATACCTACAGAAAAGGGATTATGGTAACATTTTTTCCCACTTTAAAAATAAACCCATTGTCAGCTAGTCAATTCCAGTGACGTTATGACAAAATAGAATTTCTCTACAGGCTTTCTGAAACTGACTCAGTATTAGAACAGACAGGCTCATCTTTCTCCTGAGGAGTGACTGTTGGATTTGAACTACCAACTCGGCACTTAGCAATCCAAATGCTTCACCCAGTGCACCTCCAGGCAAGCAGCCCTCAGAGTGCAGCCTGCCCTACGCTCAGAACCCAAACTGTTTCTCATCGTGTCCGTTCTGACTGATGGCGGCCCAGAGACGCAGAGCGGAATTCCTCGGGTCCTTCTGGGAGCAAATCACCAGGCCTTTCTTCCCAGGAGCACCCAAGTGGGTTTGAACCACCAACCTTTTGGTTAGTAGTTGCGTGCACAACTGTTAGCCTTCTGCCCTTTGGTTTTCATGAGTATGTTGGTGTGAAAAGTTGTGCATCCCAGGTGCATGAGGGTGGCCTGCCCAGTTGATTCACCACCGTTCTCACAACAAGGGGAAGAGGCCTTGGTGAAGTTATCTTCTCATTCGCTAGCAGAAATGTTGCGGGGCTAGACGGTGGCCTAGGCAGGTCCAGGGGAACGTCTGTCTCTGATTTCTACTCCCACGAAGTTGGAGTCAATTCTCCAGAGCAGCATTGCCTACTAAAAGCACACTATAGGCACAACTGTGAGCCACCAGCATAATGCCAAGTTTTCTAGTAGCCATATTGAAAAGGTAAACTAAATAATTGATCAGTTTAATCATGTATCGATTTGTAATCAATACAAAATTCTCGATATAAAAATGATCAGGGAGGCATTTTATGTTCTCCCCCCCTTTCCAATCTAAACCTTTGAACTGGGTGTATCTTTTATATTCACAGACAGTCTCATTCGGGCTTAGTCATCTTTTAATAGCCGCCCGTGGCTCGGGGCTACTGGCCACCACAGAAGAAAGCTGAGGTCCATCCAGAGTTTTCATCTGCCCAGACAGTTTGTTTAGCAGCTGTAGAAGACCGAAGATGGGAGGCAGGGAGAAGCCTGTATTTGTGTTTATCTTTGCAGTAATATGAATAAGCATTCCCAACCTGGATGCCTACTTATGTAATTAATTAGCATTTATATAGCAGTTTATATTTGCAGAATGCTTTATTGATATCATTGCCAGTATATTTATCAACTGGCATGTTATACATTCATGTGTGCCTACCTGTGCTAATTGCTGCTATAATTATTGAGGTTATTTAAAAACACAACTCGGTTACCTCCAAGAAACCCAGCAAACATTTGAACAGCAACTCTAAATCCCATCCTCTGAGTACCCTCTATTTCTCCAAGAGGTTTCTTGCCCTAACCCAACTCTCCAAGTTCTCAGTCAGTGGAAACTGCATTTGCAAGCAGTCTTATAATGGCCTTTTCCTCCCCCTGGTCAGCTTAAATTTTATATGACTAAGATAGAAACGTGACAGTCACAACGGCAGCCGTAAAACACAGGGCTCTAGCATGGAAAGGATCGGTTCAAATCACGGTCCCGTCATCAAACAAGGCTACCTTTGATATCAAATGGCATTTCCCAGTTCCGCCCAAAACCTCTTTCTGAGAAACAGCAGAGCGCCTGGGCAGGAGAGACAAAAAGGGTGCAGGATGCAGGTCAGAGGACTCTACACTCCGACCAGCCAGCATAGGGGTGCCCTCTTGCTCTGCGACCCTGGTTTTCTGTGGAAGGAAGGATTTGGGTCTGTGGCCAGCAGGATGGAGAGACAGGAGAGCTTGACTCGGCGGTTCTGTGTTCTGGTTAGGAGATGCGAAAGAACATTCCGCCTTACCCTTTCCCCTCACGATCCCCTCCAACCCAAAGAGGGGAAATGGCAGTGCTTCTGCAGCTCTGCTCTCGGGGACTGGAAACGCAAGCGAGGGAATGATACACATGGCATGATGAAAGGCGAGAACAAAGTCCTCACCTCGGCACTGACCGGAAGACCCTCACAGCTCGGCCCAGAACACAGCGCACAGCGCACAGCGCCGCCACCCAAGAGACTCAAGACCAACTCCCGCGCTGAGCGATTTTGTGAGCCCAATATTGGGGATTAGAGACAAGAACACGAGAAATTTTCTGCCACAAATCACTTCCTACCCAGTGCTTCCGCGGCCTCCTTCGGTCTCTCGTGGGGAAAATCATTAAGCCTCTTTCTGTCCCTCTTCAAAATGGGAGTTAAATTAGCAACTTACCACAAAGGAGCGTTTTCTTAATGACTTGCGTACAAATTGCTGGGCATTCTTGGGTGAAAGGTATCAAGGAGGATGCGGCTATTACCATGCTTATTTTTGTTCTAATATGAAGCAGCGAGCCACAGTCTTTTCTATGTCTCGATTCGGTTGCGTTCAGCGGTACATCAGGGAATGGCCTCCTAAGACTCCAATTGCCATTAGTACACCTATCATTCCAAAGGCGAATTAGGAGAAGCGACGATCCCAGCTGTGGAGTCGAGATTGGTGGGAGCGGGAACACTGGAAGGAGAGAGCAAATCTGCAAGAGTGGAAGGTCTGAGTGGCGGCCCTGACCAGGATGGACAACCCCCACGTGGATCTGGGCAGCGTCCTCGCTCTGGGCCCTCTCAGAGACTGCACGGTGTGGACGCCTAGGGACCTTACAGGACAGGGTAGAACTGCCCCCTTTGAATTTCCAAGACAGTAACTGTTTACGGAAATGCAAAGCCCAGCCTTTCTCTCTCAGCACCTGGTGGTTTTGAACTGTCCACCTTTTGTATTGCAGCCTAATACCTACCCATTACGCCACCAGGGTTCCTCCTGGGTTTTTTACAAAAAAAAAAAAAAAAAATCCTCTTTTAGTTAAACTGTGTTTATGCGTCTCCACTAGGAACGTGAGGTTAATGAAAACGTGACACAATGTGGCGATGACACTAGAAAATTGGGAGACACTAAGATTCAGTGTGATCATTTTGATCAAAACATTTGCTTCATTGTGGATAATATGCTCGACAACAGGAAACCTTTGAATAATTAGACAGGCTCCCTGGCAGGATGGCAGAGGCAAATGAGTTTATCACAGGGCTAATCCCTCTGTCACAGAAAGAGCCCTCTATTCATTTGCTAAAAGTCTTCCTTATGAGTCTCACGATATTATTTTTTTTGCTATTAATGTCTTCAGTTTAGTGACAGGAGAATATTTAAAATCCTGCTTAGCTCTAACTATGTAGGAACACTATTTTCCCTCCCATATGCAATCTTCTGTCCATTCATTACTTGTACTGTTGCTTTTCAAAGTTTATTTACGGCCTCCTAAATACTTGTCTTCATTTGCTCTTCCAGTCCCACTGGGAGCTTATAAAATGTAAAATCTTATATAATAGCAGAAGTAGCCACAGATATTTTAATATCCACGGCTGCTTCTGAATCCTAACTTTGCAGATGGCGTGAAGTTCATTTTATAGCAGCTATTGAGAACTAATAAATGCCATCCACATCACTCAGCATTGTCAATAATCCACCAGATTGTGTGTGCAGGGAAGCCGGGGAAGGAAGTCGGAGCAGCCCCCAACCCTCGCCTCACCAGCCTCCACTAGAGACTCCAGAGCAGGCTTGCCTTATCAGCTGCAGCAATTCTATTTAGGTCAGCGGTGAGGCGAATCTTTTTGAACTTGTAATCTGCCAGGAGAGATACTCAGGAGAGAATCATTGCTGCACAGAGCACGTAGAGAAGGGAGGCGAGCAGGTCCCACCCTCTGCATATTCGATTTGCATTCATCCAGCATAAGGGATGTGCTAAAAGAAGGAGCAGCAGGCAGGTGATCAAGGAGCCAGGTGTAGTGGTGAGCTAGCTGTTGTTAGATGCAGCCACCCCTCACTCCCCACGCAGAGCCATCCTGTGTACAACACAGCGGAACACTGCCTGGTCCTGCGCCATCCTCACAATCGTTCGGATGTGTGAGCCTATTGTTGCAGCCAATGTACCGATTCCCTCTGCGTTATCGAGCGTGATGTTCTTCTCCAGGAACTGGTCTCTGCTGACAACCTGTCTATCAGATGCAAAGTGAAGTCTCCCCACCCTTGCTTTAAAGGGCATTCTGGCTGGACTTCCTTCAAGACAGAGATGCTTGGTTTTTATTTTGGGCATTGGAGCCCTGTTGGTGTAATGGTTATGCGTTGGGCTATGATCCGAATGGTTGGCAGTTCAGAATCACTTGGGGGAGAAAGACTGGGCTTGCTACTCCCGTCTCAGAAACTCACGGGGCGCCAGTAAGAGTCAGCACTGACTCGATGGCAGTGAGGTTTTTATTTATTTATTTATTTATCGGTTTGGCAGTCTACGGTACTTTCAGTATTCTTACCCAACACCACAATTCAAAGGTATCGGTTCTTTTTTGGTCTTTCTTTCACATGCATTCAATGTCCAAGTTTTACACGGATATGAGGCAATTGAAAGTCATGGCTTAGGTTCCTCAAAGTAACATCCTTGCTTTTCAACCCTTTGAACAGATCTTGGGTAGCAGATTTACCCAATCAGTGTGACTTTTGATCTTTTGACCACTGCTTCCATGAGCATTGATTGTGGATCCAAGCAAGATGAAATCCTTGACAGTGTCAATCTTTTTTCTGTTTATTATGGGGGTTCCATTGTGAGGATTTGGGTTTCTTTACATTGAATTGTACTCCTCCTCGCTGAAGGCTGCAATCCTTGATCTTCATCAAAAAGTACTTCAAGTCTTCCTCACTGTCAGCAAGCAAGGCGATGCCATCTGCATAACAAGGTTGTTAATGAGCCTTCCTCCAGTCTGGATGCCCCATTCCTCTTCATAGAACCCACCTTCTCTGATTAGGTACTCGGCATAGTTTGAATAAGCATGGTGAAAGGACACAGCCTTGTCCCACAGCTTTCCTGATTTTAAATCATGCAGTATGTCCTGGTCCTGCGCGCACAGCTGTCTCTTGATCCATGCACACATTCCTCAAGAGCACAACTGGGTGTTCTGCAATGCCCATTCTTTTCAAGGCTGTCTATAGTTTTTATGGTCCGTGTAGTCAATGCCTTTTCATAGTCAATAAACAACAGATAAACACCTTCTGGTATCCTCTTTCAGCTAAGATCCAGCTAAAATCAGCAATGATATCCCTCTTCTATGTCTTCTTCTGAATCCCGCCTGAATGTCTGGCAGTTCCTTGTCAATGTACTGTTGTAACCTTTGCTGTATGATCGTCGGCAAAAGTTTACTTGCAAGTGATATTAATGATACTGTTCTACAATATAAGCATTCTGTTGGGTCACATTTCTTTGGAATGGGTACCAATGTGGATCTCTTCTAGTCAGTTGGACAAGTTGCTGTCCTCCAGATTTCTTGTCGTCGATGAGTGAGTGCTTCCAGTGTGTCATCAGCATGTTGTGTTGGTATTTCAGCAATTCCTAGAACCTTGGTGTTGGCTAATTTATTAGTTACAGCCGAAACTTCTTCTTTCAGTACCATCGCTCATATGCTGTCTAGAAGTGTTCTTCTTGGTACAGTGAGTCGTGGATTCTTTCCATCTTCTTTTGATACTTCCCATGGCATTCAATATTTTGCTCGTAGAATCTTGAACTCGAGGCTTGACTTTTCCTTCAGTTTCTTCTGCTTAACTTATGCTGAGCATGCAAAACTTTTTGGCTTCTAACTGTAGGTCTTTGCACATTTCATTATAGTGTTTTATTTTATCTTCTCAAGCTGCTCTTTGACATTCTCTTTTCAGCTCATCACTTCATAATTTCTTCCTTTTGCCTTAGCTCTTCTATAGTTTTCTTTGCTGATGCTCTCGACCTTAAATAGTCTGAATCTTTTAAAGAGACAATGCTATCTACCTATCAACCTTATTCCAGGAGAAAGATAGAGTAGTGTACTTTCCCGGCAACTGAGAGTCTGAAGGAGATAGACTGTTCTACGGGATTCCAGGGCTAAAATTATAAGCTGGGGTGGTTCACCACAGAGAACACCCTAGAAACGAGCAATGAGCTCGGTCCAGCGTGAGACAGATGGGGCTAAAGGAAAAGCACATGCACACGCCCTATCTGTGGAGGGGTTGTTGGCGCTGAACAAAATGTCAGTGAAGTAAAAAAAAAAAAACCCTCCCTTTTTTTCCTTAAGGTAGCAACTTTTTCTGTATTTAAAATAATCATCCTAGATAAATGAAGAGTTGATAAACGAGTTCAATGTGCATAGTGCCTTGTAAGACCGAGCTGTGGATAATTACAAGATTACCCTGGGGGCCGTTGCTTTACTTAACTGAGTGGAGACGACAGCAAAGCTTTTTGAAAGGGCAAGCCAGTGTTCTTGCAGTTATGCAAAAGGAGGAAATCCTTTTACCCATTGCTGCCTTTGCTTTGTCATGGGGCTCCCCAGGAAACTCCTCCCAAAGAAGCACAGTATTCTTGCCCCTAATTGAATGAACCCACTCATTATGGTTTGAGATGCTGAAGGACATTCCTTTTAACACACATACAAAGTAGCTATAAAGGACTACTGACAGAGCTCTATTGAAAAGATGCGAGGGGAAAACTATTCAAAATCTAAAAAAAAGATAGAGATGGCAATAACAGCAAGAATGACTGTAAATGGAAATTAGAGGAAAAGAATTCCAAAGAAAAGTGAAAGCAGTCCAGGAAAGAATGCCACGTTCTCTGATGTCATGAGCTGTGTAGTTCTTACACGCAGCCCTTCCATGAAGGAATTATTTGCTTGGCTCTCACCATTGTTGGGCCCTCACTCGTCACTAAGCTTGTTTCTCAGTTGAGATTTTCCTACTCATGGAAGAATGCTGAAGGCCTTGTGATATTGCACATTTAGACCCAAGAGCAAGGGCTTCAGACTCAAATCTTCCTTCTTTGACATTGCTTGGGGGTTGATTCTATCGCACCAGCTATGTGTGACAGCATACATCTATCTGTGCTCCTGAGGGTCCTCTTGGCCGTAACCTTGACAGAAATGGATTGCCATGCCTTCCTTGTGTTGTGAGTTTGAATTGCCAATTTTGGTTAGCGGTCAAGTTAATCGTTTGTATGCCACCCAGGGACCTACAGTTAGCGCTACTCAAACTCACAGCTGTCCAGTCCATTCTGACTCAGGCCGACCCCATAGACATAGTAGAATGGCCCTTGTGGGTTTCCTAGACTGTAGCCTTTACAGGAGTAGACAGCTCCATCTCTCTCCTGTAGAGCAGCAGGCAGTTTTTGAACTGCTGATTTTGCGGTTAGCAGCTCAAGGCACAATATCCTACACCACTGGGGCTCCAAACAATTAAATTCTCTCAAAAACTCAGTTGATTCTGACTCATAGTGACCCTATAGAGCAGAGTAGAGCTGCCTCAGTGGGTTTATGATGCTGTAGCTCTTTAGGAGATAAGATAGCCTCATCTGTTCCCATGGCATATCTGGTGGTTAGCCGAACAACATGAAACCACTATACCACTTACTAAAAATAATTAGGCTCTGTAGTTTATTCTTGAATGGGCTTAAGTATTAAATACTTTCTTCTCAGGCCCCTCCCATTTTAATATGAACTGATTCATTTTGTTTTAAAACTGGATCGTGCTGTTTTCTCAAAAGTTTAAAAAATGTTTATAAAATAATTTTATAAATTCCAAAGTGCTATACAAATATGGCTTTAAAATAAGTTTAAAATGGCGTGAGAACTTGGTGGTCCGGGATAGCAACTGCTTGGGGACAGTTTGGGAGGCATTTGGGAGACTCAATTTGGACACCAGAAAATATTGTTCTTCAAACAGCATCATACCAAACAAGACTCACTATGTGGCCACTTTTGTTTGGTGTACTGTCTAGCAGTCATTTCATTGTCTTCCCGAATTCCTTCCCTCTCTATTTCTTAGAAAAGCTAAAGCAAAATAGAAGTCTGGTTTATTGTTGGACAGAACGGTTTCACTCAGTCATCAAACAGGTCAAAAGTAACCAAACAGACAAAATAAACAACTCTGGAGACCAAAACCGAGGCGAGAGAGAGAGAAAGAAATCTTTTATGGGTCATTTTCACTATTCACATATACCAACTACTTGTCGTACAGCTAAATACATAACAATGGCTCCCTGTTGTAGTCATACACTGTCAGTGGGTCTGTAAATGTGTACAACCATTGTAGCAAGTGATATGGTGTCCCCTCAAACCCCTAGGAATAGAAAGCCCATATGACTCAAGATTAATTCTGCTGGGTATATACCCTAAAGGAGTAAGAGCCTTACGCAGACCTATGCTCTCTCATGTTCATTGCAGTACTGTTCATAAAAGCAAGAAATAGGATACCGTCTAAATGCCCCTCGGCAGAAGACTGGATAAAGAAAATTTGGTACATGTATACAATGTAATAGATGCATTGCGAAAGAACAATGATGAAACCATGAAGCAATGCGTGCCATGGATGGGCCTGGAGAACATTATGCTGAGTGAAGGTAATCACCAAGGACAAATGTTGCACGAGAGCACTCTATAACAGCAAAAACTAAGACAAAGACTTGCATACCAAAGAGAACAAACTTTGGAGGTTTCCCAGGGTTGGAGTGTCAGAGTGGGAAGATGCAGTAATGAATTAGAAGGTTGACAAGGGTTGACTTAGGTAAAAGAGAGGAAAGAGATCTTTAGAAGGGAGAAGAGAAATCGGGGCATGGAGGTTTGTGTTGATGAGTGCTATGAAATCTTGAAGGTAGAATTAATGTTGATGGTCTGAAATATAAAGCCCTAGCATCACAACCTAATTCACAATAAAAAAATCATTTTAAAAATGCTGAGTGGCAATAAGGACTGCTTCCACTCTTTTATATCATTATTGTGAGGATCAGTGATATGATTTTATGCTGTACTTATCTGAAAAGCAAAAGTCATTTTAAAGCTTCAGTGTGTTATGACTGGTTTAATAATATGCAAAAGAAACATTATCCTATGGAGTAAAAGCAGATGTTTTGATGAAGATGTCTCATAGAAGAAACTGTTCAGTTTATAGTCTTCTAGAGACTTACCTGTTCAAGAGTAAAAGTATCTGCAGGAGAAATTGTTTGTTGCCAAACCACAAAACTTGCCTAAATTGTTAGTGGCCTTTTAGTGATCCCCATAAAGAAGGGCTCTTCTGTCATTAGCAACAGATAGATTTCCCAGTTTGAGAAATTTGATGAAAAAAAATCATTCTGCCAAGGAAACAGACAGATGTATAACAGCTGTACTAATATACAACAGGTTGATTGTCATGGTGGATGTCTGTGTACCTGTATTGGTGAAGTTGAAATTGGAGACCCCTGACATTGAAAAGCTCAATGACAGTTGTTGGTGATTCTGCTCACTGTATATACTCTATGTTGCTTTCAAATGACCCAATTCATCTTCCCCACACTCGACAAGATCTTCCCATTATGAATGCCCACAGAGGCTTCTCTTAAATATGGCATCCCAAGGCTAACCTCATTACTTGACCTTCTGCATGCATGGGGATGCAAAGTTGGGCATCTTCAGTTTTAACCTATTTAATCATCATCACTTAAGTGTCATAAGGTAGCATTTGAACTGTCTTTCAAGACTCAGTGTAGTTTATGGAGTGGGAAGGATGTTACATGGCATGTAATAAGTCGAGGGAAGGTCTCTTTAAAATGGTCAATCATGAGAGATAAAAGGACCCTCTTCTCTCCTCTTCCCTCTTCTCCTCTCCTACCCCACCCCATCCCATCCCCCCACCCTATCCCATCCCATCCCACCCCATCTCATCCTATCACACCTCACCCCATCCCATCCCATCCCACCCCACCCCATCCCATCCGATCCCATCCCATCTTATCCTAGCCTTTTCTATCTTATGCATAAATCCAAGGATAAGACCTAGCAGTATTTGCAATAAAATAAAAGGAAAAAGAGATCAAAGTAATATGATGATCTTCATATACAATTGCCAAACTTTGCATAGACATGTAGAATTTTAGACTATAATATTCATGAAGTCCTGAAATTTGCCACAGAAACAAGATTGCTGAAATACCTCATTACTCTAGTGGGACATATGCTGGAAGTATCATCTGCTAAAATCAGAGCATCTGGTAAATTGTTTACTTGCCTTCCTGACAATTGCATTGTTTAGATGAGTAAGAAATGAGGGCATTTTCTACTTGCTTCTCAATTCTGCCCCGAAAAGAGGCTAGGGATGTGAGAGAATGATAAAAAAGAACTTGGGAAATACTGACCACATTGTTTTTAAATTGGTGATAGCAAAGAATATTGAGTAGCATGTCATAGTCAGGCTTGTTCTCTAGAATTCATCAAAACAGATTTGCATCAAGTCAGAGAAATAAAATCTACAATCTAATAGTAGGAATATGTCACCTCCCCCATAACCCGTTTTCTAGGAGTTTTATGCAACAATGAGCTTAGCTGAGGAGGTCAGCCTAAGCAAACATGTTTGTACGCTGCAGCCTGGATTAGGAATAGCCCCTGACCCAAAGCCAATCAATGGCCAGCTACAAATTTCTAGTTGGTACACACTTGAAAGGTCTCAGGGAATCAGAGGCGAATTCTGGGTGACATGGTGAGCCAAGTCGTACCTGTTGAACTTACTGAGGAGCAGAGACTAGGTGAACCAGAGATACTCATTTCTAAAAAGAAGAATGCAACAGGTGCACAGTCAGCTGTAGAAATGGGCAAAAAATGTAAGAGAAGAAAGCTGGAGGAAAATGTCCTACAATCATGGGATCATTGTATGAATTGTTTCTTGATAAAGTGTTAATAAAAGTGTAATGATTAGGAAGGAGAAGGAGAGAGTGATTTCTCAGGACCTCAGTTACCAACTTTCCAAGACTTCAAACTGCTTCTCAGCAGATTGAGTCAGTTGGAAGCAAAGAGTTTTAGTTCCAAGTTTCCGCTCTATGGGGCCTAACTACATGACCATGGGTGTCTATGATTGCCTGGTGAGGTCTACTGATTGCTGACTTTGATTCTTTCTTAAATCGAACTAGTTAGAGTGAATCTTTCTCCTTTGTAGTGAAACATTCCTGACAACTGGTATATATTTCCATGTTTAAACTCCTCCCAATGGATCTTAGCTAACAAAATTCTCCTTGCATATCATCCTCCCTTAGTTAACTGTATGGCTAGTGTTCCAGGAAGTCTTCTTCCAGTAGGGAACCACTGGAAGCAATTTACTGAACAAGGCCTTCTTGACCGTCAGAATCCTACTCTTTAAACAATTCCCCCTGCTTCTCCACAATCGAGGTTCTGCTTTTTAGATAGTAGTGTGTATAGCCAATCATTTACTCACTACTCTCTCACATCTTTGATCAGATACTATGTATTAAACTGCTTTTTGAAGCTTCAAATGGAAGCTTCTCCATCTCAAATGGAATACTAAGCCCTCAATATCTCAACTATCAGGTGTCAAAGTCCAAATGAATCAGTCCATGTTAGTGAAAACATTCCTAGTTCAGAGTCCAGACAGGGATGGTATTCCATATATTACTGATGATTCCATATGCTTTCTTAAAATGTGATAAGAGGAAACAAATATAATAACACTTTCTAATATTTTCTTTCTCTTAAAATTTTAATCACTTATTGGGAGCTCTGACAGATATCATAACATTCCATAGTTCCCTCACATCAAGTAATATTGTACGATTACTACCACAATCAGTTTCAAAACATTTTCTTTCTTCTTGAACTCTTTAACTAAATTTCAAATTGTTATTTGATGACCTCAAGCTTGTTTATTTTATTTCTATTGTGAAGAATCTGGAAGTAACTGATCCTTTTCCTATTATGTCTTACTAAAGCCTGTAGATTTCTATGGACTTGGAAAATGCAAAAGAACAGATATCCCTCAGTGGCACATCTGTTGTTGTTAGGTGCCATAGAGTTGATCCCAACTCATAGTGACCCTACGTAGAACGGAATAAACCACCGTCTGGTCCTGAGCTATCTCACAATTGTTCTGAGGTTTGAGCCCATTGGTGCAGCCACAGTGTCAATCAATCCCTCTTGTGGAGCATCTTCCCCCTTTTGCTGCCCGCCTACTTTACCAAACATGATGCACCCCACCCCAAATATCTGTAAAATAGGGATATTGACTTAGGTGATCATCTCTAAATTTCCTTCACTTTTAGTTATTTTATACAACGCATTGAGATCAAGTAAGATCAAATAGCAAATGGAAAATAATGGAGGGTCTTGTTAGGGTCTCGTCCAGCGAGACCCTCACACGGTCACCCGGAGGGGCAACGAACCTGGATGGGAAAAAGAAAGAGAGACATGGGGCAAGACAAGTGCTGATCAAGCCCGTTTATTTTGCCAAAACTCTGGGTATATATTCACAACAGAGAAGGAAGTGGGAGGCACATATTCCAATGAAGCACACTGTGTAACAACCGCACACTGTACAACAACCAATCAGCCACATGCTCCTAATAAGGTACAAAGGGTGCGCGACAGTACTCAAAGACGTCCGTGGTGACGTCCGCATGCAAATTAAGGCTTACCGGGTGAATTTATCACGATGTTCCTAATATGGTATATCTGCAGTTCAATGGGTGCTCAGTACTTTGACTAATGGCAACAAGGTCAGTTATCGGAACTGCCCATACTACTGAGCACGTAGTTTGGAATGTGGGGGCAAAGTTGGGCAGGAAACAAAGCCTTGCTGTTAGAAAGCCGCCAAGTTTCTGCTACGTGTCTGAGGCCAGGGTCTTAATGGCTATCGGCTCCCAACAGGGTCTAGCCCTAGGAGGTATGGTCTGTCATGATTGGAACAAGATGGATTTAGTTTACTTGGGAAGAAAACTTCTGATCAGAACAGCTGATGTTTTCTTTGTAGAAGCTTCAAAAAGAAAAAGAAGTGACGAACTAAATGTCTACATTTGCTCCATCGGGTTCAGAGATGTTGAGGCTCTGTTAGAGGTCTCTCTCAGGTTTTGTGGAGAAAGACAATGGGAAAGAACCCATGCATTGGTGGTGACCTGCAGTTCTTATCCAGATTCCTGCTTCCCTGTTGTAATAATCCCCAGTGAGAACCCAACCTCTTCAAAACCAGCCTAGTGTGGTTGCTATTCCCTTCTTGTTTGTGTTTTGTATGAATTTTTATATATGAAGTCCAGACCGGTAAAGAAGTCCCGATGCTTTTGATTGGTTCAACTCGATGCTTGTCACAGCATTGAATAGCCTCTCTCTACAAAGGCATCTCTTTGTGGTAATAGACCATTGTGGTTGTGACAAGATCGTCTATTCAAACTGCCTTTTACAGAAACTGACTTCAAAAAAGGTAGAGGCAACATGACGCTTCAATTGTCTGAGTAAAAAAGAATCAAGCCTGAGGTTTCCTTCCTCTGTTATTTTGTCCCTTTCTTCTTCTTACCTACATTTCATAAAAGTATTTGGTCCACGACTCCTTGTATTTCTTTTAAAAGGGAAACCCAGTGCTTTGGAAAGAGCATCTTAAGAGAGCAATTGGACAGAGAATTAAAACTTGAGACTTTTTACCAAGTAGAAGTAAAATGAAGTCAACTATCATGCATCTAGCTGGCTCAGTCCCCTTAAGACAAGGTGAGGAAGCCTGGGGACTTAAGCACAAAGACCTAGTTGCGTTTAGCATGTTTCTCTTAATGTTGCTTCTATGGGAGAAGCCACTTGGATGATTGCTAGTTGGAAAAACTGTGCAGGCAACTCATTTGCACTCAGAGCACCAAGTATGATGTCCTAGCTTTGAGACGCTCTCCTCCCACCCCACCCAGCTTATTCAAAGGTATGCGTTGTTCCTCATTAAGTCCCAAAGGCTCTTAGTACCAAAGGAATTGACGCTAAGGCAAGGGTGGTGTGCTTAGACCCAAACCCTAGGTAGGCAATTGGAGGCCTGCACACTTGTGACCGACACCAGGAGCCACTGGATGGCACTGTGGGTCCACACAAATGTGCATGCAGGGGCATTTATCTTTCTTCTAAAAAGGCATTTTAGCCTTGACAGGTAATTTGGCACATTTTTAGTTGAAATGTGCCAAATGGTTTGGCAACTATTTCACTTACCTCTGAAAACAGGCACACCTGCTGTTCTGGCATGCAGAAGGGTGGAGGAGGGTAGCTCCCCCCTCTACTCCCATAGTTGTTAGTTTCAAAAACTGTGGAAGATTTTGGTCAAAAATACACGAGTCAACCGCATGCTAAATGTGGTACCATGTTTGTAGGAAAGAGGAGGAGTTGGTTTTCCTTACAAAGCCAGTGTCTTCTGCCTCAAGGGAGCCGCTTTTTCTCATACCAGCACCATCAATCCTGCCAGTAGCTGGCTCATGATGAGATCAACTTGGATTTGGTTGAAGATATAAGTCCCCAACAGTTCGTGGAACCAAAAGCATTTGGGAAATGTGCGGCCAAGCTTTCTTGTTCTAAAAATATGTTTTGGAGAATCACCTCTGAATAATCCAGGGATATGAATAGCCTGGCCATCGGACAGGGAGCACTGGAAAGTTGATTATGGCAGACGTAGTTAGGCTACAATGTCATACCTTATCATCTGATTGCTCTTTGGACATTTTTAATGTTGTTTCAGTTTTTAATACTTTCTGCTTTCTTTTTGATTGAGGCTTCTTTTTTGCTGTGTCTAATCATTTTTGTTGGGTTTTGGTGTTGTTGCTATTCCCTTCTTGTTTGTGTTTTGTATGAATTTTTATATATGAAGTCCAGGACCGGTAAATCTCTAGTGACAATAACTAGATAGATTATTACCTATGGGCAGATGGGGGACCGTTGGGGGAAATGGGATGCTGAAAACAAGAGGACGAGAAAGAAATGTTCTGAAATTGATTGTGGTGGTGATTGCACAACTCTTCTTGATATGATTGAACAATTAAATGATATGATATGTGAAGTATATGCCAATAAAACTATTGTGAAAAATAACAATGTTTCACACAATCTTTGGTGTGTTTAGTAACGACAAGAATAAAGCAACGTGAGAATATTTCATAAAGAACATCTGTGCTGCCTCTGACCATCATAACAGTAATTTACCATCAACGATGGTAACATTCACCAGTAGAGAATTACTCAATTATCTAAATAAGCACAAGTAAACCTATGCTTATTTTAGATCAAGTTCACATGTTTTCATCACATCAAATATTTTTCTTCTAAGAATGACTGTCATCTGGCCCTGGACAATCCCGTATCACCTTCTTACATAATTATAATCCTTGACAGGGAAGGAGTCCCCAGTAAACAAGGTGAACATGGACTTATGTGGCCTACTTACTAATCCCAGCAAAATTTCACATTTTTCACCACAGATGTGAAACTATTCACAAGTAAGCCTTGTTTATTGACAAAATTTCCCCTGACATTCATTTGTGAGTATTCTCATTCTCATGGGAAAATCCAGAGGACAGGCTGAATGAAGTGTCACTAAAATAAGCCTGGAGTTAGCACTAGCTTTAACTCCCATGTATTTGCTTCTCAAGAAAGCTTATTCAGGTACAAATGAGAAAAGAGACATTATTTTGGGTAGAATGTGGAATTTAAAATTGAGTTTTAAAATAGTAGAACATTTACAATTCTGCAAACTTCATCTATCACTTCTATAATAGTGGTGCCAGGATGGGGTTTGACTTCCTGCTACTGACTTCACGAGGAGGATTATTATTGCGAGGTGCCATGGAGTCGGTTCTAACCAATAGCAACCCTACGCACAACAGAACGAAATATCGCCTGGGCCTGTGCCGTCCTCACGGTTGTGCCTTGTTTTACAAAACTCTAAGAGGTCCCGTGTAGCAGATAAATCTAATACAGTGAGCCTTTTGATCTCTTAACTGCTGCTTCCATGAGCCCTGATTGTGGATTCAAGCAAGACAAAATCTCCTTGGGAAGTTCGATCTTTCCTGCATTTACTATGATGTTGCTTATTGGTCCAGTTGTGAGAATTTTGGTTTTCTTTACATTGAGTTGCAACCCATTCCGAGAGGTGCAATCCTTGATCTGATCTTCATCAGCAAGTATCTCAATTCCGCCTCACTTTCCGCATGCAAGGTTTGTCATCTGCATATCACAGGTTGTCTAATCCTGAAACCACATTCTCCTTCATATAATCCAGATTCTCTCGTTCTTTGCTCAAGATACAGCCTGAATAAGTATGGTGAGCAGATACAGTGCTGGTGCACACCTTTCTTATTTCAAAACATGCAGAATTCCTTTGCATGTTCCAGCGATTGCCTTTTGATCCATGGACACTTTCTGCGTGAGCACAATGAAGTGGTTGAGAATGCCAGTCCTGCATAAGGCTGTCCACAGTTTGTCATGATCCTCGCAGTCGAATGCCTTGGCGTAATCAATGCAACGCAAGTGCTTTCAGCCAAATCCACCTGACATCAGCAATGGTATCCTTTGTTCCATGTCCTCTTCTAAAACCAGCCTGAACCTCTAGAAGCTCACTGTCAATGTACTGCTGCATCTGTTGTTGGATGATCGTCAGCAAAATTTTTACTCACATGTGTTATCAATTATATTCTATAATGGTCACATTCTGTCGGGTAACCTTTTTTTTTTTTTAGAATGGGGTATAAACACAGATCTCTACAGAGCTATGATTAGAAAAGCCATATGAAGTAAATCATTGCATCACAATATTTTTAAAATGTCTTGAGAGTATGTAGTCAAAACACATCCTGAAAATAGTTTAGGAATAAATGAGTTAGAGAGGAGTGGCTTAGATATTCCTTTTTTATTATTACTATTAAATAATTTTATTGGGGGCTCGTACAACTCATCACAATCCACACATCCATCCATTGTGTCAAGCGTTTTTGTACACTTGTTGCCCTCATCATTCTCAAACACTTGCTTTCTACTTGAGCCTTTCTACTTGAGCCACTCCTCATTTTCCCTCCCTCCCTGCTTCCCTCTCCCCGATGAACCCTTTATAATTTATAAATTATTATTATTTTGTCAAGATATGCCTTTTTTGTCTTTGTTTGCTCATCTATTGCTAACAAAACGCACCTTTTATTGTATTAAATCCACTTCACTGTAGAAACACACTAAAGGACATAGATGACTCTGATTTTGAATTTTGAGACTTGGATTCTAGTCTTCAAGCCAGTTGTGTGGCATTACATAGAACAGAGGATTGAATTGGGCCTCTCTGCTCTGAAAAACAAGGTGTTGTTTAACCCCAGTACCTGCGAAGGTGATCTTATTTAGGAATATAGTCTTTTAAGATGTAATTATCTAAGCTAGCACAAGGTCAGATTGGAATAGAAAGAGTCCGTATTTAATATGAATAGTGTCCTAATAAAAAGAGACACAAAAAGACAGAGGCAGGAAGTAAATGGCTTTGTGAAGATGGAGGTAGAAATCGGAGCAATGACGCTACAAGCCAAGGAGTTTCAAGGATTTCCAGAAGCCACCAGCAGTTAGGTGAGAAATATGGAACCGATTATTAAGTAGAACCTTACAGGGGGCATGGTCTGCCCAAAACTTGATGTTTAACTTTCAGCTTCTAGAACTTTGAGAGAGAAATTTTTGCTGAATCAAGCAACTCAATTTGTGGTGCTGTGCTATGGCAGTCCTAGGAAGCTAATCGGCTCTCATTGGCTTTCATACCGGGCTGTGAGGAAGGTCATTTAGAGCATCTGTGGCTGGGGAACATTAAGAATTCCTTAGTTTGTGCAGGTTTTTTAAAAGTCAGTCTCATAATAGCATCAGAATATGTTACGGTAATATGTAGCAATTGTGAATTAGGAGAGCACATTTATTTCATGAAAAACTAATGATGCATATTTGATTTTTGCAATTAGCAAGATTAAGATTTCTTAACAAGAATAGTAACTTAAACTGCTGTATTGCTTCTGTAACTTTTTTTTAGTTACTCCTGTTTCTTCCTACACCAAAGGAAGGATTCCTTGGAGTTGTAGGTGATCACGACAAGCGATATTTCTGTAAAATGGTGAATGTGTCAGACTAGGTTCTCTAGAAGTGATATCTATGTACACACATATATACATCTCACTGGTTTAGATCAAGAAAGTATCTCACACAGTTATAGAAGCAGGGAGGTCTAGTCAAGTTCAAGTCCATGGTGGGTAGGCTCTAATAGCTCCCAGATTTGATAGACAATGTGGTGGTCCATTGGTACAACTCCAAAGAACTGGGGATTGGTGAGCCAGATTCAGGAGACAAACTAGCAAGAAGCAAAGCAGGTCCCCACAGTCTCTATTTATACATGAAGTAGACTGGACCCCTGAGGAGGCCTGGAAACTGAGTAATGGGTTGTGGTCTACCCTAATCACAACTGCTTGGCTGTTTACAGCATATCTTATCATGGGGTTGGTTATCTTATGTTGGATCACATCATGGAAAGGGCATTACTTGCCAAACTACTGAGAAGCTTAGACCAGTCAAGTTGAAATAAAACCTTACTATCACCATGGGGCTAAAGCCTGATTGGAGTAGGTTGAGTATAGAAAGAAGAAAATACGGTGACAGCAAGTCTGGACTACGCTTCTGAGACGTTTGCTACATGAAGGAGCAAAGAAAAGGGTGTAGCTGGAGTGATCCATAACATTGAGAGAGGGACTTTTTAAAGATAGTAAGGCATTCTAAGATTTACTACACAGAGTAGGAAATTGCTGATTCACTTATTCATGAACCTACCTGGAGTTTCAACCCAAAGATTCAGATCTAGTTGTAAATCTTGAACTCTTGCTTTAATCAAGATCAAAGCTGTCTTGCCTCTGTAAGTAGAGTTGTCATGGTTTTCAGGGAGCTGATGGAGAAGGGACCAGAACCACTCTTTTTCCTGCTATGTTAGCAGGACTTCGTTTAACAAATCATTTCAGAACTGAAAGATAGTATCATCCAATCCTCTCATTAAACTGCTCGAGGAATCTGATGCTCAAATAAATTAGGTCTTGAGATTTGCTCTCAAAGCAATTGGGAATGTATTAAGCAAGTGGCTTTGGGGTTGAATCCCTTCTCTGTCCTCACTAACTGGGTGACCTTGGGAAAGCCATGAAATCTCCCTAGGTCTCAGTGTTCTCAGCAGTTAGGGAAAGGGTTATATTGCACAGTTAGTGATATTAATGGGTGGCGTTGTTAAAGGTTGTGAGAATAAACTCAGGCAAGACGGGGAGAGGGTTTAGTACCACACCAGGGTATGCCCAAACTGCTGTGGTTGTTGTGAAGTCCACTCCGACTCAGAAAACCCACGGGCCATAGTACCACTGTGCTACTAGGCCTGTCCTTGCCTTGGCGGGTTTGAAAGAAGATCAGCAGGCCTGGAAACTGTTGCTCTGTCAGCCCTAGAGTGCTCATACCACTCTGTTTACACCTTACTGCGTAGGCAATAAGCATTAAGAAGTGTTAGCTAATAATATTGCTTTCATGCATATGAGCATCTGCATTCACAGAAAAGATTCAATGCATGCTTACCACATTTAACATGTATTAATTTTTTAAACTTCATGTGGAGATTTATACAAATAGAAAATAATAGACACTGAGAAGGTACCTTTGCCACAGTGGCTAGTCCAAACTTTCCTAAAAAAAAAAAAACCCACCTACTGTCATCGAGTCATTTCCTTGAGACTGCAACTGTTTATGGGAGTAGAAATCCTCCCTTTTCTCTGAGGGAGCGGCTGGCTGGTGAGTGGGTTTGAACTGCTGACCTGTGGTTAGCAGCCCAACTCATAACCACTATACCACAAGGGCTCCCCTAGGCCCTCTTTAAATCATCTGTCTAGCTTGCTGGTGTGGAATCAGTAGCTCTTATTTTAAAACCCTCGAGCTATGTACTTACTATCTGGCTGCTGTCTAGTGGTTCTTTCTGTTTCCCCCCCTCATTTATTTTCTCCCTCTGGCTTTCCCTTTTGAAGCCAGCTATGGGCTTAAGTACAGCTGGCTGTGGTTGAGGACTGCCAGGTGGTGGATGGAAGCTATAGTCAATTGTCTTTATGGTACAGCCTCAGCGTTGGCTCTATCGGAGTGAAATGAGGGAGAAGCAGACATGGGCAGAAAAAAGGTCAGGAGTCGTAGTAATGGCAACCAGTCCTCCCTCGCCCTTCTGTAGTCTCTGAATGTGTGCCATAGAGATCTCTGCCTCTAGCATGCCAGCCAACTGAGATCCTTGATCCCATCAAAGCCACTGGGTAGGTGCCCACCTTTGTTGTAGCCCATTAGCCCGAGCACCGAGAGGTGATCAAACATTCTGTGTGTGATAGTCAAAGTAGTTTAGACTGTTTGTTCTATCTCTTGGGGACCAATTTTTTTTTTCAAACAAATTCTCAGGCACTACTTTGCTTAAACTCATTTCCTATGTTGGTTTTCTTCTCACTGGAGATGAGCAACACGGATCTGAATTAAGACCAATGTAACGGCAAAAGTTAATTGGAGTCTGAAAGGGTCAAAGCCCTTGAAGCCTGCCTTGAGAAACCCCACCGGGTTTGGAAATGAGGCCGATGGGAACCAAAAACCTGGTTTCCATTGCCCCAGGGATCCACTTACCAACTTCCCGTAGTAATCCCTCATCTATAACTGAATGTTTTGTCTCAAATAAACAAGATAGCTATGCCTCTATTTTACATATGCTGTCAAAAGGGTTATTCCATGAAGAAATTCCGAAGAAGCATTTTGTAGTCAGCTCCTGAGGTAAGCTATAATGCAATAGGAAAATAAGGAGTCCCCCCCCCCCCCACGCCCAATCGGAGCCAATGGATTTGTCTTGTTTAAGTATGCCAAAACAGGGCTACAGGATCTTATTCTTATATCTTAAATAGCTTTGCTCAAATATATTCCCGCTATTTTAAAAAAACATTTTTAAAATGTATTTTTCCTAAAAAAATTGTTTTTCATACTAACTAGAGAGAAGGTCTTCTAAGCATCAAGCGGTAAGAAGTTTAACCAGGAACTTAGTGGAGGCTTTTCGCAATGTGAATAGGAACGACTGGTGTAGGCTTCTTGGTAATGGGAAGCGAAACTGCTAACCTTAGCCCATCAGCCGAATTTTGGCTCTGTATAGAATGACACAAAGTCGTTACCCCCTGAAGGTCCGTGGTCTTTGGGGAAATGAATGTATAGTGGTTTCAGCTCCATCCTTAGCAGCCAGAGTCTTCGTCAGCCTGGCTGCCATTACAATTAGAGTTAATTGTCAGTAGAGCAGCCGAGGAAAGGCATCGAATGAGATAGGAGAGTAAACTGCCTCTCCTGGACTGCTCGAGGTGGTCCCTGGGCAGCCAAGGGCTGCTCTTCTCCAAGGCTCTTTGAAAACTGGATTTGGAAATTTAGAGAAAATGAATGGGAGGCATGAAAATGTCTACTCATATGTTCAATCACAAAGTCTTGCTTTACACGCAGAATAACATTTTAATAGCAGGTGTCATTTCAAATTATGTTTGATTAAAATCCCATCTGTGCTCCGTGCTTAGATGAGGGAATGACAAGTCAGCTACTCCACTTCCAATAAGAATCAAGTATCTCTTTTGAAGGGTACCATTGAGTCTGAGTTATTGCAGATTTATTTTTTTAAATTGCTTATCCAGCAACAAGAAGTCAATGCTGTCTCTTTGGAAAGGCTTCCTTTGTAGAGCTTTTAAAATTGGCTTTGGTTGAAGATTTTAGATGCACAGTTTGTTCATTTCCATGTTTATTGCAGGTTGTGCTTAAGCCTCACATGGGAAATAGCATCCATGATGTAGCCTTAGAATAAAAGGGGTAACTAAATATAAAGGGTGGATAGAAATAACCCTAGCCTATGTTCTTTACATATTTGTAAAAGATTTTTCCTCTCTTTTAACCTTATCCTGTGAAACACCATGAGAGATCTTGGACAACTTCCCTTCTGATTGATGTTTCTAAATTGGTGACATGCAATTACGTTTTCCATATTCACACTGCTGAATAAGCTGAATTTTTAAATTATACACTTGTAGCTGGTTGAAATCTTTCCCTAAGTATAAAATGAATGTTAAGTGTCTTGAGAGTTGATTTTGAGAGGTTTAATTCTTTGCTCTTCTGACAAGCAGAACTAGTCTTATTGGAAAACTCTTCACAAAGATTACTCTTCTGCTATCCACTTTTTGATCTTTGTAACTATCCTGTGATTGTATTTCATTGCCTTGTTCCAGTATCATCCGATGAACTCTATCCAATGGAAAATTCTGCTATGTTTACAATCTGGAAACCAGGGAATTCTAATGTGAAAAGTATTCAGGTAGTGGAGGTGTTGGATAGATGAGATTCTATGATCACATATTTGGTAATCTCACATTTTAAGCTAATTTGTAGAACAACCAAGCAACTCGATATAATTGGATATATTCTAGTACAACTCTCGGCTTCAGAAATTGAGCTACTCGGTCATCTGAGTGTTTATTTGTTTTCAAACTGGCTGATTATGAAAAGGGAAATAATTATATGGAGAGCTGTCCTTACCAAGAGACTCTCATCTCTTCCACCAACACACACATCCAGTCAAGTGGAATTGGCTGGAATTTAAGGAAGAGGTAGTGATGTTAATGAGAGAACCATGTCCATCCCAACACATGGAAAGAAATACACACAAGAGAGTGAATTATGGTCTCAACAAGTATGTCTACGGAGAGCATTTGGTTTTTGAAGGTATAATGATATAGAAACCCAGAAACCATCGATTTGGTCAAATTCATGTACGAAGCATGTAAGTAGGTGAGCAAGGAAGTATAGCAGTGTTTTAGGGGAAATAAAAGGATGAATAAAGGAAGATGAGAAAGAATAGCTAATTAGGAGAGCAAGAAAAGTAAGTTTTTAGTGAAAACAGCTCATTTGTTGCTAACAATAGCTTGGAGATTCAAATCCATCCGGAGGCATCTCAGAAGAAAAAGGTCTAGTGACCTACTCAGGGGGTAGGTGGGTGGAGGGGAATCAACCAATGAAACTCTATGGAGCACAGCTTTACTGTGGCACATATGATATTGTCAAGAATTGGAATTGCTTTGTGGGTAATTAGTACTGGTTTAGTGTCCCTGAAAGAAATAAAATGAATTTCAAGCAGGCAGAAGTTGTCATGCTGCAGAGTAGTAAGATAAAGATGGAAGCATCCAGTAGCTATGTCAATCCTGAGACCATTATAAACTCTAGGCTCAGAAAGTATCCATGGAATAGTGGGGCAGAAGACGTGTGGCAAAACACAGAAATTAGTGGGAAGGGAAGTAAAGTGAGAAGATAAAGAAATATGGAGTAAATTTCAGTTGTTTTAGAATTTAAATACTTAAATGTTTCTTAATTGTATTTGAAGGAGTAGAGAACCCTGAGGTTATGGGTCCATCCTGCATAGGAAGAGGAAAGGTTAGATGTACAGGGAGGAGCATTTGTGACATAGACAGTTAAATCCTTGAGATGTGGAATAGCTGATGATGTAGTAGTTAGTAGCCAGTGGTTAGATGGACAGGGTGGGAGAAAGACTGGGCTTTCTACTCCCATAAACAGTTACAGACCCAGAACCCCACTGGGAGTCATTGTGAGTCAGTATTGACTCAATGACAGTGAGTTTGAGTTTTGCGATGGAGACCCAGGGGAGATCAAGAGCCAAAAAGGGATGAATGATTATTGCCTGTTGGAGGGGAGAAAAATATAGGTATGTCGTTGTTAAGAGCCCTCAAGACAGTTCCAAGTCATAATGATCATATAGAAAACAGGCTTGCACAGTGCTCACAGTTTGAGCCCATTGTTGCAGCCACTGTGTCAACCCATCCTGTTGAAAGTCTCCCTCTTCTTCATTGCCCTCTACTTTACCAAGCACGATGTCCTTTTCCAGGGATGGCTTCTTCTGAAGCAGATAAACTCAAAGAACTTAGAAGCCGGTTTAAGACACACAGTTCCATGGGAGGAATTTAGACTCCCTACCCAGATTCTCACCCACAGGGAATGCAGCACAACCATGCTGACATCCCCTTTCCAACACACCATTGGAATTCCCTCTTTGGCACTGGCTGGAGCTCTGCACCCCTACCAAAGCAGGCAAGCACATGAACTTAGAAACTGGACTCAGACGCAGAGCAATTTAGACTTCCCAGCCAGAATATCACCCATGGGGAATATTGCACAACCATGATGAGATTCCCTTTTCCCCGTGTGTTAGTCCAGGTAGTCTAGAGAGAAACAAATTCATAGACACTCATATGTGTATGAGAAAGAGGTTTCTATATGAGAGCAATTGAATATAGAGAAAACATCCCAGCCCAGTACAGATCAAGTCCATAAGTTCAATATTAACCCATATGTCTGATACCAATCTATAAAGTCCTCTTCAGATTCACGAAATACATGAAATGATACCAAATGCAGGAGGATCAGAGGCCTGGATCACAGGCCTGTGAGTTAGAAATCTTGTGGATCCAGTGGTGGTGTAAGCATCTCAGCACTGGCAGGGGTCTCTATGTGGCTTTTCTGTCTCCAGAGGTCTGGTTGCATCAGGGTAGGTCCATGTGGCTTCTCCAGCTGCCAGAGCACAGCACCAGGATCTCCATGAGCCTCCTTCAGTTCCCAGGGCATGGGGTCTATCAATGTAGTGTCATGTATCTTGTCAGTAGAGCATCTCCAAAGGAGTGAGCTGAGAGTGTGTGTCTCCTGCCTCCAAGGAGGAAATATATGAGTTCCCAGAATTCTCAGGAGGCCTTTCCCACACAGAGGCCTCATTGGCTATGACCTGATTGACAGACTAGACTTCACCCTTTCACTCTTAATCCTCTTAAGTCCCAAATTGACACCAGATGATGTAACAACCACCCTCTTCAAAATTGAAATTCTGCTCTAGCTCTGGCTGGAACTCTACCACCCTACCAAAGCAGTCAAACTCAGGGAAGTAAGAAGCTGAACACATACCAGGGACCATGAGAGCAATTCAGACTTCCCACCCAGATTCTTGCCCATTGGAGTACAGCGGAACCTTGCTGAGCTTCCCCTCACCCCAGCTTGCCCAGTGCCTCCCTTGCTGCTCACGACCAGACTGGAGCTGCTGCTCTTGAACACTGCCTTCTACCAGTCTGCGCCCAGGTCCCCGGAGTAGCTACCTCACCCCACACCCTATGAGGTCTGTAAGCAGCAGCCCACTCTGCTTGCAATTGGCCGGCTCAGCACCATCCTTGTTGCCTGAGATTTCCCTGCCGAAGCTGCCTGAGAAAGCCACCTACACTGCCCTCCAAATAGATAACTGTGGCTGTCTAGGGAGAGAGTCAACCCAAGTGAGGCGAAGAAGCAGCTGCAACAGTGCAGCTGGCTCCAGGTAGTCTTTAGAATCATTCCTACTAACCCCTGAGAAAAATCAGAGGATTCCTGGATTCCCAGGAGAATGTCACTGAGCTCCACAAAAAGGCACGTAGACAACAACCCATGTCAGCAGCCATTACAAAAGAGCAAGAGAAACAAAATGCAATATCCAGGGAGTACCTGAACCTAGCAACATACATAGAAGAAAACTTTGGACTGCCACAGAAACAAATTTTCAGAATGCTGCTTAGAATCATACAAGATATGAGGGACTCAATACAGAAAAAGGACTAAAAAATATTGAGTCTGCTTATTGAGGGAAATACAAGAGTTAAGGGAAAATGAAGCAAAAATAAAGCAAATAGTAAAAGACCTTACCACCAGGCTGGAAGAGGCAGAGAATTGTATCAATGACCTCAAAAATAGTCCAGTAGAATTCATCCAACTTGAAAGACAAACAAGCAAATCAAAAAAGCTGAAGAAAAACAGAACAATAAGCAATGCTTTGAAGAGAAATGATATTTCAATAACTAGAATACCAGAGCAAGACATAAAGGGGAAAAATCAACAACCACAACAGCAAGAGAATTCCTGGAAGAAAACTCCCCCCATTTAATGAAGGAGAATCAGACAGTCATCCAGGAAGCAAAGAGGACATCAATTAGATTTAACCCCAAGAACACTTCAAGTCCTACAGTAGTCAAATTTATCCAACTTTGAGCAAAAGGAGAAAATCATAAGGGCAGCTAGAGGAGAAAAATACAGTCACCTATAAGGGTATTTAGAAAATAATATGCTCAGACTTATCAGTAGAGACCATGAAGAAGAGGAGAGAATGGAATAGCATCCTCCAAATGTTGAAGGAGAATAATGACAACCCAAGAATCCCCTATCCTGTCAACCTCTCCATCACAATAGATGGAGAGGGAAGTGTTTTTCCAGATCAGGAAAAATTTAGAGAATACATAATTTTTTAATTAAAAAAACACACCAAAATCAACAACAATCACAACCAAAAAAACCCCCCAAAACTACAAAAATTATTTTGCAACTCCCTTTGGTCAGAAGACATAAACACAGAGCACAAACATGAGACCAGTGCATAATGTAACGCTATCCAGAACTCAGAGCACTAAAAGCAATTCCCAAGACATCTTTGACCCAGTGGTGAAAAGAAGGCAAAAATTAATTCCCCATAAATACATAACACACTGCTAAGGAAGGAGGGAGGAAAATATCTATCACAAAAGATATGAGATGACAGCAAAGAATCCACAGATGGATGTAATAACCCTGATTGCCAATGGTCTGCATTCCCCCATCAAAAGACAAAGTCTAGCAAACTGGGTTAGGAAAAAACCCCCAGTAATTTGTTGTCTACAAGAGATACATCTCAAGCTCACAGACAAAAACAGGTTGAGGATGAAAGGTTGGCATATATCAAGCTAATAGGAATCTAAAAAAAGCAGGATTCAAAATTCTAATCTCTGACAAAATCAACTTCAAGGTATAGGATATAATAAGAGATACAAATGGGCATTATATAATGCTTAAGGGATCAGTATACCAAGATCTAGTTAACATAAGAAACATGTGCACAACTGTGTTCCTGTGTTAGGGTTCTCTAGCGAGACAAAACCAGATTGCTAATAATTTTATATATATTTATATTTATAAAGATATATATATAACACAAGAAATGAACTGTTAAATTATATGCAGATAGATAGATATATAATACAAGAAATGAACAGTTAAATTATAAAGCAGTACAATGGCTCAATGCAGCTCACTCCCATGAGAGAGTTATGAGATACTGGCAGCCCTTCAAGTCTTGAGGGTTGCCAGGTAGTCTTCTGTAGAGAGAGCTAGGCTATCCCAGTACAGGCAGCAAACAGCAAGGCAGGTCACCAACTGTCAGTCAGGTCACCAACAGTCAGTCCCCAGCTCAAGGGATGTAAATTCCAATCATGTGGTCTTAAAGGGACCTCAACTTACAGCAACACAGTCCACAGGCTAGGCATCCCAAAGGTAGTGTAGCCTGTAAATTGAGGCACAGAACAAGCAAGGCAGCTGCACACTGGTCCGATGATCAAAGAGTAAGAGACAAGCAAGGCAAGACTCGCTGAGCCATTTAGCTCTCCGCCCTTCAATTAATCCCACGTGTGTTTATTGGCCAGGCTGGCACAATAAACTAATTATCTCAGCACCCAATAAGAGACCCACGAAATACATTAATCAAGGAAGAAACTCAACAAGGAGGCTACAGAACTAAACTCTACAATTAGACAACACAACCTGAATCGAGCTCAACTCGAGTCAGAGCTCTCCACCCAAATGCCAAAAATTCAAATTCTTTTCAAGTTTATATGGCACAGATTCTAAAATAGACCACATGCTGGGACGCAAGTCAAGTTTGAGCAAATTAAAACATATAGAGGTCACTCAGGCATCTCTCTCTGACCACTATGCCACAAAGCTGGGAATCAACAAAGGAAAGATAAAAAAACAAGGGCAAATACTTGGAGGATGAATAACTTACTTCTTCAAAAAGGAGTGGGTATTGGCTCAAATTAGAGACAAAATTAGGGCGTTTCTAGATACCAGGCAGAATGAGAATGCAGCATACCAAAATCTATGGGATACAGCACAGGCAGTTATCAGAGGAAGCTTGATAGCAATAGATGCACATATGAAGAAAGATGAGAGACTTGTGGTGGATACCATGTCACAAAATCTTTAGCAGTTTGAAGAGTCAACAGAATAGTCCTTCTAATAGCAAAATAAAAGAAATTATGAAAATCAGGGAGGAGATAAAGAGTGGGAAACCAAAAACTATGAAGAAAATTAACTCAAAAAGTTGGTTCTTCAAAGGGATTAACAGAATTGACGAACTGTTGGCAAACCTAACAAAAGATAGGAAGGAGAAGTCGTCAATATCCAGGGATGAAACGAGAAATTCCAAAGGACTCTGACACAATTAAAAGGCTATTTACACCGTCGTGTGAAGTATTTTACTCCAATGAATACAACAATGTGAAAGACATAGACAAATATCTGGAAAAACAAACTCTGCAGATTATCTCATGTAGACATCAAGAACTTCATCAGACACATAGAAAGAACAGAAATAGATAAGGTTGTCAAGGAACTACCAACTGAAAAAAGCCCTGGCCCAGATGGCTTCACAGGAAAATTCCACTAAGTGTTCTCAGAGGAGATGACACCAATTCTACCCAAGCTCTTTCAGAACACAGAAGATGGGAGACTTCAAAACACCTTTTCTGAAATTAGTGTAACACTGATACAAAAAAAATCAGGCAAGAATAGAGAACAACAGGCCAATATCTCTAGATGCAAAAATCCTTAACAAAATCTTGGTTAATAGAATACAACTGTATAAAATGAATAATTCATCATGACCAAGTGGGATGTATACCAGGGATACGGAGTTGGTTCAACATTTAAAAAACCATCAGCATTATCCACCACATTGAAAAGAAAAAGGACAAGAACCACATGATAATATCAATAGATACAGAAAATCATTTGACAACATTCAAAACCTTGTCCTAATTAAAACACTCCAGAAGAAAGGGGTGGAAAGAAATTTTCTCAATATGATTAAAACTACATATGAAAAGTCAACAGCCAGCATTACAAATAATGGAGAAAAGACAAAAACATTCCCACTGAAAAAAGGAACAGTTAAGGATGTCCCTTGTCCCCACTTTTATTTACCATCATCCTGGAGGCCAAAGCTAATCACTTAAGGCAACAAAAGAATATCAAATATATACATCTGAGTAAAGAAGAAGTGAAATTAATGCTATTTGCAGATGATATGATTTTAAGTATTGAGAACCTCAAAGATTCCACAACAGGAGTGCTGGATATGATAGAGGAATATGGTTTAGGGTCAGGATACAAGACAAACAAGCAGAAGTAAATTGGATTGCTGTATATTACTGATGGGATTACAGAAAAAGAGATCAAGAAGGTAGTACTCTTCACAAGAGCCAAGCATAAATTGAAATATCTAGGGATATACTTAACCAAGAAAACAAAAGATCAGTATGAGGAAAACTACCGAACATTATTACAAGAAATCAAAAGAGAGCTACACAAATGGCAACATATTCAATGCTCATGGATTGGTAGAATCAATATTGTAAAGATGTCAATCCTATCCAAGGCACTATATACGTTCAATGTAATCCCAATACAAATACCAGCATCATTTTTCAAAGAAATAGAAAAACTGACTACCAACTTCATATGGAAGGGAAGAAACCCAGAATTGGCAAAGACCTCCTCCATAAGAATAAAGTGGGTGGGCTTGGATTACTTGACTTAAATTTTATTATAGAGTCACAGTAGTCAAAACAGCATGGTACTGGTATAATGATAGATACTCAGAGCAATGGATAAGAACAGAAAATCCAGAAATAAAAACAGAATGCAGGCAGCAGATCTTTATAAGGTCTCCTCCAAAATCAAATGGGAAACAGATGCCTTTTTTTAACAAATGGTGATGGAAAAACTGGAAATCAACCTGCAGAAAAATGAACCAAGACCCGAACACAAGGACAAATTCAAGGTGGATCACACCTCTAGGTAAAACCCAAAACTATCAGAATCATCAATGAAGAAATTGGGACAAAACTAAGAACCTTAGTGCAGTGAATACATGGATGGGTGTGTTAGTCTGGGTAGACGAGAGAAATAAATTCATGGACACCCATGTAGGTATAAGAAAGAGCTTTGTATACAAGAGCAATTGAACATTGAGAAAGCATCCCAGCCCAGTCCAGATTAAGTGCATAAGTCTGCTATTAGCCCATATGTCCAATACCAATCTATAAATTCCTCTTCAGACTCATGAAACACATGCAATAATGCCAAATGCAGGACAATCAAAGGCCAATGGGTGGAAAGTCTTGTTGAGTCAGTGGCCGTGTAAGCATCTCAGCGCTGGCAAGGGCCTCCACGTGGCTTCTCCAGCTCCAAGGCTCTGGCTGCCATCAGCCTGTCTCCATGTGGCTGTCAGTAGAGAGTCTCTCAGGGATTGAGTAAGTGTCCCACCTCCAGCGAGCTATTTATCTCCGTCATGCCTCCAAATGAGTTCATCAAGCTCCGGCCTGATTGAGAGGCTAAACTCCATCCTTTCACTCAATCTAGACAACAGTTAGACTGGGAATTATTTGTATGGTCTTTTTTTCCCCTTTGGGTGTCTATCTAGATAAGATAGACAGGATAAGCAATTCCAAGGAGACAGCAACGGGACCGATGGTTCTGGGGGCTGGGGTGGGGGAAGGAGAGTAGGAGGTAGGAGGAGTTGAGGGAGAGGCCAATAATGACAGGGACAGAGGCATAGCAAGGGATCTAAAATTGACAGTGACAAGGATATTGGTCTTTATGTATTCCATTTCATGTTTTGTGTTTGCTGCTATTTGTCCTCAATTTGAGCTGTGTTCTAATATCAAATGAAGGTCTCAAATATGTGACTCCTGTACTTTGAGGAGCCGTCTCTTCCTTGGTCATATTTTGAGTGGATTCATCTTGAAACGGTATATGAGACAATGTTCGGTATTATTTGTAAGGTTTCAGTGGGTAATCCCTCAGAAGTGAACAGATTATATCTTCTTTTAGTCTGCTCTTACGCCGAAAGCTTTCATGAAACCTGTTCACCTTGGGTAATAGCCCTGTTGATATTTGAAATATTAATGCCTTGGTGTTGGTATTTGAAATACTAGGGACTTAGCTTTTAGTATCACAGCAACATACACGACACCGTAGCACATACAGCAAACAGACAGACAGACAAGTGGTAGCAATATAGGTCTACTTATAGATTAATTTGTTGGGATGGAATGTAAAATCAACTGAGCTTGCTTAATCTTGCTTTTTTTTTCTACAAAGAGAAAATATGCTTTTCTGCTGACAATAAGAAAGAAACTAAAAAAGAAGGACTTAATTTTGAAAACTTTTTATAGAGGCCAATATCTGCAACAGCCACCAAGGTGAATAAAGGAGGAGACTATCTAGAGAGATGGAAAGTCAAGATTTTTAGTTGAAGAATGTATTTGTAGCTGAATGGAGGTACTAGCATCAGTGAACTTTAATTTGCATCTCAGACATCAAAAGAGGAAGCAGATGGGCTATGGAAAGGTTTAGAACATTTGGGATGGGTGGGAAAGCAGCAGGTAATGATATTTGAAAAAATAGTTTATGATACTATTCAATATGCATATCCTCTTTTGGGAAATCACTGGGTATATCTTGTATTTGAAGCATGGCACCATTTTCAATTTTCAGTCCTCAATACATTTTAATTTCTGAACTGGTTCTATAGTTTAACAAAGTAAAATTAGAAAGAGGGATATCATTACTGATAGTAGATGGATTTTGGCAGAAAGCAAAGAATACCAGAAAGATGTATACCTGAAAGATTTTATCTGTATTTACCTGCGTTTTATAAACTATGCAGAGGCATTCAACTTTGTGAATTATTACAAATTATGGATAACATTTTGAAGAATGGCAATTCCAAAACACTTTATTCTGCTCACGTGGAACCTGTGCATACCAAGAGACACTTCTTCAAATAAACAAAGAGATACTACATGGTTAGAATCCAGGAACGCTGTATGTCAGACTTGTATCCTTTCTTCATACTTATTTAATCTATATGTTGATCAAATAGCCTGAGAAGCTGGACTATACGAAGAAGGATGTGGCATCAGGACTGGAGGAAGATTCATGAACAACTTGCTACATGTAGATGCTTCCTAAAAATGAAGAGGTCTTGAAGGCCTGATTGATGAAGAATGACTATTACTGCCAGTATGGATTATAGCTCAACATAAAGAAAACAAGAATTCAATAAAACAATAAGCAACATCATGATCAACAGAGAAAATATCGAATTTGTCAAGGATTTCATTTTACTTGGATTCATAATCAATGTCTATGCAAGCAGCAGTCAAGAAATTAAGTGTGCAGCCAATGATATGAATTTTTGTTCTTTGATGCCTGTTAACTGATCCCTTCAGGACTACTCGATCACACAGGCTGGTGTGTTCTTCCATGTGGACTTTGTTGCTTCTGAGCTAGATGGCCGCTTGTTTATCTTCAAGCCTTTAAGACCCCAGTCACTATCTCTTTTGATAGCCGGGCACCATCAGCTTTCTTCACCACATTTACTTGTTCACCCACTTTGGCTTCAGCAGTTGTGTCGGGAGAGTGAGCATCATAGAGTGCCAATTTAATAAAAGAAAGTATTCATGCATTGAGGGAGTGTTTCAGTAGAGGCCCAAGGTCCTTCCGCCACCTTAATACTAAACCTATAAATGTAGACACTTAGATCTATTTCCCCATCCTCATATATATGTTTGCATGTACATGTCTTTGTCTAGACCTCCATAAATGCCCCTTGACTCCCAGCTCCTTCCTCCATCTCCCTTGACTTTCCTCCTGCCCCACTACCATGCTCCGTCCCCACCTGGGCTACAGCTATACCTCTTCTCTACGCAACCTTACCCTTGATCGTTCCCCACCAGGCCTGCCACTCCCCCCTCACTACCATTTTGGGTCCCATGTTGTTCACTTGTCCCTGTGTTTGTTGACACCACTTCCTTACCCCTTACCCCACCCCCACCCCAAATCCCCCGGAACTGTCTGTCCCATTGTTTTTCCTCCAGTTAGTTCATCCAGCCTGTCCTATTCAGACAGACCTGTGGAGACACTAACATGCACGAAAACAAGACAGAGGAAAACAAAGCAACACTATACAACCAGACAACAAAACAAAACAAAACAAAAAAACCACTGACAAAGAACAAAACAAAACACTTCACAAAAGAAAAGCTTGTAGTTCATTCAAGGATCGTTTGCTGGCCCTTAGGAGCGTTTTCCAGTCCAGTCTGTTGGGCACCACGCCCTGGCCCCAAAGTCCACTTTCAGCATTCCCTGGGGACCTTGCCACTCCATTCCCTTGCTGTTCCCCTGCACTCCCCCAGTGCTTTGCCTCGGTGTGGTGGGATCAGGTCAGGTGCAATTCCCACACTGTGTCTCCGGTGCTGTCCCCTGTATCGCCCTTAGTCACTGAGGGGCATCATGTCTCATAGTAGGGCCAGCCATGTTCTCTCTGTGGACTAGCTGCTCTACTCAGGAACATCATCCTCACGGCCTGGTGGGCCAGGCTGTGTTCCACTCTCTCCTCCTGCCCCTTGATCTGCTCCCGTGTGCTCTGATCAGATATGTCCATCTCCCGGAGCTGCAGAATCAATGTCGTCCTTTGAAACAAATTCTTTTCGGGGGAGGGGCAGGAATCCACTTAATTTTTGGTGCTGGGACCAGCCTCCCAGACCTCTGCATTGGTTCCCTACTCCACACCGGGATATTGCATTCACACCTTGCGGCACTGGTTTGAAGTCTGGTCCCACTTTCCCTGGGGAGATATAAACAATACCCTCCCCTTGGGTGGATTAGTGCCCCATGACCCCACTCCCCTTTTCTTCCTTGTATTCATCCTTTTGTTTTCCTTTCCCCACCTCCTCCACCATTGTCTACCATGTGCATCCCTGGTTTTGGTCTGGTCTCTGCCGTACTACACAGTCTTCACCCCAGAAATGTTTGTATACAGTAGCTTTTTCCCCTATGACACTTTTGCACTAAAAAAAATTTTTTTAATACTTACCTCAGCAGGCTCATGTTGTACTTGTCCTTTTGTGCCTGACAAACAAAAAATCATATCATTGGCTGCACACCTCCATGATAGGATCGCTGAAGACAAATGGGTGCACAAGCAAATGTGGCGAAGAAAGCTGATGGTGCCCGGCTATCAAAAGAGATAGTGTCTGGGGTCTTAAAGGCTTGAAGATAAACAAGTGACCATCTAGCTCAGAAGCAAAAAAGCCCACATGGAAGAAGCACACCAACCAGTGCGATCACGAGGTGCCAAAGGGACCAGGTATAAGGCATCATGCAAAAAAAAAAAGATATATGTATATATATATGTATGTGTGTGTATATATATATATATATGTATGTGTGTGTATATATATATATATTATACACACTATATTGAATGAAGGGGGAAGAGCAGAGTGGAGACCCAAGGCTCAAGTGTCGGCCACTGGAGATCCCCTCACAGAGGGGTTTAGGAGAGGAGATGTGTCAGTCAGGGTACGAGGTAGTACCGATGAAGAACACAGCTTTCCCCCAGATCCTGGATGCTTCCTCCCCACAACTACCATGATCTGAATTCTACCTTGCAGGACTGGATAGGTCAGAGGTTGTACACTGGTGCATATGGGGGCTGGCGGCACAGGCAATCCATGGTGGATGATACCTTCAGGACCAAGGGTGTGGGGGGCGATGCTGGGAGAGTGGAGGGTGAGTGGGTTGGAAATGGGGAACTGATTACAAGGATCCACATGTGACCTCCTACCTGCGAGATGGACGGCAGAGAAGGGGGTGGGGAGGGAGACCCCGGATAGGGCAAGATATGACAAAATAACAATGTATAAATTACCAAGGGCACATGAGGGAGGGGGAGCAGGGAGGGAGGTGGAAAAAAAAGAGGACCTGATGCAAAGGGCTTAAGTGGAGAGCAAATGCTTTGAGAATGATTGGGGCAGGGAATGTGCGGATGTGCTTTATACAATTGATGTATGTATATGTATGGATTGTGATAAGAGTTGTAAGAGCCCCTTATAAAATGTTTAAAAACAAACAAACAAACAAACAAACAAAAAAGAACAAAAGAAAAAGAAATTAAGTGAAGTTTTTCATTGGGCAAATGTGCTGTGCAGGATTTTTTTTCAAAGTGCTAAAAAGTAAGAGAAGTCATTTTGAGGACTAAGGTGTTCCTGATGCAAACATCATATACATGGGAAAGCTGGATAACGAATGCAGAAGACTAAAGAAGAATTGATGACTTGGGATTTTGTTGTTGGCAAAGAATCCTGAATGTGCCATGGAGAACTAGGAGAAGGGGCTGAAGTTGTTAAGGATTTTGTCTTGCTTGGATTAAGTCAATCAAAGTTCTTGCAAGCAGCAGTCCAGGGGATCAAAAATACACTTCACTGGGTAAGTCTGCTGTACAGACCTCTTTAGAACATGGATGCTACTTTGAGCGCTGTTAAGGTGTGCCTGAGCCAAGCCCGTGGTATTTTTAAGTGCCTCACATGCCTATGAAAGTAGGACACTGAATAAAGAACACTGAAGGAGAATTGATGCATCTGAACTGTGGTGCCGGGGAAGAATAGTGAACACACCATGCCAAACCGACAAACACATCTGTCTTACAAGAAGTTTGGCCAGAGTGATCCTTAGAGGCAAAGATGGTGAGACTTCGGTTCACATACATGTTGTTAGGAGAGACCAGTCCCGGAGAAGGACATCACGCTTGGGAAAGTACCAGGGCAATTAAAGACAGGAAAGTCCTCAATGAGATGGACTGACACAGTGGCTGCAACAATGGGCTAAGAAACATTGTGAAGACAGTGTTGTGCATAGGGTCACTAAGGGTCAAAACCAACTTGATGGCACCTAAGAACAACAATCAGAAGAACAAACAAATCTATCTGGGAAGTAGAGTCAGACTGCTCCTTAGAATCAAGATTAATAAGACTTCATCTCTCATGTGGACTTGTTATCAAGAAGCCCAGTTCCTTGAGAAGAACATTATGCTTGGTAAAGTAGCGGATCAATGGGAAAGAGGAAGACTCTCCAGGAGATGGATTGACATGGTGGCTGCAACAATAGGCTGAATCATAGAAGCCATTGTGAGGATAATGTAGGTCCTGGCAATGTTTTGTTCTGTTGTAAGGAGTCCTTCAGAACTGACAACAACAGCAACAGTAGTGCCATGTTAAAGGAGCACTGGTAGCACAGTGGTTAAGCGCTTAGCTGCTAATTGAAAGGTTGAAAGTTTGAGTCCAAGAGCTGTTCTGCCGGAGAGAGATACAATGTTATGCTTCCATAAAGATTTTGCAACCTATGAGTGAAGTTAGTCAATCACCAAAGGACAAATACTGTGTGAGTCCACTGCTGTAGGGACAAGCAGCAGAAGGGGCATAACCTCCGGTTTGTAGGGCAACCAGTGGGTGTCCAGACAGCCTAGTAGAGAGCCTGACCAGTGCCAATGAACCATACACCATCAACTCTAGGAAAGTATTTGGAAGATCACTTGGCCAGAGGGTGCCTTATGTCAACTGGGATCAAAAGGTCAAGAGAGAGGAAGGGGATGTTGTTTACTGAGTGGCTGGAGCAAAGCTATGATGAGGTCCCTTAGGTAGACAGCCTTATCAGAGGGATGACAGATACTGATGGAAAAACAAGTCAGGAGAGGGGGAAGAGAACAAACTTGTCTGGGGAACACAAATGCACGTCTCTTGGTAGGGAAAGAGGGAGGACTGACCTCTGATGGCAGGAAGAATAACTGAAAATGCTTTGGGGCACACTAGGGAGGAAGGGTCTTTGGTGGTATGCACCTGTGATAGTTACATAGTTTTATACAAACCTGATAAAAGAATTAAGGCATGGAGTCTACCCTGTCAATCAGGTCACATCCTGATGATCTCTCCTTGTGGATGTGGCCTTCTCATGAGGATTCTGAGAACCCTGTCTTGATTCTGCTATCAGAAGAGGCAGGTCTCTCTCTCGCTCTCTCGCTCTCGCTCTCTTTCTCACACACTCTCTCTCCTTCATATTCCTATTGACAAGCCACATGTAGCCATGCTGATGACGATCGGAGCCCTGGAAATGCTTCCACTGCCACTGGATCAACAAGACTTTCCACCCACCAGCCTGTGATCTTCCTGCATTCAGGATCATTGCATGTGTGTGTGAGTCTGTAGAGGAATGTATAGTGTAGTATTGGACATATGGGCTAATATCGGATTTATGGACTTTATCTAGACTGGGCTGGGATGTTTCCTTAATATACAATTGCTCTTTAATATGAAGCTCTCTTTGACACCTATGAATGTCTCTGGATTTTTCTCTAGTCAACTCAGCCTAACACAGCACCAAATGGGCCATATTGACGCAGGTTTCTGGGTGCATCCTGGGGACCCAGGCTGGGTGCTATGGAATACTGGGACATTGAATCCTGGATCTTTAAGGCACTTAGCATGCTCCAGAGACGGCATCAGTGAGATTTGATGCAGAAGCTCCATTGCTAAACTTGACTCTACCTCAGAAACACTTGTAACTTGAGGTCTTGAGTTGGAAAATACATGGTGTTGAGGAAGTAGAAGATAGCTGTTGAACTTCTGGTAGGCAGACAAACGTGGTCTTGCTACATCAAGGTCCTATATGTTGTCTTAAGATATGTATCATTCTGGAAAACCTGTGACTGACATTCTCAGTGATTATTATTGTAAAATTGCCCTGACAATTAACTTCTGTTGTTGGTGTAGATAGTGTCCCGCTATGAAAGGATGGATTCTGTACAATAAATAACTTAGACCGTGTGATATAGATAGAGTTAGCATACATCGACCCAATATCCCTCTCTCAAGAGGGCTTTAAAAAATTAGTACCATGGGCTCATTAAGACAATATTAACCGAAGATCATTATACCTCAGGAGGATGCTCAATAAGACTCTGGCCATAAATTAGCAAGGAGTTTTTGAAAGGGAGCCAAAGGCAGATAAAAATAAAGCATAACATAGATCCAGGAATGGGTCTTGGGCTCACACTGAATCCTAGCTCCAACTTAAGAACGAACAATTAGTTCTTACATGATGGCCCTCAGCAAGGGATCACAGGAGATATGGACGCCATAGCAAAATGTGGTGAAGAAATTAGATGGTGCCTGGCTATCAGATAAAATAGCATCTGGAGTATTAAAGGCTTGTCTCAAAACAAGCAACCGTCTAAGTGAGACGTCAACTAAGTTCACATGGAAGATGCACAGCATCACAGTCAGCGAAGGATTGTAAATCATATAATTGGTAGTTGAAGGAGGGATTCGTATCAGAACCTAAATTGTGGGACTCTGGTTTGCAGAGGGCTATGGATGACAGTGGGAGCCCAAGATACATTTATGGGAACTACATAGGATCTAGGCCTCCAGTGATCTCCTTCTACCCATGAGAGGGATGGGAGGAAAGCAATTGCTAAACAGAGTGCATTGGAGAGATGAGTATAGAAGATCAAGGGGCTAAACCTGACTTGAATGATGGACTTGGTCAGTTGATTTCCACTCTGCTGCATGCTGGACCGGATATAGCTTTCAACATTTCTGTATTTTTTGTCTATTCATATTAGGGTTTATCTCAGATGTGTAATGTCATTCGGGGGGGTCACCTTCTTGAATTTGTGTTATATGTTTTTCTTTTTTTTGGTATATGAAACCCAGGATTGATGAACCTATAAGGACAGCAAGTAGAATAAATTTGTTTGTTTGTTTGTTTTTGGGGGGCTGTGTTACAGTGATGGTGGGAGGGGAGGGATGGTAAAAGAGAGACAATATCAAGAAGTCCAGGAAGGAAAAACAGTATTTGGAAACCAATAGTGTTAGCAATTGCACACTACTTCTTGACGTGATTGAACTATGCCATGATATGATATATGTATTGACTCCAAATTTAGCAAAATAGATATGCAGCCTAGAAAAACATTATTGGGTAGTTCTATGCTATCGACAGAGTTGCTTTGTGTTGGAATTTACTTGACAGCAATGGTTTTATTAAATGGGTTTAATCTCACATAAAAGTCCTTTCTACCCACTGGATGTTGGTGACCAAATTAACTTGATTATTTTATGATTCTTCAACATGGGTTAGCCACTTATTAATTGTAGCATAGAGAAAATGTTTTTCTTTTTAGGTATAATCTGAGAATTTCTGTTTGTTTTCAACTGTTAGGGTATTTAAAAATTCTCAATATGGTGGAAGGATTTCTGTTTGCTTCACTTAGGAGAAAGGGTGGCTATGATGAGAACTTAAAATGTGTGGCTTACAATATTTCACTTATGCCCTTTGCATGTTCTTTCTGAAAATTAGGGAAGGCCAAATTATCTTAAAAAGGAGACGCAAAAGGAAAGATTAATAAAACTATTTTCTTATTTCCCTTCTTTGTGCAATGGTTGTATTAGAAACACATTCACACCAGTGGGGGATGTAGTTTTCTACCTGTCTAAGTTCTCATTCTCGAAATAAAGTAGGGAAAGTGGCATTGAAATAATCCATTCTCGAAAGCATCTTAACATTATAAGCAGAACAAAGTGGTACAAAATGTATTCAACCTCACGGATTTCTCTAGATTGTAACCAGAATAGAAAATGGCAGAATGTATTAATTCCTAAGATAAAATGATAATGAGAACAGAAAACGGTGCGGGATGAATTAATGTAGTGGCAGGCTTCTGCTTGCAGAGCACGAGTGCTCTCTGAATGCCACATGGCAGCACTTTGTAGTCCGCCTCTCTCGTGTAATCTATATTTTAAAGATGCTCTATAGATAAAACTAGCCCATCGTGTCATCGTCCAGGGAAGTGCCACAGTGCTCTGGACATGGACTAGCCCCAGGGAAGTGGGGAATGGATTTACCTGGTGGGAACAAAGGAGACTTCAGTCAGGCAGTGAATAGATCTCTATTACTGAAAATATTGAAGTTGACATGCTGCCTTCACTAGCGGATTACCTTTAAGCCTGGCCACTCCAAGGACAATTTAGTTGCTGTGGTTGTGGATATAAAAGAAAAACTTTTCTCCTTTGCTAAAAACATTTCATTAATTTACAATGTAAAAAGAACGACTTTATACTTTCTGCCATCACCGCTTAGGGGCGGGAGGGGGTGTCTAAGTTTTAAACACGGATGGGATGGCCACTTATTTTCCGCGGTGGGCTAAGGGGTGCTGCCCAAAGTGCTGAAGCCTGATGGTCTTTTCAGGTATTTTGCTCTCATCTTATAAATAGGCATATGAGTGGACGCCGTGGGCTCAGGGGGAATGTCAGTAAATGCGGGGCAGCAGTCCAGTGAGGTTCCCACAGTACCCTTCACATGCCGATGTCTGGAAGTCAAGCAGATGTGTCTCCATCATGAGCAAGGGAGACTCAGGTTCAGAGACTTCAAAGGGGACTCGAGAAGCTACAGTGGGAAACCTCAGGTGGCTCCATTAGAACTCTGAACTGTATAATAATGCTTGCCCCACGTAGCTTCGTATACTACCAAAACCTGATCGGATTGCAGATTTTTAATCAGCAAATCTGGTCCTTGGCTCAGAATGGCTGTACCAACTAGATTGACGGCAATAATTTATTTTGCTAGGAATTTTCATGATGCAGAGAATTTGGATCCAAATTTCTTTCTCTCTGCATTAATGTTGTGGCACAGGGCATGGGTAGGTTATCTAAACTATAACTTAGAGTTTTTAATAACATCAAAGTAGGCCATTAACGGTCCTGACTTATCATGTGGCTGTGATTTCAGAAAAAAGAAATCTGCTAGCTCTGGATAATAAGCAAGAGCAAATTTTGACTTGTCAGAGTGGGCAAAACACACATGGTTTTACTATGTAGGCTGAAGCTCTATTTCTTTCCTTTCCCCACATATTAGCCCCTAAGAGAGTTCTGAGATCTCACCACTTCAAGTGAATCTGGGGACTTATGCCTGTACTTTGTCTGAGACAAATTCTTAGCGAGTCTCTGCCTATTCCTTCTCACTTGGCCCCTAATCCTACCGACAAGGATGCCTTCCTTAAAAGCATCTTGGAAATGGAACTGTTTATTTCATCTGGTGGTACAGTGGTTAAGTGCTTGGCTGCTGACCAAAAGGTCAGCAGTTCAAACCCACAAGCTGCTCTGCAGGAGGAAAATGTGGCAATCTGCTTCTATAAAATTACAGCCTTGGAAATCTTGTAAGGCGGTTCTACTTTGTCCTACAGAGTCGTGATGAGTTGGAATCAACTTGACAGCAGCGAGTCTATTTCTTCTGAACCCTCTAACTTGTTTCTCGAGTTTCAACCAATCACATCGCAGCCTCTTTGATATTTGATGTAAAAAGAGAGAAATTCAAAGAGTGAAAGCCCAAGATGGCCTCACCGCTTTCAGTTTTGAAAAATCAAAAACATTTAAGCAAATAGTGTAAATGAGCCTGTATTTCGCAACCCCCAAGTGAGTCAAACAGCCTCTCCTTCTGGGGAAATTTAAACTAAAGTATATTCTCCCCACTGTTTGCATGGCCTGTGCCTGAAACATTTGCATTTTCTTTGAAAAGATAATAAGGAGAATTAGAAGCCTATGATTAAACATTTAACATAGAATTAAAGGACCATGGTTATTCATTAGGAAAGTACTATGCACCTAGAATTCAATTAGATTTCAAATGGACTTCTTTCTTTCTATACAAAATAGCAATTTATGGATTTTACAGTTTGCATTTTTCAGTCAGAATTTAGAGTATTTTATTAGTGTCTGCAGTATTTTAGGGATAGGGGGACTCATTTTGGCAAGTTTAACATGGGCTGGACTTCCAATTTCCTGTAGGAATTCAATTCTGCTATGCTCTCCTGAATTTCACAAAACTGAACAGAGAATGGTAGGTGATAGATAGAAGGTGGCACCACAATAAATGCACCTGCCTGCATGAAGTAGGGAAGGCAAAATTAAGAAACAGACCTCTGAGCACACAATTTAATTAAGAAACAGATTTCTGGATATAAAAGGAACTATGAAATTGACCACAAATTAACTCGTTTGCCACTTTCCGTACTTTGGTGGTTTGTGTGTTGCTGTGATCTGAAAGCTAAGCTACCAGGGTTTCAAATCCCAACAGGGTCATCTATGGTAGAACACCCATTAGTGAGGCTTTTCGTCTAAGGCACAGTAGAAAGAAAGCCTAGTGTCTATTGTCAGGAAAGACTGTTGTCATCCATCAGGGAAACCCTATGGATCCTAACAGAGTGATGACTGACATTGCTGGAAAGAGGTGCCCCCCTACATTGGAAGGGACTCAAAATACAACTAGGGAGAAGCTGTTTCTTAACAGTTGAGTGCGTCTTAGTGGCTGAGCTAGTTAGTTTATTGTGCCAAACTGGCTGATATACACAGGTGGGGTTAATTGAAGGGCGGAGGGATAAATGGCTCAGTGAGCCTCGCCTTTCTAGTTCTTGGGTCTCTTGCTTTCTGACGGTTGGACCAGGGTGCAGCTGCCTTAGCCAGTTCCCTGCTTCAGCTGGCAAGGCTCATTTCCTGCAAGACATTTCTGAGAAGCCACATGGACTTACCGTGATGCAGCCCTGGGTGCTGGAGCAGCTGTGTGGAGACCCCTGCCAGTGATAAGATGCTTACACATTCACTGACTCGACTTTCCTCCTGTAGTCAGCATCATACTGTGTGTTTTGTGAGATGGAGGAGGACTTTGTGGATTGGTGTCGGACAAATGGGCTAATGCTGGACTTGTGGGCTTGGGCAGCACTGGGTTGGGATGTTTTCTAGATGTGCACTTAATGTTTTTATAAAACTCTCTCTTTTACATATGAGTTTCTGTGGATTTGTTTCTCTAATGTACCCAGACTAACACAGTGGCAGTGATGGGTAAAACCTTTGGGATATTGATTTGCTGAAATGACATGACTCAAAATGCAAACTCAATGCTGCAAGCAATGTTTAAATGTACCAGTGATCATGCACATTACACAGGACCCAGCAGCATTTTGTTCTGTTATACATGAGCTTACCATGACTGAGAGCCAGCTCCATACAACTCACATGATAATGTCACAGGAGAGGCTGAACACTTGGAATCTAAATTCAGTGTAGAACTTTATTTCCTGCTATATTCCATGATGTTGTTGTTAGAGACCATCAAATTGTTTCCAACCCATAGCAATCCTATGCACAACAGAACAAAACACTGTCTGGTCATGCACCATCTTCACAATTGTTCCTATTCCATGACACCTCCCACGTAAATTGACAGAAAAAATTAATTACCATATATACTTGTGTTTAAGCTGAGGGTTTTTTCCAGCACATTTTAAATGCAGTTTTGTGGTAAAATTAGGTGTCTCAACTGATATTCAGGTAGGTTTATAGTCGGATATGTAGGCAAATAGTAAAAAACTAAACAAAAAACAAGGTGATTATTTATTGGTTCTTTGTGTGGGGAAGGATTATGTACATTTGAAAATGAGAGGAAAAAATGTTTTAGACTTGAGTTAAAAAAGGAAATCCTAAATAAAACTAAGAGATCAGAAAGGGAGCAGACAAATTACAGAAGAGAGAAATCAAGAATACAAAGTGGGATACTCAATGCAAGTACACGTTGTTCTATTAAATTGGCATTCCAGGGTGCACACCTTCCCGACATGACTGCTGAAGAAAAATGTGTGCATAAGCAAAAGTGGTGAAGAAAGCTGATGGTTCCCGGCTATAAAAATATATAGCATCTGGGTCTTAAAGGCTTGAAGATAAACAAGCGGCCATGTAGCTGAGAAGCATCAAAGCCCACATAGAAGTAGCACACCAGCCTGTCTGACCACGAGGTCTTGAAGGGACCAGTTATCAGACATCAAAGAACTAGAAATCATATCAGTGGGTTCCCACCTTCTTGATACGATCACTGAAGACATACGTGTGCATAAACAAATATGGTGAAGAAAGCGGATGGTGCCCAGCTATCAAAAGAAATAGTGTCTGGGGTCTTAAAGGCTCGAAGATAAACAAGTGGCCATCTAGCTCAGAAGCAACAAAGCTTACATGGTAGAAACACACCAGCCTGTGTGACAACGAGCTGTCAAAGGGATCAGGTATCAAGCATCAAAGAACAAAAAATCATATTGTTGTCAATGTGGGTGAATGCAGAGTGGAGACTCAAAGCCCATCCATAGCCAACCGGACACTCCCTTACTGAAGGGTTGTGGGGAGGAGATGAACCTGTCAGGGTGCAGGTTAGTAATGATGAATCATATAACTTTCCTCTAGTTCTTAAATGCTTCCCGCCCCCCCAATATCATGATCCCAATTATACCTTACAATCTGGCTAGACCAGAGGCTGTACATTGGTACAGATAGCAACTGGAAACACAGGGAATCCAGGACAGATGACTCCTTCAGGACCAGTGGTGAGAGTGACGATGCCTGGAGGGTAGAGGGAATGTGGGGTAGAAAGGGGGAACCGATTACAAGAATCTACGTATAGCCTCCTCCCTGGGGGGGTGGACAGCAGAGAGGGGGGTGGGAGGAGACATCTGACAGTGTAACATATGATAAAATAATAATAATTTATGAATTATGAAGGGTTCACGGGGTAGGGGGGTGGGGAGGGAGGGGGAAAGTGAGCAGCCGATATTAATGACTCAAATAGAAGGCAAATGTTTTGAAAATGATGATGGCAACAAATGTACATATGTGCTTGACACAGTGGAAGTATGTCTGGATTGTGATAAGAACTGTATGAGCCCCCAATTAAATGATTTTAAAAAACTAAAAAGTGGGAAACAATCCAAGCTCATGAATGTGCTAATCAATATGAAATAAAACTATAGTAAGTTACCATTTTGAAACTGTTAAGCAGCTTATAGCAATAAGGATTGAGAGAGTTACTTCAGACTCTGCTGACGAAGAGCCCTTTCAGTTCGACCAGCAACAAAATCCAAACCCCTGCCATTGCGCCTCTTCCATCTCAGAGCAAAAGAGTTGAACTGTCTCTTTGAGCTTCTGAAGCTGTGTATTTTTTATGGGAGTAGAAAGCCTCATCTTTCTCCCATGGGAGAGCTAGCTTCAAACTTTTGGCCTTGCCATTAGCAGCCCAGTAGGTAACCCACTATGCCACCAGAACTTGTTTCATAGCAAGAGCTTTATAGGAACAATGCCTCTTGTGTCCATAGTACAGTGTCAGGTGAGACAAGTAAACTAAACAACAATTGTGTAATAGTATGATCTCATTGTTTTTCTTAGCAGGAAGGGAAGGCAAGCAGAAAGAATGGGGAAAAGGCAGCAGTGCTTGAAAGCAGAAAAAACGACAAGAGCTGTTCATATACAGAGACAAATTTTAGTAATTGTGTTTTCTTTTAGATAGGTTGGTTTCTGTTTCTATAGTGAGTCTGTATTGTAATCGGAAACAAGAATAAACTTATCTTTGGAAGGGAAGGATGCTTTCAAAAATGTCCGTGGCCTTTGGCCATGTAGAAAACCATCTAAAGTAAAAGGCAGATACAAAGATAATGATTTATGGACAAACATATAGTTCACATGGAAAGAGCACCACGGAGAGTGGCGCGATAAATTCTGAGACATCCAGAAGGTAGATATTATGCAGGAAATAGTCTGATGGAAGAATTTTCAATGACAAGGTAACCTACATTCGACACATTTTAAACAAACAGAATGAAACAAAACACAATACCAAATTACCCAAAAAGAATGATTCCAACCTCAAAAAATGTGAAAAGACAAAGCAGAAACACCAGAATGTTCGTGGTGACTGTTCCTGGCCAGATTAATTCTGGAGGATTTTCGTTTCTTTTTTTCTTTGTCCTTTGCTATGCTTTACAAAAATAAGCATTATCTATTAAAAACAAAGCCAGTTGCTGTGGGGCCAATGCTGACTCTTGGGGACCTTGCACGTGCCAGATCATGCTGTGCTAGCTAGGGGTTTCCATGGCTAATTCTTTAGTGGATACAAGACCTTTCTTTCAAGACACCTCAAGGTGGCCTTGAACCTCCAATGTTTCAGTTAGCAGGTGAGTGTGTTAACTGTGTGTACTACCCTGGATCCTCAAGTGTTGGGTGGTGTTTGTGTATTTTTAAAAACAGATTTTATGACCCTCCAGTTAAGTTATTTCTACTACCAGGTAATCTCCAACTTACAATGGGGCTCTGTTCTGATGACTCCCAAGTAAGTTGGTTTGGACGTAAATAGAGTATCTTATAAAAAAAACAATGTTTTCATTATTATTGTCTTTCATCATCAGTCTTTTTATAAATATGTTCTTTGTTTGCCTTTGAAGGTTAGAAACTTACATGTAAACTTATACAAACATTTTAAGACACACATAAAAATACACGAATGATGCAGAAGAGTTGGTAACAACTCGACAGGTGGAAGGTTCTCAGGGTTACCCTTGAGCATGGGGATGATGGTTTTAGTCAGAAAATAGTGAGAGCTAGCTGTGTGACCCTTTTCTTTTTCCCTTCATATGCATTGTGGGAATATCTCGGGGTTTCCCTAATCTGTCTATCCACTTTAGCCAAGTGATCAGCATTTCAGTCCATGTTTTTAAGCAACCGAAGCCCCTGATTTAGTTTAGACAGCCAAATCAAAATGGCAGTGTTGTCAACAATAAATTATAAAATCGAACATCTGCAAATGAATATTTGAGTGATAATATCAACAAATTGCATACTGCGACATTTTTTCACTAACCATAAACTGTACCACATATATATATCTATATTTGATGTGGTTCCTCATATCTGGAATTCATTGTAAGTCAGGTCCTACCTGTACACCAGAGTACCACAGCTGTTCTCTTTTCAAATAAGGCTCTCACTACCTTGCCTTGGACCAGATATAATGAAGGATCAGAAACAGGACATAGAATCTGCATGCCGTTTGGAAAATGAAAGTTCTTATAATAAGTAATACTGATGCATATCCTTCATGTACTTTGCCCAATGACACAGCAGCCCGCTAACATCCACTATTTAGAGTGACAGGCTGTCATCCTAAACCCAAAGAGCCACTAATCTACACTCGGGGGACATTATTTCTAGAAACGCAGCCTCCAGAAGGTCTGCTTCCCATAAGTGGTGTTCTAACACTGAGAAGCAGGATCAGTGAGCGCTGCTGAACACAGCACCTAGACTGGCTGTGTGACTTGGTGCATCAGGTAATAACTGGGCAAGCAGCAGAGCACCAAGTGCAAAAAGATACTCTTGTGGGTAGTAAAAAATTCTCTGTTTCCAAGCCGAGGCTTAACCCTGTGTTTTGGAGATACCTGAATTGGTTTGGCTCGTTTCCAACTACAATCTGTTCGTAATCACCCAGGGTCTGTAACATCAAGCAGTGTTATGAGGGAATTAATTCTTTCTATGTGACAGTTGTTAGCGTAATTCATGTCCTTGTTTTTAATTGCTGGATCAAATTACTTTGTAGATTATTTCATATTTCATCCCAAGAGAAAGGACTAGGGGAAAAATGCACGGTGCCTGTGGTGACTTATTTGTTTAGTCTACACAGGGGGAAAAAAGTAGAATTAAAAAGATTGATTTTCTAAACAAAATGACTCTTCCCTATCCTTGGAGTGTATTTTGGATGGCTTTCGGTGGAAAGTTAGCGTGAGCACATTCTTCTGTGGAAACACTCTAGGAATTAAGTTTATTTTCATAGCGGTTCTGCCAAAATATTGGCCATAAAGGTCACAAAGCAGTGTCTCCTAATAAATACTTGGGAACGGATTTACAAGTCAATGCTCTTTCATTAAAGAAGCACCTGGAAGATAAGAAATTAATGAGATTTAGAATAATTTATTAAGGAACACCTAATAGACTCTCATGAGATTCAAATGTCAAGATGTTAAAAAGAAATGTAAAAAAAAAGTCACAAAGAAATTTAGAAAATGCAAATTATATTTGGGAGTACAGACAAAGAGTTTTTTGAAAACTCTTATAAATGTTTGTTTTTACAGCACTGGAGTTTAATTTTTGTATTTGAATACAGACCCAGGAGGCATTTTATCCTTTTTTGAGTCATGCACACTGCTGAATGCTTTTCACCCGAATATTTGGGTTCTCAAAGAGAACAGAGGCAGTTACTATTTTTTAGGTGTCTTTATTTAGCTGAGAGTTTACTTGTAGGCTGACAGAGAGGTGAAGGCCCAGATAAGACCGGCTCGTATAACTGAAAAGCCATAGAGAGAATTCATTATTCTATTTATTTCTACCTTGTGTTGAGTTGAGTTGAGAATGAAATATATTTATAACAATGAGGCACTTGAAATAAACGGTTGCTGTAACTAGGCAAGGCCAGCCAGCACTCATATTCCCGCATAAATAGTCATGTTATAAAGTAGACCTGAGCAATAAACTAAAGAGGAATTAGAGATCAGTGATCACTTAAAAAGCAAGCAAGGAAATTGATAAATACTGCCTGGCAAATAAAAACCACGACCATCATTAGTTAGAGTGGAAGCTTGCTGATTGCTGGGAAACTGCAGCAGTGGGTGAAGGAATAGATCCGCTTGTGTAGGGCAACGGAACCTTGGAGTTGAGGCAACCCTGAAAGTATGTCACTATACCAAGGTCCTGGAACTAGGAGCTGACCCTAGTACCCAGGAAGCAGAAGACACACATGCAGACATAGTGTGGAAAAGCTAGCAGCCCTGAATCAGTGTTCTCAGGCAAACTGCCGATTGCTTGCCATCCATGAATGGCGTCTTTCAAAAGGGTACAAAGATATCCATAAGAATTGATCCCCTCAGGACCAGTGCTGAGAGTGGCGATACTTGTAGGGTGGAGGGAAGGTGGGGTAGAATGGGGGAACTGATTACAAGGATCTACATATAACTTCCTATCTGGGAGAGGGACAGAAAAATGGGTGAAGGAAGATGCCAGACAGTGTAAGATATGACAAAACAATAATAATTTATAAATTATCAAGGGTTCATGAAGGAGGGGGAGCGGGGAGGGAGGGGAAAATTGAGGAGCTGATACCAAGGGCTCAAATAGAAAACAAATGTTTTGAGAATGATGATGGCAACAAATGTACAAATGTGCTTGACACAATCGATGCATGTATGGATTGTGATCAGAGTTGTACAAGCCCAAATAAAATTATTTAAAAACATAATAAATGTCTTGTACATTGTTGGACGGTCACATATGATATCTCTCATTGTGAACACAATCCACTCTCATCTATTTGGGAAAATCAAGAGATTGGTTTAAAATTCATCTCTCTTGCTCTCTATTTAAAATCTGTTGTTTGTTTGCCTATTTGTTCATCGAAAGAAATGCTATCTGCTACAAGCTAGATGGATGGATGGATATGAGTTTTCTAGCTTAAGCAAATCCCCAATGTTAAGCTGGCTGAAACGCCTCGAAACAAACTTCTTTCCCAAGTGAACAGGAGGGTGTGGAGTTGCAGGCATCCCAGGCGGAGAAGCAGGCCGCATGGCTTTTGTGTGTCATGCCAACTTCCTTTTGACTGGCTTGGAAAACCATCTGACTACGTAAGGACTGCTGCTGCTGCAGTACCGTGCCTCAGTGTTTAACTCGGGCAGGCTGGCTCTTCTCTGTTTCCTTTTAGAAGGTAAGCTTAGCCCATCTCCACCTGAAGGACAGGGCTAGCTGCGAAACAATCGCTGCAGCTGTAAGGCTGGCTCACCCCTTCAAGCAAAGAGAGCAAACTGACAGCCAGACGGCCTGTCTCTTAAACCAGCCCGTTCCAAAAGACCTCTCCCCCACATGCCCGCCCCCCATACCCTGGCCACTGAGCGTGCCCTTACCTGCTGCTTGTGGAAGCATGCCACTGTGAGTCTACCTCCGTTGTCAAACTCCGTTCATTCTAACTTCGTGTTCGAACATCAAAATAGTCACGAACCGAATATATTTTTCCCATAAAGAATCATGGAAAACCAAATAACTGGTTCTGAGGTCCCAAAATTACACTAATAAATTCGTTTTCCCAGAACTTTTCTATCCCCAAGGAGGCTTTCGTCTTCTCACACATCACTGGCTCAGTTAGGCGATCATCATGGAGTTGTTTCTGATTTATCCAAACCAACTTGAAGCCTCTTTGATGGTTTGGGTTCTTTGTTTAGTGATGAACCATTTCACACTTTTCATTACACTAGCCGCTACAATCACATTTTTTCCCTCAAAAATGTTGATAAGGTCCACTTGGCCAGGTTGTATTCAGTGGCCCAATCAGACAAGTAGAGACTTGATTCAAATTTCGCACTGATGGCTTTCTGTAACTCTATCCTGGTTCTCACAGTCCCCCTTATCTTTACTGCTGGGATCTCTAATTTTCTTTGGAGCCATAGTGACCGTATTTTATGCAAATAAAATGCAAAAATAGCACAAGGGCGGATGTTTTAATGCACACGCACTACATGTGGTCTCAGCAAGAGTGGCGCTTAGACTGGAGCAACGGCCCTTCATGTCTGTGGCAGGACGCAGCACATGACTCACTCTCGGTCTGTACGGGTTTTTCATGTCAGAATTTTGATTTGTCTATTGAGCAAAGCTATGAACACCAAACCGATTTTCCCATCTTTCTTATTCAAGTAGTGGAAAGTTTGAGTTTGAGGCCATTCAACAAAGTAGCACTGTATTTTGCAGGGTAAGGTCCGCTCTGTTTTGCCTGGGTGCGGGCACTCAATAAACATTCTGCTCTCTTCTCTGCCCCTGGCGCTGTTGAGTCAGCAACATTATGTACACACAGAAGGAAATATGTTCTGGTCCTGCGCCATCCTCATAATTGTTCTTAGGTTGGAGACCATTGTTGTAGCCACTGTGTCAATCCATGTTGTCGAGGGTCTTCTTTTGTTTTTTTGCTGTCCCTTTACTTTTAAAAAAATAATTTTATTGGGGGCTTGGACAACTCATCACAATCCATGCATACATCCATTGTGTCCTTTTGTACATTTGTTGCCATCATCATAATCAAAACATTTGCTTTCTACTTGAGCCCTTAATATCAGCCCCTCATTTTTCCCCTCCCTCCCTGCTCACCCTCCCTCATAAACCCTTGATAATTTATAAATTATTATTATTTTGTCATATCTTACGCTGTCTGATGTCTCCCTTCACCCACTTTTCTGTTGTCTATCCCCCAGAGAGGAGGTTATATGTAGTTCCTTGTAATCTGTCCCCCTGTCTCCCCCACCCTCCCTCCTCCATCCCAGTATGGTCACTCTCACCATTGCTCCTCTACTTTATCACACATGATGACCTTCTCTAGAGGCTGGTCTCTCCTGACAGCATGTCCAAAGTATGTGAGACAAAGTCCAGCCATCCTTGCCTCGAAGGAACATTCTGACTGTACTTCCGCCAAGAAAAATCTGTTCATCCTTTTGGCAGTCCATGGCACTTTCAATAACATCGATTCTTCATTGTCTTCCTTAGGAAGAAGGTATAAGCTATCCACTTATGGAAAGTTGTCATTGAAAAGCTTCTGTGGAGCATGGAAACATTGTCAGATATTGAGGAACTAGTGAACAGAAGTGAAGAGTAGACAATGTTGCTTTATTCCTCACTGTCTTTATCACTGACAACTGCAGTCCGAATAACCAAGATAATTATAGAATTAATGAGTACATGGCAGCATTAGCCAGAGAAAACCTGAGCACAGGGTAGGACAACTTACATCCTGGATGAAGTAAAAAGAATCCAGAAAACCAAGAAGAATCACAAGTGTCAAAGAATATAATAAATTAATATTCCCTGGTTCTTCATATTGTAAAATTATTAGTAGAGAGTCGACATAAGTCACCGTGTAAGTTCTTTTTGTATACTTGCTCCAGAATGAAAACTTTGATTTCAAGGATAAGTCATAATGATGAGTTATTTCAGGATAGCATGATGATTTACTACATGATGAAACAAAAGGATTGACCATTTTATAGGCTACCTTTTGCTCGATAACCAATCATCTAGTGCTTAGTGGCTTAAGACAATATCTACTTAATGTAGTTCACAACTTTGTGGGTCAGTTAAATAATTGAGCTATTTGTGACATCTCTTTTGGGTAGGGTCAACATGGCTCGGTATAATGGTCTAGGGTGGCTTCATTTGCATGCCATGTGACTGGTTAGCTAGATGGTTTAAGGGTGTCTCCATTCTGCTCATGTAGTTTCTTATCTGTTTCTGGACCTCCATTGATTTCTTTGAACTTTTAGTGTCAAAGTCCCAGAATGAAAAGAAGAGAGAGGGCAAGCCCTAAAATTCTGTCAACTTGTTTGTCTGAGTATGTATTTATTTGACATTCTTTTTAAAAGATTATTTGTGTTGAGCATAGAATTCTAGTTTATCTGTTATGTAACATTTTAAAGACACATTTCCTTCAGATGATTCCGTCCAAGGCAGAAAGAGAAGGCGGGAAACCACTTGCTAATTTCTGCAGGGCCTTTCGATACTAGCAGCCACAGAGAAACACAGATGGCCGGATTTAATCTAATGGGGATACTTCTCAGCATGGAGAGGCCCAATCATAGACACAAAAGCGGGTATGATACAGACTTCCATAGTAAAACCAAAAACCTAATGACTAATGCTAATCAAGTGTTTAATTTATATGTACTTTATATATGCCAGACTATAGTGATCATATCTATGAGGATAAATCATATCTATAAGGATATACTGCACTTACATTCCCCCCCCCATCCCCAATGAACAAACACAAAAGTTTATTTTTCATTTGAATTATTTGTTTAAAAGAGGCTGTTGGAGGGCTCAGGGACTCGGTTGATGGTAACCCTTTGATCTTGCAGGTGCACCATCTGGACTATATTACCATCCTGGTGACACCATGGGGCAGCGGTTCTCAACCTGTGGGTTGTGACCCCTTTGGGGATGAAACAACCCTTTCACAGGAATCACCTGATTCATAAGAGTAGCAAAATCACAGTTATGAAGTAGCAATGAAAACAATTTTATGGTTGAGGGGTCACCACAACATGAGGAACTGTATTAAAGGGTCACGGCATGAGGAAGGTTGGGAACCACTGCCCTAGGGGAAGAAAGTCTTTCCCTCAGAGCCCACTATTAGTATTGTCCACATTGTCCTACCTAAGTTTACTTGTGCCAGAACATATGAAGGACACATGGACTATTTGGTGGGCATTACTGATGTGCTTCTCATGAACTGCATCATTTACCTCGATACCAAACCCGAGGTCTTCTTACAGAGGACACTGGGATTTAATTCTTCTACACAGATAACCCTGCCACATAATGTCTGGACAGTCTTTAATTGTGCTCATATTACACCGATCTCTCCTGGAGGGCAGTTTTCATCCCTACCAGTATTGTTCCTTCAGATGACGACTTCCAACTTAGCAGGTAAGTCAGCTCTGGCCAGCTTCTAGGAACCACTTCAGTTGTCTTCAATCCGTCTGCTTTATTCCTTAACCTTAGAGAACAGGCATGAAACCAGATGATCATAACTAACAAGCAGCTTGGGGACACTAGAAGAGAAACTGAAGTGTTAGCCTTGCTTCAGGGTCTATCCTTGAACTGCAACTCTTTTCTTGGGCTCCTCGTTCTACTGTAACATTTAATGCTCAGCCCGCAACAGCAGTGCCTTTCTAAGTCCCTCTTACTCAAACGAACACATTTGCTCCTGGAACTCAGAAGAAAAGTGCTTCACTTCCTCCGTTTTACAGCCATTTGCTTCAGGGGCAAGCTGTGTTCTCATGGACAGTGTGTGGTCTGGCCCTAAATGCTCAGACAAAGCAATCACAAAACTTGAGGGTAGATTTTCCAAGTCTAGATTATGCCACCTGAAATAACACCACATGTGGGCTTTTGGTTTAGGATAGACTGTGGCATGTCCCATCTGGTTCCTTTTAGATCCCTATTTCCAGTTTAAGGTAAAGATATGCCCCCCATTCCTTCTACCGTCATCTGATTTCTGCTCCTGACCACCTATGACTACTTTTAAGAAGAAACTCATGTGTTCCCATACACAGGAGTATCTTCCAAAAACAGTAATAATCTACCAAGGCAATTTAGTTTTAAAAGGTCACATTTAGATGGATAATCTTTTCAAGGGCACAATACTGGTAAATATATATATATACTAGCTGTTTCTAAACAAAGCATGTAGCATGTCAGTTTGAGGAATGTACATCTATATTAATGTGTAACTTCCTGATCTCCAAAAATGGTTCATGCATATTTTCTCTTCTTTGGGGTCAAAAAAGGATCCTCTCCTATTATAAAATAAGGAAAGTCTTCTGCAAAGATAAATTGGTGTCTTTACTGGTAGAGATAGAAAGTTACTAGCAATTTTTAAAGGACATCCAACTAGTTTTTAAATAAATGTATATTCCATTTGGGTCTTGTAATTAGGAGAAAGGACTGGGCTTTATAAGATGTCAACGAGCTGTCTGCTCATATTTATTATTGCAGGCTGAAACAAAGAAGCCGGTTTTCAATCATGGAACTAAAAAGTCCAAAGCAGCATGGGTCAATAGAAATATAATTTCACGTTCTAGGGACTATAGGATATTAATTTTATTACAATATTTTAATTTAACTCAATAGGCCAAAAACACAAACATTTATTTAATAAATTAATAGGACATGTTGATGGTTGTTGTTAGGTACCATTGAATCAGTTCTCACAAAACACTGCCCCGTGCTGTTTCATACTTAGAATTGTTGTTATGTCTCAGCCCCTTGTTGCAGCCATTGTGTCAACGCATCATGTGACATGTATGATAGATAAATGTAATCCATCATTTGATAAATGTGATGTATAAATATAATATACATTAAAATACACAAAATTCAGTGGCCATATGTGACTAATGACTACCATGCTGAAAATTGTAGGTCCAGAGACACACCTTCTGTTAGTCTGGATTGTCTAGCAAATCAAATTCATAGACTCTTATGTGTATAAGAAAGAGCTTTATATAGAAGAGCAATCGTATATTGAAGAAACATCACAGCCCAGTTCAGATCAAGTCTGTAAGTCCGAGATTAGCCCATGCAATAATGCTCAGTGAAGGAAGATCACAGGTCAGTGGGTAGAAAGTCTTGTGGATCCAGTGGTGGTGGATGCATCTTAGCATTGGCGTGGGTCTCCATATGGCAGCTCCAGCTCCAGGGCTCTAGCAGAGCTCCTGTGTCTTGTCAGCAGGAAAGGAAGCAGGGTGTCTCTCCCACCTCTAGGGAGGAAGACAGAAGTTCCCAGAATCCTCAGGAGAAAGTCATGCCTCACAGAAGCCTCATTGGCTATGACCTGATTAACAGACTAGGCTCCACCCCTTCACAAGTTGACAGGAGATTATGTAACTGCCACAAAGCTAGATGCAAGATCTATTTTGTCCCCCTGGTTTCTATATCCTGCTTCCTCTCTGTTTACTCCATTCTCCGAGATGTTCCCTGGTGAAGGTGGCAAGATGGCTGTAGCAGCTCCAAGCTACAGTTTTTTCAGGTGTGGGTCCCCTAGTAAAAGGAGATTCTTCCAACATTTGGAATGAAATCCTGAACTAGCTGGTCATGTGTATGTTTCCAAAGGAATCCCTGGAGCAAGACGTGTAGAATGAAGGGTTACTTTAGGCCCAGAGCACACGGCCACCATGGATGTGGCAGTTACATAACCTCCTGTCAACTTGAGTGAAGGGATGGAGTCTCGCCTGCCAATTAGGTCATAACCAATAGCATGGCCTTCTTCTGAGGATTTTGGAATTTCTGCTCTTCCTCCTTGGAGGCAAGACACACACTTTCTCTCTGCTACTCATTCCTGTTGACAAGGCACATGGAGTCATGCTGATGGCAGCCAGAGCCCTGGAGATGCCTCCACTGCCATTGGATTCACAAGCTTTTCTACCCACTGGCCCATGATAATCCTGAATTGGGCATCATTACATGTGCTGCATGAGTCTGAAAGGGAATTCATGGGCTAATATTTGATGTATGAGATAATTTTGAACTTATGGACTTGATCTGGACTGAGCTGGGATGCTTTATTGATGCATAATTACTTCTTGGTGTAAAGTTCTCTTACACATATATGAGTGTCTCTGAATTTGTTTCTCTAGTCTACCTGGACTAACACAATGGATTTCAGTTCCACTAACCATGTGTGTTGAGATTCAAAGTAGATGAAATTCCTGAGAGGAAAATTAGGTGCTAGACTGGAAGAGTAGCTGATGGTGGGAAGAAAATATTGAAACAGAAACAAAAATTGTGATCTTTCTAGAAATCAAAAGAATGCAGACGGTCTCTGAAGCCTGGATGTTGATAAAATCTTTCAGAGATAAGTGGAGAGAGAATGAAAAAAGAAAAGGGTTTCAAACTGAGCCCCAAAGGGTCTTCATATCTAGAGGATGGATCAAGCAAGAGGAGACTAAAGAGGAAAACAGAGCTTTCAGTTGATTCATGAGAAGATCAGAACGATGCTTGCCTAAATAAGTCAGAGCATTTGTTATGAGAATTCAATGGTTTGACTGCGGCCAAACAAAATTAACTTTCAGGAAACCAACTCTAGATTGAGTGAAATATTGGCTGTCGCTAACTCTGGCAAGAACAGTTTGGGTGAAGGGATGGGGCAGAAGCTAGGTTGCACTGTTAACGACCTTTACTAGGGTGCATATAGAAGTGGGTGGTAAAGAAATGGACGCGCAGAGTGGAAAATCCTGAGTGTGAATTCAGAAAAAAGCGTGACTAGGAAGATAAACCTAAGATGGTCATTTAAGGAGTTTATCAGGTTGAGGAAGAGTGTATTAAACACACTGTATACATTATTTAAATATTATGCATAAATATGTTGAGGGAAATAATGTGCATTATTGTGTAGAATTTGGTTTGAATTTTAACTCAATAACTGATTACCAGTACTCCCCCCAAAAAGTCAAACGACAATGCCATTGAGTCCATTCTGACTCTCAGGGACCCTATAGGACAGAGGAGAACTGCCCCCGTGGGTTCCGGAGACAGTAACCATGGGAGTAGAGAGCCTCCTCTCTGTCCTGTGGAGCTGTTAGTGGTTTCAAATTGCTGACCTGGAGGTTAGCAGCCCAACTCGTAACCACTAGGCCACCAGGGCTGCTCACTGTAGTATCATTATCAAATTACTTGACTTCCCTGCCTTGGCTCTCTCATTTTGGAAATGGACATACTTATATTTATCCCATGGGTATGCTAAAAGAATTAAATGAGATAATGGATAGAAGAAGTACTCAGTGAATGTAGTTAGTATTATCCCGCTTTTACTAGGTGAATGAGCCATACAGTTTGGATTTCTGTGCTTTCAGGTTTCGTTTGGAAAATTTGCTCTCTTCCATGATCCACTTTCAAAAGTAAGCAAGTGTTGGCTGCTCAGCTGCCCCTTTGTGCCACAAAAGTCCTTACCACAAAGGACATACGGCTCTGTTTCCCTCTTTTCTGTTGGCTTCTAACCTTCTTCTGTAGACTGACCCACATTTCTTGTCAGAATGTGGATCCGTCTTGATCTCCATCAGATCATCATCCATCCTTGTGAATGTCATGTTCCCCAAGGGGCAGTGGGGCTCTGTGGATCCTCTTGCCTTCCATGTGGAAAACTCTATGGATCACAATGGTCTGATTTGCAATCACAGGGCTGCCTCAGGACTGGGAAGAATTTTATTTTGTTCCATTGTACGGGGGTTACCCGAGTTGTGGCCTACTGGATGACAAGCTCAAGTTTACTGCCATTGAACCAAGTCCACTCACAGCGACCTCTAGGACAGAGTAGAGCTGCCCTTGCGAGTTTCTGAGAGTGTAACTCTTTACAGAGTAGAAAGTCTCATCTTTCTCCCATAGAGCAGCTGCTGATTTGGAACTACTGATCTTCGCAGCCACCAGGAGATGACAGTTAACAGTAATGATTCTAAGTAGCCCAAGTCTTTCCTCCTGTAATTGTGGAAATGTAGTCTTCTTAATTCAGGGTCCTTCCCTTTTGAAGTATGCAGCCTGGCGTATTTGCATTTCACTTTCTAGCTTTCCTGTTCCTATATGTGACCATCCGTGTCCCTGGTGGTATAGCGTACGACATGCACTCTCACTGCCATGGACTCGATGCCGACTCCCAGGACCCCAGAGGACAGCGTAGAACTGCCCCTGTGAGTTTCGGAGACTCTCACTGTTTATAGTAGTAGAAAACCACTGGTGGTTTCGAACCGCAGACCTTGTGAATCGCAGCCTAACACATAGGTGGACAGCACAGTGAACTGCTAATCACAAAGGTCAGCTGTTTGAAACCACCAGCCACTCTTTGGAAGAAAGGTGAGATTGTCGGCTCCTGTAATGATGTGAAAACTTGAAACCCGAAGAGAAAGCTCTGTGCTGTCGGCATCCACTGGATGGCAGTGTGTTTGGCTTCGTGTGTGTGTGTGTGTGTGTGTGTGTGTGTGTGTGTGTGAGACCTTACAATTCTAGGCAAAGCTGAAAAGCTAGAAGGGAGTTTTTTGATAACAAATGTGTTCTGTTAGAGCCTTGGGCAAAATGCCTCCTTCCGAATGTTACTCTCTGTGACTAGCTCTTCCTATGCAAGGCGGGCTGCGGTTACAGGGTGCAGAGTTTACTGTGAGAAAATACGTCTGCATTTCTCTCTTCCAATTACTCAAAAGTTCACTTCTCTATATCTGCTTCCTGTTACCCAGCCTCAGATGCTCCTCCCGAGTCCTTTCTGGGGTTAAGCACAGATCTGCTTGCTGATTCGCTAGGGTTGTGTTAGTTAACTCTTCCATGGCTTCTTTTTAAAAACAAAGTTGTGGCTCGGAGGAGGCATAATTCAGTGAGGCTTGAGGAGCTCCGATCTTGGTGTCCTTTCAGCATATTCTACATTCCTAGTCCATTTAAACTGGAAGACTAACTGCCTGTGATTGTTCTCCATCCATTCCTTCTGTTCAGGGACAAAACTGCGCATGGACGTTCTGAGTTCCTAGCCCTCCGGAGTTGAAGCCCAGATGTGAAGAACCTGAAGAAGACGAGGCACAGGGTGAGATCCTGGGGACGGAAAAGTCTCTACGAAGCAGTTGCGCACTGGGTTGCTATCTGCATGGCCGGAAGTTCAAAGAGCCCAGGGGCTCCTCCAAAGAAAGACTGGGCTTTATGCTCCTGTAAACAGTTACAGTCTCAGAAAGCCACAGGGGGCAGGGCACGATGAGTCAGCATTGACATGATGGCAGTCAGTTTGGTTTGGGTTTAAACGACTCCAGCTCTCAGTGACTTGTTATAAAAAAAGAAGTTCAGTGAAGAATAGATTTAGGTACATAACTGTGTTGGCCATTTTAAAATACTGCCATTGCTTAGAAACCACTGAGAGAGAGAGTTGCAAAGATAGAAGTAGAAGGAAAGGAGGGAGGGAAGAAAGAAGATGGAAAAAAAAGAGGAAGTTGAGAGGGAGGGAGAAAGGAAAGACCATGAAGGGAAGGATCGACAGATAGATGGAGAAAGAGGCAGATAGCTAGCTAGATGGATAGATAGATAGTACAATATTGGACACATCTAACTCAAACCCACTTCTGTAGAATCAATTTTGACTCATTGCAACCCTATGGACATATAGATCTAGCAAACTGTTCATTTGTAGATGTTTCTGTGATTGATATGTGTTAGTCTGAGTGGACTATGGGGAAAAATCCATAGAAACTCATATGTGTAAAAGAGAGCTTTATATAATGGGTCATTGTACATTAAGAAAACACCCCAACCCAGTTCAGTCCAAGCCCATAAATTTGATATTAGCTCATATATCAGATACCAATTTATAAAGTCCTCTTCAGACTTACAAACCACATGTAACGAGGCCAAATGCAGGATGCTCACAGGCCAGTGGGCAGAAAGTCTTTGGATCCAGTGGCACTGCAGGCATCTCAGTGCTGGTAGGGGTCTCTACGTGGCTTCTCCAGTTCCCAGGGCAGGGGATCTATCAGCACAGTGCCATGTGTCTTGTCAGCAAAGAGTCTCCAAAGGCGTGAACCAAGAGAGAGTCTGTCTCCCACTTCCAAGGAGGAAATACAGGAATTCCCACAAGTCTCAGGAGAAGGCCATGCCCACAAAGATTATTTTGAAGTTTGGGTAGGTTGAGTTTTCCATATATTCTGGGAAATCAGAACAATCAGAAAGACCATGCCGCCAATGAGGCCGAGTCTGGCATGCGCAGGATGGTGTCTGGACCATAGCAGGAGCCCAATAACTGTTTATGGAAGGACCTAAACTTCCATTTGGCCTTCTCCGGTTCGAGCCAGCGCCTCTGTGCTCTGTCCTTGTCAACAGACTCTCTCAGCCGTGGAGGCAAACCAGAGCAGATTGATGGATTTCACCCAAAGTTGTTAATCCGTTAACAATTGGCTGTAAGAGTATGCTTATGGAAGGAAACAAACGGGAAAACTAAAAAGCAGATTTTCAGCTGCAGTGTAAAGTCGTAATTGGCATGCATTAGCCAAAAGAAAGGCCTGGCACAGATTGCAAATGTAATTTTAATACATGAGGAAAATATATTGGGTTTAATGGATTTGCTATGACTTTCAGCAAAATGGAGTCTGGGATTTGAAGCTCTGAACTTGATTCTTTGTTATGGCTGCTCTCATTGTTCTTTCTCCCCCCCCCTCCTCCCACCCCCATTCGGTTGCTTGAAAAAAAATGTGCTGCTGACAAACCAACTAGGCAGTTCTTTCATTTATTGGGTATGTGACCTTGGGTAAATCACTTACACCCGTGCCTCTTGATTTCCTCCTATTTTAAATGGGTGTAGTAATATATGTGTCTTGGATGATTGCATGAGATGATGTGCATCAAACACCTAGTAGAGTGCCTGGAGCACAGAATGGGTGCTTAGTAAACAGTAGAATGGGCTGCCACAGCGGCTGTGTCAGTATTGCGGGGGCTTATGCCCCTCTTTCTTTATTACGCAGCCCTGTATCAAATGACCATACTCTCCCACAGTTCTTCCAATGTTCACTCTGATTTCCCTTCAATGCATTTTCATACTGCAGCAAGAATAATCTTAACCTGAAAGCTGGATCCCTTCGCCCTCCCGCTTCAAATCCTTTAAGGAGTTAATATTGCCCTTAGAATGAGTGCGAGTTTCTCATCCAAGCACATAAGGCATGACACGGCCTGGCCTGTTCTGACCTCTCTTCACCAGAAACGTGTGCTGCTACTTTCCCTCGGCATCGCTTACGGACATGGTAGCTGATACAAGAGTGAAAGCCTAAAGTCTCCAGGACTCAATTCAATAGACGTTTATGCCTTACAGTGGAAGGCAGCTGGCTTCTGACAGGGCTCCCAAGAGTCCCATCTCAAAGTACGCATGCCTGTGTACAATCCTTTTCTCTTGGATGTGCGCTCAACCTAGTGACTTGCCTCGCATGAATCCACCAGCCGTTACTGTGAAGTGGATTGCAACTCACGATGACCCCATGTGTATCAGAGTGGAACTATGTTCCACAGACAGAGATTTTGATGGTTGGGTTTTGTTTGCTTTAAATAGATGACCAAATCTAAAAGTAATCAGATGTTACTTGCATAATTAGATTATGAAAGACTGTGACTTACATCTTGCTAGCATTTCCTCATTCCCTCTTTGATTCTTTTTTGTTCACTTTGTCTCCTGCAGCTGGAAACAGCTCTCCCCTAACCCCTCACCACCACTGAGTCTTGACTCGATAGTCACAGCTACCCTATAGGACAGGGTAGAGTTGCCCCTGTTGGATTATGAGACTATAATTCTTTACAGGGACAGAAAGTCTTATCTTTCTCGCACGGAGCAGGAGGTGGTTTTGAACTACTGATCTAGTTAGTGGTTAGCAACCCAATGTATAATTACCACATCACGCAGACAGTCTCTGGTCAATTATGAGCAAAGAACTGAGGTCCACTGTCCAACAGCCTTTAAGAAATTGAATTATGTCCAGAACTTTTTGAGTGAAATTGGAAGCAGATTCCTCCCCCATTGAGACTTCAGATAAGACTAATTCACGCCTAGATTCAAGTCTTGTTGAGGAACCCTGAAGCAGAGAAATGAGGTAAATAGGGCCTTAAATCCTAACCCACAGAAATTGTAAGCCATTTAACCTTTATCCTTTCTAGCCACTACCTTTGGGGTTAATTTGTTATGCTCAAAGCCCAAACTCACTGTCATAAAGTCGACTCCAACTCACAGCCCCCTGATATAGGGTGTTGACGCTATACAACTGTATCGGAGCAGAAAACCTCATCTGCCTCTGGTGGAGCAGTTGGTAGCTTAGGAACCCCAGCCTCATAGTTCTCAGCCCATAGTGCCACCAGATAATTAACACACATCCATAATATCCTCAATGGACAGGGGTGGTAAGGACGGTGCCCTGGGCAGTTATTTAGAAACTTGGATTGACTGATGGAAATTATTATTTGCAACATATGACTGTCAAGTCCTCCTTGAGTGCTGACATTCAGAGAGTATAGAAAGAGTAGGGGACTGAGAGTGAGGCTGCACTTGGCCTGCAGGTGGTATAAATTACTTCTTGGATATAACTCAGTCATGTGGCCCCAACAATCTGGGTGGGTAAGGGAAATCATGCCTGGCCAGGCAGCCACTATCCTGCCACCAATCAACACTGTGGAAGGAGAACTTTGGTACAAAGAGAGTGGTCTCTACCATATCCCTCAGCCTGCTTTTCTCAATTACACGAAGCTGACAAGTTCTGGTCTTCCCTTGGGGACTTTGCTGGTCTTTCTGTTTGAAATACGCTTCCCTACATGGTTAGCATCCTTTCATCTTGTACACATCTTAGTTTAACTACTACTTTTCCCTTTGCATTGCCTCTTCTGAATACCCTACATAGAAAATTTCCCCATACCACTATTTTTCTTCAAAGGGTCCTTCTTCTACCAGAGCACCTGTCATAACTAGTGATGGTCGTATAAGTCCATTTGCTTGTCTTTAACTCTCCTGGTTTGGTGGAAGCTCCCTGAAGGCAGGCGCTGTGTCAGTCTTGCTCACTGCTCTCGTCTTGTACTTTGAACAACATCTGGCACCGGTTATAAGAATGCTGTAAAAAATGCTGATGTGCCACTTTTCCAGATGATCAATTGTGCAACCAGGTAAAAAAATTAGTCTCTTCTCAATATCTTTCAGAGAAACACCTTGACACACTACTGGAGTCTGGAGAAAGGAGCTCAAGAAATGGAGTAGAACCGCTGTCTTCTGTTTGAGGCAAACAAAGGAATTAGAGATTTTACCGCAAGGAGTGAGACTCCACACACTCACTGCCGTTGAGCAAATCTGACTCAGAGTGACCCTGCTGGACAGGACAGACGTGCCTCTGTGAGGTTTCCAGAGTGTACGTCTTCACAGGAGTAGTAAGTATTGTCTTCCACTCATGGAAAGAGACACTAGGGAGGAAAGCCAGAAAGCCAGTGAGGTATGAGGCCATTGTCTTAGGTTCACAAACTTATTTGGCCTGCCTCGCCCTTTTCAGGAGAAAAAAAAAAAGACTCAGTGTCTCCTGGCAATTAAAAACTTTTGTACGATAGCCCATAACCCGGGATAAAGCGTAGGTGTCTGCTTTTGCAGTCTCCCTGGATTGTTTCAACACTGCTCAGGGGACAGTATCGCCCACTGTGGGTACCACTGAATTGGACGATTCTGGGGGTGCCAATGACCATGAGAAATTCTCAGAGGCAGTGCTAACACATGGGACATTGTTTGCCATGGCAATTGAATGTGATCCACAAGTCACCTTGACCTATAATCTTAACAGTGTCTATGAATGGGGTCTACATCGATATACAAATGGAGCTTATGTGAGTGGGACATGTGTATGTGCAGAGTCATTCCCCAGGAAAGACGGGTTTGTAGATTTACACAGACTCTTTCACTGCAGAATGGAGACGAGTGAGAATCAAAAGGCAGCTTTCATCTTGAGAAGTTAAATCCCTAAGATTTCACCCAAACCTCTGTAAATACTTCTGACTGTTCATGGGATATATGTGTTGGCTGCGACCTGTGTGGTTGGCAGTTCGAAACCACCAGCAGGTCTGCTGGAGAAAGATCGGTCTGTTTTGCTCTCATAAACAGTTACAGTCTTGGAAACCCAGAGGGGTTCACTGTGAGTCAGCATTGACTTAATGGCAGCTAGTTTGGTTTTCGAGAACTTGTAACCACTTTTCAGACTATGACAGGTGCATGGAAGGGATATATCTTATCTTGGGCTTGGTACATGACCAAACCACTCTTCATTTCCAATGTTTTCTTGTTTCTACTTTAGAGCCAATTTAGGGATCAACCTCAAAGTCCATTGTGCCTTGATGGTAGCAGAGTCTCTGTGAGGCAAGGCCCTTCAAGGACACAGATCAGAAAATCTCTCTGGGAAGAATAAGAAAACCAAACGTTGACTCAGAAGCATGAAGAGATGTACAAAGAGAGAAGTCATGAAGTCAGTCTTTTGGAATATTGGTTCCAAGAGCCGTTGGACCAGAGAGTCTCCTTTACTGCTGGGTCCTTAGAAGGGTCAGCTCATCATAAGAGGTGTGTTTCAAGTAATTTAATTTTTTTGTTTTGTTCTATTTCTTGATTTTGTTTCACATGATTTTTCCATATTTGAAATACAGGATTGGCAAAATGGTGGGGACAGTAACTGAACTGATGATTACCGGGGTCTGGCAGGGAGTGGCAGGGGAAACGGGCAGCTGACGAGGAGTCCAAGAAAGAAGAAACTGTTCTGAAATTGATCGTGGTGATGATTGCACAGGCTTCTTACTATGGCTAAACGATGAAAGGATACGATTCACGGATTAGATGCCAATAAAGGGACTAAAAACACTTAGTAAGTGGGATCTCCTCTCTGGGCTGTTCACACTCCCCTTTCTGAGGGAACATGGGAGCTTTTCACAGCACCACTTGTAGAGAGCAGAAATGAAGTGATTCTCCCATGTGCCACTGAAGCATGCTGTGAGTGTAACGTTGGGTAGGAAGAGGCTCAGGGTCATTTTTAGCCAAAGTCTTTTCTCTTTTGAGAGAGTTTAGGCAAAAGTCAATGAAGCTAGATTTTCTCGTCCCCAAATATCCAGGGATGGAACAGAGAATGCCTTGCCATTCCAGGATGGAACGAGAGTGGAGGCTGTGGTGTTTCTTTACTACTCTCAGAAGTGGTTTCTCGGGAGTTACTGGTCGCCCATACAAACTTGAAGGGAAGTGGCCTGAGTGACTTCCTGAGCATCTAGGGACACATTGTTGTTAGCTGTCATGGAGTGCTTTTGACTCATGGAAACGTTTTAAAACCATTTATTAACATGTCACTTACATATCATACAGATCCACAGTTTGACCATTTTTTAAGAGTTGTGCAATCACCAACATAATCAATTTTAGAACATCTTTTTTTTGTTCTTCTCATTTTTATTAGTTCCCCACTTCCCCCCTACCCTCTGCCCTACCCTTAAGAAATTTAGTCCAGTTTCTATCTATATAGACTTACCTATCCTGGATTTCATAGACAGAAAAATGTATAAAGCAAACAACCAAAAACCCAACAACAAGAACAAAATACAGCCTCAATTGAAAAACTGAAAGCAAACTCCTAGCTGTGGAATCGAATGTGCAGCACAACACCAGGGAATGTCGGCTGTGATCCGTAGTGAAAACTGACTGACTTAGTGTAGTAGGCCTCTCCTCCTAGTTTGCCTTGGTCATGAAACTGCTCAGCGGGAAATTCTGCATAGCTTTCAGCATGCTACCAACATATATGCTACCACACAGGTCAACCTGGCAGACGGATAGTGGAGGGATACTATAGGCTCTGTCTATTCCACAAAAAATTTGCAATGCCTCTGGAGAAGAGGTGCCATGTAACTTTTTTTTTTTTTTGGTAAGCATCACCTTATAGAGAGTCCTATGCCATACCCTCTCTTCCTTAAATAAAACACTTTAGAGTGAAGCTTAGCAGAGTCTTCGTTCAAGGTTATCATTTCGCAAGTCAGCCTTGCGATGTTAAGTAAAAGGAAAGAGACTGTGTTTTTTCCATGTCAGCTCCGGGAAAGCATTTGTCTTCATCACCCTCGTCCTCAACCAATCGAAGAGTTTGTGCTAAGGAAAGACAGATGTGTCCTGCAGGTCTTCCCCACCTCACAAGACGAAGCCAGCCGTGCATCATTCCTGGCTTGTGAACAAACAGAAAATCTCAGCCTCCATTTCACAAATACATCCATTCACTCAGACGAGAATTTTTCCTCCAGCTGAGGGAGCAAAATGCCCATTGCAGCGTATTCTCCGTGTCCCCAGGCTTTAATATATCTCTGAGCAGCTCTCCTCAGCAGTCCACATTATAAAATCAATCTCTATTTAAGTAAGAGGGAGATATTTATTTCTTAATTTTTTAATAATGTATTTTGTGATTTGTTATCGCTTCAGTGTTGTATTATTTATTTATTGTGCCTATAGGGTTCACTGCCACTTGGTAATAGAGGAGCTATGGAAACTTGAGACCTCAGCAGAAATGAGTTCAGTAATACTGCTGCACTCTAGACTTTAATCCAACATTCACCAAAGAACAAAAGTGCCAGGCCACGGTAATCTGTCTGACGGCATGTGGGGAGCGCTTAGAAACCAATGCCGGTGGATGCTGTGAACGAATGGCAGGCCAGAGAAAAGTGACAAATAGATCGTCTTTTTAAATTCAGAGCCATTTCATAAACTCCTTAAAACGGAATTTACTGGATTCTGAGGGTAGGTCTGTGTGTGCACGTGTGTTGGTTTAATGTTTTATTTAAAAAAACAAAAGCTGTCCAAGGACCTGATCAAATGGTCCTTTCAAATGGTCACTTTCCTTTTCCCCATCTTCTCGTTCTTCTTGCAAATAGAACATGCAAGGGCGCCAATGCCCGCAGCTCGGGGCGGAGATGCCTTCCTTTGGATCCCAAGAGCTGCTGACACAGTACTGAACAAGACGGAGCTCTTCCAACAGAAAACAGCGCGCCCTTCGGCTTTCTGCGCTGACCCTTTATTCAACCGCCTTTATTTCTCTCCCTCTCAAGGGACAAGGAAGGAACTGTAGTGGGAAAGTGTCTAATCTATATACAGATGATGTCATGAAAATTGAGGACATTTAGAGAAAAACCAGGACTTTAGTAATGTGTTTAGCCCACAAGCTTTCTATATCTGTAAGACATTCCTCAAGCTCTATTAGTAATAACTCTATCCTAATGATAATGAGTACCAATACCCTCCAATAATCCTGAATTCTTTAACTCTCTCATTAATCCTGATGTGCACTTCAGGAAAATGATATCACGCTGAATATGCCGCTTGACATTAAGCAATAAATAAAGGCAGCGAAGGACACTTGCCCTTGGTGGAGATATGCCATCTTTGGTCAGTCAGGCAGTCAGCCAGTCTGTCAACAACATTTATTGAGTGCCTAATGAGCGGAGGTGCTGTGAGACAAAGAGGAGACTTGGGCTCGGGCATTCAGGGGCAGCCAGGACCATGATGGAGACAGAAAAGACAGGATTCTTCTCTGGGCAAAAGAGTGTTGGAGAAGCACATTGCAGCAAGGACAAATCGGAAGATGTGGCTGTGGCATCTCACATTGGTTGAGCACTGACTGAACAGGGCCCCAGGAGATGTTGTTTTTGCCAAGTCAGCTCTGACTAAAGTGTATCTTCTATCTAACTGAAGAAAATGTCTGCACATGCCCCTCGTCACAGTCATTGGTATAGTGCAGTCCACTGTTCGTCTAATGAAGGTTCTGCATACTCCAGCAACCCGTGCCTTAAGCGTCTGCGCTGATGCTACTCTCAACTTGCTTAACTGCCAAATGAACTCCGATGAGTCGCCAGAGAGTCGAAAAGCCAGTGTGTTTTCGCTGCTCACTTTACCACACAGGAGGCGAGGCGACCTGGAGAATTGACACAGGAGAGGAGATGAAGTGAAAGCTTCTCACTCCTTCAGGTTCATTAAGAAAATAGAGGATTTTGAATGTTTGAAAATGAAAGGCAGAGATCTGGAATTATTATTTTCAGACTGGTTAAGGAGATTATAAAGGAATCACATATGCGCATCGGATTTTAGCAACTGCTTCAGTCCTGTTACGTTTGTGTGATTTGTGTCAGTGAAAGCAAATTCTGAGCTGGACGCCTCTGCCATGCAGTAACTAGCTTCTCCATTGCATGGCAGGATAGAACCTGCTGACTCTCCATTCTGTTTTCCCCAGTGTGGGTGACAGAAAGTTTAAGAGTGGAAAGTTTCATGGGTGGAAGATGGTCATTCATTCCCTATGTGTTGTGGGTATGTATCCACAAAGAGAGATGAGATGAGGACATTCTTGTTGTAGAGATGGCTCTTCCAAGATATGCTCACTGACAACATCTTGGTGCCCTTTGGGGATGGCAGCACTGAGAGAACATTCCTTGACCTTTGTGAAAGGACAAGAGTTGTGCCGTCTTTCATGGCAGTCCTATGCCACCTATAGAAACTGGTGGCAACTGTAGACACAATTAGCTAGTTTTATTCATTCTTCACAGAAATGTAAATAAAACTGTTTTTATTATTTTATTTATTTTTTAACATTTTAATAATTTTATTGGGGCTCATATAACTCCTATCAAGAGATATAGCGTCTGGGGTCTTGAAGACTTGAAAGTAAACAAGTGGCCATCTAGCCCAGAATCAACAAAGCTCACATGGAAGAAGCACACCAACCTGTGTGATCACGAAGGGTCGAGGGGACCAGGTATCAAGCACCAAAGGGAGGACAAAAATCAGATCATCGTGAATGAGGGAAGCACGTGATGGGGACCCAATGCCCATCTGTAGGCAAATAAAAAATTTAAAAAATGTTTTCCTTTATCCTTTTTCTCATTCTCATTCAAATAACTGAGTTGGAGTTGGTAAGGCTTGGAGGAATGTGTTCTTATTAGACAATTAAGCCTCAGGGAAACCTGCACCCAGTACCACCAAGTCCGAGGCTATAATTCTTTATGGGAGCAGATACCCTCATCTGTCTGTCTGAACCATCAACCTTATGCAAATCACAGCATAACTCTCATGCAAGGGCTCAGAGATCATAAAAAAGATGTATACATATAACAGAGCCATATTGGTCCCCTGAAAGACATATGGGTGTACTTACTCTTAATTTCGAAGGAAAATTCTTCCAAATCAGCTGAGAAGGGATTAAGTTTCATTGTAAGTATACCATTCACCCACTTAACAAACTATGGGTCAAAGATAATCCCAAGACGAGAGATTTAGAAAGGATGGTCTCCTGTTTTCATGAAGCTTCATCTGTGGTGAGGGATCTGTATAAACAAGCACGCAGAACATAACACGACACCTGTTCATGGTGGCCGGATGCACAAGGTAGCATGGTGGTACAGAGAAAGACCACATTTCTTGGAAAACATATACACAGTGAGTCTAGGAAGTGACTTTGGGCAAACATTCTGAAATAAAGTAAGTGACTTACTGGTTTATGTACGGTCCCATTACAGTTTAGAAATGTATGGTCTTGCTAAATGGAGGTGTAGACACTCTTTGGTTAATACAGGTTAATGCATGAAAGCAAGGATGGAGATGAAGCTAGAGGGTCGGCTTGAGGTTGCTCAATAACTGAGTGTGCATTGTCCCCAATTCCATCGCAAGGGCGCCAATTCCATCGTGTATCCAACTGGAAGTGGAGAAATATGCACAATTTCCTGGGACGCATCATGAGGACATGATCCTCAGAAGGCTGAGAGGTGTCATGGCCACAACAGCAAGGGAAGGACAAGCACTAATGAGGATCTCAAAGTCAACAGGAAGGGCATAGAGAGGCATATTATGTAATATACTCCTCAACTTCAGAGTGAATTTTTATCAGCTGAATCATTATTTCAATGGATTTGGAAATTTGGCTTCTTAGAATAGCTCCATGAATAAGATCAAAGCATCCTAGTTCGAATTAAGAAATTTTACTCATATCAAATTTATCTGGATTTTTAAAAACCAGGGCATTCCTAGAAGCAATGATAGGCAAAATGAAAGGAGACAAGAAGCTGAGGGTGCTAACACTGCTTTATTCCCCCCTCCTTTTTAAAGGACAGATCATTTCAGGCATGACAATAATGGAGCTTATGCAATAAATACATATGTTCTCATCACCAGCCTCAATACTTTCATTAGTTCATGAGCAAACGTGTCTCATTTATCCTCCACTTCCCCCACCGCCCCAGGAGTTCAGACTGTTTTTGAAAGGGAAACAGCACCAGGCATAGCAAGTAAAGAGAGTGGTGAGCAGGAAGAGTCTATGCCAATTGTGAGGCTGTGCCAGGTGGCACCAAGTGAAGCGGCAGCATATGTGGGAATCAGCTTATTTGTTCCTTTGTCGACTCTCTGCTTTTGTTTCCGTCTAGTGCTTGCAGGGATAGAGATCCAGCACAGGTTTCAATGGCTGTCGCTCTAATGAAGGACAGTCTCTGAAAAGAAAAATTGAGGGGGAGGAATAGACAAGAGGTGGAAGAAGAAAGGAAGACTTGGAGATGCGGCGCAATGATCAGGCTTTTAAGTGACAACTTAGTCCTTGGAAGGCTAATAGACTTACCCCACCTCAGCCCTTTCCTTCCTTCTATTGTCCATGTGAGCATCAGTTCCGTGGTAGTCTATTGTCTCTTTTGATTCCAACTTTCTTCAAATGCTGTCACTCAGCTTGGAATGTCATTCTCCCCTTGAACGTTCCCTTTGCCTCCTCGCTCAGTCTCAGCACTTCCACCACTTCCACCATGAGGTCCCTCAGAGCTCCAGGTCTAGGCACAGGACCATCCCAGGTCATCCGACAGCGTCCTCCACCCAGTCCCTCCAGTGCAAGCCCCACATTCTTGTTTGGTTACCCTCTGAGTTCCCTGATAGGCGGTGGGGGTCATAAGGGTAAGCGTGTGATTGTGTGGAAGTTGTGTACTCAGTATATGCTAAATACTCACCCAAAATGTAGATGCTAACTGTATTTTCAGTGACTGTATTAAAAATGAACTGATACACAATCTGTGGGATATGTGCATTCTGAGAGTAGGGAAATAACCCAGGGCTCGCTTTGTGGGAATTGCACGATAGACCGCTCTGTTTTGAGAACGAAGCCGTCCTCAAACCAAAGCACATTGATTGATGAGCAGAGAATGCACTGAAGTTCAGTCCTCACCAAATTCTTCCAGTATCCCTGTGAAGTTAACAACCTGCCCAAGCTGATTCGGCTGATCTGGGAACAATGTTTACACCACTGGCTTTTAACTCTGGCCGCGTGTCAGAACTGCCTGGGGAGCTGTTTGAAAATACCTATGCCCAGTCCAATCTCAGACATTCTTCACCAGTTGATCTTGGGGCACTGCTTTGAAACCTAGTGGCACAATGATTAGAGTGCTCAGCTGCGAACGGAAAAGTCAGTGATTCAAACCCACTGGCTGCTTTGTGAGTAAAAGATGTTGACAGTCTGTTTCCATACATGTTACGGCATTGGAGACCCTGCAGGACAGTTCTACTCTGTCCTACAGCATAGCTAGAGATCAATGGCAATGAGTTTGGTTTTGTTTGGTGGGAATGAGGGCACATTGGCTTATTTTTAAAGAACTCCAGGCATTTCGATGTCCAGTCCAGGTTGAGAGTTGCAGCTAGGCTTATGGTGATGAATATCCCAAATTAGTCTCTAGTATACATGTGTGTTTACATCAAATAGGCCTGCACAGAGATGCTGATAGGGTTCAATACTGAGCTAAAGTGCTGATGCCACCACCAATCACTGACACTTCCAGATGTATGATCAGGAGACCACTCCCGGATGTTAAGACATCCCCCATATTGATGGGGACGCTGACCCGGAAGTGGACCATAGCAGTGCAGGAGCAGGGATTCTGAAGTGAAGTCCTTGCCCAGCCCGAACCTGACTGTGACCTTGACAAAGTTACCTAACAATCTCTGCTTTGGTTACCTTGGCTGTGCCTTATTATTAAACTAACGGTATGTGCCTGCTTGCCAGAAATGTCATGAGATTTCATGAGTAAATAATTGTAAAGTGCTTCATAAATATAAATGGTTGTGCAATTGCTACATAGTCTCCTTGTCTAAAATTCCTCAGAAATCTAGGCTGTTTCTTTGGGTTGTTCGTTTGTTGTTGTTGTTGTTGTTTTTAAATCACTATGTATTTGATTTATGCCTACAAGACAGCATTTGCCTAAAACCCCTTTCTTATATGGTATTCTCTTTGATTTATTCTCTTTCACTCTGCCGGCACACAGCCTGACATATGTATAAAGGATTTGCAAGAAAAATCACTTAATGCACAGCGTTTCCTTTGTTGTGACTGTCTTATCACGAACTGTTAGAGTTGTCACTTATTCTCAGAATTGTTTGTCTAGTTTTCGCTCAGGCTTATAAATACTCACCTTGGACATGGTTTATAGACAGTGTGGGGGAAACAAATACATATGCTGGAATAGTCAGCCTAGATTTATTCTTACTCAAGGTAGGGGAAAAAAAGAAATGAACGGCTTAAAGGTTTCATGTGTCCTTGATCAGCTGTAATTCAGCCTGAGAGATGCAAGTGGTTTCTATTGACTCTCCTGGGTGAGCTTGACATTTATGGTTTCATCCCTTCTCAGCACTTCTTTGGTGGGTTATACCTTTCCCGGAAGGACTGATCTCAAAGTACAATTTCTAAGAATATTATTGTCAGTGGGTTGGGGACTTTAACCAAATATCTACTGTGGAGGAACGCAGGGGCTCAAGAATTTGAGTGTTTGTTGAAGGTTGGTTTGGTTGCTGATATACCTGGGGCTTAGACAAATTTTTAGGTAGAAAACCTCAGGGTCGTCAAATCACCTGACAACAACCTCCACCCCCAGACATCAATGTGGTGCTAATAGTTAACAAGCTCCGCAGCTTACCAGGGGGTTGGAGTTTCAAGTCTACCCCGGAGTGCCTTGGGAGAAAGATCTGGTGATCTTACTGCTGAAAACCCCATGGAGCACAGCTCTACTCAGGCAAAATGGAATTGCCAAAAGTTGGAGCTGATTCAATGGTGGCTAGAACTGGAATTCTAGAAGAAAACCATCCAGTGTTCTAAGGAGCAATGGAATGGGTATGGTGTGTGGTGAAGACCGGATCGCCAAATCCAGAAGCCACATCCCACCATCCTTCACCAGCGAAGGTGTGGTTTATCTTGGAGTCAGAGAACTTGGCTTTTCCTTCACATTCTGAAGCTTTGGGATTTCCTGGATCTGTAAGTGAGGATGCTAATCCCCAATAGGATTATTGTGAAGACCCATGAAATGACCTATGTGATACGGCTAACCCTGTATCATACACCTAGAAGGAATTCATCAAAGATTTCCCAAATATCATAAAATCCAAGACCTGTAATCAAAAAGAAAAAGGAAATTAAAAATTAGAGATGGGCTAATGCATTGGGAAGGAAACACCTGCCCTCCCGACCGGCTCCCGCCTAAAAAACAACAAGAACATAAAAAAAGAGCTGCATACCTCTCTCTACCACTAACTAAACATGCGTCCCTGGGTCCGTCAAACAACCTGTCCCGTCCGATTCCCTCCCAGAGAAGGGGGATAGTGGTACCACCTCAGGGTTGCTGGAAGGATTACATGAAATGACGGAAGCGCATCCCTGGGAAAATTAAAGGGTGTGATAGTGTCAGTGGTACTGCGTTGACTCCGGTTTAGGAAATGACTCCTTGAAAAGGTTGCAATGGATGATGGGTTGTAGATTTAAAAGGAAACAAACATAATGGTATCTTTACAGACCGATGGACTCTCTGTGGACCAAACGTGGGGTGATGTATTACTAGCTACTTTTTTGTGGTCTCAGATATACAGATCAAAAGCTTCATACAAGGCTGGCATTTTTCTCAGCCAAAATATTGCACAACAGCGCTGATGAAGGCCCGTTGAGCCTCTTTTCCCTTGTAGCATGTTAATAGGTTAAGTTTCCTTCATGATTACTAATTTTATATGACTTCACGGGATGATTACATATTTATGTATTATTTATTATGCAAATCTAGCATGATACATTATTTAAAGCCATATTAAGAGTATGTATTATTTATGATCGAACTGTATTAATATATATTATTTCAAGTAGCTTTGGCTAGGGCTTTTTCCCCCCCTCCAGTGGATCACTGTTATTGGATGTTAGTATTCCACACAAGCATCAATGCAGCTCTCCTTTCGGGGACATTGCCCTCGAGTTCTCTACCGTTGCCCCTTCTACAGAGCCATGGTCCTTTAGAGGACTCTACCATTAAAGGCAAAGACTATAGGAGCACTCAGGGCTGTGGCTAGATAGTGCCACCCCTTTGAAAAGTTATACAGAAAGAGGCTTGCCATTTGAATTTCACATTTTTCTGTTAGAAACCTTCACTCCTAGGTCGTTTCTTTGCTCTGCCAGTAGAAAGCCATCAGATCAATCCGAGTCACAATAAAATGGACTATCAGTTACAATGTGTGCGAACCTGGAAAGCAGTGCCTTGAATCCGGGGAGTATCTACAATACTACTTACCAGGGAGTCCAAAGAGAGCGGCGTTGAGGTTTTGTGTTTCAAGTAGGGTGATGCTCTTATTCTTTCTGGTGCCATAGAGGTTATGGGAGGCTAGCCTCAAGGTCAGTAGTTGGAACGACCAGCTGCTCCTCAGGAGAAAGATGGGGCTTTCTGCTCTGGTAACTCACAGCAAACCACAGGGGCGGTTCTACATGTCCAGTAGAGTGGCTATGAGATGCAATCAAATTGATGACATGGAGTTTGAGGTTTTGTTCTTCCAGAATCACAGTTGACCCCTGAATATAATGGGAAGCTAAGGGTATTGACCTCTTATAAAGCTAAAAACAAACAAACAAACAAGGGTGCATAATTTGCACAGTTGGCCTTTGAACAATATGGGTTTGAATTTCTCTGGCCCACTTATGGGATCACTAGGAGTCAGAATGGAGTTGCAGTGAGTTTGAGGGGTTTTTTTTTTGACCCCCTATAGATACAAGATGGCTGACACAGATACAAGCATTAAGTCCAACCTTAAAACGCCCCAAGGGCAGAACAAGGGTTGGAAGGGATTACAAAAGGACCCTTTATCCTGTCTCCAGCCCTAGGTCTCATCTGGGAGAAAATATTTTTCACAAATCCCTCAGCAGCTTATGCCACATGCTCACATCTTAACCAAATCATTTGCAATGAATAATCGAGCTACATTTAAAATAAATGATAGCATAAAACAATCAGTTTTACTTCCCAGGGCTTGGAACATTCCCATCTAAGCAAAATTTTTGCTTATGTTACCAAGGAAAAAGAAATAACACCTATTAGATGGGTAGCCAAATTTATCTGTCCAGGGGTTTAATGCACCATCCTTCATGATAAATGTTACGTTTGGAAAAGGATTGAGATTTGTAAAAGGGACCTAGAAGGAATGTAAATTTTCTGCCAAGAAGGAGTAGAATGGACCAGATTTACTTTCCCACCAAGAAGGTGAATCACACTTTTTTTTGTTCTCTGTAGTATATTATAGTCTGCAACAACATCATAAACAATTAGAAATCTTGGAACAATTACCAATACATGACACAGAGTCATCAAGTGAGCGCAAATTGTTGGACATATGTCATTGACAACCTTACTCAATTCCAGGTTGCCACAAATCTTAAATTTGTAAAAATTCATATCTGTGGAAAATGATAAAGTAAAAGTCCATAAAATGAGGTATGTCTATGTATGTTAGAGGGACAAAGTTAAGTATGATAACAGTTTTTAAAAGAAATAATTTCTTAAATAAGAATTAATATCAAACTAGTCTCCCAAGAAGTTAAAAAATTGAAAAAGTCCCCAAAGTGTAAGTACTGCAAGATGATAGTCCACTCCATTTCCCTACCGCCCCTCCCACCCCCCGCCCCTTCCTTGAACATATTACCTCATGTCTCTGGGTTCTACAGTGAATTGCTCTACTGTCTTGCAGAACTCATGAAAGTTCGAGGAAATGTGTCAAGCAGTGGTGGGTGTAGTTCAGTCCAAACTCTGTAAAGCAGGCAGGGGGTAAGCCTGCCTGAAGCTGGGGCCAGAGGATGCACTCCAATCCTGGCTCTTTGTTGGTGCTGAGATCACACCCCCTGATTCTTAGTGGACTCATTTTATATGCAGCAGGATGGCATTTCAGGGAATTAATATTCAGGGAATTCTGATCACAATTACTCAACAGGAAAATCCTATCAGTATCTCCCCCCTTCCTTATCAGATCCAGCAGGGAAAGGTTGTTTGGTGGAAGTTACATGGAGTAATCAAATTTTACCCACATATAATAATCTGTTCTCCATCCTGGGACGATATCTTATTTATGCATAAATGATCTGGGGCCTCTGGTAAGATGTTTCCAATAGGCCTCCTACTAATCTTAATGAGTCACATTCCCCCAGCTCCCAAGGTCACTCCAGAAACAGTTTTCTTTCTCCTCTCAGCTGTAGTATATGCTTCCTTACGTCCATTGTAAGTCATAATGATTAGAACTAACTATTAAGCAATGAGGTCTGATTTATACCTTGTACTCAGATCAGAACTCAGTCTCATCCATTCCTAGCAGATAATCCCTCCAATATGGGACCAAGCCACAGGTATGTGAAACCCAGAGCTATTATATATCACATAAGGGATTATGGCTAGAAGATCCATATTACTCGAGTACAACTCATTTATATTGTTTAAGATAAAGGTAAAGAAGTTTATTAACACCAGATGCAATTCAAACCAAGGAGTTGCACGGAACACAAGAAATGAAATCAAATAGTCCATTGCAGCAAAGCTACAAACACATTTTTATCGAGTTAATAAGGAATTTTAGCTTGCACTATTTTGATTGAAGAGCATGCCATTAGAGACGTGAGAGGTGGGACAGCTGAAAGGAGGGCTTGTACTAGAATTGGTCTGAAGAATATATATGTAGGTTGTAGGGATTGGTTACAACGTATCATTGCAAAAGTATGTGCTTTTTAGGGAGCTTCAGGGGAGTCACCAGAATGTCACCAAATGTCTTTCTCAAGTCAAAAGGTGTTTCGATAGCCCTCAGGCACACATGTTCCTGGTGTTGGTTAGTGTATGAAATTTCTGATAAGAGCCTTGTATCAAGCCCCTCAACAAAGGTATATCCTTTTCACATCTGTGTCTGACCACAAAGAAAACCATTTATTTCACTGCATCCGTAAATTTGTTTAAAAGTCAGCATGCGTTAAAGAAGCAACTTAAAGAACTTTATAAGAAATTGGAACTGATGTCAACAGCAAAGGAACGAGGCCCCAGCTGCGGGACACGGCTCCTCAGAAACCAACGACTTCAGAATTTGGGACCGCATGCATTCTTTCTTTCTGAACAAGGGTTTTATTGAAAATTAGTTTATCATAGTTAGGTTTGTGTGCTTTCTTTTGTGGAGACTGAATAATAGCTCCTTTTGATAGGCCCTTGTTTAGAGACAAGTCTCTAAGACAGTAGACCTTTATAGCTAGCTGGCCAACATCTAATTTCCTCATCGCGATCTCATGTACTCAGTTTTCAGTGGTTGTCCTGTGAGGGTCAGTATGTGGCATGGGCAGATTGGATGGATGAATTGGCATGTGGATGGGTTCTGACCCAAACTCACTGCATCGCGTCTATCCCGACTCATAGCAGCCTTCCTAGACACAGTAGAACTGCTGCACTGGGTTTCCCAGGCTGTAAATCTGTGCAGGATTAGGAAGCCTCATCTGTCTCCCTCAGAGCAGCTGGTGATTTCAAACAGCTGGCCCTGAACACCTGAGCACAATGCATAACTTACTTAAAAAAAGAATGCAGGCCTATGGAATATATTGGCTCAACACATAATCCAGTTCACGAACAGCATGTTTGTTAGATCAGATTAGAAGTAAATTTCATAGAACATTTGATAGTTCTAATAACAATGAAAACTACAATGCGTATCATTAATCTAGTTACTAGTGCAGATCTAATCCAAGAGTTCTTATCCTTAAAGACATTAAAGGAATGAAGGTCCGTTTGGGGACTCATGGAGTCACCTGGCAGATTGAGTTACTATCTTGTTACATGTTATCAGATGTAGAAATCCAAGTGCAGCAGAAACGATTGGCAGTAGCATAAACTATTGAGCTGAAAGGAGATCTAGTTATTTTGTTGTCTAGTACAACCTTGGTAAGGGAATGTAAAGGTGTGTCTTCAGTTGGCACAGTATTTTCATTGTCTCAGAAAGGCTGAGGATAGCAACTCCATATAAAGTAACAAAGAATCATAAAGAGAAATATCTTAGGCCAGGATTTACATTAAGTGTAATTCCATTTTTACCTTGTTTATCACTGATGATCTTGTTTTTCTTTAAAAACAATTTTTAATCCATGGTCTGCTATATACGGCCATTACATAAACAGAGATTTAAACGAAAGTGTCCCATCCGCTCATCTAGGCAGGGTCATGTTCAAGTGTGGGGTTCAAAGTTCTTCTTTCTTCTTAAGTAGACTGAACTCCCACATAAAAAAGAGACCCATAGGTACCAACATGAATACTGTTATGGTTTGAATATTGAGAAAAATAATAATCTGGTTTGCTTCATCAAAATCATTGTTCCGTGAGGGAATCATGATAAATGAACAATCCTTCTAATGCTTATTGCTCCTTAACATGGGAGCAAGAAGGAGTTTCTTGTCTATTACAAAAGTGCACAAGCGTCATTTAATATTGACCATCAGCAACAATAGGAATAGAACGTCAATGGGCATACATAATTTTGTGGTGTGTTCCAACGAAAGAGAAATAAAACAGAGCACTGAAGAATAAGTAGGGAAATTAGATGGGTACAAGAGTTTAACACAACTACCTCTTTTAATATTAGCATTATCGCCATGGTAGCAGGGGGTACAAAACTGTAACCTTTCATTACATTTGCCATGGAGTCTGACTTCAAATCCAGTTTGTGGTAAGAAATGACCAATGGAACATTTTGGCACATTGGCTGTATTAGCTATGTTGTTGTTAGGTACCTTTGAGTTGGGTCTGATCCACGGCGACCCTAACATACAACCTAACGAAACACTGTCCTTTGCCCACCTTGTTTCTAAGCTTGAGCCCTTTTCTGCAGCCACTGTGTAAATACATCTTATTGAGCGCATTCCTCTTTTTCTCTAGCCCTCTATTGTACAAAGCGTGATGTCCCTCTCTAGGGACTGGTTTCTCCTGCCAACATGTACTAGATGAAGTCTCACCATCCTTGCCTCTAAGGAACATTCAGCCTATACTTCTTCCGAGATATGTTTGTTTGTCCCTTTGACAGTCCATGGTGCTTTCAATATTCTTCACCAGGACCATCATTCAAATGCACCCATTCTTATTTTGTCATCCTTGTTCAATGTCCAAGTTTTACATGCCCAGGGGGCAGTTGAGTCAGGCGTACCTTCGTCCTCAAAGTAACATCCCTGCTTTTCACCATTTTAAGCACGTCTTGTGCAATGGGTTTACCCAAAGTAGTCTGGCATTTGATTTTTTAACTGCTCTGTCCATGTGCATTGATTGCGGATCCAAGCAAGATAAAAATCTTTCATAACTTCAGTTTTTCCTCCGTTTATCATGATATTATGGGTCCATTTGTGAAGAAGTTGGTCTTCTTTACATTGAGTTGTAATCGATACTGAAGGCTGAAATCCTTGATCTTCATCAGCAAGTGTTTCAAGTCCGCCTCACTTTCAGAAAGCAAGCTTGTGTCGTCTGCATTTCACAGGTTGCTAAGAAGCCTTTCTCAAATCCTGATGCCACATTCTTCTTCATAAATTCGAGTTCTTTGACTACTGTATATACAAATCTGGGCCAAACCTCTGGCAGCTCCCTGTCAATGTACTATTGCAACCATTTTTGGATGATCTTTTGCAACATTTTACTTGCATGTGTTATTATTGACATTGTTCTATAATGTGAGCATTCTGTTAGGTCACCTTTCTTTATAATGGGTACACATACGGATCTCTTCCAGTCAGTAGGCCAAGTAACTGGTTTCTAAACTTCCTAGCATAGATGAATACATGCTTCCATTACTTCAAAAGCTTGTTGAAACATTTCAATTGCTATTCCATCCATTCCTGAAGCCTTGTTTTTGGCTCATGCTTTCAATGCAGTTTGAATTTCTTCCTTCAGCACCATGGGCTCTTGCACATATGCTGCCCCCTGAAATGGAAGCATATTGACTAGTTCTTTTGGGGACAGCACTCTAGTCATTCCATCTTTTGGTGTTTTCTGCTTCATTCAATATTTTGCCCATGGAATATTTCAAGACGGCACCTCAAAGTTTTAACTTTTCCTCCAGCAGTTCTTCCAGTTTCAGATAGGTTGCGTGTGTTCTTCCTTTTGGCTTTCTAACTCTGGGTCTTTGCATATTTCATTTTCATCTTTGACTTTGTCTTCTGGAACAACAGTTCTCTGTTCAGTTCGTGGACTTCATTATGTCTTCGACTTGCCTTAGCTCACCCTACTATGAAGAGCAAATTTGAACATCTCTTCTTTTTTAATTAAACAGTCATTTTATTAGCTCTTATATTAATCCATACAACAATTATATCAAGCATATTTGAACATATGTTGCCATCATTATTTTCTAGACATTTACTTTCTATTTGAGCCTTTGGTATCAGCTCTGCTGTTTCCTCTCTGTACCTCCTCCCACACTCATGATCCCTTGATAAATTAAAAATTATTATTTTCATATTTTACACCAACCACTGTCTCCCTTCCCCCCACAATTTCTGTTGTTTGTCCCCCTGGGGTGTGTGTGTGTATGTGTGTGGTTATATGTCAATCACTGCGATGGACTCTCCCTAACTTTCCTCCTCTCCCCACCTTCCCCCTACCCTCCTGGTATCCCTACTCCCATTCCTGTTCCTGGATTCCATGTGCCATGAGCTCTTCTCTCTTATCTGTACCTGTGCATATGCTCTGGTCTAGCCTGCAGTGAAAGGGTCATGATAGTGGGGGGTGGGGAAGAAACAAAGAACCAGAGGAATGTTGTATATTTCATGAGTGCTCTACCACGCACTGGTTGACTCATCCCTTCCTTGTGACCCTTCTGTGAGGGGATGTCCCATTGTCTACAGATGGGTTTTGGGTCTCTGCTCTGACCCACCTCATGCTCAACAATATGTTTTGTTTGTTTGTTTGGTTGGTTGGTTGGTTGGGGTCTTCTGATGCCTGTTGCCTGATCCAGTTGACACCTAATGATCACATAGGCTGGTGTGCTTCCTCCATGTGGGCTTCTTGTATTTCTGCTAGATGGCTGTTTGTTTATCTTTAAGCCTTTTAGACGTCAGACGCTATAATTTTGATAGCCGAGGACCATCAGCTATCTTCACCACATTTCCTTATGCACCTGTTTTGTCTTTAGCGATTGTGCCAGGATGGTGGGCATCACAGTTTGCCAGGTGATTAGAACAAAGTGTTTTTGCATTGAGGGAGAACATGAGCAGAAGCTCAAAGTCCATCCACTACCTCAGTGTATTGCCATATAAATATATGTACATAGACCAATACCTCTATTATTATGAATTAATATATCTACGTATGTGCACACCTATGTTTATACCTCTATTTATAGCTTTGCTTCCTAGATATTTCCCCCGTTTCCTTTTACTTTCCTCCTGTCCCACCATCACGCTCACCCTTCTTCTGCCTTTTAGTAATTCCTCTCAGCTAGATTGCTGTTGCTCACGATGATTTTTTCTTCTTTTCTGTCTTTATAATAATCTTTTAGTTTCTTTGTGAGGGATGTTCTTGATATTCTCCCATAGTTCATGAGATCTTCTGTCATTAGTATTTAATGCAGCAAATCTGTTTTTGAAAATCAGGCAGAATACTCAAGATTGCATTTTGCCTCTTGTGGAGCTGTTAACATTTTCTTCAGCTTCAACCTGGACTTAGGTTTGAGCGATCAATGTTCTTTTCCCTAGTCAGTCCCCAGCCCCTAGTTTTAGCTGCTAATCCTGAGCTTCTCTTCCCAGTCAGTTGGTTTCTGTGTATTCCATATGGAGAAGTCCATGTATGTAGTTCTCACTTGTGTTGTTGAAAAGCATTTGCTATGAACAAGTCATTAGGCTTGCAAAATTCTTTCATGTGATCTCAGGTTTTGTTGCTACCCATATTTTCCAACTACTGTGCCTTCTTCTTGGTTTCCAATGTTTGCATTTCAATCCCCAATAATTATTGTGCAGCCTTTAAAAAAATCGTTTTATTAGGGACTCATGCAACTCTTATTACCATCCATACATACATCAATTGTGTAAAGCACATTTGTACATTCATTGCCGTCATCATTCTCAGAACACTTGCTCTCCACCTAAGCCCCTGGCATCAGCTCCTCATTTTCCCCCTCCCTCCCCACTCCCTCCTCCCTAATGAACCCTTGATTATTTATAAATTATTATTTTGTTATATATTGCACTGTCTGATGAAATTATCAGTTCATCTTGGTTGCATGTTCGCTTGGTTTCAGACTGAAGCCTTGGTATAATTCTCTGATTTCATCACTAGTTTTCTTGGTTGGTACATACATTTCAATAATAGTTTATTGGATTTCTTTGAATTTGGATAGATACAGCTCTGTCACAGACAGCATGGTGCTTCAAGGCACGCCTTGCAATGCCCATTTTGAGCATGAATGAAATCCCATTCTTTTTTTATTGTATCTCTCCAGGTTTAGTAAACCATATGATTTTTCTGATTCAAAATGGCCAATTTCAGCTCACTAATGCCTATGATATTGATATTTAATTTCATTTTGTTGACTTCCAACTTCCTAGGTTCATATTCATATTTTAAATTTCTGATGATTATTTGATGTTTACAGCTGAGGTTCTCATTTTGAGTTGTGCCCCATCAGCAAATGATGACCCTGAAGGCTTTACTCCCACGAACTTTATTTAATTCATGTCGTTATGGTCAACCGTACTTTGAAAAATCAGCTCCTCCTCAGTCACATATCAAGTGACTTCTGACCTGAAAGGCCCATCCTCTGGCACGATCTCTGACAATGTCCTGCTTCCATTTATTAGGCATTCACTATCTGACAGTGTTTCCATCCTATTCATAAGGTTTACAGTGGCTACTTCCTCCAAGGTGGCCAGCCTATTCCTTCTTCATAGTCTGTTCTCAGTCTTGACACTCCACTGAAATGGATTCACTTTGGGTGACCTCGCTGACATTTGAAATACCAGTGAAGTAACTTCTAGCAACACTTAAGTCATCCCAGTGTAATAAACTGGCAGGTGTGAGTTGGATATACTAATGAGCACATTCTCAAGACATGAATTTCAAGAAGTTATGCAGACGCGTAAGTAGACCTAGGAAGAATTTCATAGTGAAGAAACACAATGCAAAAAGAATATAATGCAAATACCATGAAAAATAACTATATAAAATAAATTCCTTCAGATGCTAGCATGGGAATGAAGGAAGTTTAAATGGCATATTAATATAAACAGAAATGTAATGGGAAGAATACAAATAACATAGTAAATAAGGTCTAATTTATGAAGGAACTTCTGTTTAAAAATTAGAAAATTGGGTACACAGGAAAGAATAAACTGTCAAAACAAAGAACAATGCTACAGCATCTAATACTAACTACCATGAGAATACCAATCAGCAAGAATTAAAGGCCCAAAGCTCCTAAAGTGAAGCAGGTTACATGAAATCTTGGTCAGAAGGTCCTGGGATCAGCTTTCTACCCATGAGGTTGTCTGCTTCTGGTCAGTAAGAGGCCCCAGATGACTTTCAAATCTCTAGTGGGCTCGTTGGTCTATACCAGGAAGTTTCTTTGCATTTCTTAAACTGTCTAAGTTTAGCAACACAGGGACTGATGAAAAGAATTAAGTAAGGTCCCTTCTAATAAGGCTTAAAGAATCTGTCAATCACCCAAGAGGATGCTTAGCTTATTAAGAAGCTCAAGTTGTTATTTACCAAATGTATCTTTGATGAAATATGCAATTGGCGACTGGGAATATTTTAAAAGACCAAGCTGGGTAACACTGTTGTTGTGGGTTAGCTGCAGTTGAGTTGGCTCTCACTCGTGGCAATCTTACACACAACAAAACACTGCCTGGTTCTGTGCTCTCTCCATAGTCGTTTTTAAGTTTAGCTGGTTTGTGCAGCCAGTGTGTCAATGCATCTCCTTAACAGTCCTCCTCTTTTTTTGGACCCCTCCAGTTTGCCAAGCAGGTTGGCCTTTTCCAAGAACTAGTCCCTTCTGATAACATTCTCAAAGTATGTGAGATTAAGTCTTCTGGATATAAATAAAATTTGAAGGTTTATAGGCCCCCCCCCCAAGGAGTCCTGGAGGTGTAGTGGGTTGTGCATTGAACTGCTAACCACAAGGTTGACTTTAAAAGTACTAGCCACTCTATGGGAGAAAGAGATCTCCAGGTAACAATTTTTTTTTTTACTTTTATTTTATTTTTTTCCAGGTAACAATTTCATGTGAGATGAAACCCAAACAGTATAGGCCTGTGTAGTCTAGGTTGACTAAAGAAATAAATTCATAGACACTCATATGTGTGTAAGAGAGAACTTTATATGCAATAATAATTGAATATTGAGAAAACATCCCAGCCCTGTCCAAATCAAGTCCATAAATTTGATATTACCCCATGTGTCTGTACTAGTCCATGAATTCTTCTTTAGACTCATGCAGCCATGTGATGACTCCAAATGCCGGAAGATCATAGGCCAGTGGGTGGAAAGTGTTGTGGATCCAGTGGCAGTGGAAGCATCTCAGTGCTGACAGGGGTCTCCACGTAACTCCTTCAGCGCCAGGGCTCTAGCGTAGCTCCATGTGTCTTGTCCACAGTAATGTCTCACAGAGAGTGAGCATGTGTCCTGCCTCCAGCGAGCTATTTATCTTCTTAGTGACTCCAAATGAGGCCATCAAGTTGTGAACTGATAGGCTAAATTCCATCCCTTCACTCTTAAGTCTCAAATTGAGAACAGATTATGTAACTGACACCAGTCCTGATATGCAATTAAACCAAGAGGAGGATCTTGGTTTACAGTTAGCTTAAAGAATCACACAGTGTAGCCAATTTAATTGTAATTATCATTAAGTTCTTCAACTAAACCAGAGGACCATAAATGATAGAGATTACAACCACTGGATTTTGCAGATTTGTTCAAAAAGCGTTTTAGTCACAAAGATAGCTATAACATTGCAGCCAGGGAAAATTTCCACTCAATGAGAAAGCATATTTGAAGGTGGAAATTGTAGAAAATCAAGTTACCATTTTAACATAGCCAGAGAATAATGAATATTTTCCAGGTAATACTTTAATATGATTCTCTAAAAATATGTAAGATTCAATAAGACTTAAAATATGTCCATATTTTGCCATAACAAAATGCATTAAATATTTTAAATATAATATCTCTAATTTCTATAAATGTTATTTTGTCTTTAGTTATTATTACTCTTAATAATTCTGAGTTCAATGTCTTAAACAGTCAAGACCTGCTTTGGTAAAATTAGCCTTATTAGTTTTTAAATTCATTTAATATTCCTTTTATAAAACTGAATCTGAATTTTTGAACTATATATAATTGAGTGTTTTAATTTTAAGTTATTTTGGAATTTGTAACGTACTCTTCTGCCTTCTGACGATGAAACTATAATTTTAATGGCTCTTTTCTTTTATCATATCTTGCACTGTCCAATGTCTCCCTTCACCCACTTTTCTGTTGTCCATCCCCCAGGGAGGAGGTTATATGTAGATCCTTGTAATAGAGCTAGGATTTAGTGTGAGCCCCAAGCCCATTCGCTTTTTTTCCTTTTAATTTGTTGTGTTTTAGGAGTTAATATGTCATATCATTCCACCGTTCAATCACATCAAACAAAATTTTACAACTGCTTCCATAATCAGTCTCCAAGCATATTTTTCCTTCCTGGACTCCTTGAAATCATGTCCCTTTGACTCCTCCACTCCTCTCTTTACCCTCTCCCCCAAAACCCTTGTTCTATTTGCTTTCCATATAGACCCAATGACCCTGGGTTTCATTTACTGAAAAACAGAAAAACAAATAGCACAACTTCAAGAGGTGATCCCTAATGGCTATAATAACAATTTTTAAAAGTGAAAGACTTGATGGGACTTAATGAAAATGAATGTGAAGACAAATAAAGTCAATTAAAAAGAAACCTTAGATAAAAATAGCTTGAAACATAAATGATATGTTTCTCTAGTTAAACCATTACCTTTGATGATGTTCGAATTAGAGTGACGGGCAATCAAAATAATAAAATTATGACATTATGTACTTTAATATCGGGAAAATATTAATGACATACAACTTAATTCAAAGAAAATGGGGGTACTTCTAATTTCACAACATGTTTCATGTATTTTGTGACACATTAAGGAAATTGTGTAGCATTTTTTCTTTACACAACAGAAACAAATATTTTGTGTTTTCCTAATAACTTTCAAAGTTGTCAGGGGGTATCAAAGTCACGTAGAACCAATATTGAGTTATTTAACTAAAAGTCTTAAAGATTTTAGAAAACTTCAGTTTTTCTAAAACTAAGTAGTTTTAGTTCTTAGTGCAGGTAGCAAAAAGTAACACAAATTAGAGACTTGAAACTTTTACTTTGAGGCAGATTACATAAATAAACATTAAACTAAAGTAGCAAGACAACTAAAATTGAGAAAACTTGGTTAGGATTTTAACATATTTCATAGCTTTTCAGACTTAGTAACTTATCTTGCTGAACCCCTACCTTTAAGACAGTCTGAATAAATTACAAAATTAACTCTTTAACTGAGTAATCAGAGAAAATTTTACTATCTTAGTAGTGAGAAAGTCAATCTTTTTTTGGTTATTTGACATTAAAACTTTAAAATTTATCATAAATTAACCTATCAAACTTTTAGCACAACCTTTTAAGTGGTAAAAATTACTTGACTTAAATATCAGGCTATCTTTTCTCATGGTATAAAAAATAAGAGTTTATAAACTTTAGTTATAATGAATATTTATTAAGTTACCTAAGAATCCTGAAAATTAATTCAAGTCTCTATAAATTATTGTTAAAATAAACTGTGCTTAAAGAATTTATATGTCTATTCAAATTTTATCATTTCTCTTATTTTTTCAATATAACAAAATTCTTTCTTACTAAGAACTCTTTTTTTATTGTTATTTCTTGGTATGTTAATTTGTTCTCTTGTTTCTAATTCTCCCCTATCAGATAATTGTTTATACTTTAAAAAATCTTTGTAACACTTATCCTTAGTTTTAGAAGGAGGCTGTAATCTCCTTAATGCCACTAGCTACAAACCTGCCTTGTAAAGCTTTTTCCTCTCTTTCAGTATATTTCTGCTGTTTTAATTTTTGTTTTCTGTTAGATATTACAGGGTGTTCTCATCATGGGGTGGGGGTGGGGGGAGTTTCAGAGAACTATTATGAGAGTTTAAATTGTACCAGTTTTATGAGTCTTCTCTTTTCATTCTAAAAATATAAAAATCAATTTTTTTACATAAAACATTTAATATAATTTTTACCTTAAGTTACTTAGAATGTTTCACTTTCGAGGTGAATATAAACGTAATAAACTACTGTTATTTTTTCTCAGGCATACTGCTGCTGTTAGATGCGATTGGGTGGGTTGACACTCACAGCAACCTTATGTACAATGGAACAAAATATTATCCAGTCTTGTATCATCCTCACAATTGTATGTCTGCTTAAGCCTACTTTGTAGCCACCGGTCACTCCATCTTACTGAGTCTTCCTCTTTTTGGCTAATCTCCAGTTTACCAAGCAAAATGTCCTTTTCCAGACAATGATCTCTTCTGATAACATGTCCAAAATACACGAGACAGAGTCTTGCCATCTTTGCTTCTAAATAGCACCCTGGCTGTACTTCTTCTAAGACAGATTGATTTAGTCCTCTGGCTGTCCCTGGTGCGTTCAACACTGCGATTCCAGTGTGTCACTTCTTCTGTGGTCCTCATCCATTGCTCAGCGTCCACATGCATACGAGGTGATTGAAATCCCGCAGGAAGCCATCTCAGTCTGCAAGGTGACATCCTTGCTCTTGTACAACAGTTCCTCAAAGCAATACTTCATTTGATTTCTTGACTTTCATAAGCCTTGACTGTGGACACAAGCAAGATGAAATCCTTGAAAACTTCAATCTTTTCTCTGCTTATCATGCTATGTACTGGTCCAGTGACCAGTGAGGATGTTGATTTCCCTTACATTGAGTTGCAGTCCACACTGAAGGCTGAATTCTTCGATTTTCATCATCACATGCTGAAAGCGCCTCCTCACTTTCAGCAAGTAAGGTTACATTATCTACATAATGCAGATTGCTAATAAGCCTTCACCCAATCTTGACACCACATTCTTCTTCATGTAGTCTAGCTTTCTGGGTTATTTGTGCAGCATGAAGATTAAGTATGATGCCATTCATATGATTTTCTGTAGGTAATCCCTCACAAGTGTATGAGTTACTCCCTCTTTGTTCTTAGTCTGGAAGATCCATTGAAACCTGTTTACCATGGATGACCTGAATGGTATTGAAATACAAGTGACACAGCTTTTAGAATTACAGAAATATGTAAGTCTTGACAATACAAAATATGACAGACACGTGGTATCTGGACTATTTATTTTATATTGGTGTGTATTTTATTTTAAAACCTGAACCTTGAACTAAAATCTGGATAAGAAGGGAAAGCCAGGCTCATGTATCAATGACACTTTAAAAGTGTTTTTCATCGGCAATTATTTTGAAATGGCTGGTTTCTAATTGTTTTTGGTCAAGTGATACTAACTAGGAGCTGCTAACTCCTGTTGTGAATTTCATGAAATAGGTCAGGAGCTTCCATCTCACTCTATAAATTGGCATTATCAGTCTTCTTGCAGAAAATGGTGGTTTTTCACCCAAAAGGGCAAAGTGGGTGAGAATCTGGTGCAGCAGTCACGCTGTGGTGTTCATTTCTTAGAGGATTAGTCACGACACTCTGAGATCCCTTGTTGCAGCAGTTATCAATATGCATGGAACTTAGGTTAACAGAAAATTTGAAAACTGGCATATTGGAAAAATATATCAACCAGAGATCTGGCAGAAAAGAAATCAAACACTTACTAGAGTGCAAACAGAAAACAAAACCCTCAAAAAATTACACAGAGAGAAGAAATAGAGTTCAAAAGTATAGGCTACAGCCGTGATTCTCTCCAAGTTTACTAGTGTCTTATAAGACCTGAAAGTATCTCACAAATACTTTCATTAAGCTTAATATGACAACGAACTCTCCAAAACCTTCAGATAACAACCCTAAAGTAGCAGAGATAGAAAACCAATAACAAGCTTCAAAGACCTTCAATGAAAGGAGAGCAGAGGGTCAATTCAAGAGGGCCTACCTAGACACAACCCACAAGACCCAGGGGACATGGACTGAGCACAAACGGCTTATGTTGACGCCAGATCTCCAGGGCCATGGTTCTCCAGAGTCACAGGAGATAAGATAACTTTGGATGCCCTGTCTGATAGAGATTAAATGATAACAAGACAAAAAGTGTACTCTGTTTAAAGCAAAAGTAGAAAAGTTTCTTAAGGCTTGATCTTATTTGAACTGCTGAGCTATGTGGAACATTAGAAGCAGTTCAGGGCAGCATGCTATAAATACATTTTTATAGAGTTAGATCAGAAAGTTTCACTTAAAAGAACATGCAACAGGGAAATGCAAAGTAGTAGGTCTGAAAGCAGGTCTTTTGCCAAAATTGGTTTACAGAATATGTATTGGGTGCAAGATTGGTTACAGCACATCATTGCAAAAGTACGTACTTTTTAGGAGGCTTCAGGATAATCATTAGGATGTCCCAGAATGTCTTTCCCAAGTCAAAATATATTAAGATAACCCTTAGGCACACATGATCCTGGCATGTGCTAGTGGATGAAATTTCTGATAAAAGTCTGTGTCAATGGAACACGCTTCCCACATCTGAAGCCTGACTATATCTATATCTGTATCTATATCGACATCATCTATCATCCATATCTATTTAGTCATTTAAAAGTCAATAGGCAGGATTATGGTTGAGATCCAGTGGAAGATGACGTCCAGGGAGATTTATCCACCTGGAGCTCCTGCTGCCAGACCAGAAAATTAAGAAGTAAGGTGAATGAAACTGGGAGGCGAGTCCTAAAATCAGGGTACTAGGGTCTGGTCCAGACCCCTACTTAAAAAAAATTTTTTTTTCACTCACGAAATGAACCTAGAATGCATTGAAGTTTTCTAGATTCATTGTGCTCTGCCAGCTCCCGCAGCAAGTAGTGATTACCACAGACTGCTATCTAGATGTGGTCACAATCCCATATTCAAGAGAACCTCTGAAAGCTGGCCACAAGACCCCACACCAGAGCTCAGGAAGTTTACCTGAGTCAGATCACGGGGTGGCAGAGCACAAGTGGGTAGCCATAACCCTGGGGGGCAAACTCAGTTCCCCTTGGCTGAGAAGGAAACAACCTCTCTGATAAGCAATATCTCCTCTGCTGGGGGTCAGCAGCGTGATAGCCACAAAATCAGGGTACCCCACAAGCCCAATATAAAAAAGAGAAAAAACGTTTTCTCAGTAAAAACTGCACATCCCAGGCTTATTGTTTAACAACAAGACAAACCTGCAGAATAGGTCCTTTAACATATATTAACATAATAAAGGGACCCAGAGCTAAGGAATGTCAGAAGTTAGCTACAGAGCCAGAGACTTTCAACATAACGAAGGGCCTGTGGAGCAAGCATCAGTCTCAGAATAATTTCACTGAGCAGGAACACAGGCCACAGCAAGGGGGCCAATTTAATTTAACTCAATTCCAGCTGGCCAGGAAAAAACCCCAAACTTCTCTGAGTTATTGGGACATCAGGGGTCTTGGTACAAGGTAGGGCAAGTCCACAAGCCCAACAGGATCAGCTACTGTCCACCTTCAGTGGTCCTACATGCAGCCGGACAGGTCCTGCCTACCCTTCACATGGTTGAGGGACCTGCCTACCCTTCACATGGTTGCCTGTCCTGGGGTCCTACACGTGGCTGAGGGACCTTCCCTGCTTGCTGCAGTGCTACATAAGTCACAAGGCAGCTACACCAGTGGTCTCCATTGCTCACCACCACTGTGAGAACCGCTGACTGGCCTCCACTGGGACCTTACATGTGAGGGTAATTCTACCTGGCATCTGCGGGACCTGCACTAAGTGGGCACACCACCTGCTATCTTGAGACAGGGTTGTAACTCCTCCACCCCCTTGGTCAGGTGATCCGGGTTTGTAAGGTCTGTCTCTCCGGACTAGATTTCAGCCTCGGTCCTTGGCTCCGCATGAGAAAGAATTCACGCCAAAGCCGGCTTGTGATCCATGTGAATTTAATGAGAGTTCAAAGAAGCTTCAGGTTTTATGCGGCACCCATAGGATTCCTTTTGACCTTGTGGCCTGGCAGAGACTGCTCAGGGTCATGCAAAGATCTCTCTCCCAAGTTTTCCTCCGAAACAAGACAACCAGCCAAGCCAAGACCCTCTCCCTGTCGGTTCCTGCCTTTTCAAGGATTCCCGGCAGAAGGCGTGGTGAACGACCCCAAGTCAATCCCATTGGCTGAATTGCTATCACCTGGCCCAGGTGGGCTGCTCCAGGTTTAATGCCCATCCGTGCCCACCAGCGGGAAAATCCAGCTTTGTCCTGTGCTGGCTCTCCTGGGCATGCGTCAATAGACTTCCCAAGCCCTAGGCTAAGCTGCCTAACAGGTTCAGCTATCTCCTTACTTACTAGTCCTTTCCTCGCTTTCTTCTCGCTTTCCCACCGCAGTCAGTGTCCGTGGGCCCAGTTTTGTTTTTGTCATTTTTTCTTTTTCTTTATTCTTTCATCTTTTTCTTTTCCCGCCTTTTTCTCTCCCTCTCTTTTCTTTCACATGCCACTCCTGGCTTCCACCCAGGACAACTTGCAGTCTGAAATTTATCAAACATGTAATCAATACATATTGATATTCTAAAAATGCAAGTTGATTTTTATATTAGAAAATCAATTAAATGATTCACCAACTAAAAAACAAAAGAAAATCATATATAAGGTTTATTCCTGATAAAGGTTGTCATTAAATTGGGAATTGAATTGGGAATTCAACTCACAATTAAAAAAAAATTAAGTATTTGAAGGGACTAACATAGCTTTGATAAAGGAGATCTATGAAAAACCTATACCTGCCATCAAATTAAACAGTGAAAACCCGATGCATTTATAACCAACTCTCTAATAAGAGCAAGGCCCTTGACCCCTTGCTGCAGCAATGGGTTCAGGCGCAGGAACAATTGTGAGGGTGGCTCAGTATTGGGCAGTGTTCGTTCTCTTGTGAATCGGGCTGTTAGAGGTCGGAACCAACTTGATGGCACCTAACAACATGTAATTTGACGAGAATTATTTCAGGCTAAGGCTATCTAAGTTCACCTTGACTCAAGCTAGATTTTCCTTAAAAATGATGCTGGCCCCTCTTCTGCCTATTTATTGTATCTGATTTTTAAAAATTATGTTTCGTTAAGATCCTCCAGAATAGAGGTCTTACCCTTGCTTTTCCCATTTTTATTCTATTATTAGATTGCCTACAGATTTGGCGTTTGAGGTTATTTCCCAGTAACAATGGAGGCTGTTACCACTGACTGTGATTTCAGGTCATATCCAGATCCAAGCATCTGCTAGTTTGTTGTTTCGTACCAGAGCGAATGCGATAGCACCCTAACCTGATCCACATTCAGAACAAAGACATGTACTTCCCTGGATACCAGGAATATTGCTTTCTGACAGCTGACAGCTCAGGATCGAAGAAAGCTGGCGTACTCAAGGCTAAGGACCCATCCTTAGAGGCAGATTACTTCAGTGGCTGCAGCGTAGGTCATCCCAGCTCCTGCACTCCTTGTAGAGTTGGCTGTGGCCTCTGGTGCAAATTAATTCCACTTCAACATCTCCCTCTGCACAACCTTCCCGGACTCTCACAGACCCTGCTCCCAATATTCTGAATGTGTGTGCTATCCGTCTGTTTCCTAGGGAGCTCAGCCCATCACATTGGATACTGGGAGAACGTGTTCCTAGAAAGCAGGTTCTCAAGTGGAATTTCAAAACGGAATCATTATTGGCCAGCTAGTAATAAGGACCTCATTACTGGTGGTAGGTAGGTCATTAGTAGCCTGTGACAGGGTTTGGAGGGGGAAATTATTAGAAGTTCCACCAGTGCTGAACTGATAAAGAATTCTGTTGTGAGGAAATGGATGTACTAGTATGTACAATTTCCCAGGTCTTGAGATAATCAGGAGAAATATTAATTACAAGAGCTAAGAAATCATATAGTTGTCCTTGATAGTCATTGATGCATTGAGAAAAGGCGAAATGTAAAAGTCAGGGCCCCCTTGCCAAAATGTCCAAAGACTTTCATCTCAAGCTGCCAGAGGCACAAATAACTGAGGATCAGGCCCAGAACTTAATTATAAGCAGCAGAGCTCCAGAGAGGATTAAATTCTCTACTCCAGCAGGTCTGCTGCAACAAGGTCAAAGCCTTGATTGCAGAGGAGCGAAACCTTGAGCTTTGACATGAGGAAATCAGAGTTGAGCTATGAGAAATCTTGAATCTTCAGCTTTCCCTGAACTTCCTGGGATTCAAGAAGTATCCTTGTTCAAGGTTAGCACTCCTTACTCCTGAACTTACTTAAAATGCAAAGAATTCTGTCTTGTAAGTAGATGCTTTAGGATCTACTCCCACCTCTTTTCTGTCTAATAGATGAATAACTAGTGTCAAGCCACAACATAACCCACCTGGGGAAAATTCTGAGCCTGCTGAGGAAGAAATGGGATTATCTCTGAAAAGATTTGGAAGACTTAGTTGATGAGGTAGTAGCAGGAGCTATGCACAGTTTCAACAACATGCGTTCCCATTCATCAAGGATGATCTAGTTCCCATCACTGGTGACTACCCAACCTGCCAGCAGCGAATACAGTGCTAAGCCCCTGACACCATCCTCTGAGGAGAGCAATGAGCTGCTTGGTCACAGATGATTAAATGGGATCCCTCCCAAAGAAAGTTATTTATTTTGACTGGAACTAGAACATATTGTAAATATGGATTTGAATGATAGAGAGTTCAATACACTAACAAAGGTTGTACACAACATCACGTTGGACTTACTTTACTACAAAGGAAGTCCAACTGTTTGCACATGATCATAAGATCCACTGGTTTTATCGTCTCCCTTGCTATCCAGATCCAGAATCTTCTGTAATGAAAATGCATGGGAAAAGTCCTTTGACAGGACAGTTGAGACACTGTCACAGAAAAGATGCCCCAACAGACCGGGGTGCAAAATGCACTCTCATCTGCCAAACGGACCATAAGTCAATAACATCGTATAGACTCCCGGGAACCAGGAGCCAACTGGAGACATTCTATAGCTGTGCCTGTATTCTAGACTCTAACCACACCAGTTCCCAAAGGAAGGCGATTTCCATTAGAAAACACAGTGAGAATCTCTACAAACTGCAGCCAATACTACTAACTACCTATTCCCTTTGGGTCCCTGGTGACAAGAGAGTGGAAAATTGTCCCAGATCTCTAGGAGTTTGCAACATGAGGGTGGAGAAGAATTTGGCACCCTGCTGATCCACTGGAGCACGCCATCTTAGTTCCTTGGTCAATTTAAATGGTAAATGGGCTCCAGGAGCCGCCATGTACTGAAATAGGCATATTGACCAGTGTCCTAGAACCATCAGGAATGAGGACCTGGGCCATCATTAGCTAGACCACGCATAATATATACTATTGAGTGGAAGAAATGGTCAGCAAAGAAGGGAGGTGAATATCGGTTTTTATGTTGGCAACACCTGTAGCAATGGGGAATGTACTTTATTGCACTATTTCTGTCGTGAATGCTTTCCCATGAAGAGAAACGAAACAAAGTCTTAGAGGCCATTTCCAGAGAGGGTTAGCTCGATTTGAGAGAGAATGCAAATTGTACAAGAGGAAGATGGTCGTAGACACTGTGACATGTGTGCTTCCTAGATAGCCACTCTGGATCAAGATAATAAGTTTCCAGCCGTGGAGAGTGGTGGTTGCTGACAGCTTATACCTCAGCCCCTCTTCAGGAACCTCCTTCCCCTGAAGGAAACTGCCCCACCAAGTTTACACCCTCTACCTCGGACAGCCTTTCTCCAATGACCAGTTGATTGAGGAAAGGGGAATGCAGTGATAAAGGCCCAACTTCTTTCCCTCAATCAGAGATTTGGTTCAAATTGAAGGGGCCATTCCAGCTCCATCCTTACCTATAGGAACATCTGAGGCTCTCCTTGCAATTGTATCATAGTTCAACCTCACCTTCTGCTGAGTTTTATTTCTCTCACTCAAAAGTGTTGATCCTAAGGGCATTCCCCCTTAAACCTGCATGCAAATGCAAGACCCTCTCAGACTTTCTTTGAGGTAGTCCAATATGAGACGAGGCCTGGTGGTGTAGTGGGTTACGCATTGGGCTCTAACGCAAGGTCAGCAGTTCGAAACCACCAGCCACTCTGTAGGAGAAAGATGGGGCCTTCTTTCCCCATAAAGAGTTACGGTCTTGGAAACGCACAGGGGAAGTTCTATTCTGTATTACTGCATAGGGTTGTTATGTGTCGGCATCGGCTTGGCGGCTGTGTGAATAGATGACAAATTAGGTTGGGGTAGAGATAACTTCGCGTTTTCGGCTACCAGTTCTTCTCACTTGCAAGTCTAGTCCTGGTTCTTCGCAGAAATGCAAAGTGAGTTTTTTTTTTTCAGTTGGAGATTTAGGGACTTCTTTCTAGGTAGAATGGCAGCCTTTTAACATTTTTTATTGTGTGCATGGAAGAATGTAAGCTGAGCGAGCGATATACCACAGGAAGGCATACATTGTATGTGCCAGTCTATCTGCAGCAAATAGCACTTGAGCATCCGCAGACAAGATACTCGAACTAGTACCAGCCTGGCCTGACCCATCTCTGCTGATAATGGTGCCTCATGATCCTGCTTCCAGGGGAGTGTTTTAGTTTTAATTCTCCCTACCAGTTTTACTGGCTATAATTCACATGTCATACTGTTCAATAGTTCAATCCCATCAAGAAGAGTTGTACAATCATCAGCATAATCAGTTTTACGACATTTTCTTCTATTTTGTACTCATCATTATTAGCTCCCCATTTCCCCCCAACCTCGCCTGGCCATGCCCTCAAGGAACCATTAATCCAGCTATTGTCCCTATAGAGTTACTTATCCTGGATTTTATATACAGAAAAATGCTAAAAAACAAACAAACAACCTAACCAGCATAACAAAATAAAACAGATAAAAACGGCAGGTCTTGGAAAGGCTCCTAGATTTTTCTACACCATCGGTACAACCTGAGGGCAACTTTCCTTTCCCAAATAGAGAGCCCAGCCTCTGCCCAGAGTGGGAAGGAAGAGTCAGGTGAAAGGGCGGCTCTAAGTCCACTGGGGCCTTCCTAGCCTGTGACCTTTCAGAAGCAGACGGTTGGCTCTTTGACTCGTAGCCAAGGACTGAACACTTTCTGCCACCTAAGGATTCATCGGTAAAAGGGAAACACAATTAATCTATTTTAAATGCGCATCTAGATTGGTCTTCTAAGACATGCCCCAAACAGGGTTCATTTGCACATAATGCACATAGCATACAATTCAGTAGTTCAATCATATCAATCATTACCACAGTCAATTTTAGAAGTCTTTCTTGTACTCCTTGTTATTAGCACAGTCTAATAGCTTCCCTCCAATCTCCCCTGTCATGCCCACAGCAAGAAACCAGCAGTTCAGTTACTGTCTCTATAGATTTACCTACATAAAACATAACCCCCAAATCAAACAATAGCGAAATAAAATGAAGCAAAATTTTAACTTTAAAAAGTAGCAAACATTAGAAACTAGAACAACTTTAAAATGAGTCAAAAGAGAAATATAATGATGAGGTGTTAAATTTTAATCTAACTACACTGGCCATAATTCACTTTCCAATGCAGTTTGAATGATGGCAGGTTATTCACATCCCTGGTTTATAGCCAAAGGGGATTTGCCGGAGGTTTAATCCAGGTGTATTTCCCCTTCACTTTATTTTTTTTTAACTGAAACAACTTTTAAATGAGTCAAAAAGGAGATCAAATAAGATATTACATTTTAGTCTAACTATATCTTCCGTAATCAACTTCACAGTGCTCTCTCTCTGATCACAAGGCTATCACACCCCTCAACTATAATCAGAGGGAAAAGAATCCCGTTTAAACTTAATTAATTATTCTCCCAATACCAAACCTTTGGGCAGAATCTCTGATAGTCCCCTGTAGACCATCTCCACATTCTTGCCTTTCCGGTGACAAAGGATCCAAATGAAGATTGTTCAGGAAGATCATCTTCGAGATGAGGGGTTTTCTGGAGGAGGGAAAGCAATTATATGAAGAGTATTCCATTAATTTTTATTGATTTATTTTACATGTTTATTATCCAGTGCTTTTGTACTCTGTCTGCCCAGTGAGTTTTCAAAAATGAATTTTTATGTAGGAATAGTTTCAGACAGAAGAGAACAATTGCAAAGATGGAACAAGGGGTTCCTGTATATCTTTCATCCGACTTCCCCTAATGTTAGCATCCTACATAACCACGGTACACTTGTCAAAACTAAGAAAGTAGAATTTATATAATGCTATTAACTAAACTGCAGATTTTACTTGTCTTTTACCAACCTTTCAACGATTGCCTATCTTCTGCTGTAGAATCTAATCCAGGTTATATTTATTCATCATGTTTCCTTATTCTCCTCCAATAGATGACAGTTCTATGTTCCCCTGTTTTCATCCTTTTCAAAGTTCAACACTGCTCTTAGGTATCCTGTAGGTTTCCTTCAATTGGTTTTTGTCTACTGTTTTCGCACTAGATGAGGTTTGTCGGTTTGAGGGAAGAGTACCACAAAGGGGAAGTGGTCTTTTCATTGTATCGTATGAGGGAGTATATGATTTCAGGATAATTTGCTACTCCTCAAGTGAACCTTCATTATTTGGTTAAGGTGGTGTCTGCCACACTGTCCACTCATTATTCTTTGTTTTCATGTTCTATTTTTGGGAACCAAGTCACGAAATCCAGTCCACATTCAAGGACTGAGATACTAAGCTCCGTCTTCTAGAAGATGTATCTACACATGTTACTTGAAATTCTTTTAAGATTTATCCTTTATTCTCCATTTAAAATAATTTTTGAATCATTTTATTGGGGGATCATACAACTCTTATCATAATCCATATATATATTCATTGTGTCAAGCACATTTGTACATTTGTTGCCATCATCATTCTCAATACATGTGCTGTCTACTTGAGCCCGTGGTATCAGTTCCTCATATTTCCCCTCCTTTCCCACTCCCCCCTCCCTCATGAACCCTTGATAATTTATAAATTATGATTATTTTTTCATGTCTTACACTGTCAGACATCTCCTTTCAACCACTTTTCTGTTTTCCGTTCCCCAGGGAGAGGGTTATATATAGATCCTTGTAATTGGTTTCCCCTTTTTATTCCACCTTCCCTCCACCCTCCCAGTATTGCCACTCTCACCACTGGTCCTGAAGTATTCATCTGTCCTGGATTCCCTGTGTTTCCAGCTCCTATCTGTGCCAGTGTACATCCTCTGATCTAGCCCAATTTGTAAGGTAGAATTGGGATCATGATAGTGGGGGAGGGAGGAAGCACTTAAAGACTAGAGGAAAGTTGTATGTTTCATCATTGCTATACCGTACCCTGACTGGCTCATCTCCTCCCCAAGACCCTTCTGTAATGGGATGTCCAGTTGTCTACAGATGGGTTTTGGGTCCCCACTCTTCACTGCCCCTCATTCTCAATGATATGATTTTTTGTTCTTTGATGCTTGATACCTGATCCCTTCGACACCTCGTGATCACACAGGCTGGTGTGCTCCCATGTGGGCTTTGTTACTTTTGAGCTAGATGGCCACTTGTTTACCTTCAAGACTTTAAGAATCCAGACACTATATCTTTTGATAGCCAGGCACCATCAGCATTCTTCACCACATTTGCTATGCACCTGCTTTGTATTCAGCAATCATGTCTGGAAGGTAAGCATCATGGAATGCCAGTTTAATAGAACAAAGTGTTCTTGCATTGAGGGGGTAGTTGCGTGGAGGCCCAATGTCCATCTGCAACCTTAATACTAAACTCATATATATATGCACATAGATCTATTTCCCCATCATCATATATAAATATATAAAATCTATTTCCCCATCATCATGTACATATGTACATGCCTGTAATTAGACCTGTATAAATGCCCTTTGCTTCCTAGTTCTTTCCTCTATTTCCTTTTACTTTCTTCTTGTCCCATTATCATGCTCAGCCTTCATTTGGGTTCCAGTAATTCCTCTTGGTTACATTGCCCTTGATCAAGCCTTACCAGGCCTCTTACACCCTCCTCGCTACTGATTTTGGATCATGGGACCAATGGTTCCAGGGGGATATGGGAGAAGGGGAAGTGGGAGAAAGGAAATTGGGGGGGGGTGGGGGTGGCAACCCAGGGACAAGAGAACAACAAGTGATCTCCATTAGTTTTTATTGATTATCTTCTATTAATATGGATTAGTCTATATTTATTTTATTCTTTATAATATCTATCTCTCTATCTCACGGCCATCAAATTGATTTCAACTCACAGCAACCCTACAAGACAGGGTAGAACGGCCCTCATGGGTTTCCAAGACTAACTCTCCTGGAGTACAGAGCCTTGTCTTTCCCCAATGGGGCAGCTAGCTGGTGACTTCAATCTGCTGACCTTGTGATTAGCAGGCCAGTGTGTAACCACCAGTCTAATGAGCAACCACTCTGCCTCCAGGGCGCCTCTCTTCATAAGCCTATCCAAGAAGTATTTATTTTGTCACTCAAAAAGTTCCATCTTTGGCCACTAGGAGTGGCTTCTATGAACTTAAAAGATTTTTATGTTCTTGATTGTTCTTTCTTTATTTTTTTAGTATTTTGTAGTTTCTATCACTACAAGATGTTCCATGCTTATCTTGTACTTTTCCCTTTTCCAACTTTAAGGTAAACCATTTTTCCCAAGAGCAGTAGTTCCTTTTATTGGCGAATGGTATGTATAAACCAAGATCTGGGTACTGGATATGTTGTTGCTATTGGGTCATCAATATATTCATGTATACAAATATTTCTTTCTTTATATCTTCATTTGAATATATAAATTAAATAGATATTAATTCATACTTAAAACTCTGAATCTAATCTAGTTCCACAGAGTTAATTCTACCCTTTTGCTTATTTGTAATACTTTTCTCAACCATTGGGAATTTGGCTCCTGTTATCTATGAATTAGCTACTTATTTGTTTAACCCTAGTACACATAATTTCAGAATTGCTAAACGTCCGCTCTCTGAGAAGCAAATGTATCAATTAGGATATAATATTGATGTATATCTCTTTCTGTCTTTAGCATTATATTCATAGCATGCAGTCAGTACACTGCTTTCCAAAGTCATTTGAGTAGCTCCTTTTCTCCCACCTCTTTCAATCGGGTTATGTCATACTTTTATAATATACTTAGATTTGTCATAGTCTACATTCCTGTATGTATGTCAGAAATTCCCCTAAATCTGGACTGCTTCTTCTTTAATTTACATAAAGCTCATTCAGTTGGGTATACAGTTTAATGAGTCATAATGTCTACCACCCAATACCATACAGAACAGATACATCATGCTAAAATTTTTTGTATGGTTTCTCATAGGCAACTACTTCTTGCTTCCCAAATCCCTAGCAAACACTGTTCTTTCTCTATAGTTTGCCTATTCCAGAAAGTCGTATGAGTGGAATGATGCAATATGCAGTCTGTGGGTTTGGCTTTTTCCCCACTTAGTATTTAAGATCCATCCATGTCGTTACATGTGTCTATAATGGAATGATTAGCATTCTATTATATGGTTATAACGCATATTGCTTACTAATTTAACTGCTAAAGGATATCTTGTTTATTTCCAGAATTCTGGCAATTATGACTAAAATTATAGACACTAAAGCATAAGTTAAGTTTTTGTGTAAATTGAAATGTTTCGTTCCCTTAGAAGTGGATTATTAGATTTAGTAATAAGTATGTTTCTTTATAAGAAATGGTCAAACTGTCTTCTAAAGTTGTACCATTTTCCAATCTCTCTAGCAATGTGTATGTAAGAGTTCCGGTTGCTCAAGAAATTTTAATAGATATGCGGTGGCATCTCATTGTTGTGTTACTTCATATTTCCTTAATTCTAGTGGCCCCAACAATAGCTAAAACATTACAACAGTTATCAGGACGGCGCAGGACCAGGCAGTGCTTCATTCCATCTTTCAGGGTCACCATGACATTAGCTTTGGGGAAAAATGATAGCAGGAAAGCGTATAGAAAATCTGAAGTTGGTGAGCCAAGAGCAAAGGAAAAGCAAAAGTTGAAAGAATGCCTGTCATCGAAAGACGTAGACTCGGACACTGAATTCAGCGCCTTTTAAGCTGGGTGGTCTTGGAAATCATTGAACTTCTCAGGGCCTCAGTTTCTTCTTTAATAAAATGGAGGCAAGTGGGCTAGTGCCCTCTTCCCCCACTATCCACATCCTCTTTTTTCCCTTTTCTCCTCCTTTTTAGTTGCCTATTACTTTGTTTTCAGTTCAGGTATTTCTCTATTCCCTTCTGTCCTTCTTGTTGGGCTATTGTTTGTATATTGTCTGGATTTTGTATGTTATTCTGTAAACCCAGATTAGGTAAATCTACAGAGGCAAAAAAAAAAAAACTGGGTTAATAAATTCGAAAGACATAGTAGGGGAGCCTGGTGGGCAAAAGGAAGCTAACAGCGAGTACAAGGAAGAAGAAATACCCTGGAATTGATTGTGATGATAGTTACACTCTTATGAATGTGATTGAACTGTTGAAATGCATATATTAATTAGCTGTCAGCAAAAATATTAAAAATAAATGAATTTTTAAAATGAAGGTAAGTTATAAATATCTGGCTAATGTACGTGAAGATCATTTGCAAATTGTAGTGCAGGGATACATGACTTACCTGTTTAGTATCTCTCCTCCTTAGTCACTTAAACTTTACATGGTATCTGTACCCTAACTCTCCTTCTACAGTGCCCTTGAGCTAGCAGTGGTTGCCCAAGATGTCATTATCTGACACAATTTGTATTCCGGATCTTCACTGCATTTGCAATTGATCTTTCCTCTGGGCCAATGAAGAATGAAGAGGAGAGGGCCATGAATGGTGACGGACTTCAATTGCAGCCGTGTGAAAAGAGCATGGTGAATAAACTTACAAAATCTGTAGCTCTGCCGCCCAATGCCTTTGTGATACCGAGCAAGTCATTTAATCTTTCCAATGCTTAGTTTTTCATCTTTAAAGTGGGAATATTCAAGTTAAGAGTTGTAACAAGAGTCAGATGAATGGATAGTCACTGTTCCTAAATCTCATTAGAGTATGATATTTAGATAATACGGTTTTCCATGGTCTATAAGCTTCACCTACAGGATAAAGGTTTTCAGGGCCCACACCCAATTAAAGTAGCTTCAGTTATTTCAGAAAGTCCTTGAAGCATCTCATCTGTACTCATGTAAAATCCCCTTTTGGTTTTCCCTCAAGGCCCCCGTTGAGATCTGTGGTCTCTGTGAGAATACTGTTAACTGGCTAGATTGCAGTTTGTGTCCATGTGACTGGGCCAGGAGTCTCAGCGACTTGGCTTTTAATATCTAATCATCCCCATGATGTTACCTAACGTATATCAATCTTCAAGTGTTCCGTGACACTATTATTATCATGATTCCTTTATCCATGCTGCTGTCTGAGCTTTCTAAAGGAATTTAGGATGTCTCTCCAATGGAATTAAACTTATGGGAATTTGAGATCACGAGTCAGGAGTCGCAGGTCACAAATGTTCCTTGCTCAGCACACATTCCCGGCAAGGCTCGCTCATCACTCTTTATGCCGCAAGCTTGAGTTTCTTCCTTCTTTTTAAAAAAATTTTTTTAATCATTTTATTGGGAGCTCATACAGCTCTTAGCATAGTCCATCCATCCATTGTGCCAAGCACATTTGTATATTTGTTGCCATCATCATTCTTAAAACACTTTCTTTCTACTTGAGCCCTTGGTATCAGCTCCTCATTTTCCCCCTCCCTCCCTGGTCCCCACTCACTCATGAACCCTTGATAATTTATAAATTATTGTTATTTTGTCATGTCTTGCTCTGTCTGACGTCTCCCTTCACCCACTTTTCTGTTGTCTGTCCCCCAGAGAGGGGGTTATATGTAGATCCTTGTGGTTGGTTCCCCTTTCTACCAACACTACCTGATTCCTGTGAGGAGCAGCGTGCATCTAGGCTACCAGATGAAACCAGGCTGAAGCACATCCAGCAGCAGCTATAAGCATTTAAAGAGTTAGAAAATGTGGGGTTTGGGTGGTTGTTCTTTTTTAATGAAGGCAAGCAAGCTGAAAGGACTGGCTTCTTATCTCTTCCCAAACTTCGGGGGAACCTGCTGGAGGCTTACGCCCAGGAAACACAGAGCACAGCTGACAGTCATCTCTTCAACATTCAAGGTGTGTGGGAAGAACCACCTAATACTGATTCTGAGATAGAAACAGACGCTAATGACATAATTTGCTTGACTGCTTGTCTCTTGTGACTGCCCATCAAAAGGCAGGCCAAAGGAAAGGCATTTGTCAAAATACTTTCTTTCAATTGTCTCCTTCTTCCACCATCAATCTCTCGCATCAGGTTTGTTGTAGAACAGGTTGGCTTAACACAGAGACTGATTTCTTAAAGATCAGGAGGCATAACCAGGCTCAAGTCCCCGCACTTGGCCAAGAAAGGACTCAGTCCAAAGATACTGCTGGATAAGTCAGCTTTCAGTTGTTCTAAGTTTCTCCTTTGCTGCTTAATTTTTATGGAAAGAACCTGTGTAGAGATTGCCATGCAAGTTTGTTTGATGGGTAGGGGGAAGAGGAAGAACAGATGGTATTGTTCCTCTTCAAAAAGCAAAGCAAAGCCAACAAGCAGCAAACAAAACCTTTTCAGCCACCCTTTTCTCCACTCTTAAAAGCAAAGATGTTTAAAACACTACCTCCTGTCTCTTCAGGCACCCAGGGCCCTAACCTACCTGCCTCCCTTAGCAAACTGATGAACTGTCTTCTTCATCATTTAAAATCGATGAGAGCATCACTGACTACACTGCCAGGCTCAGTGTTTAAGTTATCAAATGCTGCTGTAACAGAGTCACAAGTGGATGGTTTTAACGGATATGAACTCATCATTTCACAGATGGGAAACTAGACATCCAAATTCAGCTCTAAGTGAACCTTTTCAAGTAACATTTCTCAGGAGGTCTTTGGTGATCTCTATGTGTCTTAGTATTGTGTTTCCCACAAGTCGAGGGGGTTCTCAGCACAGGGACCCTGGGTCCAAAGGACACATCCACTCCCAGCTCTTCTTGTTAGTGATATTGTGCCTCTCTCTCTCTCTCTCTCTCTCTCTCTCTCTCTCTTTTAACTTCATTTAAGATAAAGTGCTAAGCAAGCCACACACCAGGGAAATCCCTCTTTATACCAGATCAGGGCTTTGAGTAAGGGTGTTGAATCACACTCTCTTCCCCTTATAGGTTGATCGGCTGGTCATGTCAGAGCACATTATGGGGGAAGATTAGATCATTATATAACTGCCAGACTATGATAATCTTGGTCCAGCCAAGTTGACACCTATATTTGGGGAAACACAATTCCATCTATAACACCCAGACATTCCCAGCTACTGGCGATCCTCACCATGGAAACTGGAGTCACATCTGTGTTTATGCCCATTCATTATGCCTGTCTCCTTCCCATTGGCTCGGGAGTTCTCTGGTAGAGGCTGAGTATTGCACGAGGACCAGGGGCCAATAACAGGGCAACAAGTGGGTGAAGGCTTCTGTTGAAAGTCCAGGCTTTCCTTAATTCTCTGCTGTCCGTAAAACCCACTGAGGCCAGTGGAAGCTTCCTCTGGTCCCAGAAAGTGATTGCCCCGGGGAAGTGAGTGGATGCCCCTTTGGAAGAGATGGCCCAGATCGGTAGCTCCCCATCACGTCCATGCGGAGGACGCACAGTACAATATGCTGAAGTGGGGTAGGTGCAATTTCAAGCTCACAGCTGAAACTCCTCCACTTCTCCCACTCCGGAAAGCAAACTGTCATGTAAGAAAATGAGAGTTGCAGTATTTTAGGTTTAACTTTGCTCTAGCCTCATGTATTAAACTTAAATCCATTTCCAACTTTGGTATTTGTCACAAATAACTTATAAAATAACTTTTAAAATTGGCAAAGAGAGCGTGACTGAAGACCTGAGTGTAGAGAGAGGGCAAGCAGCATGCTTGGCAATCCCAGCGGAAGCCACATGTATGAAAAGTGGAAATTCTCTACTTTGTTGTCCTTTCCACTCTCCCCCATTATCTTGGAGCTGGAGCCTCTCCTCCAGAAATGTGGGAAGACCAGAAACAGAACCAAAAGAAAAAAATTGCCTCCAATTGAGAAAATACAAACATAAGATGCCTTAAAAGGCTGACTGTAGGTGCTGAAACTAAGCAGTCACAGATGTGTGCCACTGAAGTGAATGTATGCCACATAACCATACGGCATAATTTTGAATATTTGGAGACAATTAAGAAAGAGTCATCGTGATCATTTTTTAAAATTTTTTTCACAAGGGATTATATAATATCTCCCGTTAGTAATTATGACCAGGCTTCCACCAGGTTCTACCTATCTTGATGGTTTCCTAAACCAAGCAGGTGGTATCCCTTGGGGGATATTAGTGTGTATCTGAAAGAGTTTTAAACTTCAGACATCCTATGAATAATGCAAATTGTTTAAATGGTCTTGCTTGTTTGTTAGCAGAATGACTCAGACCCAAATCAGGAAATAGTCAAATAGAAAAGTCCAGAAGGGCCTGAAAGGAGTGGTGGAAGAAATCCGACTAATCAGCCCTTAATTCACCTCCCACTCCTTCTGGGGAAGACAAGAGTCTGCAGCTCTAATAGTTTTGTGAGTGAACAAAAAACTCTGGAAATATGAGTCAGAGCAGAAGCAGTCTGGGAGCCTGGGATGGACTGGCACACTACTCAGGCTGACCCATTAATAATAGGAGGTGTGGGTGGAGAAGGATCAATGGCCGGGAAGCCCCACAGTCAAGTGGAAAGCAGTGTTTTGAGAGATGTAGAAGGAGCCAGACCTCACCAGAGATGTGGATGCTGAAATTCGGAAGAAGAGGCTCATCTAAAACCAAGAGGCAAAGCAGTATTTTGACTCGGTTTCCACCAGATGTCACGGAGGAAGCAGGGTTGGAAGCTATAGTTCACACACACACACACACACACACACACACACACACACACACATTTGGAGCCCCTGGAGAACCAAAAAATAAAGATGTATCTGACTCCCTCTGTATCTCTAGCACCTACCAGAGTGCCTGAAAACAAATGATAGGTGCTTAGTGGATTCTTTTGCAATTGAAATTAAGTAAGTGAGTTAGACTCAATGGGTGGCCTATCCTGGGAAGATGTAGATGCAAGGGTAAGGTTAGGCATGGTGATAGGTCGCTCTGGCTGACGCTCCGGGAGAAGGTTGAGAGGGATGGCGAGGCTGCAGGCAGAGCAATGTAAGAAGCCATGTCAACTGGTTCCGGCGCTGAGCTGGGGCTCCAGTGAGAAGGATCTCCGTATCGAAGACACATTTAGCCAGAGTCACTGCAACCTCGTCGTCGAGAACGCACGACTGGGCTCATGGCGGCTGTGTTCTAATTTCTGTGTGCTGCATACCAAAGGTGACACTGTGGACTAGTGATGTACTCTCTCGATTCTCACTTTCCTCCTCAGTAAAGTAAACAAAACACACAAAAGTCAAATAGACCAAATATGCAAAGGACCACTTGGGATCACTCGCCATCGAGAGATGTGAATCACAACAGCGACAGCACCGCACGCTGATGGCAACATTAACAACCAAACCAGAAAATACCAAACACTAGAATGGACGTGGAGAGACCGGGAACCCTCCGACGCTGCTGCTGGGAGTATAAACGACGGACAGTAGACGCTGCTTCCTCAGACCACCGGGAATAGACACACCACATGACCCAGCAGTCCCTCTGCTTGGTTTCTACCCGAGAGCTGTAAGACCCAAAGTGCAAACAGACACATGCAGACTGTGTTCATCACAGCGTAGTCATAATAGCAAGAAGATGGAGGCACCCTAGATGTCCAGCAGTGGAAGAATGGACAAATAAACGCTGGTACAGAAACACAGTGGAGAACATTTTGTTAAATGAACTTAATCAATCACGGAAGGGCACATACAATATGAGACCACTGATGTCAAAGAAAAAAAATCAAGACAAAAGTGTTCATAGCCAAAGAAACACAGCTTGATGGTTACCAGAGACGGGAAGGGAAGCAGGAGGTTAGAGGGCCAACCGGTGTTAACTTGGGTGCAGGGGACGGTGGTATTCCGCAAGAGGGAGACGAGGAAAGAATGGGCGAGCTCCTAGGACAAGCCATTGGGAGATTTAAGTTCTAGTTTAAATTGTTGAATACAAAAATAATGATGCGAAGTGTAAGCCCCCACCTAATTCAAAGTGAAGTTTTGTGTCTTTTAAAAGCATGGGATTTGGTGAATGCTAATACATCAGTGTTGTCTCACTAACTGAGGAACTGGCAGATGCTAAGCAATAGAGGACAAGGAGAGTCCTGTCTGTGGAACTCGGTTCTATTGTGCAACTGCTCTGTAACTCTAACGCTTTTCAAATACAACGTTTACTTAAAAAAAAAAGAACAATGGGTAAAACTAAAGGAAGCATAATGAAGTATAAACTTAATAATATGTTGCAACATTGGTGCATCAATTGTGACAAATGTACCATAAAAATGTAAGATTTCTATAATAAGGGGAACTGGGTACAGGCCACATGGGGACCTTTAGGTTTTTCTTGCAAAAATAAAAATTGTTTTAAAATTTAACTTTATTAATGTCACAAGGTAAACTTGACCTGTATCAGAGCTCTGGTAGGCACAGCGACTATCACACAAAGTTCAAGCTCAACCCAATAGCAACACCTTCCTCATCCACACCTGGAACACCCAGTTCTGCAGAGGAAGGACTGATTGCTTCCTCTTCTTCAAACCGAGAAATAACTCAGCTTTCTCATCCCACCACCTAGAGGCCTCCAATGCACAGAAGTAGTGGAACAATAGGCCACTGGAGACAGGCGGATCTGTAGGAATTCTGGTTCTGCATTTGGGGTAATTACAAAACTCTCTAAAGTTTTTTTGTGTCTGTCTGTAAAATGACAAACAAATAATACTTAACAGACGACTGTTGAGATAATATATTGAAATAATTTATTAAAATGTTTAACTCCATGAAAGGAGAATTATCATGCAGGAAGAAAACGCACAATGACTCCTGCTGTCTAGAAGTTCCTGTCCAAACATAAAGGGTCAGGTTGGGGTCGCCGGGTCTGAGCTGGAATACCTGGGTGGCACAAATGGCTCACGGTGGCCGTCCAAAAGGTTCGAGAGTCAAGATCTTGAGAAATACCTTAAAGAAAGGCCTGGTGATCGAGCTCCCTTGATGGCTCACTCGCCCATTCCCTCCCTCCATCTTTGGCTTGGAGTTGATCCCAACTCAGGACAAGCCTTCAGGGGAGAGCAGAACTGTTCTTGAGCGTTTCAGAGGCTACACGTATTGACGGGAGCTGGAAGTCCCGCCTGTCTCCTGCAGGAAGACTAGTGAGTTTAAACTGCTGACCTTGCAGTTAGCAGCCCACTGAGTAACCCACTTTGGCACCCGGCGTCCTTGCTTGGTGTGGTACTCATTTAAAATGCACCCACTGAGAGCCCTAAGGAGCACAATTCTACTCGGACACACATGGCATCGCCACGGGTCCAAGTCAACACAACAGCAGCAACCCCCCCTCTTTTATTTGTGTGGATATATTCTGCCATGAATTGTCTAAGAGACTTGCCAGAGTTGAGAAGCCCAAGCTGCAGTTTATTAACTAGCTCTTTATCTTCTGGAACTACTTTCTGAGGCAGTCTGCTTGGAAGAGAAGCCACGCTGAGGTCTAACATTTACCCTGAAGCAACCCACTTGGCCATTCTCTGATTGAATTGATTTCCATGGGATCAGGAAGCTCTGCTTTAATATGTTCCAGCCCGTTTTCAGCCTACATGATGATTGCAATCAGATCCAAACCAGTTTGAACAGAATTTGCCAGTAAAAAGTCATGAGACTGCAGAGCCAATGCCTTATTACTTCAATAAATCTAAACACACAACAGCTACAGTTTAACCAGCAACCAATTGTGTTTTAGTAATTTTAACACAAACAGCCATCAAGAACGTCTGGCATGGCGTGTGCTCGCCATTTCAAGGGCCATCCTGCAGACCGAGCAGAATTCCATCCTCCCCAGTGATGTTTACAAAAGTTCTTCTTTACAACCTTTGGGCAACGTGAATGGGTAGAGAGGTCAGCGGAACAGACCACTGTTGGCACCACTGCCCTTCCTTTCTGAGGACCAGCAGAGCAACACCATGTCCAGCTGGGCATTTTCCCGTCAGAGCAGAGCAGCTCCTGGAACTCCAGGCCTGGAGGCTGTTTCCAGTCCTTTCTGGCCCCTGTTTGTGCTCTGCTCCCACGCCAACCTCTCAGGACAGCGCAGAAGAGAAGGTCTCCATTGTCTTCAGGCAGAAGCTAAGCCCTGGTGTAGAATGTTACGCAATACTGCTTTCTTCTGGAATTTTACCACACTCTTCGTTATTTATCAATAAGATGAATTGAAATTCACTATGTGTTCACTGGGCACCCTTGTCAGTTCCTTTTAATCCAGTGCAAATTAATCTTTATGCATGCATTGAAAATCGATATACTTTCTAAGAGAGCTTGCTGTTAGCTGCTATTAAGTTGACCCTGACTTATGGTGTCCCCAAGCAAAATGGGATGGATTTATGATGACCCCATGCGCAATGAGATGGGACTATCGTGATCTATAGGGCTTTCAGTGGTAGATCACCAGGTCTTTCTTCCTAGGCGTTCTTTGTCTGGAACCTCTGCTGAAGTTTGTTCTGCATCACAGCAAAATACACATCTCTGTGGACAGATACACACTGGCTGTGTTTGAGTAGCACTGACCAATCCATGAGGATTTTTTTTTAAGCATTCGCTTTCTTGTTTAAGTGTCTCACACATTTCACAATGGTTTCAATGTTTGATATTTATTTTTTCTTTTCGTTTTATTTCTTTCACATTATATAGTTAATTCTGTGTCCCCACAGGGGAACTAATTAATTAAACATTTATCTAATACATTTATAAAACAGAATAACAATCTGGTCCTCCTGGTCAAATGAAAGGAGCTCTAAAGGCTCAGTGGCTGACTACTTTCCTTCTCACGGAAAGGTTGGTGGTTTGAATCCATCAGCTGCTTCTTGGGAAAAAGATGTGGTAGTCTGCTTCAACAGAGATTACAGCTTCAGACACCCTGTGGGGGAAATTCTGCTCTGCCCCTTAGGGTAACTATAAGTCAGAATTGTCTTGGCAGCCGTGAGTTTGGTCTTTTGGTTTGGTCAAGTAGAAATGTTTCATTCATTCACCTTTATAATGATCAGGTCTATTTTTAGTTCTATTTTCATTTCCCATCAAGTAGAGCTTTCAACTCTTAGCAGCCACGTGTGGCATAATCAACACTTACTGGTCCTTCTATTAGGTACTTTGCTGGTGATGTTTAGTTTAGGGACTGGTTACAGTCAAATTAAAACAAAATTTTAATTTCTTTCATTTTCTAATGGTTTATTTTCACATTTCTTTAAAATCAATCTTTATTAGTTACCCAATGCAGTTGTGCTACAGTGATTTCTGGCTCCTATAGGTTTAGTCTTTGTAACTCCTACCAAATGATTGGATGGGACCCTGCAAATAAAGTGCATGGAATTCTAAAGTGGGGATTGGTCAGTTTTGCCATCCTGCTGGGTATAAAATGAGCCATTTCAGAAGCAGGAATTGGAGATCTCAGAGTCATTAAGGAAGAAGAGTGGAGCACATCCTTTGGACCCCGAGATCCCTGTGCTGAACCTTTATGGTCCAGGAGACAGGTAGCTGTGACATTGGAAAAGCGGCAGCAGGAGAGGCAGCAGAACCAAGAGTTTAAATCAGAGCAGAACTGCGGAAAGGAAGGGTGAATGCTTTCAGGAAATAGGCTCACTTGTGGGAGTGAGGTGCCTACATCCATTTAACCAAGGAAGTTAGGTTTCTGACTCATGGAACTGGAGCTTAGTGTCTCCAGGCTGTGGCTTATGGGTGTCCTTTGGGTATTTATCAGCAGAGGTTTTCCTGATCCAAGAACGTCTGTTTCCTGAGCAGTTCAGATCCTAAACTGTAATTTGACAACTTCTCTAATCAACCCCATAATCCTGAGTGTTGTCTGTGAGTTTTGTGAGGCCATTGACACAGATTGTTGGCTGGAGCCGAGAAGATGAGGGCTGTGAAATGAACAACAGGTGTCAGAAGGTTGGGAGGTGGAGGCGTGCCTGACCCCAGCCTCACAGAAATCAGCCTTGGGCTGATGATGTTGAATTGGATTTTCCTTTCTCCTTGTGACGTCAGAGGATGTCCATGCCATTTGTGCAGCTGTTATCACAGAAATATTGCAAGTGGATGGATTGAACAAACAAAGCTCTATTCCCTCACAATGTAGGAGGATAGAAGTCCAAATGCAGAGTGCTGGCTCCAAGGGAAACCTTTCCCCCTTTGTCAGGCTCTGGGGAAAGTCTTTGTCTTCTTTCAACATCTGTAGACCTGGCATTCCTTGGAGATGTCCATGTGTCTTGGCATCAACCCCCCCCCCCCACTGGATCTAGGGGGTTATTAGTGCAGGGACCCAAGGGCCAAAGGACTTACTCTACTACCATCTCGTCTTTCTTAGTGGCAGTAGGTACCCCTCCCTGATCTCTGCTTGCTCTCTTTCCTTTTATCTCTTTGGAAGAGAAAAGGTGATGCAGGCCACACCCAAGAAAGCTCCCCTACATTGGACCAGGGCTGTGACAGCGATAAACCTTAATTCTCTAACTGTTTTTTCACATTAGCTAATATTAAGGGGATCATTACAAAACCACCACATGGCATCATTACTCAATTGCCAAACCACTGAGAATCCTGGACCAGTCAATTTGACACATTGGGGGAGGGGCGTGCAGGGAGGCATTATTAAATTCATGACAGTACATTAATGCTTGATCTCCCTAGAGGAAATATTTTCATACTTAAGGTAGCTTTGTCATGTATTAGCTATAAAGTGATATTACATAAAACATATGTTCTTAATTTTAAAACTGTAGAGATAATCATTTCTATTTTTGTACAATCATGTAAACCAATCTTACATTTAAAAATATCTAAGTCAGCACTAATCATTATTAGAAATATATCCATATATTTTGGAATGATGTCTGTCATTAACACCTATGTTCACCCAATGGTTGGATGTTCTAATAAAAAACAAGAACTAAACCAACATTTGAGTTGAAGGATCAGGTGATATGTTAACCTGCTATTTTGACTGCAGAAAAATCCAACTGCACCAGTGAAAATTGAATACCAGCAAAGACTCAGCCGACGTCAGCACGCACAATCCACACTGGCTTTCCCCTTCTCTCCTTTGCAATATCAATCAAATGTACTGATTCCACGTGATGGACTCTGTTCCTATTGTATCACACAGTATATGGAGGAAAACAAGGCATTTGATCTGTCAACTAAGAAGGGTTCATTGAAAATCTATTATATGTTTATTTGTAGAGCATATTCAGAGGTATACAAAGAATGAATAAGACAGAATTGTCTCTTCATGGAGAGATAAGACTAGCATACTTTAAATAAAGGTAGAAGAACACAAAATTGGATACATTTTAGTACAATCTTTCATATATATGTGCTTTAAACTTATTAGAAATTCCATAAATTTTTTTGAGCATTTACTGCATATAAGGTTTACTTAGGAAGGCCTGTCCTGCTTCCCTCTGAACCCTGGGCCTATAAGGTGCCTGACAATTATTATGTAAATAACACTTTGTGAATGCATAAATGAATACATTTCACTGTCTGAAAGAAGCCTACAAGGGAGTAAAATAGCAAAGTTAATATATAAATAAGTCTAATGTTGTTGCTAGGTGCCATTCAATCTATTTTATAATAAATTATCATTAAACATCTAGGTAGAAAGTCATTGCAATGGACAATTATATGAAGATTTTGAAGAGGAGAAGATGCTCCATATTGAAATTTTAAAATAGAAGTTCAGAGACCAAAACACAATTTGACTGAGTTGCAGGGGAGTGGTAGACAGGGAGGCAGTAAAGGTGAATTGTGAAGGCCTTCCTGTATTGAGGCCATCTTAGGTGGTGGAAACAATGAAGTGCTTGGTTGTAACTGAAGAGTCGGTGGTTTGAGTCCATCAGAGATACCTTGGAAGGAGAGCCTGGCGCCCATGTCTGAAGAATTCAGCCATTGAAAACATGGACTTGTGCTGCTTCTCCAGGAATCAGGATCGCCTTGACGCCAACTGTCCTTGGTGTTCGTGGGAAGCAGAGACCCAGAATAAGAGTTTAACCAATCACACAACCATCTGGACTACTGGATATTAAGAATAAGCTGGAAATCGGGTCCAATCTATTTGAATTGGTAGATAGGAGTGAGAAGAAACCAGAGGTAGGAAGTTCAGTTAAGGAGGGTCTGTTACAGTTGGGTAGACACACACACACACACACACACACACACACACACAACTGAACTATGGCAGTAGAAGGAGCGAGGGGAATGTAGTTGTTTCAACTACTTAACCAAAGAAAACGCAAATGACCCCTCTTTAGGGGAGAGTCTATGGAGTACTGGGGTGAGGGAACAGTGAGGTAACGATGGTGCCACCTTTATAAAGAATATGGGGGTGGCAGGGGAAGTAAAGGAGGAAATAAGGTCTTTGTGTTTTCTATTACGAGCCAAAGATAATATAAATTTAATGAAAGGAAATCCCACTCTGAGCAAGAGGAATCTGGGATAGTGAGGACTTGAAACATGAACTGAATTGCACAGAAAGACAAGGAGCTTATTGCTCAGAATAGTGAAGAACAGCAGGCAATGGAAGCGAAGTTCTCGCTAGGGATGTCCAACTGGCAGCCAGGATATGACCTAAGATCGCCTGTGTGCAATAAAGCAAATGTTTAGATGTAGGCCTACATAATAGCAAATATATAAATATGTATGGTATTTTGTAGCATCATAATAAATTATGAAGCTTTGTATTTTTTTTTTTGTTTTGTCCAGGAGTTTCAGATCATGCAGTGTTAGCATGTGACCAGTTTTTCATTCAAAGGGTTTCAGTCACTTACGGAGATTCATCCAAGCAGAAGCCCTCCATTTACTCAGGACCCCCAAGGGAATCAGAAATTATATAGGATATGTATTTTGGAAAATATAATTTACCAGTTGAATTTTTTTGTATAAGGCAAGGTATAAGAAAAATTAAGATCTGTAAAACCAAAAGAAGACAAAAAATATATTTCTTTTGAAGTAAACCACCAAAATTTGAAATTATTTTCCAAGAAGCAGGAAATGATGAAGATGGCTTTACATTTAATTCCACCAAGCACACATGTCACACTAGTAGGCAATGGTGGTTATTTAAGAATTAAATACAAATAGTAGTTTCCTGTCATTTCTATGTATTATATATTTAAAGGCTACTACATTGTTAGGACATAAGGACTTAGTAGGTTTGGGGAGCCTAGCTACTTAATAAATGGAACCCTTGTGTATTTATTCTGACTTATAGGAACTGAGAGGGAAATGCTAACACATGAAGAGTCCATGAACCATAAGTGTTTGGAAATGTCTGTTCTAAAGGGAAAAATAACTAAGACCCAGTCCCTGGCTTTCAGTCGCTCAGAGATGCATTTACGCTACTAACCACAGCTAATACCAACTACGGTATTTCCATACTGAGAGTATACACAAAATTCAAAGATGAGGGAAAACTCTGATATCATTCTGTTAAAGGCAAGAAAGGAAGGATGAAGATGCCACATGAGTTTAGCTGTTAAAGAAGAGTAATGATTCAAGTGAGAAAGAACAGCATTCCTCACGGGAGAGCAGCAGGAACAACGATAGAGGCATGAAAGGGACACCAAGGACTGGGCGCATGGGGGAGTCTAGATTGGCTGGGGAAGGCAGATCGATGACCTTGTAGAAAGAGCTTTCACCTTTTACTATGAACAGTGGGGAGGCATTCGAAGTTTCTGGGTAAGGAAATTGCATGGCCATAATTTTGGGTTAGATGTGATTTTTACAATTAGGTGAAAAGTATGGTTAGAAACTGAAGCTAAGATAGCGAGAGAAAGGAATTTTGAAGATGGTTATTGTTTTTTAACATGGACAGGTTCTCTTGTTTGTATGTTGTTGTGTGACATTGAGTCAATTCCAATTTATAGAGATGCAATAGGACAGAGTAGAACTGCCCCGCACCAACAATGTTTCATCAGTCTTTGTAGTAATGGTGCTGAGAAACACCCTGGTAGGTTTGAGGCCCTGCGTAGATTTTGAATTTGAGGTACCTGGGGAATGAAGACATAGCTCACAATAACCATGGAGAAATATGCAGGTCAGATTGTGGTATCAATTTGAGAATCATCCACCTAGAAATGAGAGAAAGAACTGACAAAATTAAGTTTTACAGATAGGTTGAAAGAGAAGCAGCTCAATGACAGAACCCTGGGGAATGCCCACCACTGGGAACAGCGGAAGAGCTGCCAGCAGAGGAGGCAGGGAAGGAGGGGAGCTGATGGGGAAACAAGCAGGGAGCACTTTGAGGATTACTCTCCTAGGATACATAGGAGGAGGTACTTTCTGGGGTAATTAGCAAGTCCTAGGAGAAGAAGAATTCAGTCAAATATAGAAGTAAAAGCCAGTGTACAGTGGAGATGAGAAAAGAGGTCCTTTTTGGTGAAAATAGGCAGTGAAATAGATCTGGGATAGGAGTATTAGGTGAGAAAAAAAGTTTAAGGTAAGGGGATTTTAGGGCAGGAGCAACCCAAAAAATGACCTAGTAGAAACAGATGGGTCCATATGCAGAGGAAGGACATTTTCAAGAAGATAAAAGAGAGTAAACAACAATAATACAAACATAGGAAGAGTAGACAGCGAGAGTTCTAGGACTAGAGAGAGAGAGAGAGAGAGAGAGAGTGAGAGAGAGAGAGAGAGAGAGAGAATGAGCCAGCGAGAGCTTGTAGGGAGGGAGAGTGGAAAGTCTAAAACTGTAGGTCAGGTGATGGATTAGAGATACTTGCAGCCTTGATCCCCAAATTCATAAATCTGGCGAGAAGAGTAAATCGTGAGGGAGTTCTGGCAAAATGTCTGTTTATCACCTGGAGGCAGAATGCTCCCTAGGGAAATCCCCCTCTTGCTCCTCAGGCCGACCATTATTGGGGTGAGACTCACCCTCACTATGAAAGGTAATCTGCTTTCCTTAAGGCCAAGTGACTTAGTCACCCATAGTTATGCATGCTTTATACCTGCCACCAGACAGGTCTTTGACCCAAGAGCTGAGCACAATACTCAGCCAAGTTGACACACAATGAAGCACCACCGAAGGGTATGTTGTGGGTGTTGGTTCATGTGGTGAGCAGCCCAGGACACTCAGAACTATGAAATTCTCCTGAGACATCAAAATATTTCTAACACATGCCCTCAGGGTAGAGCTTATAAGCTGGGATTTATGGACGGGCTTTAGGAGTCCATGAAACCCATGGATGTATATGCAAATTTTTTTAGCATCTGGGATGTTTTCTGAGGGTAGAGTGGTCTGCCGAGTCTCAAACACTGGCTAAGATGCTCAGAGCATCCAAAACCCACACAGCCAGCCTGAAGGGTCTTCTACTAGCAAAGTTGATGGCAAGTTGAGATATTGTAATGAGGATAAAATGTTATATTTATTCAATAAAATAGGAAACCACACACAAAACCAAACAGGGAGGCTCTAAGGCCTCCCTGTCTTAGATGCCAACTCATAGCGACCCTATAGGACAGGGTAGAACTGCCCCTGTGAGTTTCTGAGACTATAACTCTACAGGAGTAGAAAGCCCGTCTTTCTCTCACAGAAGTCATACATCCATAAAAAATACATGAAGAGACAAATAGTTTTCTGTAAGTAGATAGAGTATTTGGCAAAGAACAGGTTATTTACATTGTTTGAAAGTATCTTGTTAACTACAAAGAAGCAGAAGAGTAGAATCGCAACAAGATCCCGGCAGACGGCATTTTCATTCAGCAATGCAAGTGGACATCACCAGTAACAGATCACATGGAAACGGCGTGCTGCTGGCTAGGCTGCAGGGAGGAGAACACTCCTGGGACATTCCTGCCAAGATGCTGAACTCCAGTCTAATCGGGGGGAAACAGCAGACAAACCAAACACCCTGTTTATGATCTTCAAACGCGTCAAATCATGGAAGTCCAGAAGAGACCAGGGCCTGTTGCATACGAAGGAGACTGAGGGGACTCGGCAGCTGAAAGCAACAGGATATTATAAACGGGATCCTTTTTCTAGAAAGAACCTGATCGGGACAATTGCTAAACTCGAATGGAAACTGAGGCTTAGACGGCATCACGGATCATTGTCAATTTCCTGCTTGTGATAGTTGTGTCCTGTCGATATTGGGGAAGGTCCTTGTGTGCAGGAAATGCCAATCATGTTTGGGCCTGCGATGAGGGTCAGGTTGGCAACTGAGTCCTTTTCTTGCAATTTCTCTATATGTTTGAGTTGGCTTAAAATTACTAAAAAGGAAGCCTATTTGGTGCTTTTCCACTTCTGCCACTGCCACGGATAGCTTCTCCCAAGTCGGAGCGAGCCCTGGTAGCGCAGTGGGTTACAGTTTAAAGCCACCAGCTCCTCTGTGGAGAAAGCCAGCGCTTTATGCTTCTGTAAAGATGGACAGCCTCTAAAACCCCCAAGGGAAGTTCCACTCCGTCCTATAGGGTCGCTATGAGTTGGGATAGACTCATGGAAGGTGAGGATGGTTTTTGTTTTGTTTTGTTAGAAGGAGCTGATACTCCACCAGTCTGAGCCCTCGGCTGACGTGCCTGCAGCAGACATGTGCTCCATTGGTAGCGAAGGCCCAACCCTGCCTTCCCTGGAACTTGAAGTCAAGCGGAAGCATCGACGTGCAGGATGGAGTCATCACAGGAACTGCAGCTTCTTCTAGGACCAGCACACCAATAGCTGCAGTTCTATATCAGGAAGCTGGCAGGTTCATCAAACTACTCTACCCAGGACACCGCTAGTTGGTGCGCCAGAAGCAGGCTACACTGGCTGTAATCCACACCGGCAGGACAGAGCTCTCATGCTCTGCTTCTCCAGCATGAATCACTTCTCCTGAGTAGCTGATGCTCCATCAGCCCAAGTCCTCGGATGAACCTACATGGAGCAGACATGAGCTCAAGTCCGTGCTGGGCACTAGCATGTCCATCGCTGTTGCAGAAAAACAGACCCCTCCCCAGAGATGCTTGCCAGCAGAAGCAGCCAACCCACAGTCGCTATCCCAAGCCCAGGGTTTTGAACTGTTCCTTCCTGGCTCCATCATCACCAATGAGGTGAAACTAGAATGGACATGCATTTTTAAAATGAGGGGGTAATGGCATGTTAGCCAGCAGGAGAAAAGATTACAGGTGGACACACTGTTCAAACATAAGCTCCTAGTTAGAAAACAAGGGCAGCATGAGTGATGTTGTTGTTAGGTGCCATCGAGTCAATGACCCATAGTGACCCTCTCTGCACAACAGAATGAAAAAGTACATGGTCCTGTGCTCTCCTCATAATTGTTCCTATGAGACAGATGAACCCCTGGGGACCAGCGGTGAGAGTGGCAATACGGGGAGGGTGGAGGGAAGGTAGGGTAGAATGGGGGAACTGATTACAAGGATCTACATATAACCTGCTCCCTGGGGGAGGGACAGTAGAAAAGTGGGTGAAGGGAGACGTTGGACAGTGTAAGACATGACAGAATGATAATAATTTATAAATTATCAAGCGTTCATGAGGGAGGGCAAAAATGAAGAGCTGATACCAAGGGTTCAAGTAGAAAGCAGAGGTTTTGAGAATGATGAGGGCAACAAATATACAAATATGCTTGACACCATGGATGTATTTATGGATTGTGATAAGAGTTGTTTGGACCCCCAATTAAATGATTTTTAAAAAATTGTTCCTACGCTTGTGCTCGTTGATGCAGCCACTGTGTTGATCCTTCTTGTCGAGAGCCTTCCTCACTCTGAGCGAGGCCCATCTCTTGACTGATAACTGGAGAACTGCCGTCATCAGCTATGGCGGCCAATGGTGCTGTAGTAAATGTACGTCACAGTCCACATACCTAGCAGTAATCCAATTTCCCATACAAGGCCTCTGAAAGGTCTCCCTTTACCTCTTCTGAGTCTTCCATTTCAGAGCTTCAATCTTCAATTTTCTCCATTCTGGTGACTGTTACTTTTCACCCACATTGTATATATTTGAGACCAGTTTCGCTGCATCAGTCCTAACTGAACCAGTCAAAACCAGGTGAAAGTCCTGCTTAATCCTTTTTTTTCCCACACATTATGTAAATGTACCAGATTTCCCAAACCTAAATCACATCCTTATCACTATATCCTAGGAAGTCTCACAAATGCAGACTTTTATCTTTCAAACTTCTGAATTCCAGGAAGGCATGACATAAGGAGGACAGAGTACATGTTGAGTGCCACATCCTTTCATGCAGCAGGAAAGGTGAAGGGGAAAAAGAATGAAGGAAAAATATATTATAGTTTATTTAGATGGTGGAATACTATGTAGTAGTGAAAATAGTTGAGCCTTGGATTTCTCAGGAAAATCAATCTTCCTAAAGCTCAATATAATAATGTTAAGGACAAAGGAAGTCAGAAGATAATATAGAAAATGTATTGCCATTCATAAAAGTTTTAAAAACGGTAAAACAATACTGTCTATTTTTAAATGAAACAAATGTGATGTGATAATTATCAAATGCATGCATTGGGATAACAGATGGTAGTTACCTTTTGGAGGGAAGGATTGGAGCATGAGTCCGTGAAGGGTGCATAGTGTGCTCCAGGTGTCTGTTACTGCAGTAGCAGTCTACTCAACAGCGTAATGGCTTGTGACTACAACCATTTATGTGAGAATGATTCTGTGGGGTGGTAAGTGAGCAGGGATTGGCTAGGATGGTTCATCTCCAGTCCTTGTGATGTTTACCGTGCTCACGCATTTGTTCTTGCTTAGTTGATTTGTCCGGTACAGGCATCTGGTCTCAGATGTCCTCACCCACGGGTGTGTGGTCTAAGTGTGGATGGTTGGATCTCTCTCAATAACGTCATCATTTTTCTATGAAGTCTCTCATCCTCAAGGACACTAGCCAGAATTTGTTCACAAAGTGGCAGCCTTCTGGAAGTGATAGAGAAGCTTGTGAGGATGCTCTCTGAAGACCAACACTTAAAAGTTATACGGAGTTACTTCCACCACATTCTGGTGATAGAAACAAATCTTAGGGCTAGCCCATACTCAAGGACTAGAGATATAGGCTTTACATGGTAGAAGGTGCAAAGAATGTGCAACTGTATTTAATCTAGTACTCAAAAGCTCCCATTGGATATAAATATTTTATTTAAACATATATCACAACAAAATACATGTATGTATAATTTGATGCTGCTGGGATAAAGTTATTTATTGCCTTATTTCCTATACTGGGTTCTTATATGTAAAGTATTTCACATTTAAATAAAGGAAATGAAATAGCTATAGCTTCAACTGATTCGTCTCCGTATTGCTCAGGTTCATGCCTTCTCAGAGACAAATTGTTTAGCTGTCTTTTCAATTCTGGAAATGTAACCCGTAGACCTCCAAAGTGTTTACTTTATGACAAAGCATAGACTGAAATTGGAGAAGAGTTTTGGTGTTACCAGAGTTCAAACTGAGCAGGGGTTGGGACTCGGTGCTTCATGTATTTATGGCACTCATAGCCTAAACCCTATTTATGATTAGGGTTCAAAAGTTTTCAGGTAGAGGTGAACTTGCCAAGATAGAAGTCAGATGATAGGAAATGAGAGTCCCTTGATGGGAAAAGGATCCTAAGGAAAAATAGGGGGCTGGCACAGCACGGCAGGCTCACCGTCAGGGCCTAGTTGTGTGCATTTGCTTAGGTTTTTGACACTATGAGTTAGCCAGTACCGAAACTGACCCCCTGTGTTGTAGGTCAAACTATGGACCAAGAAGAGAAGCCATGGGGAACTCAATGGGCTCCTTTGCTAAGGGCTCTATGGACCAAGAAGAGAAGCCATGGGGAACTCAACGGGCTCCTTTGCTAAGGGCTCAGTGTCCAGTGGCTCCAGCAATCATGCTGGTGACTCCACGAAGGGATAAGAATAGAGGAGTGATTTCTCCTCGCTTCATATAAGCTATAATGAACTCTGACCCCAAAGAAAGCATCCTGCTGGTTTCTCATAACATCAAGATGACTCAGTCAAATTGACTTCAACTCATGATGATGTTTATGTACGACAGGAGAAGACATCACCTGGTTCTGTCATATCCTTACAATCACCAGTATGTTCAAGCCCATTGTTTCGTGCCTTGTGTCAATCCATCTCACCAACGGTCTCCCAAGCCTTCGTTGACTGTACTTCACCAAACATGATTGACGCCACTAAGGAGTGATGATAGATCTAAGCAAGTGTGTCAGATAATGTTCAGTTGTGATCCCAAAGGATTTTACTGGATAAATGTTTGAAGTATACTGCCAGGCATTTCTTCTCAGTCTACATCCATCTGGATCTTCTGAATTCTGTCTATTTGATACTTGAAATGCCAGTGGCATCAATTCCAGCATGACAGCAACATGCAAGCCACTGCAGTACAACAGACTGGCAGAAAAATGATGGACTATCCAGATAGGCTTGGGAATTTTCCCATTATAAATGGTGTTGGAAGTATTGAACACATGACACACCCAATGGTTTCAGTGCTTCCAGCTTCTCTGTGAAACTATAGACATAGCAACCTGGGTTTAGGGATTGGCCAGCTGGCTACCAGGCGGATGTGCAAACAAAGACATAGGGTTTCTGGGAATGTTTTAGGAGATGGGGTCTACAAAAGGCAGCTCTTCAAGTTAAGGAGAAAGGAACATGGATGCATCCAGATTGGAGTTTTACTCTTAATGAAACTACTCCAAATGGCTTGAGACACTGATGTTGCGTTTGTATTTTCTCAGCATTAATGTAACTGACATTTAGCATCTCTTTAATTACAAGATGTTTATGGCATCTATATAGAACTCATTTCAGATTCTAAAGCCTCGGGACACTGAAACATGTTTAGAATGTGCTTTCGTTAAGTACTAAATTTAGTCAAATGATGCCACAGAGCAAATGATCCCTCCACAGTGTTGGGTTCTTGGAGTTGTTTCTTTTATAATTTCATGAGTATGATGATGATAATGATGATCCCCAGCTGCTTCCATGTGTCTGATACCTTTTCTTCTTTGTTTTTATATCAGTGCACAATGAATCCCAAACTCCTCTACTTTGGGTCTGGCTTATTGAGGCATACTTAACATATAATAAAATTAGAGCAGCCAGTCCACAGAGAGGACCACATGGCTGGCCCCACAATGAGACATGACATCCCTCACTGACCCAGAGCCCTACAGGGGACAAAACCTGAGACACAGTGTGGGAACTGCACCGGATCTGATCCCACCACACTGAGGCAAAACACTAAGGGGGTGCAACAGAACAGCAAGGGAAACAGAGTGGCGAGGCCCCCAGGGACTACTGAAGATGGACTTTGGGGTCAGGGCTTGGTGCCCCAACATACTGGAGTGGAAAGCACTCCTAAAGGCCAACAAACAGTCCTTGAACTAACTACTAGTTTTTCTTTCTTGTTGTATTTTGTTTTTGTTTTCATTTGTTTGTTGTTTTGTTGTATATTGTTGCTTGGTTTTGCTCTGTCTTGTTTTTGTGCGTGTTATTATCTCTGCAGATCTGTCTAAATAAGCTAGGCTAGATGAACAATTTGGAGGAGAAAACAATGGGACCGACAGTTCCGGGGGGACATGGGAGAGGGGTGGGGTGGGGGAAAGGTAGTGGTGTTAACAAACCCAGGAACAAGGGAACAACAAGCAATCCACATCAGTGGTGAGAAGGGTGCTGGAGGACTGGTAGGGTGTGATAAGGGTAATGTAACCAAGAGGAATTACTGAAACCCAATTGAAGACAGAGCATGATAGTGGGACAAGAGGAAAATCAAAGGAAATAGAAGAAAGAGCTAGGAGGCAAAGGGTATATAGAGGTCTAAACAAAGGCATGTACATATGAAAATATATGTATATATGAGGATGGGGAAATAGATCTATGTGCATATATTTATAGGTTTAGTATTCAGGTAGCAGATGGACATTGGGCCTCCATTCAAGTACTTCCTCAATGCAAGAATACTTTGTTCTATTAAATTGGCATTCTATGATGCTCACCTTACGGACACAATTGCTGAAGACAAAGTGGGTGCATAAGCAAATGCGATGAGGAAAGCTGATGGTGCCCAGCTATCAAAAGATATAGCATCTGGGGTCTTAAAGGCTTGAAGGTAAACAAGCAGCCATCTAGCTCAGAAGCCACAAAGCCCACATGGAAGAAGCACACCAGCCTGTGTGATCACAAGGTGCCAAAGGGATCAGTTATCAGGCATCAAAGAACAAAAAAATCATCTTATTGTGCGCTCACCTTCCTGATATGATCGCTGAAGACAAATGGGTGAATAAGCAAATGTGGCGAGGAAAGCTGATGGTGCCCAGCTATCAAAAGATATAGCATCTGGGGTCTTAAAGTCTTGAAGGTAAATAAGCAGCCATCTAGCTCAGAAGCAGTAAAGCCCACATGGAAGAAGCACACCAGCCTGTGTGATCACGAGGTGTCGAATGGATCAAGTATCAGGCATGATCAGAACAAAAAATCATATCATTGTGAGTGAGGGGGTTAGTGCGGAGTGGAGACCCAAAGCCCATTTGTAGGCCACTGGACATTCAGAGTCAAGCCAGTCAGGGTGTGATGTAGCAACAATGAAACATACAACTTTCCTCTAGTCCCTAAATGCTTCCTCCCACCCACTATCATGTTCCCAATTCTATCTTACAAATATGGCTAGACCAGAGGATGTACACTGGTACAGATAGGAACTGGAAACACAGGGAATCCAGGGCAGATGATCCTTCAGGACCAGTGAGTAGCGATACTGGGAGGGTAGAGGGAGGGTGGGTTGGTAAGGGGGAACCGATTACAAGGATCTACATGTGACCTCCTCCTTGAGGGACGGACAACGGAAAAGTGGGGGAAGAGAGATGTTGGACAGGGAAAGATATGACAAAATAATAATTTATGAATTCTCAAGGGCTCATGAGGGATGGGGGAGCAGAGAGGGAGCGGAAAAAATGAGGAGCTGATGCCAAGGGGCTGATGCCAAGGTGGAAAGCAAATGTTTTGAGAATGATGAGGGCAATGAATGTACAAATGTGTTTTACACAATTGATGCATGTATGGATTGTGATAAGAGTTGTATAAGTCCCTAATAAAATTATAAAAAAGGGAAAAATTCACTAAGTAAAAAAGTTACAATTTCATGGGTTTGGAATATGTAACTACCATTATGATCTTTATAATGGAAACTTCCTTTAGCCCCCAGTGATTCCTTCTGTCCTTTGCTGGAAATCCCCTGCTCACCTCCCCAGGCCCTTCACTACCCCTGGTCTTCTTTCTGTTACTCTAATTTGGTCTTTTTCTAGAATTTCATGTAAACCTCTGGCATCTGGCTATGTCATTTGGCACACTACATGTGGGAGCCTCCAGATTGTGCAGTGCATCAGCAGTTGAATCCTTTTCATTGTGAAGTAGTCTTCCATGATATAGGGATGTACCGCAAATTGTTCATGAGACCACCCATTGCGGGACCTTTGGATTGTTCCTATTTTGTTGTTGTTGTTGAAATTATTAATAAAGTGACTAGCCATATTTGAGCTTGGGTTTTTATATCAGCTTAAGTTTTTATCTCTTGATGATAAGTATTCAGGGGGAGTGTGTTAGTCTGGGTAGACTAGAGAAACAAATTCATAGACACTCATATGTGTATAAGACAGAGTTTTACATAAAGGATAATTGTACATTAAGAAAGCATCCCACCCCAGTCTAGTCCAAGCCCTTAAGTCTAATATTAGCCCATATGTCTGATGTTGATCTATAAAGTTCTCTTCAGACTCACACAACACATGTAATGATGCCAAATACAGAATGATCACAGGCCAGTGGGTAGAAAGTCTTTGGATCCAGTGGCGGTGTAAGCATCTCAGAACTGGCAGGGTTCTCTGCATGGCTTCTCCAGCACCCAGGGATGCATCAGGGTAAGTCCATGGGGCTTCTCCTTGGGGATGTCTTGCAGTGAATCAGGAGAGAGAAAGAGTCTGTCTCTCTCCTCCAAGGAGGAAATTCAAGAATTCCCAGAATTCTCAGCAGAAGACTATGCCCACACAGAGGCCTCATTGGCTATGATCTGATTGACAGACTAGACTCCACCCCTTCACTCTTAATCCTATCAAGTCCCACATTGACACCAGATTATGTAACTATCACAGGGAAATTGTTGGGTCATATGATAAATGAATGTTTAATTATGTGAGAAATTGCCAAATGATTTCCAGAGTAGCTGTATCATTTTTTAAATTTTAATTGGCAATATCTGAGATCTAGCTTGCTAAGCATCTTCCTAATAACTAGCCTTTCAAAGTACTCATGGAAAGATATGGATACCCACCACCACCTGCCACCAAGTCGACTTTGACTCACAGCAATCCTGTGTGACAGAGCAGAGCTGCCCATATGGTTTCTGAGGTTGGGATGCTTAGGGAAGCAGCCTGCCATGCCTTTCTCCTGTAGAATGACTTGTGGGGGCCACCAGGCTGCCTTTCAATTAGCAGCTGGGTGTTTAAATGCTGCACTATCCCAGGGCTCTTGGTGAGGGGAGCAGAGGGAGAGAAATGTGCCAGAACCACAGTGTTCCAGAAACAAGCAAGCTAAGTTATTGTAACTGAGAGAACTTCTGAGTTTAGATACTGGAGGGAAAAGTGAAATGGGGGGAGCGGGGACAAATAGTGATAAATAGACAATTACTACTTAAAAATAGCAGCTGAATACATACTGAAACCAAAAGAATGTATAGGCTGTGAAAATGACCTGTGACTGAAAGTTGGAAGAAAAAACAAAACAAGCCTTGTTCCATAAAACAAGCTAGGAAAAACAGATGTGGTGACAGGAACAACACAGAAAATTGGGCACTATAGAGAGTTCTTCCCCTTTCCTTTTTTTTCCCTTTAACATTACTCTAACTGTGGTGTGTTCTTGCTATTGAGAAGTGATGGCTGTTCTTAATATTAATGGATTGGTATAGAAGATAGGAGTCCTGGTGGTTCTCTTCGATAAGCACTGAACTGCTAATCACAAGGCTGGCAGTTCAAACCCACCAGCTGCTGAACTGATGAGCCTCAGAAACCCTGTTAGGGCCACTATGAGTTGGAACTGACCTGATGACAGTGGGTTATCAAGTCTTGTGGGCTATAACTCTCAGAAGCAGTTTAGCAGAGTGCTCGAGCCAACCAAATCCACTGCCACTGAGTGGATTCTGTCACATCTTCCCTCAAGAGTAGTTCACCTTGTGGGTTAGAACAGACAGCCTTGCAATGAGCAGCAAGCCCATTGAACAACTATGCTACCAAGACTCCTTAAAGTCCTGCTTTGGTGAGCATCGCAATCATCTGGGGATTTTGTCAAGCTGCAAGTTCTAGTTCTAACAAACATGTTAGAATTTCTAAGGAGCTTGTGTCAAGTTCCAACTCATAGCCATCCTGTGAGCAACAGAGAGAAACACTGCATGGTCCAGAACTATCCTTACAATTGTTGTCGTCCTTCAGACCACTGTGCTCGTCCATGATGGATGTTTGCAACTGTTTCTTCTCGGGTTGGCTATTTCAGGATTGGAAGGATTCCACTGATGAAAGTTCCAAGTGCTTTGCTCCCTCTATGTCTTCAAGGTCAACTCTACTTTGAGAAGGTAGATCTTCTCCATTGTATTTTGAGTGCCTTCCAACATGGGGGGGGGGGCTCATCTTTCAGTCCTGTTGGAGGCAATGTGGCACTGCTATTCAAAAGGGTTCAGTGGCCAATCCCTCAGAAGTGGTGGTCAGCTTGTTTCTTCTTCACCATCTGTCCTTAGTCCGGAAGCTTCACTGAAACCACTTAGCCATAGATGATCCACCTGGTATTTGAATTGCCAGTGGCATAGTTTCCAGCATCACTGCAACGTGCAAGCCACCACCATGCAGCAAACAAACAGGCAAGCTTGTTGGCAAGGACAATACTGCTGAGTTGCAGATGGAGTAATGATGAGCACACAAGCAGAAAGGGAGACACCACACATTTAAATCCTATCTCTATTACTTGCAGATGTATGAACCAGAGCACACTTCCTATAGCTCTCTATTTCCTCATCTGTAAAATGGGAGTGACAGGAGTACACTGGTCCTCAAAGGAATGCTGTGTAAATGATGTTTTCAGTAGGTTCCAATTTCCAAGGTAGTAACATATCTGATCTGTCACCTGTCTTGTCAGGTTTATGGATTTATTTTTGTGGTCTCTTGTGTTTTGTGATACTGAAAGCTATGCTACCGGGATTTCAAATATGAACTAAATCACCCATGGCAGATTGGCTTAAGCTGAACTTCCAGAATAAGCCAGACCAGAAGGAGAGGACTAGCATTCTACTCCAAAGTGAGCTGATTAAAATCCTATGGAGCCCAACAGAATGATTGTCTAACTCAGTTGTTGTGGCTGTATTATCAGGAGAGATCATTCTCTGAGGGAGAGCATCGTGTTGATCAAGTAAATGACCAGTGGGCATGAAAGAGAACCTTTGTGGAATGAATTGACTCAGTGATGGACTCAAGAATGCCAACCATCCTGAGAAGGACATAGGAATGTACAATGTTTTTTCTGTTGTGCATGAAGTTGCCCTGATTCAGTGTCAATTCTAGGACAGTTATCTATCTATCTATCTATCTATCTATCTATCTATCTATCTATCTACCTATTATTTGTCTGTTACTAAGTATGTCTCGTAACGTAAGGCTGTTGCAACCAAGGCGAGCGAGTTCTATGCAGTGGTTTATTTCTTGCTTAGTACTGTGCCCCACTACTGGTGGCAGCCACCAGTTCCCCTAGTGGTGCTAATTAAGAGAGCCAGTTCAGAACCACTAGACTGAAGACTGTCTCTGAAAAAGAAAACCCACTAAAGGGACCCCAAAGAGGGGGAGATCATTCAATATACTACACCTGGTAGAAATGTCACCAAGTTCAGCCTCATGGGGTGGCAGGGGCTTCACACACAATAGACATTCCTACATTCAGAACTAGTGCTGGGAAGGCACTCAGATCATGATTTGAAAGCATTTCCAGTGTGACACGAGGGTCCAGTTGATAGCTGAGAGCTGAGCCAGTATGCCCTTCTCTCCAAGATCCAGGCTGTGGTTCAGTCGTACCAGCCAGTGAATACACTATTGTTGTTTTCATCTGTGCTGTTTCATCTCTCTCCAGCACCCCTGTAGACTTCCTAATTGGTCCTCTGGCTTCAGTCCTCTTTGGCCTACCAGCATGGCTCTGGGGTGGGGTGTGCTTTAATCTCCCTGTTTGCTGGGCATATTGCTCCATTTTCATAGTTTTCTGATGTTACAAAGCAGCTTGCAGAGCTTGGGTGAACCTCATCTTATTTCTGCTCCCTGATAGTAACTGTACTAGAAAAACAGCTGTTAATCTCAATTAGGTTTTGATTGCTAATTAATAGCTACCTGTCAGGATCAAGCAGCCTTTTTCTTGATTCCATCAGCTATTTCTCATGCAACTAATTGGCAGACCTGGTTTCCATGAGAACCATTTAGCTAGATGGCTTCACAACCAAAACTTCCACCTCTTCTGGGCTCGGACTATCTGTGTCTGATTCTTTGTCCACTCTCCACTTTTCTTTTTCATTTCACTGTCCAGCCAGAGTTTCCAACAAACATCATTCCATCTCCATTGCTATCACCAGTGTATTTCAGAATGGGGCATCCTCCTTGTCTCCTCTCTTACTCAGCAGCGTACTTGAAGTCCTAGCTAACAACATAAGACAAAAAAGACATTAAAGGAAGTCATCTGGGGAAAGAAGAGGTGAAACTATCACTACTCACAGATGATATGATTTTATATATAGAAAACCGCAAAAGCTCCACAAAAGGAGTGCTGGAAGTGATAGAGGAATATAGCAGAGTGGCAGGATACAGGATCAACAAACAGAAGTCTATTGGATTGCTATATACACCAGACAAGCTCATGGAAGGGGCACTCAAAAAGATAGTATCCTTCACAATAGCCAAGCACAAATTGAAATATCTAGGAATATACCTAACAAAAAAAAAAGATTTGGATGATGAGTATAACTACAGAATACTATTAAAAAGAAACCAAGAGTGACCTCCACAAATGGGAAAATATCCCATGCTCATGAATCAGAAAACTCAATATAGTAAAAATATCAATTCTACCGAAGGCATTATATAAATTTAACACTATCCCGATAAAAATGTCAGCATATTTTTTCAAGGAATTGGAAAAACAGACTACCACCCTAATATGGAGAGGGAGGAAGCTCAGAATTAGAGAGCTCCTCCAGAAGAAGAAAAAATTAGGAGTTCTTGCTTTATCTGACTTTAACACTTACTATACAGCCACAGTGGTTAAAACAGCATTGCATTGGTATAATGAAAGATACTTAGAAATGGAAAACAACAGAAAATCCAGAAATAAAACCATCAGAATACAGACAACTGATCTTCAATAAAGGCCTCAAAAATATCAAATGATAATTGGATGCCCTCTTCAACAAATGGTGTTGGAAAAAATGGATATCAACTTGAAGAAAGATAAAGCAAGACCCTCACCTCACTCCATGCACAAGAATGAAGTTGAAGTGGATCCCAGACCTTGAAGTAGAACCCCAAACTATTAGGGCCATCAATGAGGGAATTGGGACAAACTTAAGAACTCTGTTGTAGGGAATACACAGGCTATCAGAAATAGGGAAGGACACAAACACCGAGGAGGCACAAATTGACAAGTGGGATACACTGAAGATAGCACACTTGTGTACATCAAAAGACACTGCCAAGAGAGTAAGAAGAGAGCTCACAGACTGGGGAGACATCTTTACCAATGACACATCAGACAAAGGCCTTATTACTAAAATATAGAATACTTTGCTAGCCTACATCAAGAAAAATACAAGTAGCCCACTGAGAAAGTTGGCAAAAGACCTGAACAGAAGTTTTACAAGGACAGAAACCCAAATGGCCAATAAAAACATGAGAAAATGTTCCTGATCATTAGCCATAAGAAAAATGCAAATTAAAGCAACTATGAGATACCACCTAACATCCTCAAAGATAGCCCAGTTCAAAAACTCAGAAAGAAACAAGTGCTAGAGAAGGTATGGTGAGATAGGATTCTCATCGACTGCTGGCGGGCCTGTAGATACATGCAGCCACTATGGAAATCGATCTGGTGATACCTAAAACAGATAGAAATCCAACTACCATATGATCCAACAATCCTCCTACTGAGCATTTACCCAGAGGAAGTAAGAAACAGACCAAACCCAGACATCTGTTCTCCAATGTTCATCACAGTGAAGTTCACAACAGCAAAGAGCTGGAAACAATCTAAATGTCCATCAACTGACCAATGGATTGAAAAACTCTGGTATATATATATATATATATATATATATATATATATATATATATATATATATATATATATATATATATATATATTAATAAATCTTCCAGGTAACTTAGATTCATACTAGGGCTTAAGAGCCAGATGCTGTGGGTGGAACAAATGGCTATGTGTTCAAATACTAGCCGAAAGAGGTGATTTGAACTAAACCCGGCACCATGGAAGGTAGTCCTGTCAAATGGCTTCAGAAAAAAATCCGTCTTCTAAATCTTATGAAGCCCAGTTCTATGCTGCACACTTGAGTCTCGATGAGTTGGACTTGACTCAGCAGTAACTGGAAGAACCATTCACTTATATGCAAAACAAACAAATAAAATAACTTGCTGCCATCGAGTCAATACTAGGTTCCTGAGACTGTAACTATTTATGGGAGTAAAAAGCCCAGCTTGTCTCCCAAGGAGCTGTTGGTGGTTCTGAATTGCAGACCAAGCAGATCACAGCCCAACACATAACCACTACACCTCCAGGGCTCCTCTTACTTCTACTAGTGAATCTAATTTTTTTTTTGTAGGTGAAAGAAGGGAATTTTCAGCTTAGTACCTGGTCTACTTTCATATCATAAATATCTGCATTCAAGTTTGGTTGGTTTTTATGGAGGAGAATTCAGCCAGAGACATAATTACAACATATTTCCCCTCCCCTCAAATGATCGAACTCTGTTATATTTCATTAACTCTAATGTTGGTATCTCATAGAAACTACCCAGCACTTTTTGACTTTCCTTGTGAAAATTATCTCAGCATGCTCTTTGACCATTTATCTACTTGGACTAAAAACACTTAACATGAGTTCTTTTTTTTTGCCCTTTAAATTCTAGCTATCTACCATTTAAATTTTCTGTTGCAAGTGTTTACTAACTTATTTCTAGAGTTTTAAATTAGTTTTATAGACTTTAATGGGCAGATATTTTCTATTTTTATTTAGACAAATCCATCAATGTATTATCCTCTTTGATGTCTGTGAAGATTTCTTCTCCACTTTTTATTCCTTATCTAAATGTCTATTAAACAAGTGTTAAAATTCAGGAACTAGGCTCATGTCTCAATATTTTTGCCATATTGCTCATATCTTCCTCTTCTTATCCTCCATGCTAGAAGACAGAATTCTTCCTTTCTATCTTTCAGCTTGCTTCAGTTAGTTATTCAACTTATTAAGTTATTATTTTGGTAAACATATCTACAATGGCCAAGAATTATTTTACTTCATAGTACTTACTTCTTTATGGATACAATATCCTCACAGCTCTCATCAAGTGTTAAGGTTTCATGCCTATTTTCTTCTTATAGGAATTCTTTCCTCATAGATTTATTCTGTTTAAGTTTCAGAGTCTCTCTTTCTCTATCTCATGACATTGGCTTTCCTCAATGTTTGGCTCTTGTGTGTTCATTTTTAAGCTTGAGAGTCTGCTCTGGACTTTAGACCTGAGCTCAACAAACTATGGTGAATGGGTCAAATCTATCAGCCTGCCATCTTTTTTTACAGTTGAGGTTTTGTTGGAACATAGTTACATTCATACACTTATGAATTATCGATGGCTACTTCTATATGGCTGTTTTCATGCCACAATGGTGGAATGAAATCCTTGCAACAGAGAACAAATGGACTACAAGAGCAAATATATTTACTACCTGAGTTTTAGAAGCCCTGGTGGTGTAGAGGTTAGGTGTTGGGCTGTGACCTGCATGGTCGACTGTTCAAAACCATCAGTATTTCTGAAGGAGAAAGAATCGGCTTTCGATTCCTGAAAATAGTTACAGTCTCAAAAACCTACAGGCGGTCGCTTTGAATCAGCCTTGACTTGGTGGCACTGAGTCAGTGAGTGAGTGAGTGACCTGATCTTTGAAAGAAAAACAATTACTGCGATGGCCTGAACAAAAATTGAATGAAAAAATAGGCTCTGTATTCACCAATTAGTGATTGTGAGCTCTTGATATAGGTGAGTAGAGTGGATCGAAGGATTGAGTACTTGCCTGCTAACTGAAAGGTCGATGGTTCACCCAGAGGCACCTTGGAATAAATATCTGGTGATCTACTTCCGAAAAACCAGTCACTGAAAACCTTCTAGAACACATTTCTCTTCTGGCACATGGGGTTCCCATAAGTTCAAACCAACTTAATGGTAACCAGCTAGCGGGCAAGATGATAACAGATGATAAAGTTATCACTTCTAAAAGAGGAGACTCCATTTCTTCTTGGCAACCCTCGGATTCTGGCTTGTCTGAGAACTACCATGTCAGAGAAGTTTAAGCCCAATGCTGTGGAGCTGATTCCAACTGGCACTAGGACAAAGTAGAACATTCCCATGGATGTCTAAGGCTGTGAATCTTTATGTCAACAGACTGGGACATCTTTCTCCTGGTTGAGTCACTGGTGGGGTTTGAACAACTAGCCTTTGTGTTAAGCAGCTAGGTTCTTTACCAACTGTCCCAACTGGACTCCCCAGAGAGTCATAATGCATATAAATTATTCTGGGGAGAAAGATTCTTATTTTCCTCTCTTTTTGCTTTCAATTGGCATTAAGAAAGTAAAAAGGTCAGGCTCTGCTCTATTCCTCTCCATCCCACCGCCCAGATCAGGAGGCTTCCCATTGAGAAAGTACGTTTAATTTTGAAGGTCATTCCTGGGACTTTATCCTCATGGTACATGCACTGGCTACCCCAATTTAGTGTCCTGGACTTCAGAGAGGGGCTGTTGGGCCCGGCTGCTCTGAATGCAGCTCTTTATTGGACTATCTTGCTGATTGTCCTAGGACCCCTCCAGCTTCTGTATTGACCATGAGCTTGGAGTTTGTGTCATACAAGAGTTCTCTGGCTTACCTGGAAGGCTTTCGAAACTGCAGATGTTTGGGCTCCGCCCTCAGGATTTCCAATTCATTAAGTCTGGATTTGGGTCCAAGATTTTGCATTTCTAACAGGGTCTTAGGTAATACTGATGCTGCCAGGCAGGAGACTACCCTTGTGAAGCCTGATCATGGGCAATCAACTGGAGCGAATAGTGCTTACTTTGGAGGTAGATTTTTCTCTTTTGCTTTGAACTATAGTTTTATTTACTGGCTATCCTCCAAAACATCACCAATTGCTGGTACATTGATGGCTCTTATTTCATATATTTGATTCCCAGTGGTCTCTATTCTTTCAAACTACTCTATAACTTCTTTGGGTGCTGGCGACATGAAAGGAACTTGATCCAAGCATCCTTTGTGATGCTTTTCATTTACTTATATTTAAAGAGGACTTCTAATTCTCTATCTCTTTCTCGCTTTTATAGTCTTTCATGTGGTATATGTAATGGGTTAAAAGTCATCCAGAAAGGAAGGTTAGAGTGCTGGCTTAATTTTTTTTCTCCAAGTTAACTATTTATTCCAGCACCATATATTCATTAGTAGTCCCTTTCCTCACTGATTTGTGATTCTGCCTTTATTATATACTAAGTTTGCAATTATGCTAAGGTAAATTTCTGAACTATCAAATCTATTACACTCATCTGTCTGCCTGTCAATTCTCTTACCAGACTGCTACTTTAATTATTGAAATTATATGATCTGGTAGAGCAAACTCTCTTTCATTAGTTTTTACTTTCAATATATTCTTGGTTATTTTTGCCCTTTTGTTTTAAAAATTATCTTGTCAGTTCAGATTTTAAAAATTTTAATGAGGAGTTTATAAATCTATAAAGCATTTTAGGAAAGATTATCATTGCTTTCTAATGCAAAATTTGTATCAATTTATTTTTCTTGATAGGTATATATTAATATTTTGTAGTGTTCTGCAAATAGGTCACATACATTCCTAAGTATTTCATCTCTCTTGTATTGCAATTGTGAAATGGGACTTTATGTTTTATTACAGATTTTATTCTCTTTTGGAGAGATTTGGGGGTGGAGTAGCAGGAACATTTGCAAGAAGACCCTTTTGTAACACACAAGTTCAATGTGAGCTGAGGGTTTTGGCTCCTAAGAGTGGGTGTTTATTTTGGATTTCAATATGTTAGAATTCATGGCAATGCTTGGTGGCTCTTGACTTAAAACCCATAATAATGTGCTTGCATTATGCTGAATTTGTACAATAAAACAAAAAGAATGTTAAAAATCTAATAATAACAGAAATGTAATTCATAGTTAAGTTGCCCTTCAGTAACTGGAGACAATGGAGTGCACCAAGCATACAATTAAGCAGATACCCTCTTTTTCACTTTCTCCAAGGCCAGCTCACTCAGTGCCTGTGTACTGCTGGAATATGTCAGCCCCTTAACAATCTTTTTAATCTAGTTGATGTTCCCAAATGATCTTTCCAATTTTGGATGATGCTTTGCATATTGCTTTTAGTTCACAAAACAGAATGTCTTCTTCGTGTAATGAAATCTTAGTCTGGCACTAAAATTCAACCAGGCATGCTCTGAAGACATGCTAACACAAAAATGCTGTTTTACAATGCTGGGGAGGTGGGCTGCAGGGGTTGGGTGGGGGTGTGAGGGGATGTGTGGGGGGAAGGTACATAAATTTGAAGAAAAGACTATCTTAGATGAAAATTTTAAGTTAAAAATATTACGTGTTGAAGGAAAAATCAAAAGCATTAAATATTCATCAAATGTAAAGTATTTGATCAAATCTAAGACATTGATCATAAGATGCATTATTATTTTCAGTACTCCAAAGAACAGAAAATAGTCTACCAGATAAACTCTGTTATTCAGTAAGTCGATGGTAAGACTCGTCCCAGGTTTAGAGGTTTTAAAATAAAGGTAAAAGAAAATGCTTTCTGGCGTCAAAGCAATATACATAGCAAGTAGCCTGCTTAGGATTGCACAGAACCTGATTCAGACTGGCTTAGGGAGTATTGTGTGGGGTTAGGGTGGAGTGTGTGTGTGGACATATTGGCTTACATAATCAGAAGCCTAATAACAGTTCTGGCTTCAGGAAGGGACTGATGCAGAAGATCAATATAATGATTGAAGACTTACTCTCCTATTTGTAGGATCAGCTCTTGTCTCCCATGTAGTACAAACATGGATACAAAAAACAAACAAAAACATGGGATACAAGCAACAAATGGGCTTCAATTTTCGGCATTCACATCTGGTCAAAGGGAGATGGTTATTACTTTGAAAAAAACAAAACAAACAAACAAACAAAAAATACCCCACAATATTTCCCAGCAAAATTCTTTTAAAAATGTTTTATTAGGGGCTCATGCAACTCTTATCGCATCAATTGTGTCAAGCACATTTGTACATCCATTGCCCTCATCATTCTCAAAACATTTGCTCTCCACCTAAGCCCCTGATATCAGCTCGTCATTTTCCCCCTCCCTCCCCATCATCCCTCCCTTATGAACCCTTGATAATTTATAAATTATTATTTTATCATATCTTAAACTGTCTGATGTCTCCCTTCACCCACTTTTCTGTTGTCCATCCACCAGGAAGGTCACATGTAGATCCTTGTAATCGGGTCACCCTTTCCAAACCACCCTCCATCCACTCTCCCAGGATTGCAACTCACACCACTGGTCCTGAAGGAATCATCCTCCCTGGCCTCCCTGTGTTTCCAGGTCCTATCTGTACCAGTGTGCATCCTCTGGTCTAGCCATATTTGTAAGGTAGAATTGGGATCATGATAGTGGGGGAGGAGGAAGCATTTAGGAACTAGAGGAAAGTTTATGTCTCATCATTGCTACATCACTCCCTGAATGGCTCATCTCCTCCCTGAGAACCTTCTGTAAGGGGATGTCCAGTAGCCTACAAATTGATTTTGGGTCTCCACTCAGTACTCCCTACCTCATTCACTATGATATAAATTTTTGTTCTGATGATGCCTGATACCTGATCCATTCGACACCTTGTGATTGCACAGGCTGGTGTGCTTCTTCCATGTGGACTTTGTTGCTTCTGAGCTAGATGGTCACTTGTTTACCTCCAAGCCTTTAATATCCCAGACACTATATCTTTGATAGCCGGGCACCATCAGCTTTCTTCACCACATTTGCTTATTCACCCGCTTTGTCTTCAGCAATTGTGTCGGTAAGGTGAGCATCATAGAATGTCAGTAATAGAATAAAGTATTCTTGCATTGAGGGAGTACTTGAGTGGAGGTCCAATGTCCTTCTGCTACCTTAATACTAAGCCTATAAATATATGCACATAGATCTATTTCCCCATCCTCATATATACATATATTTGCATATGTGCATGCCTTTGTTTAGGCCTCTATAAATGCCCTTTACCTCCTACCTCTTTCCTCTATTTCCTTTGATTTTTCTCTTGTCCCACTATCATGCTCAGTCTTCATTTGGGTTTCAGTAATTCCTCTTGGTTACATTACCCTTGATCATGCCCTACCAGGCCTCCTACACCCGCCTCACCACCGATTTAGATCACTTGTTGTTCCCTTGACCCTGGGTTTGTTAACACCACTGCCTTCCCACCCCCCTTTCCTCCTCTCCCATGTCCCCCCGGAACTGTCGGTCCAATTGTTTTCTCCTCCAGATTGTTCATCCAGCCTATTTTATTTAGACAGACTTGCGTAGATAATAACATGCACAAAACAAGACATAGCAAAACCAAGCAACAATATACAACAAAACAACAATAACAACAAACCAATGACCAAACAAAACACAACAAAAAAGAAAAGCTTGTAGTTAGTTCAAGGACTGTTTTTTGGACTTTAGGAGTGCTTTTCAGTCCAGTCTGTTGGGGCACCATGCCTTGGCCCCAAAGTCCACCTTGAGCTTTCCCTGGGGACCTCCCCGCTCCATTCCCTTGCTGTTCTGTTGCACCCCTTAGTGTTTTGCCTCAGTGTGGTGGGATCATATCGGACGCAATTCCCACACTGTGTCTCTGGTGTTGTCCTCTGCAGGGCTATGGGTCAGTGAGGGACATCATGTCTCATAGCGGGGCCGGCTATGTGGTCCTCTCTGTGGACTGGCTGCTCTAATTGGGAACATCATCCTAAAGGCCTGCTGGTCCAGGATATCCTCCACTCTCTCTTCTTCCCCCTTCAGATATGTCCCTCTCCTGTAGCTGCAGATTCAATGCTGTCCTTTGAAATGCATTCTTCTGGGGGGAGAGGCAGGTGTCCATGTAGTAGTTGAGCTTGGGTCCGGCCACTCAGACCTCTCCACTGGGTCCCTACTCCATGCCAACATGTTGCATTCACCTCTTGGAACACTGGGTTGAAGTCTGATCCTTCTTTCCCTGTGGAGATATAAACAATACCCTCCCCTTGGGTGGGTTAGTGCCCTGTGACTCCGCTACACATTAATTTTTATTATTACTATTTTTCCCTTTCCCTACCTCCTTTTCAGTTGAGTACCATATGTATCCCTGGATTTGGTCTGGTCCCTGCCATAGTACCTGGTCCTCACCCCAGGAATGTTTGTATACAGTAGCTTTTTCCCTATGCCCCTTTTGAATTATTTTTTAAAGCTAACCTCAGTTGACTCATGTTGTACTTGTCCTTTTGTACTTGGCTTACTATGCTTAGCATGATTTCCTCCAATTCCTCCCATACAGCGATGTGCTTCTTAGGTTCATCACTGCTTTTTAGCTATACACAGTACTCCATTGAATGTATGTACCACAGCTTTTTAATCGACTCGTCAGTTGATGGAAATTTGGTTTGTTTCCAACGCCTTGCAAATGTGAACTGTGCCACAATGAACACTGGAGCACAGATGTCTGGCTGAGGTTGAGTTCTTGCCTCTTCTGGGTATATGCCTAGTAGGGGGATTGCTGAGTCGTATGGTAACTCGATTTCCACCTGTTTTAGATATCGCCAGATCAATTTCCATAATGGTTGTATATACTTACAGGTCCACCAACAGTGGATGAGAGTTCCTGTTTCCCCACAGCTCCTCCAACACTTGTTGCTTTCTGATTTGTTGAATTGGACTATCTTTAAGGGTATTAGGTGGTACCACATTGTTGTTTTAATTTGTATTTCTCTTATGGCTAAAGATTGGGAATATTTTCTTATATGTCTGTTGGTCATTCGGATTTCTGCCCCTGTGAAACTTCTGTTCAGGTCCTTTGCCCACTTTCTCAGAGGGCAATTAGGTTTTTTTCTTTTTGGAAGGTAGCAGAGTATTGTAGATTTTAGTAATAAGGCCTTTGTCTGATGTGTCATTGCTAAAGATGTTTTCCCAGTCCGTGAATTCTTTCGATGTACGCAGGTGTTTTATCTTCAATATATCCCATTTGTCAATTTGTGCCTCCTCTGTGTTGGTGTTCTTCCCTATTTCTGATAGCCTATATATTCCCTGTGCCAAAGTTCTCAAGTTGGTCTCCCAGTTTCCTCATTGATGGCCCTAATAGTTTGGCGTTTAACTTCAAGGTCTGTGATCCACCTTGAGTGTATTCTTGTGCATGGAGTGAGATAAGAATTTTTCTCCAGGTAAATATCCATTTTTTTCTAGCAGCACTTGTTAAAGAGGGCATCTGCTTCCCATTTGATATTTTTGGGGCCCTTATCAAAGGTCAGTTGTCTCTATGCTGATGATTCTATTTCTGGGTTTTCAGTTCTTTTCCATTGGTCTGAGCATCTGTCATTGTACTAATATGTGGTTTTGACTACTGTGGCTATATAGTATATGCTAAAGTCCGGTATAGCAAGCCCTCCCACTGTGTCCTTCTTCTTGTAGAGTTCTCTGCTAATTCTGGGCTTCTTTCTTCTCCATATGAAGTTGGTAATCAGTTTTTCCATTTCTTTGAAGAAAGATGAGGGTAATTGTATCAGGATTGCATTAAACTTATATAGTGCCTTAGGCAGAACTGACTTCTTGACTATATTGTGTCTTCCAATCCACTAGCATGGGATATTCTTCCATTTGTAGAGGTCACTCTTGGTTTCTTGTAAATAGTGTTCTGCAGTTTTCCACATATAGATATTTTGTTCTTTTAGTCAGGTATGTCTCTAGATATTTCAGTTTGTGTTTAGCTATTGTGAAGGGTACCACCTTTTTGATCTCCTCTTCTGTGGTCTTACCCTCTGTGTATAGCAATCTGATGAACTTCTGTTTGTTGATCTTGTATCCTGCCACTCTGCCAAACTCCTCTATTGCTTCCAGAACTCCCATTTGAGCTTTTGGAATTTTCCATATATAAAATCATATCATTTGCAAATAACGATAGTTTCACCTCTTCTTTTCCCCAGATGAATATCTTTGATGTCTTTTCTTTGCCTTATGCTGTTAGCTAAAACCTCCAGTATGATATTAAATAGGAGTGGGAACAAAGGACATCCTTGTTTGATCCCCCTTTTCAGTGGGATTGTGTTAGTCTTTTTTCCATTGACTACCACGTTGGCTGTTGGTTTTTCATACAAAGCTTGTATTGTCTTGAGGAATTTTCCTTCCATTCCTATCTTCTCAAATGTCTTAAACAGGAATTGATGTTGGATGTTGTTGAATGTTTTTTCTGCATCTATCAATATTATCACGTGGTTCTTATAGTTTTTCATGTCAATGTAGCAAATGATATTAATGGTCTTTCATATGTTGAACCATCCCTGCATCCCTGGTATGAATCCCACTTGGTCATGGTGAATTATTTGTTTTATATACTTTTGTATCCTATTGGGCAAAACTTTGTTAGGGATTTTTGCATCAATGTTCATTAGGGCTATTGGTCAGTAGTTCTCCATTCTTGTGGGATCTTTGCCCGGTTTTGGTATCAGAGTTATACTATCTTCATAGAAGGAGTTCAAGAATTTGCCATCTTTTTAAATGTTCTGGAAGAGTTTGTGCAGGATAGGTCTTAGTTCTTCCCAAAATGCTTGCTAGAATTCTCCAGTGAAGCCATCTGGTCCAGGGGATTTTTTTTCTTGGTAATCCCTTAATAACCTTTTCTATTTCTTCTATTGCTATGGATCTGTTGAGATTCTTGACGTCCATCGAGGATAGTCTAGAGGAGGATTATTTTTCCAAGAATTTGTCCATGTCTTCCAAGTTGCTGTATTCATTGGAGTACAATCCTTCGTAGTACTGTGTAATTATCCTTTTGGTTTCATTAGGGTCTGTTGTAATGTCCCTTCTTTCATGCCTTATTCTTGCTATTGAATTTTGTTCCCTCATTTCTTTAGTTAGGTTGGCCAGTGGTCTTTCAATTCAGTTTATTCTTTCAAAGAATCAGCTTTTAGCAGAATTAGTTTTTTTCCATAGTTTTCTTATTTTCCCTCTCCTGAATCTCAGCCCTGATTTTTATTATTTCTTTTCTTTTGCTATGAGTAGGATTGTTCTGCTGACTCTGTTCTAGTTGTTGTAAATGTTGTGCCAGCATATGAATCATGGGTCTCTCTTCCTTTCTCTGGTGTGCAGGTATTGCTATGAAACTTCCTCTGATGACTGCCTTTGCTGTGTCCCATATGTTTTGGTACATCGTGTGCTCATTCAAGTTGGTTTCTAGAAATTTTCTAATTTCATCTCTGATCTGTGCCAGCATGCACTCCTTTTGCAGTATAGAGAGTTATTCATCCTCCAATTTTTTCTCTTGTTTTCTTTGTCTTCTTTTTGTTGATTTCCAACCTTATGGCACAGTAGTCAGAGAGAGATGTCTGTATGATTTCAATGTGCTTAAATTTATGTAGATTCACCTTATGCCCCAGCATGTGCTCTATCTTCTAATATTTGCTATGAGGGTTTGAAAAGAATGTGAATTATTTTGTATTTGGATGAAAAGCTTTGTAAATATCTATCAGGTCAAATTGTCTAATTGTAGTGTTTAGATCTCTTGCCTCCTTGTTGAGTTCCTTTCCCTGTGATCTATCTTTCTCAGAGAGCGGTGTATTGAAGTCACCCACTATAATTGTTGAGCCTGTGATTTCCCTTTTTCATCTTTTGGAGTGTTTGGTTGATGTATTCAGCAGGTCTCTCGTTCAGGGAATATATGTTTACAATGCTTGGTGATTCCTTGTCTACTATTCCCTTGAGCATTATATAGTGTCCCTCCTTATCTCTTTTTATGATTTGCACTTTGGGGTCAATTTTAGAATTGCAGCCCCTGCTTTATTTGAATTGCTGTTTCCTTGGTATACCTTTCTCCAGTCTTTGATTCTCAGACTATTTTTGTCTGTAGCCTTGAGATGTGTCTCCTGTAGGCAGCAGATTGATGGGTTGTGCAGCAGACTGATGGGTTGTGTTTTATAAGCCAGTCTGCTAATCTGTCTTTTAATGCCCGAGTTCAGGTCATTGATATTCAGGGTTATTATCTCCATCTGCAGACTCTATAATGTCATCTTATACCTTTTGTGTTTGGTGTTTTCCTATTTTCCTTTCTCATTAGTGTGTGTGTGTGTGTGTGTGTGTGTGTGTGTGTATCATTCTTGACTTCTTTCCATCCTTAAGCCAATGCTATCTTGGGGTGTGATTTCTCTTTGTTGCCCTCTGGGTTAGGTTGTTCCACGTGGTGGTCTCTTATTTATGCTTGGTGAGTGTTGTTCTTCTGCCCATACTGGGTCAGCAAGGATCTTTTGTATGGTTGGGTTTCTTCTAATGTATTCTTTGAGTTTTTCCTTCTCTGTAGACTCTTACTTCTCCATCTATCTTTATTCGATATTTTGGGTGGGTAGAGTATTCTTGGGTTTGTGTTGCTTTCATTCAGTTTTTGGAATGTATTACTCCACTCTCTCCTCCTCTTCATAGTTTCTCCTGATAGGTCTGTGCATATTTTTATTTGGGAACCTTTATATGTTATTGCTTGTTTTTCCCTGATTGCTCTGATGATTTTCTCCTTTTCCTCAAAGTTGGATAGTTTAACTATTGTGTGTTTGGTGGCTTCTTCTTGGGATTCAGTTTAGCTGGCATTCTTCCAGCCTCCTGAATGGTTGCCTGGTTTCCATTCATTAAGCTGGGGAAGTTTTCCTCTAAGAATTCTCTCACTATTGTTGCAAATGACTTCTTTGTTGTGTTTTCCTCCAGAAAGCCAATAATTCTAATGTTGTTCTTCTTCATAGTATCAGACAGAGCTCTTATGTTTTCTTCAGCTTCTCTGACGATCTTATTAGATTTTTGTTCATGTTCGTTAAAATCTGCTTGACTGTCCTCCAAGTCACTGATGTGTTTTTCTGCTTCCTCCAGTTGATTCTCGAGATCCGTCTCTCTGTTTTCTGTTATCTTGTCCCTAAGCTCCTGTATTTCCCTTTGGTGTTGGCCTCTATCTCCTCTATCATTTCATTCTTTTTTTGGGTATTGCTTCCCTCATATCCTGTGTGACTCCAAGCAGCATTTTGAAATTTATTTCTGTGGCAGCTCGATGTCTGCTTCTTCTATGCATATCGTTATGTTCAGGATATCTTCTGCAATTGCCTTTTGTTTCTCCTGTTTTTTCATTGAGATTGTTGGGGCTGATGACTGTTTGTGTTGCGTTGCTTTAGAGGAGCCAGGTGCCATTTCTCAGGGAATCAAAGAGCACTGGCTCTCTCTGGGAGACTTGTAGGAATGCTTCTTTGAAGTGCCTACAGCTAATTTCACTATGGAATTAATCTACCACTTTACCCTCCTGTGGCTTCCTTCTCAGTGGACTGCCCCAGAGGGCTGGTGGGTTGCCTGCTTTGGTGTTGTGGCAGTTGGCCAGAGGTCTCTGCAGCCGCTTGGAACGTTTAAGAGTGTTGGCTGAGCTGCCTTAGGCCCCCAGGCACACAAGCAGGAATTCCCCATTAAAACGTTGGGTGGAGTAACCCCTGGTGGAGGTCAGCAAGGCTTTCCCCAGCCTCGGGCTACCTGCACAGGGAGGAGCTCTCCTAGCTGGGTGTGGCACAGGTGTAAATGCCCTAGGCTAGGGGAGTGGTCTGGAGGTCAGAAGTGGAGTGAGAGAGAACAGGAAAGAGACAAAGAAGAGAAAAAAATAACAAAGTAAGCCTGCTGAGACTGTGTGGGGATATAGAGAAGAGAGAAATAAAGGTAACAATGTAGCTGAATCCAGATCCCTGCCCATGGGGCTGCAAGGGTTTAGCCCTGCTCCAAGGCAGTGGCAAACTGTGGCTGTGTTGAAATTATGCCCCCTCACAGGCTCTAAATGGTTCCAACTCTGGCAGAGACAGTGGCGGGCCTAAGGTCAAGTCCTGGCCGGCCTCCATTGTGGTAAGCCAAAAGCTCCCAGCCCCTCAAAACCTTGTGGGTCTGTGCCTACTTATCTTTAGGATGTTCCTCCTGTGGTCCTGGGCTGAATTCTGCAGAGTTCCTTTGGTGTGTGTGACTCCGTCGCCATCTTCCCTGAAGTCCCTAGCAATATTGTTTTTAGCATTTCAGATGGAGTCTCCTTCCCATTCCTGAGCTATCAACTATCTAGGACTATGTTGTCCAGATGGTAATGACTAGCCACATGTAATTATTTAAATTTAAATTAATTAAATTTAACTTAAAATTTAATTCTTCAGTCTCCCTGGACACATCCAAGTCCTCAATTGGCATGTGTGGCCAATGACTATTCTATTGGTCAGCACAGACTTATTTTGATAGCCATAGGAAATTCTACTGGGCACCACTGGCCTTGAATAGGGGCCAGCAGGCTAAAGCCCACAGGCCAGCTTCAGCCCAGTATGGTTTTTTTTGTTTTTTGTTTTTTTTTTACAGACTACTAGCTACTATAGCTCTTATGTTTCAAAATGGTTAGGGAAAAATTAAAAGAAAAATGATATTTTATGATGTGAAAATTATATGGAACTCAAATTTTTGTGTAAACACTACCAGGTTAATTAATTTATGTATTGTCTTTGCTGGGTCCACAATACAATGACATGAGTGTTCACAACAGGACTGTGTAACCATAGAGACTAAAACATTTACGACCTGACTCTTTACAGAAAACATTGCGACCCATGGTCTGAGGAATAGACCTTATTTCCCAACCAGGCACACTCCTCTTGGTACCACAGTGAGCCAGATTCACCTGTATCTCATGGATTGACATTGAAATGAAATCATATCTTTGTTGTGAAAGAGAGAGACAGAGTTGAATACTGGCTAAGGTGTCAACTTTGTTAACGATCCCTAACAAGAAATTCAGACTAACATTTAACCTCTGAATGGAGCTCACAGTCTTCAAAGGGAATCTTTCTACTACTTAAAAAATATTTTTATGCTGTAGTGGTACAATCTCTTCACACTAAGACAATACATTCTCGTCCTATTTTATATTTATAAATTCACTCAATATCCATACTTCCTTAAGTGTAACATATACAATTTATATTCATGGATTTTTCCCACTACTCATAATTTTATTTATAATATTCAAATATCCAAACTAATCCTTGCATCATAACCTTTTTCTCGCTTTCCTCTGCCATTTGCCCCACTTTTTTGTTTTTCTGTAATCTGGCCTGATGAATAATGGCCAGATAACTTAAATATGTAATACCCAAAGGAAAAAAATGAAGACTTCTGCTCCCATAAAGCATTGTACTCTTAGAAACCCATGGGTATTTGAGTCAGAATCAACTCAATAGCAGTCAGTTTGGTATGGTTTTTTTTATATATCCAAGGGATAATATGTCTTTTAAATATTAGATATTATTGATCTTTTACTAATAGAAATGTAATGACTACCCATTGATAAATCATATCTTTGTTTGTTTCTTCAAAATAGTGTGCATATTCTAAAATAACCACTAACACAGAAATAATTTATGTTATGGAAACAAGTTACTAAAGCATGTTTTTGGTGAGTTCTGTTTAGGATAGCATGATTGTAGATACCCAGTTGTTGTTGTTGTTGGATGCCATCAAGTCAGTTCTGATCCAAACAACTGTCTGCAAAACAGAATGACACACTGCTCAGCCCTGTACTATCCTCGCACTTGTTCCTATGCCTGAGCCCATTGATGCAGCCACTGTGTCCCTCCATCTAAGTGAAGGCCTGCATCTTTTTTGCTGCCCCTTCACTTTACTAAGCATGGTGTCTTTCTCCAGGGATTTGTCTCCTGATAACATGTCCAAAGTATATAAGACAAAGTATCACCATTCTTGCCTCTTAGGAGCATTCTAGCCATATTTCTAAGACAGATCAGTTTGTCTTTTTAATAATCCATGATATTTTCAGTATTCTTCTCCAGCATGACAATTCAAATGCATCAATTCTTCTTCTGTCTTCCTTATTCAATGTCCAGCTTTCACATGCATATGAGGCAATGGAAAATATGACGTATTAAGTCAGGCATACTTTAGTCCTCAAAGTAAAATCCTTGCTTTTCAATACTCTAAAGAGGTCTTGAGAAGCAGATTTATCCACTGTGAATGCTTCCTCTGATCTTTCACTGCTGCTTTCATGTGCATTCGTCATGGATCCAAAGAAGAAAAAATGCTTGGGAACTTCCATCTTTCTCCATTTATCATGTTATCTATTGGTCCAGTTGTGAAGACTTTGGTTTTCTTGACATTGAATCATAATCCACACTGAAGGCTGAAATCCTTTATCTTCATTAGCAAGTTCTTCAAGTCCTCCACTTTCAGTAAACGCATGTCATCTGCATATGGCAGGTTAGTAATAATCAGTCTGATGCCATTTCAATTAGTATTCCTTCAACTCTTGCAGCCTTTTTTGTGGCTAGTGCTTTCAGTGCAGCTTGAACTTCTTCCTTCAGCACCATTGGTTCTTGCACATATGCTACCTACTGAAATGGTGGAATGTTAACTAGTTTTTTTTGCATACTCAGATTACCGTATATATTCAAGTCTAAGCCAACCTGAATATCAGCTGAGGCACCTAATTGTACCACAAAAACTGCATTGAAAATGTGCTGAAAAGCTTGGCTTATATGCAAGTATATATGGTATATTGTAAATGAACTTTAGTTAGAAACGTTATTCTCAAAATGGATCTCTTATTGAGAGAATGTGATGTTTGACTCTAAAATGTCTAAAATTTGTTGATTTATTTATCCTCTTTCCCAACCACTCCCCCTCCTTTCTACCTGGAGTTCTGTCAGAGTAGAATTCCATTACCAATTCAAAGAGATCTTGTGAGTGGGTGAGGGTGAGATTTGAACAAGAACCCCTGTGCCTGATTTTGCAAGCATTATAGCTCCATAGTTCTTTGCATTGCTTGCCAGTGAATGACGTTTATGGATTTTACAAATTGTGAGTGGAGAAAGAATTCACCAAACCTGATGCCATCGAGTCACAGGAATCCTATCCAACACTAGAGAGTTGCCCCTCTGGGTTTCTGACACTGCACATCTTTACCCGAACAGAAAGCCTTCTCTTTCTCCCCTAAATGGCTGGTAGGTTTGAACTGATAACTGTGGTTAACAACTCAGAACATAATCCACTACACCACCAGGGCTCCTGAGTGTAGAAAAGGGAGGAGTCAAATAAACTAAAAACAGAATGAGGGTGTCAGTTTAGAATAATTCAACTTCACTGCTTTTGGAGAAGCTACTGTCATATTGGGAGTTCCTGGGTGCTCAGCTGCTAACTGAAGGCTGCAGGTTCAAGCTCACCCCATGGTGCCTTGAAAGAAAGACTCAATGATCTACTTCTCGAACCGCATCATTGAACACCTTATGGAGCACAGTTTTACTGCGACATAACAATAATAACCGGGATAAGCCCATGTGCTGCCCTGATTGCTAATGTATTTTTGATGTAAAAATTTTGGATTTTTAAATTGATGTCATCCCCAAAGCTATGCTCTTCTTAAAAACCAAAGAAACAAAAAGAGAAATATGTCTTTATTCCAAGCACAGATAGCTTTGGCAACGATAAGAGTTTGTTTTGTTTGTCCCGAAAGGCATGTAGCCTTATTGAAACACCTCCCCACCTCTTCCTCCACTCAGCAGTGTGAGAGAGTAGCAGGTGCTTCCACCAGGCTGCTGATGTGGATCACTGATGGGAGGGAGGCTGCCGTGTCCCTAAGGAATGGACTGTAGGAGCCACCTGGGACTGAATTTCAGAAGAGAATGGGGAGGAAAAGCAGGAGCATGCTTACATCTGTCTGATTTTCCTCCCTGCTCCTCAGAGTATATGTGGCTTAATCCTCAGATGGCTAATATGACAGTAAAAGGAACCTGTTTCCACAATGCAGTCTGGACATGTTGCTGATGCATGGCACATCTACTTGTGCAGTGCTTTCTGAGAAGTGCTTTCTGGGAGATTGTCCCCAGTGGCTGACCTGACTGGGAAGGCCAACCTCTACATCCCCCATTGCCAGCCAGGGCCACCCTGTTATTTCATGTTCATCAGTTTTCCTTGCCAATGAAAGAGCAATGGACAAAGTCAAACTGGACTTTGTTTTTACCCTGTATGACAGAACAAACTGGTCTGGGGAACGGAGTAGTGGAAAAGAGGACTGTAACACTTACTGTCATCTGAATCCAAGATGCTAAGACTTACCGTACCTCACACATCGGATTTTCTAGTTTGCACATGCTTTTTTTCGGTATAGCCTCTAAGCTCTGTGAAGACGGGGTCACCCTATAGCCTTTGCCCGGAAAAGTCTTTTATGCAAAGAGGCCCCTTCAAGTAAGCTTTTAATCACACCAGAGACAGGTTTCACCTCTGATTTCCTATATGTGGTTGGCATACTGCAGGCCTCGGGTTTTCAAATTGAAGATGTTATTTCCTGGTACCTGGCGATTATGTGACTAGATATTTCAGAATAGAAGGGCTGTGCTGATAACCACATTAAAATCATAAAAACACCATTATGTTTTCAAGGTAGAGTCAGGTTTAGTTAATCAGAACTGGTTTGCAAGATTCCATTTGTTTCTGTGTTTAAAATAGTGTCAGGTTGACAAGTCTTTTGTTCCCACACTATCACATTGGCTTCTCTTCTAATCTGTGTGATTCCTGAACAATACGGATAAGCTAAACGTGGTTTAATCAATCCTGACTCTTCTGATCTGACTGATATTTTTGTATGGATTTTGACTAATCAGATATGTATAGAATATTCATGCCTTATCCTGTAGTTATGACAGGTGCAGACTCTGCATTTTAATGTACAGAATGATGCCACAATTCAAAGTGTCCCTTTCATCTGACGTACTACTAATTGGACGATTTCTCCCCTCCTGTTTTGAGAAAGCGGAAGGGTCTATTGGCTTTATGCTTTTGAAATGAGAACTGGATAACGCAGCCGAGAAAAGCTTCTTGAGGTGTTACCAGGGTAAATAAATTTGTAATGATTTTATTCACATACTCCCTCAACACAAGAGCGTTCCTGAAGATTTCATCGAATTGATAAGGGGCATAATGGAAAAAAATTCAAAATGGCTTTACACCAGGGTCAAAATATTCCAACCACCACGGGCATTAACTATCACTTTACCTACAGGGGGAGTATCCTTTCTGTTCTCCACTAGGACATTTACTTCCAACCCCCTGGGGGTTCCGACAAAGGACAGATCGTGGCATCGATGGACAGAATGGGGTCTGGATTCAAACACACACTGATCAAACACGGGTAGAACCATTTCCTGATATCATTTGCAATGCAGAGAGCTGCGAAGACCATCACTTTAGCCCCTTATGATGACTACAACCACCACCAATAGACTAAACAGACAGAAAATTAACTCTTATTATTCTTATCAGAGAGCCGAGGAGCCCTGGTGGTGTAGTGGTCATAAATTGGGCTTCCATCTGAAATGTCAGCAGTTTGAAACCACCAACCAACCTTCAGGAGAAAGGCGGGGCTTTCTACTCCTGCTAAGAGTTGCGGTCTTTGTTACTCACAGGGGCCGTTCTACCCTGTCCTGCAGGGTCATTTTGAGTTGGCATCGACTCAATGTCAGGGTGAGAAAGAGTGATTCGGGAGCTAAGGAATAACAAGTACCAGAAAAGCGGCGCTTCAGACAGCTTCGTTCCATGTACATACACATGAGCATCACCATGGGATCTTGTTAAAATGTATGTTCTGATTCAGTCTCTCTGGGATAGGGGTACCTCAGGGGGTGAACAAGAATGAACCAGATTGAAGTCTTGTTGTAAAGGGAGGTCCCTGCTTACCTGGGACAGATGCAGCTGGAAATTTTCAAAAAGAGGTCAGCTAAAATTTCTCATGCATTGTTCCAGGATACGTGTAGGTTGGCAAGAAAAGAGAGAACGGCTGGGGCTCTAGCTACCAGGGAGGTTCTCGCTCATGCCATTTCGTCCCCAGCACTCTATTTGCTCACACGGAATAATAGTGAGAGCCCGAGAGCATGTCCCTCGTAGTGCCTGCTTGCAGGAGGGAAACAGGTGGATTTTTGACAGGGGCATTCCCCCGAAGCCAGATTCCCCCACCCCCCAAGCTCGTCTGTAGAAGTAAAAGCCTTACTTTATGGAAACATGGGTAACAAGCATTGCCACCCTGGCTCGCTTAAAAAAACCTATTGTATCTGGAGAAGGAAATAGAAAAACAGTAAAGCTGTGGAGGAGGATGGGAATATCCAGAAGACCCGGGGTGATTCTCTACGTGGGAAGTATCACCTCATCTACAGAGACCCCACTTCCACCCAGAAGAAGCAAGCAGCAGTGAAATGCTGTTTGGAAAATTATGAAAGTATGAAAATAACCCCTCTATAAGTTCCAGCAGAAAAGGGAAAACCCTAACCTAAAGGTGAAGCTGAGAGCTTTGAAAGAAATAAAGCTAAATTAAATCGGGCTGTCTGCTTTGAAGCATCACAGACTTGAAAGCCTCCTGGAACAATTCTACACTGCACACATAGGGGTGTCCTGAGACAGAATCAGCGTGATGGCAGCTAGCAACAACTATGAACAAAAGTCCCCTAGTAGCACCAATGTTCGCACTCAACTAAAAGTTGACAGTTCAAAGCCACCCAGTGATATCTTAGAAGAAGGGACTGGATGGAATTGATTAAAATGAACAAAGAAGATTCGACAAGGATGACTAGGAATTTCAACATTCCACTCTCAGTGATCGATAAGACAAGTAAGCAGAGAATTTAAATAATGCTTTCAAACAGGTTTTGCACTAAATGCCAATTATTTAACACTCCAGCATTCTTTTTTAAAGTACATATTGAAAATTCTCTCCGATAGATCATATTTGATCCATCAGAACAAAATTTAAAGAACATAAATAGAAATAAAAATGTTTTCTTTGACAACAACATTGTTAAATTAGAAATAACAAAAATGTCATCAAATATTCAGAAAATTTAAAATACCTATAAAAAATGAATCAAAGATATCTCACAGAAATTTTCAAATATTTTGAAATGACTGCGACCTTTGGTAATGGTAGCTGGGCACCATGCATTTTCTCTGGTCTCATGGAAAATGAGCCGATCGATCAGCCATGCATTCCATTTTCACATTCTATTCTTCACGCTCCATTGTCCTTTGCTGCATCATGTACATAGAAATCAGTTTTTGTAACTTGGAGAGTCACTTGCAAGCTTTTATATTTTTGATCACAGATTCTATAGAAGAGTCTTGATAAGAAGAGGAGGAAATCAGAACAAAATTAGTATTTTTCACAGAATACAGATTTCCTGACATTAGAGAGTCCGTATGAATCCCAAATTACTGTCCTGAGATCATCTTTAAGCTTCAAGGCAAAAATCTACCCTGTCGTATTCTTAAAATCAAAGAATAGTTCTACTTAACTAGTAATGACTGTTTGTGTTGAGCATTGTGCTCTTTTAAGATCTATCTACATGGGATTAAATTGACAACTGAAAATGATTCACATAGTTGTAGAAGCAGTTAAAGCCAAGTCCAGGCAGGGATGAAGTCCATGGGTCAAATGTTATTCTGGAGACATCTTTTGACTCATGTAGCTGCCAGGGATGATGAACCCAAGAACAGAAGGAAGGAAAACGGTTGGTGACTGCAGAGGCTAATGAATCCAAGATGAGCAGGTTAGATGTCACAGGTTAGATGTCACAGGTTAGATGTCGGGCCATAGCCTCAAGTCTAAAGAACGGGATAAGCTAGATGCCGATTGCCAGAGAAGCAAATAAAATTTCCTGACACATATCAAATCTCAACCAACATAAGATATATTACATTTCTCTTTACCTATCAACAAAGCTAAACTATTGCTATGGCATGATGTGTTTCTTTGAAGCCTCTGCTACTTATTTTCCTGATATTATCACTCTCCTGCTACTTACAGAGATAGATGAGCCCTCGTGCCTTAGTGTTTCTAACTTGGTTCACAAGGTCAGCAGTTCTAAACCACCAGCCACTAATTGGAGAAAAATGAGGCTCACTACTTCCATAAAGAGTTACGGTCTCGAAAACCCACAGGGCAGTTCAGCCCAGTCCTATAGAGTGGCTATGAGTAAGACCAACTCCATGGCAGTGATCTTTATCTATATGTGGATATGTGTATGCTTGTATACATATATTTATGTGTATACATAAACATATAATTCTTATTAGAACTGGAATTGATGTTCACTGGGTGATAGTTTCCAGAATCTAACTTATCTTTGTTTTTCACTTGGAAGATTAGGCTCATGTTTCATATTCACATCAGTCCATTCATCTGGTAATTTTCCTGATGCTACTTCTAGTGCTCAGCCTGATTTTCAATGGTTACTTTGTGAATCTTATTTAACTGAAGGAGGCCAATCCTCTGGACTTTGAGCTATAGCCCTCATAATTCAGACCAATGCATAGAAGGCTCCCGATATGTCACAATGTCAGTGAAAACTTCTGTTCCAAAAAGGGAAGCACAAGAATTCTAACTTCTGTCATCGGTGGCTACACACACACACACACACACACACACACACACACATTAAATGAAAAGTACTAGCACTAGGGTTCCGGTTGCTGCATACACGAATTTATTCCAAACAAAACCTATTTAGACATATCTCCGCTATGAGTAGGTGCTCGGCTACTAGGCAGCCAGCAGGTCTCAATAATTCACTCGTCTTATCCTCCTTAGAGTGTCTTCAGGAAAAGGGTCCAATCAAAGCAATGGCTTCTGAGGGGATCTTGTGAGCCATTCATTTCAAGGGAGAGAAGTCAGTTCAGGAGGTTGTGGTGATGGATTTGGGGCTCTCTAAAGGGGAAATCTCAATAGATTTTCTCCAAGGACACAGGATAATCACTAGGGCTTGTTATGAAGATGTTTTAAGAAAACGGAAAATTTCATTGGTAAGAAAAAGCCCAGGAAAGTTGTGCACCAAGGAAAGGTTTTCCCTCATCACAATGCGCTTGCTTGGTCTTCAAGGATGTCAAAGCTGTGCTGGGAGGACAAGCGTATTTCAGTAGGGAGCCTTCCCGTGTCCACCGGCATCGCAGATCTTGCCCTCTAGACTTCTTTCTGTTCTCCCAAAGTAAAAGGACATATATTGCCACTGTCGTTGTTAGGTGCCATCAATTTGGTCCCGACTCTGCCCACAGCAGAGTGAAACACTGCCTGGTCCTGCACCGTTCTCACATTGCTTCTACGCTTCAGCGCATGGCTGCAGCCACTGTTTCAAACCATGTCACCGCCCCTCCACTTTATCAAACATGATGTTCTTTTCTGGGGACGGAACTCTCCTGATGACATGTGCAAAGGATGTAAGAAAAGTCACCCCATCTTACCTCTAAGAGGCACTCTTAGTTCTTCTAAGAGATTGGTTTGTCTTTGTAGCACTTCATGGTACTGTTAATATTCTTCTCCAGCACGACAATTCAAATGCATCCATTCTTCTGCAGTCTCCTTTATTCAGTGTCCCACTTTCACATGCATATGAGGCCATGGAAAATACCATGATTTGAGTCAGGTGCACATTAGGGTTCAAAGTAACATCTTTGCCTTTCAACACTTTAAAGAAGTCACGTGCAGCAGACTTACCCAATGTGATGTGTTGTGCGCTCTCTTGACTGCTGCTTCCATGAGCACTCATTCTGGATCCAAGCAAGATGAAATCCTTGACAACTTCAATCTTGCCTCCATGGATCTTGATGCCATGCTGCTTGTGTAGTGCTTACCACATTGTGCCGTGGTACTACAAGGTCAGCAGTTTGAAACCACCAGTTGCTCTATGGGAGAAAGGTGGGGCTCTATACTCCTGTGAAGAGTTATCGTCTGGGAAACTCACAGGGGGCAATTCTACGCTGTCTTAAAGGGTTGTTATGAGCTGACATTGACAGGATGCTAGTGAATTTGTTTTTAACCTATTGGTCAAGTTGTGAGGAGTTGTAATCCACACTAAAGCCTGAAATTCTTGATCTTCAGCACAGAGTGCTTTAAGACCTCTTCCCTGTCAATAAGGCTGTATCATTTGAATATTGCAGGTTGTTAATAAGCCTTCCTCCAGTCCTGATGCCACGTTCTTCTTCATATAATCCAGTTTTCCTGCTTATTTGCTCCACATACAGATCGAATACATATGGTGATAGGATACACCCCTGACACACACCTTTCTTGATTTTAAACCATGCAGTGTTCCCTTGTTCTATTTGCACAATGGCCTCTTGATCCACGGACACGTTCTACATGAGCACAATGAAATGTTCTGGAATTCACATTATTCTCAAGGTAATCCACACTTTGCTATAATCCACCCATTGGAATCTCCTGACATTGTCGATAAAACACAAGTAAACACTGCCTGGTCCTCCTCTTACATATGAGTGATTGCTGATCTGTTTCATAGTAGTCCCTGGCCTGGTTTTAGCTGCTGATATTGAGCTTCTCTGTCGTCTCTTCCTACAGATGTAGTCAATTTGATTTCTGTGTATTCCATCCGGAGAATTCCATGCGTATAGTTCACCTTTTGTCTTGTTGAAAAAGGTATTTGCTATGAGAATTCTATCATGGGATTGCCATCTTCATTTCTATCACCAAGACATTATTTCCTGCTTCTTCCTCTTTGTTTCTGATTTTTGTATTCCACAAGCTAATAATTATCAATGCATTTTGAGTGCTTGTTTTTAACAATTTCAGACTGAAGACGTTGGTAGAATTGTTCAATTTCTTTATCATTCATTTTCATGATTGGTGCATAAATTTGAATAGTAGTCGTACTGATTGTAGTTCCTTGAAGGCAGATAGATATAATTCTATTGCAGGTGCTTCTGTACCTCAAGATGGACCTGAATGTCCTTTTTGACAATGAATGCAATGGCACTCCTATTGATGGTGTCCTTCTCAGCATAGTAGACCATATGGTTTTCCGATTCAAGCGGGTTGTTCCAGCCCAGTTCAGCTCATCAATGCCTGAGGTATCAATCATTGTGCATTCTATTTCATCTTTGGCCACTTTCTCTTTTCCTAGATTCCTACTTCGTGTATTTCAAGTTTTGATTATCAGTAGATTTTTGCACCACTGTCTTCTCATTTTGTGTTAGGCTCCATCAGCAAATGAGAGTCCCACAGGGTGGACCCCATTCCTGTCATTGTGGCCACTCTGGGAAAGCAGCTCTTCCTCAAGCACACTTTGAGAGCCTTCTGACCCGAGGAGCTCATCTGCTGGTACTGTCTCTGACATCGCTCTGCTTCTACTCTTAGGCCTTCGGCATCTGACAATGTTCCAATACTCTTAGATTTCCAGCAATTCCTCAGAAAGTGATAGCGTATTCCTATTTCATATTTTGGTAACTCTGCTTTACTTGGTAACTTGTTCCCTTTGGGTGGCCTCGCTGGTACTGAACTAGCAGTGACACTGTATCCAGTATCACAGCAACACATAAGCCACCAAAGAACGTCAAACTGACAGAGGTGGTGGTAGAAACCAAAGATCGTGTCGCTATGAGTTGGAATCGACTAGATCGCTGCAGTTTTGGTTTTCTTTCAAGAAGCTCAAACTGCCATTTTGAGTGGCATAAATCAAACTCTGCAGAAATAAGCGAAAATAAGAGAAAAGGAAACACACCACCTTCAAAGGCTTCATGAGGATATGCTAAGAAACAACAGTTTTCACACTTTGATATTTTTGTTTAATATAGGTTTCTATGATTTTTTTAGCAATTCTTTTTTACTTGCCTTCATATATATGACATACAGTCATTGAATGCCATCAAGACTATTCTGACTCACAGAAATTCTATCAAAGAGAACACAACTGGGTTTCCAAGGTTGTCAGTCTTCATGGGAGTAGAAAGCCTGCCTTTCTCCCCTGGGATGACTGGTAGTTTTGAACTGCCGACCTTGAAGGTAGTCCAACACATAACTCACTGTATCACCAGGATTCCTCACGTAGACATGCATACATTCCTAAATCTATATCTTTTTTTCTCAAAGAGTTCCTGTGAAGAGATAAGATTTTTTAAATTGACTATATAGACAAAATACATAATGGGAATATCATGTCTTATCCCCCCACCCCCACCTCATCCCACCTTCCCTAGCCTTGAAAACAGAGCTTGAGGAGGAGCTAATATTTTTGGTTGCTTCTCTCTGAAATCTTAAGTCTGCTTCTCCTCTTTTTTTTTGAAAAAGCATTTTATTGGGGCTGTACAACTCAACACAATCCATATATCGATCCATTGTGTCAATCACATTTGTACATTTGTCGCCATCATCATTCTGAAAACATTTTCTTTCTACTGGAGCCCTTGATTTTTACATTTTTAAAAACATTTTATTATGGGCTCATACAACTCTTATCACAATACATACATATACATACATCAATTGTATAAAGCACATCTGTACATTCTTTGCCCTAATCATTTTCAAAGCATTTCCTCTCTACTTAAGCCCTTTGCATCAGGTCCTCTTTTTTTCCCCTCCCTCCCCACTCCCCCTTCCCTCATGAGCCCTTGATAATTTATAGATTATTATTTTGTCATATCTTGCCCTATCCGGAGTCTCCCTTCACCACCTTCTCTGTTGTCCGTCTCCCAGGGAGGAGGTCACATGTAGATCCTTTTAATCGGTTCCCCCTTTCCAACCCACTCACCTTCTTATCTCCAAGTATCGCCCCTCACACCTCTGGTCCTGAAGGTATCATCCACCCTGGATTCCCAGTGCCCCCAGCTCCTATATGCACCAGTGTACAACCTCTGCTCTGTCCAGTCTTGCAAGGTAGAATTCGGATCATGGTAGTTATTGAAATATAAGGATTTATAAATCAAATTTTTAATAGAAATCCTACCTCTTTTTTTTGTATCCCAAAATAAATTGGGAAACTTGGCCATCTTAATCCTCTAGACATTTAATCAGTTTTGGTGTCTTCTCCGTTAAAGAACAGAAATTGACATTTATTGAAAGCTAATCAATTCCTAGACATCCTTCTAACTCTGGCTTATTCTGCACAATGGGTAGTAATACATAGTTTCCTATCTCTACTTTCCCAAGGAAGGCATTGAGACTACTGTCAAGTGGTTATGTCTAAAGCCACAGAGCAAGGGGTATATCTGGGACACATAGACAGTCTATCCTCAGACACATGTTGTTTGTCCACAACCATTCTGTTGTTTATTGTGCAAAAAATAATTCAGTGAATGTAGGCATGTCTCCTTATTTGACTGACTAGAGTGTCATCGTTTGTGAGATGGAAGGATTGTGAAGGTCATCATGAAGATCCTGTCTTGCAAAAATATCATGGAGGCCATTTCTGACCTCCCTGTCTACACACGGGAGGAGAATCCATTTCGACACTTGTTCTCAGCCAATTGCCATATGGAAGAGGGAAGACACGCCTCTACCCTCCATCCTCTTTCTCCCTATTCATACACCAGTGGTTCTTCCCACGGCACCACTTTTCTGCTGGGTTCGGTAATTCATTGTGGTGAGCACACAGAACTCACAGACAACACTAACACGTCTGGGGTTTGTTAGGGAAGTTTACCGGTTACCTAACACCAGGATCAGGAAACATTAAGGAGACAGTCATTGGTCGACAGCAACACCTCTCTGTAGCCAACAGCTCAGTCATTCTCTCTGGTCCTCAGACACTCAGTGCTCTGCCTCACGGTCCCATGGCCTCAGCGGTGGTCCTCTGCTCTATCTCATGATCGCCTTGCCTAGGCCTCTGGTCTCGGTGTGGCATGACCTCTTCTTGTTCCACCACTTCCGGCAGGGAGTTCATACGTGCTTCACAGGTGGCACTTCTTCATTGACAGTTCCAGGAATTCTCTCTGAGAATTCTGAGATGGCTGTCTTATACACAAAGGAATGAGGACCAAAATTGAGCAATCCCCCATTAGTATTTCACAAATCTCTTTTGCTGGTCTCACTCAACCATTTGGTGGGAGTTACAGAGATGTGAATAAAGGAGCCATATTAAGAGATTTCACCTCCCCACATATCTACACTAACCCTTTGAGAACCTTGATTTGAATTCAGGACAAAAGAATACCTCATTGTGTTTCCAGTGTTGTTGTTGTTGTTAGGTGCCCTATTTAGGGCTTCTGGGGGCTTGTACACAGGGTGGATTTGACTTGATGACCTTGTCGTTAACAATTTAACATTTACCTGACAGCCCCCCTAACTAGTTTTCCCTTTTCTAGATAATAGCCACCCCTCTCTTTGCACATCATTAAAAAAGATGACTTCACACATAATATAACACCTTCAATAGGGAGAATAGAATCCAGTGTAATAGGGGTTGCCAACACAATGGTTCACCCCTTTCCCTTATTGTCTCCTTTCTTCAATCTCTCCTCCTTCCTTTGTTCCTCTTTATTTCTTGCCTCCCTTCCTTTCTTTGGCTCTCTCTCTCTCTCTCTCTCTCTCTCTCTCCCTTTCTACCTCTTTGTTTTTGTTTTGTTTTTAATGACCAAAATTTTGCTTTCAGGAGCTGCTCTGTGTCAATTTATATCTTTGGCAAATAGAACCTTATATTTATTTCTTAATTTCATTATTTTATTTTTAGAGCCTTATTTTAAAAGAATTCCAGGGGCACAATTTTACATCAAAATGCATTCTCTCTATTTCCAGGATGTGAATCAAGCCTCACTCTTTTGAAACATTCTGATAGACCAGCAAGGATTCCTTTTTTGGTAATTTAAATAAAATGGAATCTTCTAGAACAGATCTCTGTGTAATTATGGATGCTAGGTTAGGCATGTAGAAATGTGAACTAGGTGGTAATAACCCAAGACCAAAGTACCCCTTCATTCATATTGAAAAAAATATGTATTTTAAAAATTGAGATTCATGTAATTTTCTGACTTGATTGAACTAGAAACTCTCAGCAAGAGCTTGATTTCTAGCCCATTATTCAGACCAAAGAGGTTTGGATGAGCAGCTTCTGTTAAGTATGCAATTCTTAAGCTCCCTGAATTCTGCTCATCAGCAGTAAAAGCATGTTGCAAACGGCAAGCGGAGGAGCTTTTGTGTCCTCTAATTTCCATGGTATGAGCCACCAGTAGCAGAGGCGTAGCCTTCTAATACACAGAGCCAGCACAGCACCCTGCCCCAGCATGGCTTCTTTGCTACTGATCTTTGGTTACTTTTCTGGGCTGGGAAGATAGAAAGATGACAAATCCAGGATAGCAAATGTCACTGCGCAATCTTGTTGTAGATGCAGGCTGATTAGGCAGGTAGGGGAGGGGGAGACTTGGAAATGTGATTGAGTCACTCAGACTCTCAGCTTTTAAAATGGGGACTATGCCTACTTCTCAGGTGTCATAACAATAAAAGGTGTCATGAAATGTGTGTGTGGGGGGGCGGGTTTAAGGTGGGTTTAGGGTACTTCTGCTTTCCCCTGCCCCCACAAAAATACAGTTGTGGAGTCATTCCGGATGACAGTTGTGGTGTCCTTCAGATTAAAACTGTCCACTAAAACACAGATGCTGGTCACCATGCTTTCTTCGGAGGCACCTCTGAGCTCGTGTGCACCACCCTCTTCTAGTTAGCAACCCAGCACTTGTCCATTGGCGCCATTTGGGGACCCCTAAGGAACTATGTAAAGAGCTCAATGAAGTGCCCATGGCATCTGGTAGTTGCTGGTATTCTTTACAGGGCCTCCTTCATGCCCATTCCATGCCAGGCTCTGTGGTGACAGACCCCAGGGTCCCTGTCCAGGCAAGCTTGCTGAGGTCCCAAAGCCGGCCGCCATTTCCCACCCCTGCCAGAGCTCCATTTGTGCCCTGTGATTAGTGTGTGACAGCATCTGATCCAGCACGCCAGGCCTCTCAGCCAGGTCACTTGGGACAAAGAGAATGAAAGAGGGCTTCTTTCCCTCTCTATTCCTGAATCTAGATGATCACCAAGACTTAGGTGCATGCTTCTCCCCACACCCCAGTGTCTCAGAACACATGTGTCTCTTAACTGAGTCCTACAGGCGATTTGCTCACCTGGACATTGAATAAGGACGACCTAAGAAGAATCGCTTGTTGCATTTGCGTTGTGATGCTAGAGAAGTATATTGAGAGTACCATGGACTGAAAGGACAAGCTGATCTCTCTTGGAGAAAGTCAGGTCAGAGTGCTCCTGAGAGACAACGATGGCAAGGCTTTGTCTTACAGACTTTGAACATGTGGTCAGGAGAGACCAATTCCTAGAGAAGGACATCGTGTTTGGTAATGTGTAGGGACATCGAAAATGTGGAAGGCCCTCAACGAGATGGACTCGCCCAGTGGCTGCCTCAATGGGCTCAGGCACAGGAACCATTGTGAGGGTGATGCAGGGCCGTGCAGTGTTTCATTCTTGTGTGCCTACTATGGGTCGGAGCCGACTCGATGGCACCCAACAACAACAACAACACCTCTAATATTCCTGGTGTCAGTGTTCAATGTGAACACACCTTAAAGTTATATACATAACTATTTTGTATGAAAAAGTGTTAGGAAGCTGTGCATACTGGTAGATTAAATATAGATGTAAATATATATATGTGCGTAGACAGTTAAGTGAAAATATAGTGTGACGAGAGTTCCAGTTCATCCAGGCTCATAGAAAGCATTAGAAATCAGGTTCTTGTGTGTACATCCATGCCTGGGTTCATTCGAAACAAAATGTGTTCACGTCTGTTTCCGCCCTCAGCGGGTGGCTGCAGACAAGTGGGTGGCCCAGCACTACACTTGTTCAGGTCTTCTTCGGTTGGCACTGTCCACAAAGAAAGATCCGGTCAAAACAGTGGTTTCTGAGGGGATCTACTGGGCCAGTCCAATTCAAGGGAGAGCCATTGGCTCAGAAGGTTATGGTAAGTGTTTAGGGAGATTTCAAAGGGGGTGATCTTGATAGATTTTTCTCAAATGACTTAGAGAACTCACAGGGGCTTAGTGTGAAGTTTTAAGAAGCCTGAACATGGCATGGTTGAGGGGAAAAGCCAGGGAAGTTGTGCCAAGAAATTATTTCCAGCCCCTAAAGCACCTGCCCATTTTCTGAAAGCTGCGAGGGCTGTCCTGTCTGCGCTTTCATGGAACCTTGCCCACCTTGCCCACGGTCCGGATCGTGCGCCTACAGGCTTATTTTTGTTCCCCAAACTCGAAGAATCTTTAAGGGAATTTTATCTGCACCCCTCAAGGATGTCAAAGCTGCCATTTTCACATAGATAGAAGAGTATACTAGTCTTATTGGAAAAGTACAGATTTCTCTGGGAAAAGTGTGAGGATACTCAAGTGTCTTCAGAGGGGCATACACCTCCATCGAGGCTGTGTGGAGAAACGGTAGCTTTATTTTTTGATATTTTTGTTTAATAAATTTCCAACAATTCTGTAGCAATACGTCTACACATATATGTGACACATGCAATATTAGAAAAAGTATATAAAGTGTGGTAGACAGAACTAAAAATGACTCCTACTCTGATTCTCCAGAGGCCATTTAATTAGAAATCCTACTAAGTGCTTTGGATCATCCATGTTTATATCCATAAGTTACAAATGTAGATATTCTATATAAATATAGAGTTTTGACCTATGAACTGAATTTATTTCCCTCAGTAATGTTAAGACTTGATTTACTTGTTGATATATACATCGTCATTCTAAGTTACTATAAACACCGTCATTTATTCAATCAACTTTCTTCTACCGCAGTTTATTTTAATTTTTTCCTTTTATAAATGTCACACATCTCCAAAGATGCTGCACTAAAATGTGTGTAGCTCCAATGTCATCAATGTGCTTCAAAATTGATAAACTTTATTGGCATTATATACCCTGGGAAGTGAGATAATACACAAGTTTCACTATGTTCAGCTAAGGATTAAGTCGGCCCAATGTATCCACTATTAAGTTATTCAGCTCTATCAATTACTGCATAGCTTCTTTCTCTGAGTAGAAAACCCTCCACAGTAGTTAGGGTTGAGTCATTTCCAACTCACAGTGCCCCTTTAGGGCAGATCAACAGGGCTCCGTCTGGCTTCCTTGGCTGTACTCTTACGGGAGTAGATCAAAAGGTCCTTTCTCCCGCAGACTTGCTGGGAGGTTCAAATCACTGACATTTCAGTTATTCGCTAAGCGCGTCACCACTGTGTCACCAAGGATCTTCCTAGTAGAGAACTATGGCAGTGAGCTGGGATATTTCTGGTTTCAGCACTCAAAGCGCGACATCCCAGGAAAGCTCTCAATCCTATGCATGCCCAAGTGGTTAACCACTAGTAGAGGTGTGCAGCAGCCCTACGGCAAATCTGTGCAGCGACTAGACCCTATTGGTGAACCTGGCTTCGCATTCAGGGTCCTCTCACCCTTATGATCTTCCCCGCCGTCTGGTTAGAACTAGTCAGGTATGTGTGCCTCACAGTCTCAGAGATGGGAGAGGTTCAAGTCTTCTATCCTCAAGAAGCTCTTCGGTTATGCAGTCAACTTTGTGCTTGACCTTTAAAATCAGCGGATGTCAATGCACACATGGTGGAAGAGAGGCTGCCCAGCCTCTCTCATTAGAAACTCTGGAATCTCGGGTCTTTAACATAAACAATGCAGGCATTCCTCAAAGATATTTCAGGATTGATTTGCGATCACCACAATAAAGCATCTATCAAAATAAACTGAGTCGCATCCTTTTTTTGGGGGGGGGTTCTCAGTGTATATAACAGTTACATTTCAATATACTATGGTCTGGTGGCACTTCTGATTAGACTTTGGGCTACTAACTGCAAGGTCAGCAGTTCAAACCCACCAACTGCTCTGTGGGAGAAAGAAAGAAAAAAAAAGGCTGTCTGCTCCCATGATGATCTGCAGTTAAGAAACCCTGTGTAGGATCATTGGGAGTTGGAATTGACTCAATGGCAATGGGTTGGTTTTCTGTTTGTTTGGTTGGTTGGTAGTCTATTTCGAGTACAATAGCATTATGGAAAGTCTGAAATGTGATAATTCCCAAAATGTGACAGAGACGTGAAGTAAGCACATGTGGTTGGGAGAAAATGGGGCCAATAGACTTGTTTGGTAGGGTTGCCACACACCTTCAATTGGTAAAAACAACAACAACACAATATCTGCAAAGTATGATAAAGCAAAGTACAATAAAGCCAGGTATGATTGTACTGTGATGGCCATTCTGGTACTTACAGATCTGTAAGTTAGAGATCTATGCGTGTGCCTGAGTGCTTCTCTAGGATAAATCACCCCAAACATAATATTCCTTACATGACAATTTTTTATTTGAAATTAGGCTGGGCTTACAGTTCATATGATCAACAGTTCAAACTAATCATCAACCCCCCAAGGATGTACCCTTCCCCAGCTCGTGGAGATCACCTCTCCCTCTTGGGGACCATCTGTTGATATATATTGTCAAATTAGCTTCCAGAAAGTATTCCAATGTATTCTTTGAGGATTATCTTTTAAATCATACACATCTGTGTCCAGAAAGAAGAGAAGTTCTGACTAGTTTCTAGGAAAACAGTATTCTCGTGGTAAAAACTCTTTACCAGAAGAGCAAGGAAGAGGATGGGCGAAGGAGCTGGGCAAGAACAGGTCCAGACTCTTGTGAGTGTGAAGCCGTAGTAAGCCCTGTGGGTCTGTGGCTCATAGACTATCTGTGCAGGCTACCAGAATAAACACAACCTCTCCTCTTTCATTCAGGCACACATTCCTGCGGGCTGTTACATGCAAATCCCAGTTCAGGACACTACACATAGATGCTCTTCAGATTTGGGGGCTCTCCAAAAGACCCCGAAACCTATAGGGCAGAGTAGAACTGCTCCATGTGGTTCCTGAGACTATAAATCTTTACAGCTTCATCTTCCTCCCATGGTGCAACTAGAGGATTTGAACTATTGATCTTGCAAGTGAGCTCATGAGCTGACCTGTGCTTAACTCACAGCATCACCAGGGGCTCCTTTAAGAGGGAACTCAGTCACTCTTCTTGTTTCCGCCATCTCTTGTTCATGGTGGCTGGCTGTTTGGTTATCATCTCATATTCTGTGAAAGGTTTCCTGTGATAATTATTTGAAGCCTGTGCTTTTCAGAGAGAGAGATGCTCAAACTTGGGCCACTAGTACAAATATGGATAACACCGCTTTGGACAATACCACATTCTTTGTGCATTCAATTCAGTGAGATCAATGCCTTCAATGATGCTGTTCAACCCTCATGGACATCCTTATCCAACCTAATTTCTTATTTGGGTATTTTAGGTCATTGAGATATATAAATTTGAGTTTCAACTCCCCAAACTAAGACTCAGGTAAACAAACATCCCTCTGCATGGCAGGTTCTTCCACGGAAGAGGTACCTTTAAGGATCGTGGATTATTCAGAGCATCCCAGAGCTTCTTAAACTGTGGCTTGAGACCCCATATGGGCTCACATAACAATGTGGGGATGACAACAAAGCTTGTCAAGAGTCAAACCTTTCTGAACACGTGAAGACCCAAAAGTATTTCCAAATCAAACGCATTATGAGTCTGCGACGTTGGGCAGTACTTGCCCAGGTTGGGTCACGTGACTTCCCTGTAGCCCTGGTTCTGAACAAGGCAACATGTGCTTGTAGTCACTAAACTACCTGTCTCTAGTCAGGACCTCTGTCTCAAACTCTAAGCTTTATGTTTAACGTATTGATTTTCATTTCCATCTGTATTTCCCATGACCTGTTTACCATCAGATCAGTTCTGATGAGTACAGGGCTTCTTAAATATTTTCTACTCTCTGGAAATTTTTAAGCAATCCCAAGTATACAGGTATATTAAGAAAAATATACAAATAAAACCCAACTTCTAATACAATTTGTGATTTTGAAAGTTGCGATGGTTAGGGATTTGGGCAACTAGAGACTCCTAGGGAAGGGTGTAACCTGTAAGTTGGATTGTAGTCTAATGACCCCACCTAAGTGTGCAAGAGAGAGAGTGTGAACAGAATTGACTCCTCTTGGCCCTTGGCCTGCTGGAGTTGAATCTTGCATCTGGTTCCTCATCTCCTCTTGCGTTGCCTGCTGATCCGTCCCAGGAACCATCAGCTGACTGCCTACAGTGCATTCATCCAGCCAACTTCAGATCCATATTGCCTTTGCATCCGCCAGCCTGTGCACCTGCTATATCTGCGTCATCACCTTGCTTCCTATTCAGCATCCCACTGTCAGGAGAAGTCTGACTTGAGCTGGATAGGGCTTACCTATTTCTACAACCGTGTGAGCCATTTCTTTTTTCTTGCTATAAATCTCTTTCGATAGATACACTTACAAGGGTCACTGGTTGGCTTCTCTGGAGAGCCCAACCTAACACAATCCTATGGTGAAGCACAGCACCTAAAGTCTGGTTCACAGAGTTTGCATACTTTTTTGGACTACACTTAGATGTTGCATATTCAGAATCGAGGCTGCAAGGAAGTCTAACTTTGCATCACAGGCAAGCACTTCCAGAAATAACTCCGATTCATTACAAGTTTGATTATGAATTACTTTTTGGTTGTTGCGGCTTCAGAAACCTTTTACCATTGCCAAATTTTTCACCAACGCTGCATTCAGTTATGTGACGCCATGTGGGAATTTCCAGCCATGCTGTAAGAAACTCTGCAGCCCCAGGACCATCGTTGCCCTTGGGACTAATGCTAGCCGTACTAGTTTTAAAATATGTCCACAAAATGTCCCATCTTCAAAGACTGCAAAGGATGTCCTCTCTCTTAGCACGTGAGCTGAATTTAGTTACTTGCTGCTAATAAACAGAATATGATGGTAAGTGAGCAGTGTTGGGCTTTGATGAGTTGCTGTTCTGAGCTCATTCGACCTGGGTGAAGCCAGCTGCCAGAACAGGAGGACTCTCAAGTACAGAGAGGGCTCCATGACAGAGGTCTGAGGCTGCTGGCCAGTAGCTGTCCTCACATGTCACTCGTGTGAGAGAGCCTTCTCAGAAGCAGATCTTCCAGCCCCAGTCAAGCCTGCAGGACACTGCAGCCCTGGCCAATAGATGGGCCCAAACTACCCAGCTAAGCAGTTCCAAAATTCCTGGTCCACAGAAACTAAGAGATCATAAATGTTATTGTTCTAACCCACTATGTTTTAGTAATTTTCTACTTGTCACCAGTTTCTCTTCCAGAATTCTGCTTTCTCATCATTTCTGGCATCCAGTTTTCCCTTTTACTGCCAGCACAACTGGGTTCTTTCTAAAATAAGAAAAGTTTGATTACATTGTGTTCAGTATTGGTGGCAGTTATTTACTGGAAATGGGATCTGAGCATGTTCTGAAGCAGAAGGCTTCACACATGTTAGGTGTTATCCAGACATGGTGAAATAGATTCCTGAGCATCATTGTATAAGCAAAGAAGCAGGTTCAAGAAGGTAAAGTATCTGCAGCCCCCCCAACCCCAAGGTCAGGGACTGGGACCTGGGTATGGAAAACTCTAAAGTCGATGCTCTTGACAACACGATATGCTGTTTTCCATAGAAAATGCTGTCTTCCTCTGATCCAATCTAATCTAGCTGCTTGTCCACTGGGAGGAGAGGAACAGAAGCAGAAATGGGAAGTTCTGTGACAGGTTCCTTCAAGTAACAGGGGAGCCTTGTGAGTCCTGAGCAGCCTTCCAGACTGTCCCTTTGAAAGGTCATCTGGCTCCATGGTGGCCTTCTACTCTACTTTCTAAAGTGCCCCCAGGGACCGCCTCTAAGTGCAGTCTTGAGCATGTTTGTCTCCCACTACCATAGCCTCCAGGGGTCCCAGGCTGCTCACATGAGCTCCGTTTGTGCTCATTCACAGACAATTCTCCGCACTCACTGCAAATCCACCTCACTGGATGTGGCCGTGCTGGCCACTCTTGCGAGTCAACCAGAAGGTTCTATAACTAAACGGTGAGTTCATATTATCACACACACACAGCGGACCTCAGATTTCTCCTCTACAAAGTGGAAGCACAGCAGTGCCTACCTCATGTCCTTGTTATAAATGTTTAGTGCTATAACATGTATAAAACCCCATGCTTGGTACGTGGTAAAAGTGGACTAGAGAGTGCTGGGTGTCCAGCTGGCATCAAGTTGGCACCTACCTCATAGTCTCTGACTCCACGAACCAAGAAAAATGTCCTGCATCAGCTTCATGATGGGTTTTCACTCAGAATACTGTGTTGCATGGGACTTTCATTGGAGGAGTTTTGGCCTTTCTCCTGAGTCTCTTAGTGTAGAATCCTCCCCGCCCCACCCCCACCCCCTGAAACCTGTTTGGCATCAAAACAACATGAAAGCCACCACTAAGATAGGCACGTGGGTGGTGGTACCTATGAGGTGCATTGACTAGGAATTGATTGAGTCAAGGCTTCCTGAATCGAAGGCTAGAGTTCTCCCACTGACCCACCACCGCCTCGGGACCAGATGGCGGGTCTCTAAGGGTGGAAATAGGCTTACTTGTCAGCGCGTAACACCAGCATCCTCTCAAAAGGTTTGCATATTCAATGGCTGGTGGCTATTGGCCTAGCACACGCTAGAAAAGCATGTGTTATTACATGTTTTGAGGCTTCCCATTTCATTGTAACATCAACATCATTTCAGCAAAAGCACCAGGAATCTGAAGTTTTCCCTCTGGCCCTGATCAACTCTGGGACTGAACATCATTAAGGGGGCACTTTACAGTTTAAGGCTACAGATTGGCAAATGGGTTTTTAACCCCTAGGTGTTTAAACAGCCCTGCAATTTGATCTCAAATCCCCCTCGCAAGATTTTAACTCCCCCAGTCTTCTGCCTGCCAATCTAAGTCCCATTTCCAGGTCCACCTGTCAATTGCTGTGGTGGCTGGGGCTTTGGAGACTTCCAGCTGTAACCGGATCCCACAACTGTTGAGGGGATACGGCAGCTGCTGCCAAATGTGTCAGTTGACAGTGGTGTGCGGTGGCTGGGCTTCCGTGGAATGGCACGCTTCTGGCACATCTCCAGTCATTCGTGTCCTCACTCACAAAAATGAACCCAGTACTTGGCGAGGCCCAAGGCTGCGCTTAGTAAGCCCTGGGACTATGAAAGGTCTCTGCCTTCACGGAGCTCACAGATGAGGAGCAGTCATTGACGGACAAACACATCTTACAGCACAGCAGCAGGGCACAAGAGTAGAAACAGATCCACAAAAGTACACGGCGGGAAGAAATTTACCATCCGCCGTGCGAGGAGGGGACAGAATGGACCATTTCCCCCTGAGGTGGCGTTTGAGTGGGCTTTGAAATGTTCCTCCTGCTTGTCCCTTAACTCACTGCCATGAGTTGATTCCGATTCACAGTGACCCTCCGGGACAGGGTAGAACTGCCTCTGTGGGGTTTCCGCGACTGTAGCTCTTCATGGGAGTAAGAAACCTCCTCTTTCTCCGGGGGTTTCAAACTGCTGACCTAGTAGTTAGCAGCCTAATGCACAGCCTCCTGCTCCATCAGCACTCCACCCTGGCTGCCCCATCAATTCCTGAACTGCAGGGGGCTCTGCCCTCCTGTCTTTGTATTTCCCACCTCGCTGCCCCAACCAGTCGGAGTTCCCCTCTTATTGCCACCACATTCCCTGTTTTCCATTCACCTCATCTTTTTATCTGCATCTCCCACCCCCACCACACGCACTGAAGCACTTGAAGTTCAACACTCAATCCTACCATTTCCTCCTCTGTGGGCCTTTTGCTCCCTGCAGGAAAGCCCTCAGCCATCATCCCCTCACATCTGGACTCCTGCCTCCCAATTAGCTTGCCGTTCCTCCGGCCTAAGTTGGTCTCCTTTTGTCCATTGGACACACATCATCAAGAATCATCTGCCTCCAGTGTCACTTAGATCACATCACACTCCTCTTTATACACCCATAAAGGCTCCCTGCTGCCTCCCAAATCATATTAAAACTCCTACCGTCTAGGGCTTCAAAGCCCGCTACCAATTAACCCTGCTTTACCGAACTGCTGTCCACGCCTGCTCAGCTTTGGTTGGCTTGCTCCACTCTAGCCAAGCAGAGCTGCTTCCACCTGCTTCTTTCCACCTGCACTGCCATTCCTAAGCACGGGTCTCTGGTACTCTGTGTGTGTGCCCCACAGATGTGTGGGGGGGGTGGACAGGGGAGGGGGTCGGCTGCCCTCTCCCCAACATTCTCTTGTAGAGAATAGCTCTAAAGTGTGGGCGTTAAGGGTAGATGTGAGAGGAAAGGAGCCCCCGGCAGCCCAAAGGGGACTTGTGCTTAATGATCCATGGCCTCAGCTGCTAACCAAGAGGTTGGGGTTTTCCGTTCACCTAGAGGCACCCAGTAAGGAGGTCCTGGTGATCTACTCTCCCCCAAACCAGTCATCGAGAGCCCTAAGAAACACAGTTCTATTCTGATACCCATGAGGTGGCTACAAGTGCGAGTCAACTTGATAGCAACGTTTCACTGTTGTGCAAGGAAAACAGAGAAGGGGAGGAGTGGACAGAGAGCAAGAGGGGAGGGGCTGTCGGCAGGTGAGGGGTGCATGCGCTCACCCCAACTACCTCTGCTCACTGTGTTTCACTCTGTTCAACTCTTGCTTCTGTGTGTATTGCCTTCCCTTCCCGTGGAGTGACCTCGCCTGTCTTTCAAACCAGTCAATTGAATCAGATCGTTCCCATCCTGGAAACTTTTCTATCGCTTCCTTTCAGGGCAGCAAAGGCTTTGACTTCTTACCCAGAAGGCCTTGCAGGGTCTGACTCTACCTCTTTTCCAACATAATCCCTTACCACTCTCCGCTTCATTCATCACTCTGGTGGTTCCTTCAGTTTCTGGAATATTCCAGGTTGTCTGCATGCAGGGCTTTGGCACGTGCTTTGGCCTGCACCTGGCCTCTCCTTGAACCCCCCCCTTCATGGAGGACCTTTGTTGGGCCTCAGCTTATGCTCCCAGATCACTTGTCACAAAGTAGAAACCTGCCTTACAATCTTCTCGGGCAGCACCACTCCAGCCAATTCTCCCGTTAGCACTGGTTAGTGTGCCCATCAACATGTCATAGTTAGTTGGGTTGTTGACTGACCATTTTAGCGAGTCCGCTGCAAGCTCCATCAGGAAGGAAGCCTTGCTCACTGTGTACTCCTTTAAAGGGTGTGGCACAGAGGAGGTGCTCAGTGAGCGTGTGGGGGGGGGGGGTCACTAAAGCCTCACTTGCTCAACGTCACTGGGTTTCCCAAAGCACAGATACTGTGTCATGGACCAAGTTTGGAAGGAAAAGAAATTAGCCACCCTAAAAAGGAGCTTCACCCAAAATGCCTTGCAGAGCCAATCGACCAGACCACTATCCCTTCGAAATCTGTTCACGAATCTGCTATTTCTTACACACTTTTCCAAATCGATCTTCGGCCTCAATGTCCTAAGGCTGTCATGATAAAACACCACAAAGTGGGTGCTGTCTACGGATGAACCTTCATTCTCTCATAACCCGGGAAAGTCAAAATCTGCATTCAGAGCATTCGGCAGAGCTGCTCTCTCTATCACTTGTAGGGGTAGTTCCTTCCCCATCTCTGTTTCCTACAGCCTGGAGCGCTTTATTTATTTAGTTATATTTAGCTTTCCTTAACTCACAGTTGGATTTTCACATGTCTTCTCCCCTTGCATGTGACCTTGCATTCTCCCTTCTTATAAGACACCCTGCAGAAGGCTAGGACCGCCTGTACTCCTTTACTCAACTGATACTATCTGCTGAGAAAGATCTTATTTCCTAAAACACAGTCCCATGGTCAGGTACAGGGGGAAGAATGTCAACTTGTCTTCTGGGGGAATACAATTCAATCCACAATGGCTTCCTAGATCTAGTCCACAGGCATCCTGGTGAGGCAATAGTTAAGCACTTGAGTGCTAACCAAGAGGTCAGTCGTTTGAGCCCACCAGTTGCTCTTTGACAAAAACATGGTTGTCCGCTTCTGTAAAGATAATGTCCTTAGGACTCCACGGGGCAGTTGGACTCTGTCTTAGAGGGTCGCTCTCAGTCAGAATCAGCTCGATGGTAGTGCAAACCTTTTTGTTTTATTTTGCTTTTCACGTCTTGTCCTAGACTTGCAAACTCAAATGCTTATAGCGTATACAGGCCACGTAGGTAATTAAAAGGTGTCATCCATGGGTGACACAATAGAGTATGTTGGGACTGTGGTTAACTGCTGAGCTTTTACCTCATGTCAAGGGAGCACTCCCTGCTCTGTTCCAGTATGTTCTTCACAGGTAAGACAAACAGACCTTTTAGTGTTAAACATATATTTTTCTTTCATTTTTAAAGAAGCTAAAACTTTTTTTCTACATGAAACATGAGGTTATAAACACATGCCAGGAGCCAAACAAAGTAGTTCTGCAATCTTAATGGTTCTGACAGTCCAATTTTGCTCCATTCTTTCAAGGGAGCAGTTGCTTGGAACTTCCCTTCATATGTGGTGGACACATTTACGTAATTTCCCCAGTCCTGTACTTAAGCCTTGTAGCCACGGCCACACTTCAAACTCCCCCGAGGGCACCCATTCACCTCAAGCCCTAAACTCACTGCCTCCGAGTTGATCATGATCCTGCCGGACAAAGTACAACTGCCTCCGTGAGTTTCCAAGGCTGTTAGTGTTTTTGCCTCCAAGGGGCTGGTGCGTTTGAATTCATGACCTTGCAGTTGGCGGTCCCACAGCATCATCAGGGCCCACCAGAGCATCTAGTGGGCATTGTACACAGTTCTTGCCAATGCTGCTGCCAGGCAAAGTATTTCATAAGAAGGCAGCAGCCAGCCTCACGGTGTGATTAAAAGAGAGCCAGAGCTCGTGGCACAAGAGTCACATATTAACTTTGCTGCTCAAGCCTTCATCCCTCAACCAGTGGACCAGTTACAGACTCCCCTCTACCACTCTCCTCCAACCTCACCAGCTTTGTTGTGAAGGATCTCTGTCCTTTGTTCCCAACTCCCCTCTCTTTGTGCAATGATGATAGCGCTAACTTCGTAATTGTGCACCAGTCAGCAAACCCGGGAATGCCTTATTCATCCAGTATCGTCAGGAAATGAGGTGTTCCACATAATTAAATTGTCCGGATAACTAAAGTGAACCGCTGTTTTAAAGATCAACATCTAAATGGAAGCATCCTAAATGTATTATAGACCCCTTTCCTTCTTAAATTATATATGGATATATAGACACACACACACACACATATATATTCTTTTCCGTTCTCCCTACCCCATAACAGAAACAAAAGAAGTTATATATAGTTATAGCTATGTCTTCCTCCCACCCAGTTCCCAGCCTCCCATTTCCCTGTCCCTAATGGAGTCTGCCATTACCACATTCAGGCAGTCTAGAAGTTTCCAGCACAGTTTGTTCCACCAAAGGTGACATAGGATGTCACGTTCATGCACCTTGTTTTTCCAAAAGTCCATCTTGACAATCATTACTCATCAATACACAAAGAGCTGCCCCATTCTAAATCACAGCAGCCTCCGGAGTTACTTATGGGTGTGGCATTGTGCACCTAAGTAGTTCCCTAGCGACGGCCACAGTCTGCTTTTATAACACATGCCGGAATCATCGTCATCTCTGTACTTACTCCATTGGACACATGTTCGAGTAACGGATTTATAGACTAAGTTTCCCAAAAGAGCATCTCTGGGTCTAGGAGAAAATACACGAGCTTGTCATTTGGACAAGTTGAATCGGGCTCCTCAGAGCGTTCGCACCCATTTCCGCCCTCCTCTTCGGGCTGGGGGAGAGGGGCTGCTCGCCCCCGCCTTCACTAGCCCAACTGTGCAATCAAACTAAGAAGAAAGCTCTTGTCCATCACTAGGTGAAGACTGTTAACTCGTTTACTTTTAAGCTGCAGCTCTCTCCCTACCAGTGAGGCGGGGATCTTGGTATATTTTAAGGGTCATTTGTATGTCTCTTCCTGTGAACTGTCTACTCATACCCATTGGTCCTTTCATGTTAATGGTTTTTTGTAAGCATACCACAATTTAATGAGTATTTAAGAATTGAGTTGTACTGTGAATTCTTTTTGAACTTTTTTCTCCATCTACCTGTCTATCTATCTTTTCATGTGTCTCTCTTATCTCTCTCAGTCTTTCTATATCTATCCATCTATCTATCTACCTATCGATCTATCTATCCATCCATCCATCTATCATTCTACTATCATTGAGGCAGTTCTGACTCATAGCAAACCTGTGCTTTATAGAGCAGAACTGCTCCATAGGGTTTCCAACTCAGCTGCTAACAAAAGATTGGTCGTTCAAACCCACCAGCTACTCGATGGGAGGACACCCCTCCCGCAGACCTTCCCCAATAAATCCAGTAAAGATTATTGCCTAGAAAAACCAGCAGGGCCATTGCAGTTCCACCCTGTCACAGAGGGTCGCTCTGAGAGGGAACTGGCTAGATGGCACACAACAAAGCAGCAGTCCTTTCAGAAGGCTTTTCTTCACTGTTCCTCGTGAGGGCGGGGCTTGTTAATGACCACCCTTTCGGTTCATAGCCAAGAACACATCCTGCCCTACCCTGGGACCTTCCATGCACACATACAAGCCACACCTTTCCTCTTCTCTCCTCCGATGTTAGGTTAGGATCCATCATTTCTGGCTTCTTTCGGAAGTCTATCTTTCAAAGGCCCCATCTCGTCCGTCAAGTGTAGTCTCTAACACACAGCGTATCTGATACTTAAACAAGGGCTTCCTATGATGGGCTGGGAATCTTGTGGTTAGCAGGCGCTGTCAAAGCGAATGAGCACTGCCCAGTAAGTACTGTGCTGCCCTCACAACTGGTGCCATGTTTGAGGCCCCACACAGACACAAGAAGGCCTGGTTTGACCATTTTGTGGCCTGGATCAGTTCCTGACCCTTGGCCTTTCTCCTTCTAGTCAGAGTTGCAACTGAATCAAAGACCCAGTTCCAGCGTTCTCTGCTAGGACCTTTGAGACTAATCCCAGGCTGGGAACCCTGGTCGTGGGAGAGTCCGGGGCATGCGTGATACTCTACACATCATTGCCAGGACCCTGTGGGACATTTGCTCTTTTGCGCCTTAAAGTCGCCACTTGGACTTATATTTCTGGAAAACTTTAAAGACATGCTCTTCGGTAGTAATTTGCAGGACGGGCGGAATGCAAGGCCAGTGCTCTCAGAACAAGGGATATTCCTTGAGACTTGCTGCCTGAGGTTCCCTGTAAGGAGCAGACAGGGAGCCGGCCCGCTGCAGCTGCTGTGGCCCTGTCGCCTCCCATAGATGGCAGCACACACTGCTTCTAGCGCGTTCTTCCTCTCCATGACCGCCTTCTTGGGGCGCAAATGAGTGCCCAATCGGCGGAGTGATCATTAGCAAACAGACTCTAGTCGTTTGAAAAATTGGCAAGGAGCCTTATTAGAGGAGGTAATAATGGTCATATTTTGCACTTCTAATAGGGCTTTTTATCTCTAGACCTCCGGAGCTTGTCTGAGTCATGTCAAGAGAGGGCGAAAGAAAACAGCCCCACCCTGAGCTGGGTCCCAAGTCAGGGGACGCTGGGGCTCTGTTTGACATTCTGACGCTCTCCTTTCAAAGTGAACCAGTCTCCCTTGCATTTAAATGTGAGGAATTTATGCAGGTTGGGCAGGAAAAGGCCTGGTGAGGGAATTCGAGGAAAACAGGCTTTCCTCCAAGTTGTTTTTCTGTGAAAGTCACAATAGCCGTTAAATACTTTGCCTCCTGTAAACACAGGGACAGCATTATTATTCACCAGGGCGCTAGACAAATGAGGATTTCCCTCCCCCCCCCCAATCCAGGCCTAATTATCAGAGCATCCTTGTATTTCTTCCTGTGAAGCTGAAAGAAATACTGCCGCAGATGAGTATCAGCCCTATAAACGCAGCATCATTCATTCTTTATCTGTGGCCGTGGCCGTGGCAGTAGCAAATGGCTCCTATCGTGGATACACAGCACACACCTTCAGTCTACAAGATAGGGCTGTTCTCCTTGTCCCACATTAACCCAGGGCCCCCCATTTCTTACAGAAACGCCAGCTCCAATGAGGTCTTGGAACGTTAACATTCTCCTCTATTGTTGCCAAGACAGAAACCCTGACTATTTGAAGCACGCAGACTTGGAAATAAAGAGCAACTCACCTCTCGCTGGAAAACTGGCAGGTGACTTGGACAGGAGCCACACATTGTATGGTAATCACTTTGGGCAGTGCGACGCGGACTTTGAGCAAGTTTACTAACTCTCTGACCATCAATTTTGCACCTCATAAATTAGGCTGAAGGATTAAGTCACAGTGGGATCATGAACGTAAAAGATATTGGTCTAGCACCCTGCCTCCTAAAAAAAAAAAGAAAGAAAACTCACTGCCATCAAGTCGATTCCTACTCATGCTGACGCGACAGGGGAGGCACAACAGCCCCTGTGGGCCCCAAGACTGCGACGCTTCCGGGGAGAACGTTTCTTCTTTCTCTCTCAGAGCAACTGATAGTTTGGAACTGGGCCTCATAGGCCAGTGTGTAACCACCACACCGCCAGGGCTCCCAATAGGCATTTAATCAATAAGTATTGGCCAATAATATGAGAGAGAGAGAGAGAGAGAATATGAATTTCATATTCTTCGGCTCTCTTAGGCCTCAGAGATTTTATTAGGTAAATCGGTCCAGATTCTAAACCCATCAGTTTTGCTTACAATGCCTACAAATTCATGACCTCACTTCCTCAGTATTTTTTCTCCAGTTCTTCTTCCTCTTTTAAAAATCTTTTTAAAAAAATCATTTTATTGTGGGCTCATACAACTCTTAGCACAATCCATCCATTCATCCATCCATCCACCCATTATGTCAAGCACATTTGTACATTTGTTGCCGTCATCATTCTCTCAAAACATTTGTTCTCCACTTGAGCCCTTGGCATAAAAAAAAAAGAAAGAAAGAAATCCAGTTCTGCTTCTAAGTCAAGGAGTCCCAGGTTAATTTGGGGCCCAGCCATCTAGGACATAGTCCACAGCTCCCTAGCCTTTTCTGCACATGGTGAAATCTCTCCCTCTCTCACAAACTGGGGGAATCTGGAAACCATGCACTTGAAGATTTGTATTTGAGGAGACATCAGGTCTTGTACATCACAGCCATCTGTCATTCTACTGCCCCCCCCCTTGGCCTTATTTTCCAAAAGCCCAGGTTGCCAACATGGGACGCACTCACTTCATCAGCCCACGCCCGGGCTGAGTAGCCAGGCCCCCTGCTCACCCTCTCCACCGACTGCTCCAGGGGCCAGCAGTTGGTCGCACCTAACAGAATGGTCCCAGCCTCTCTAGAATTCTGGAAAATATAATTTCCTCCCTCTGATTACATTATGATTATTTAAACATTGTAAAGCTCAGACACCAATATAATTGTAGCATCATTCTAGGAAATAACCCATTCTATGTCCTTATAAGAATAAGACAAAATTGCAAAGTAAACAGAGCTACATTATCTCTTTCATACTCTGAGATATTCTTCTGTGACTGAAGTTATTCTTTACGTTTCAGAAGTTTGATCAGGTTTTGTATATAGCATCTGCTGATTGCATTGAGCTGTGTCTGATTTTTTAAAAAATTCTCAATTGAACAAAAATTCCTATTTTTCTTGATGGTCCAGAGCCCAAACCCAAACCAAACTTCGTGCCATCGAGTCCATGAGGATGTATAGTGAGCGACCTTGGGAGAGATGAGAAGTCGCCCATGTGAGTTTCTGAACCCGAGCTCCTTACAGGAGCAGGAAGCTCCCGTCCTCCCTCAGAGCAGCTGGTGGTTAGCCACTTGGCCCCCAGGGCAGCATCACACCAGGTCTGCATCATAGATTATATATGTATAGATGTATGTATATGTGTGTGTGTGTATATATAAATGAATGAAAGTTCTCTGTCCTCTGAGGTATTGATCTGTCCTCTGAGGTATTGAATTCATTAGGACATACAGAGCAATTGCTCTTCCACTAAATGGCCCTAGACAGTTGTGTTGTGGGAGGTGGGACATCTGGTTTCTTTCCCCCTGTTCTTCCCCCACCTCTATTTGCTGTTACCAATGTCCTCTTCTCCAGCAGCAATTCTCTCCATTGTGATTTCCATTTGTAACTTCTGTTAGGTAGCTAGATTTAGGGATAGGGGCGTTGTCCCTTCCATGCCTTCAAAGGCCCCCATAAAGGAGGTTGGAAAGACATCAGGCAACCATTAGACACCTATGAAGACCCCAAACTGAGCGTGCACACACTCAACTCCCTGAGCCAGGTGGGAGGTACACCTGGGCAGTCCAAATGAGGTCCGGGCTCATGACATCACCCAGGGCGGCTCAACCCAGCCAATGGGGTCAACCAATACCTTTAATCACACTTTCTGCAGTCGGGAGGTAGGCTAGAATGACGGCAGCGAGCAAGCTCTGGGACTCTCTCTTACCAAGCTCCTGGTCAGTGGCAGGTCAGAAGGTGGGGGCACACATGTGGCACCTTGGCACGCCCCCTCAGGGCCTGCTCGGGGCTTACATGCACTGGGGCTCACAGGCTCTTCTCTCTTGCCCTCGCGCTCTGACCCATTTGCTCTCTGGCCTCAGTGCCCTCTGGTTCCTTGCTCCCTTGACCACTCATTCCATGGGATTCTCCCCCAGTTCCACACATGTGAGTGCTCTTTTCTACGTGGTTGTTCAGGCCCACTTGTGAACCCCTTTGAGACTGTAAAATCTGAAACTTGTCCCGTCCTTCATCAAAACCCACTTGGATTACAAAATGGGCTTTGGCGTGAATTCGTGCATTGTGCCAAGCCAAGAATGAATGGAGGTAATGCTCACTCCAGAAACCTAACACTTCCCGTCTACTGGCTGATGGAAACAAGGCAAATATTGAGTGGTTTTAAAGCCAAACCCATTGACCAAGCACACCTTGTAGGAACTCTTCTCGGAGCAGAGTGCGTGAGCATGCTGTGAAGACTTTCCACTGTGGACTTTGGCTGCTCGATGGCCTTTTTGTGGTGAGATCCTAGATCCTGGCTGTGGTTTTGTCATTGCTTGTCCAGCCAGTCGGTTCTGACCCATGGTGACCCTGTGCACAACACAGCAAACCACGATCTTCGCGATTGCTCCTGTGCTGCGCCCATTGTCGCAGCCACTGCAGTCACTCCAGTCATCAAGGGCTTCCTCTTCCTCACTATATCTCCCCTTTATCAAGCTGATGCTCTTCTCCAGGGACTGGTCTCTTCTGATAACATATCCAAAGTATACAAGACGAAGGCTCACCACCCTTCCTCTAAGGAGTCTTCTTGCTGGGGCTGAGATTATTTAGATCCTAGAAAAGGTGACCTCCGGAGGAAGGACCTGCTGCTGTGTCATTTTCCCATTGGTCTCATTAAATGATATTCTAATTTCCATACTGTCCTAATTCACTGCATGCCCTAGTTCATGTTCCTTCCCTCATCCCTCCCCTCATTCATCTATTTGCATTTCTTCTTTTCTTCCCTTCATCTCTAAGATCAGTGCTTCTTTCACTCAGGGCAGGGCAATAAAACAGGAAGAGGGTTCTCAAAATATTTTACATTTAGGCAGAGACTATAAAACTACTAAAAATTGCCAGCAACCAGGAAGTCCCCCCCTAACTTTGAGTGTTACTATGCTAACTAAGGAACCTTAATATCTTGTAGGAGATCCACAGTGTGGTCATGTTTCTCCTGAGTTTCACATTATTAGCACTTGAAAATTAAGCCCTTCCTATAGTTCAGGAAATATTTATGATTGTTCTCTCACAGTGTGTGAGATTGCAGCACCCAGGATGACTGCAAATTGATGTGTGCCTGACTGTCATTCCAAAAGTCCCTGGCAATTCGGCTGGATTTAAAATCTACACCCCAGAGGAAGGACCAGAGAGGTGTCCAGAACCAGTGCTGGGTATGTCACATTCCTGATTTAAAAAAAATTTTTAAGTCCTGGAAAGGCCTTTCCTTGAATGTCAGGTAAGTCTGTGTCTATGTGCTTTTCCTTTGTTTTTTAAGGAGTGGTGCCCTGACATAATGATTAAAATCCAGACTGTCTGAGTTAAAATTCTGAGCATAGGCAAATTACTTAACCTTTCTGTGCCTCCATTTTTTTATCTATAAGAAATGCCCAATAACAATGGTTACATCAAAAGGTTGCAGCAAATCAAATGGAACCAAGCCAGGAACTAGTAGTGCCATGTCGGTGTTTATTCCTAGTATTTTCATATGTGTGTTGGCCTCAAGAATAGGACAATATAGAATACTGTGTGGATTTTGAAGAGCTGGGGTGTAGAGTCAACCCCATCCAGATGGAGCATTTGCTCTGTAACGCTGCAGGGTGGCCTTTGGCAAGTGTGTAAGTCTGGATTGACCTAGAGAAACAAATCCAGAGACACTCATATATGTGGAAGAGAGAACTTTATATCAAGAAATAATTATGCATCAATACAACATTCCACCCTAGTCCAGATCAAGTCCATAAGTTCAATATTAGCCCACAAGTCTGATCTTAGCCCATGAATTCCTCTTCATGCTCACGCAGCACATGCAATGAAGCTGGATGCAGGAAGAACACAGGCCAGTGGATGGAAAGTCCTGTGGTCCCACTGGCAACAGAAGCATCTCCCAGGCTCTGGCTGTTATCTGCATGGCTCCATGTGGCTTGTCCACAGAGAGACTGTGTCTGGGTCTCCACTGAGCTATTTATCTCCATTGCGCCTCCAAATAAGGTCAACAAGCAGCGATCTGATTGACAAGCTAAACTCCACCCCTTCACTCTATTTATCAAGTTGACATGAAATAATGTAACTACCACAGCAAGTTACTCAACTGCTCTGAGTTTTAGCTTCCTTGTCTCTGTTGTTGCTGTGAGGTGCCTGTAAGTGGGTTGCAATGCATAGCAACTGTATCCATAACAGAACTGTAGACTGGGCTTAATCAAAACATTTCCCTCATAGGACTCTGAGGAGGATTAAATGCATGCAAAGAATGCACATGCAACCAGTTGCCCTCAAGTCAGTTTGTGACTCATGTTGACCCCATGTGCTTCAGAGTAGAATTGTGCTCTGTGGGGTTTTCAATGGCCAAGTCTTCAGAAGTACATCACCAGGCCTTTCTTCCAAAGCACCTTTGAGTGGACACAATTCTCCAACCTTTTAGGAAGCAGCCAAGCACATTAACTGTCCATACCACATAGGGCCCCCCTAACACATAGAATTGTATTCCTAGTATTTTCACAGTGTGTGTTGGACTTAGGAATAATACTGTCACAAACTATGTGAGCTTTAAAGAACTAGGATCTGGAGTCAGTCCCAGTCAGATGGAGCATATGCCCTGTCATATCTTTCTGTGTGGCTGTTGGCAAGTTGCTCGACTAATCTGAGTTTTAGCTTCAGTAAACATTCATCATGGAGATGTTGAGGAGGAGAAAGAGGTCAGCGACCTGAACATGTACTGTCGAAAGAAAAATTTTAAAGGTGTATTCTTCTATCTCTCTTTGGTAAGGTGGAGACAGCTGGAGCTCTTCTTGGGGTACAGTTTGTGTAGCTATTTCTGTGCTTCTCTGAAGATGGGGTGGACAGGGGGCAAGCAAATAAGACTTAGGGGCTTTAAATTTTTCAGATACCTGAACTCAGCAATGACCAGAAAAGCAGGCCTGGACTTCACAGTGCATCTCTAGCTGGCAGCAGAGCCCCTGGCTTGGCCTCAGGACACAGCAGAAGAAACTGGGAATCTCTATTATGGGTTTTCCTTCGGCCCGATTCTTAAACCCAACTGTCTCAAGAATGAGATCATTGAAAAGGAAACATTTTCTCCATAAGAAATGACTCAACATTCAAGTTTGCACAGAATATTTGGCCAAGCATATAAATGTCCTTGTCTTGAAAACGTCATACAAAAAGCTTATGAGAAATATCTGCAGGTCCAGGCCAGTGGGTGCTATCATTGTCCTCACACAAATGACCAAGATATTAATCAGAGTGTGGACAAAAGTGCAATTTCCAAGAGTTGCCACCCATGTCCCAGTCCCCTCTGTACAGTGTAGATCACTGTTGTGCCCAAGAGTTCACAGCCAGGTGTCTACACCACTGCAGTCATCAAGAGGCTAGGGGTGAGGAATCATGCTATCATCCACTGAGACCGTGTCTCAGTTTCCAAGGAAGTCTAAGTCAGAGTGGCAACCACATTGACTTCTGAGGTCTCCAGGACAGAAACTATTTTGCGAGGAAGGGCATGGGGGTGATACCTAACCTCCTCTAATTTCACAAAAGGAGAGGAGGAGAATCACCAGAGATCAGCCCAAGGCTGATTCCTGAGGCTGAAATCAGACATAGCCCCACTCCTCTCCAACCCTTGTAAGCAAGTTGCCAAAACAACTGCTCCCACAGCACTTCAGGTCTTTGCTGGGTTCAAAGTTCATTGCATCGGCCATCCAAAACGCACAGACGATACTCACAGGTATGTTTTTGTTGTTGTTTGTTTTTTTAAGAAAGTAAAAAGTTTACCATTTGGAATCAGTAATGCCCAGGACATAGTTCTTCCAGAAAGGCAGCCTCTTCTCAGCAGTGCCTGCAGACACGCCTCTCTTTTGTTCTTGTCCTCTCAGCTTCATGTCTCTTAACCTTTGCCCAGCGTAGCTATGTAACAGAGCTCTTTCAGCATTGCCGATACATGCTCAAAAGGCATGCTACTCTGCTATAGCCTCTGCCTGAAGGAACTCAGTTCCATCAGTTCCATTCAACAAACCTAGCTCCCCTATTAGATACCTGGAGGCACCCCATTATATAAGCCCAAAGGCAATCAACTTTGCTCAATCGATGGGCTGGGAAACCCACTGCACCGTCTTGTGCTCCAACTCTTGGTTCTACTGTTATTGCTTCTCTGTCCCTTTGCTGCTGTCACCAATTTCTGTCTCTGGATGGAGGAGGTACAAAGTGCAGAGATCTTGAAGTCCAAAGGATATGCTCCACTCTGGGCTCTCCTTTGTAAATATTTATGAAACCTCCATCTTGCTTCTGAGACGGCTTTTTAAGAATCCAGCAAGATGGCAAAATTGAGTTACTCCTGCATGGCCTCATTAACTAAGAGCATGCTCAAAACAAGACCTCCTTCATAGGTACAGGGTTACCTGTTCAAAATTTCTTTTTAGAGAATACTCTTTAATCCTAAACCCCAGCAGAATTCACCCACTCCAACCTCCTTAAAAATTTTAGGGGAAACAGTCCTGCTATCCTCAACTGAGCTACCTAAGCTGACTGAAAGCTGTAACTCGACAGTTACCACAGCCTCACCCTCAGAACCAAACACCCCCAGAGAATCAGGACATAGTCTTTTTTCTAGGGTATCAGCACTTGTCCTAATAGTCCAGAAGGCTTTTTAGCTTAAATGAGTCTGTCGTAGAAATGGAACTACTGAGTCCCCAGGGCAGAAGATTAGTATTAAGTAAATGTCTCCCACACTCTCCCGAAAATCCTTATTAGAGACCTCTAGAAGGAGCCCTGGTGGCATAGTGGGTTACCTGTTGAGCTGCTAGCCACATGGTCAGCATTTCAAGACCACCAATAGCTCCAGCAGGGAAAGATGAGCTTTTCCACTCTCATAAGAAGTTGAAGTCTTTGAAACCCACAGGGACAGTTCTACTGTACCCTATAGTAGGGTTTCTATGAGTCAGATTTAACTCTACGGCAATGCGTGTTAGTTCGGGTGGTTAGAGAAACAAATCCAGGGAAACTCATAGAGACTCATGTGTAAGAGAGAACTTTATATCAAGGAACAATTGTATATAAAGAAAACATTCCAGCCCGGTCCAGATCAAGTCCATAAGTCCGATATTAGCCCCTATGTCCGATACCAGTTTATAAATTCCTCTTCAGACTCATGTAACCCATGAAATGACACCAAATGCTGGAAGACCACAGGCCAGTGGGTAAAGTCTTATGGATCCAGTGGCAGTGGAAGTATCTCAGCACTGGCATGAGTTTCCACATGGCTCCTCCAGCTCCAGGGCTCTGGTTCCATCAGTGTGTCTCCATGCGGCTTGTCAACAGGAATGTCAAGCAGAGAGTGGGTGTGGGTCTGGCCTCCAGTGAGCTGTTTTTCTCCTTTGTGCTTTTAAAATTAGATCATCAAGCTGCAACCTGATTGACAGGCCAGATTCTACCCCTTTGCAAGTTGATAGGGGATTATGTTTTTTTGTTTCATTTTGATTTTTGTTTCATTTTGATTTTTGAGGTATATCTAGAACAAAAGTTCAAACCTGTGTTTAACCTGCCTGCTCTCTTATTTCCCCATTTGATCAGTCTTAAAATGAACTCCCTTGATTGCAACAACTGCCCCATACTCAAAAGAGGCAGAGCAAGGAAGGAGGACCGCGTTTACTCTTGTGCGTTCACTACATCTAGATCTCTTCAAAGTATGTGTTTCGCACCAACACTGAGGTCTCTATAAGCAAGAAGACAAATAGTCCCTATGCCATTGGACTAGACCTTTATATTCGTTCTTCTTGTGTGTATCTTAGTTCTTCTTATTGGTAACCGTGCTAGTTGGGAATGATGTCAACTTGACTGGGCCATAATTCTCAGGGCTATGGCAGCTAGGGCCTGGTTATCACCTATGATGTAACCTAACAGTATAATCAACTCCATGGTGGGATCTGTTGTGAGCCACAAAGCAATTGTAAGAGTATTAGGAAAGCATGCAACCTCCATACTCGGGTCACAATTCTGATGCAATTGAGAGGAAGTTTCCTTAAGGGTGTAGCCTACCCTTATTTAAGCAAACTCTGTGGAAAGTCTTAGCTCTTCTTGCTGGATTGATCCACCATGTATCTCATCAACCTCTGGCTCATTGGTAGCTATCCATGACCTAATAACTTGCCTGTCACCTTGGATTCATTTCACTCTGCAGGTATGAACCAGACTAGATGACCTTGGATTTATTCACCTTTGCCTCTTCTTGCTTCCTTCAGTTCAGCAGCCATGTGAGTCAGGAAAAGACTCTGGTGTAACATTTGACCCACAGACTTGAACAAGAAGACTGGACTCACATACATCTACAATGGTGTAGCCATTTTCTTAAATATATATTTAAGAAAAGCCAGTGAATATATATATATGCACATATATATATGTATATGTATAATATATATCTATTCACTGGTTTTGCTTCTCCAGAGAATCCAGACTAACACAATAACCTTGTGGGACAGGTTGTTAATTAATTCAAGATTTTTGAGTAAATTTATTCATTCCTAGATTCATTTAGCTAAACTGATTGTGCATTTATCATGCACCAGATATTGTGCTAAGCCCAGAGAGATTTCCTGATGAATAGAAAAGACCTGATCCTTCACTCATGGCACCTATAATCTCCATGAAGAAAGACAAACATTAAACAAGTAATTACAAATGTGACAAGTGCAACAAAGGGGAAATCCTGAATTAATGGGAAGATCTAACAAGATGACCAGCATAGGCTCAGGTAACCAAGAGAAGTGAGGGAATGATTTTTAAGCAGAGACCAGAAGAGTGAATGTGAAGTTAGCTAGATTCAATGAGAAGAGGCTAGAGCTTTACAGTACAAGAAATGACACGTTACTTTAGAGCAGTGCCTCTCAAAACTTCCTAACGCCATGACCCTTCAATACAGTTCCTCATGTGGTGGTGACCCCCCCCCACCATAAATTTATTTTCATTGCTACTTCATAACTGTAATTTTGATACTGTTATGAATCATAATGTAAATATCTGATAGGCAGGATGCATTTTCCTTGTTACAAATTGAACATAATTAAAGCATAAAGGTGAATCACAAAAACAATATGTAATTATGTATTGTGAAATATTTATTTCTCATTACAAATAAATGAAATTTCGCCTTGAAGCATGGGGTAGCATGCGTAACAGTCTTAATATAACAACAATAAACTACATTGCTACATTTTGTGACAGTATGCGTAAGAAGCCAACAACAGTGTGAAAGTTGAGATAGGTTCTTTTTCACCAGATCAGAAATTCTCAGCACAGTCTTCGCAAGAGCATAAGAAGGATCATCTTCCACATCAAGTCTACTTCTGTATTTAGACTTGATAACCAACAAGCTGGAAAACCCTGTTTCACAAAGATATGTTGTTGGAAATGGAAGAATAAGGCACAACACAGTCTCGGACAGAACAATATGACTGCAAACACTTGATCTGAAATTTTCTAACTGACATTGTAGAGAAATCAGTTCTCACAGCATCGCTGTTAATAAGTTCAATGAACTCCTCTTGGGCCACCTCAGGAACATCTTCCACTTTGACCATGAATGGGCTTCTGTAAAGTGCTAATGGGGTGTCAGGTATATTTGGAAAATACAATGAAATTTCACCTGCAAGCATGTGCAAGTGTTCTTCCACAGTAATTATCATCATACTCCTTTTGTCTGGTTCAATGCCATGTTCCTCAAAGAAAGCAGATAAGGTAGGCAACATGTACATTTTATTTTCATCTTTTTTTTGCCAAAACTGAAGTTTCATCTGAAATGATTGCATCTTTTCAGACAAATCAAGGCATGTTGCATTTAGTCCTTGAAGTGACAAATTTAACTTATTCAAGAGGGCAAAGATGTCAACCAAGTAAGCTATTTTCTGCAGTTCACTTTTATCACTGAAAGGTGCTTTAAACTGCGGTCTTGCTTTCTGATTAAAAAATGGTTTGAGTTCATCACAAAGCTCAAAAACACGTTTTAAAACTTTTCCTCTTGACAACCATCTCATTTCAGTGTGAGATAGCAGAGCATTATTTGGTGCATCCAACTCGTTGCACAGTTGCAAAAACAGTTAACTGTTTAAAGTGCTCGCCTTTACAAAATTGACAGAACTTGTGATGCTTTTCATTAGTTCTTGCAACTCTTGTGGCAATGTCAAGTCTGGCTTTCTTGAGTCCATCAGCTTTGCTCCTAAAATAGTTGGTATCCTTGCTGGCAAAGCTTGGATCCTTGCTACAAATTGGTGTTTTAGTTTGTTCAGCTTCATAGATTCGGCTGAAAGAACTTCACAACAAATAACCCATTGCGGTTTCTCAATTTCTGCTGTAATTATTGAGGTAAAACCATACTGTAAAAAATCCTCACTATATTTTCTTTTCTTAATGTTCTTCAGTACACAATGCATTGTCATGGGATGGTTTGCTAATAAAAATAATGTATAACTATAGCTTTAATAATACCAAAGATGCTGGATGGCATAGTTCAGTCAATACAGTTCATTAAAGTTTCCTATGATTTACCATTCTCTGTGTTGTCTTATTTACATACCGGGTACTGTCATGAGGAGGCAGAATTCACGTCAACCACAGCTGAATTTAAAAAGACTGATCAGCATCCAGATTAAGTTCCCATGGTACAGATATATATTTGCAGTAGTTTATGATTTTACAGTACATTATTTTACATTTTCCCAGTAATTATAATTCATGAAGTATCGTTTTACCTCCAATACTGGCTGCTTTCATCACAGTAGCTTCTTTTAACAGAGTAGCTGCTTTCTACACAGCAGCTGTTTTCTACACAGTAGCTACTCTCTACGCATGTATGACTGGTCCATATAAGTACATTATGTTGCCAACCCTGTCACATACACCTATATTTGTATGGGGTGTATGTGATGAGGTTGGTGTGATGATGTCATCACTCCAGGGACTCTTTTGTAGGCGTATCTTCATGTGGGCGGACCCACCTTGAGACGGATAGAGAAGTGGTATCTCAGTTCCTAAGATCATTGGAAATGTGTGTTTTCTGATGGTCTTGGGCAACCCCTATAAAAGGATCATTAGACACCCAAAGGGGTTGCGACAGATTGAGAACTGCTGCTTTAGAAGAAGTTAGAAAAGGCTAGTGTAGTGGGAGATAAAAGGCTAAATAAAACAATAGGAGGCTCATGAAAGACCTATAAAGTCTTACTGAGTAATGCAAAGGCTTGAGGGACTCCTAGGTGCCCTAAACTTGATCTTGATTTTTAGGATCTAAAGTTTCTTTGGAGGCAAAAAAGATGAGCATCATTAATATTATAGTATCTATCCCTAAAATGCCTACTTTGGTTTGTTGCCTTGCCTTCTTAGGTCCTCTCCAGATACCAGCTTGAAAGAAAGATGCTTCCTGATCTCCAAAAAGGAGGTGAAGAATCTTGTTTCCAGCATTGATGGGATCCAAAGTTAAACCTTAAAGAGGAAAATGGAAGCCTAAAACATAGCAAGTTCCCCCTGAAGATGCTCCTGTCTTGAAGGAACTCACTCTCTGTGCTAGGATGGATGAGACATCCATCATGTTTGAGCAGTTGTATCATTGTGATGGTTCCTTAGCAGGCCTTTTAGGGCATGGCTTCAACTCTCTGATAATGGGGTTTGTCTCTGGCTGGACCAGAGCATGTACATGGGTATAGAAACACAAGGAATCCAGGACAGATAAACTCCTTGGGACCAATATTGAGAGCAGCCATACTAGGAGGATAGGGGAAGGTGGAGGGGGGGGGGAGGGAGAAAAGGGGAAACTGATCACAATGACCTACGATAACCCCCTTTCAGGGGGATGGACAACAGACAAGCAGGTAAAGAGTGACATCAGACAGTGTAAAACATGAAAAAAAAATAATTTCTAAATTATCAATGGTTCCTGAGGAGGTTGGGGGGCAGTGAGGGGAAATAAACTGAGGAGCTGATACCAAGGGCTCAAGTAGAAAGGAAACGCTTTGAGAATGACGATGGCAACATATGTAAAAATGTGCTTGACACAATGGATGGATTGTGATAAGAGTTGTACAAGCCCCCAATAAAATGATTTTAAAAAATAATGGTGTTTGTAAAATATAAATAATTTGTGCCATAAACTTCTTTGATTGGTATGCACATTGAGGACATGAAGATAAATTGTTATATTTGTAGCAAATAAAATGACCCTGGTCAATATCTCCTGCCTTCTGAAAGGGGGCAAATGTAATGATTGAGATGATTTGTCTTACATTTGGTGACTCCATTCACCTGAAATGACTTCCCTTTCCTTCCATTAGAAAATGACTTTTCCTCTCAAGGCTTGGTTCAAATAACACTCTAGAAGTCCAGTCCTTTATAGCTGTATAAATATGTGTATATTATGGAGTCAGATACCCTTTGGGGAAAAAAATTTCAAAGGGAAGCTCGAGAAGACAGTGCCAAATATTTTAAGGAAATGTGCAAAGACTTAGAATTAGAAAAACAAAAGAGAAGAACACACTTGAGATAGTTAAAGTTTATTGTGCCAATCTGGTCGATAAATACATGTGGGGTTGATTGAAGGGCGGAGTGATGAATGGCTCGGTGAGTCTTGCTTCTCCAGTTCTCAGGTCTCTTGCCAGTTCCCTGCTTCAGCTAGCAAGGATCACTTCCTGCAAGACATCCCCAAGGAGAAGCATGTACCTACCCCGATGCAGCCCTGGGTGCTGCAGCAGCCGTGTGGAGACCCCTGCCAGTGCTGAGATGCTTACATGTTCACTAATTCAGGTTTCTCCCTGCCGTAGGCATCATTGAGTGTGTTTTGTGAGATGGAGGAGGACTTTGTGGATTGGTGTCACACATATGGGCTGATGTTGGACTTGTAGACTTGGGCAGCACTGGATTGAGATGTTTTCTTGATGTACACTTAACCTTTATATAAAACTCTCTGTTATACACGAGTTTCTGTGGATTGGTTTCTCCAAAGTACCCAGACTAACACAACGCTCAATGTATCACCAACAGAAAGAGCTCAAGAAAAAACTCAATCCTCAAATTGCAATTCTGAGAGATTCTATTGGCAAAATATTCAATGATGTAGTAAGCATTAAGAAAAGATGTAAAGAATATTCAGAGTCACCGTGCCAAAAAGAACTAGACCTTCCACCATTTCAGGAGGTGGCAAAAGAGCAAAAACCAAGGGTGCTCACGGAAGGAGCTCAAGCTGCATTAAATGCATTAGCCAAAGGCAAGGGTCCAGGAATTGGTGGAATACTTGGTGAAATGTTTCTGAAAGCTGAAGAAGCACTGTAACCACTTACTCATCTATGCCAGGACACTTGGAAGATAGTCACCTGGCCAAGTGACTGGAAGAGATCCATATTTGTACTCATTCCAAAAAAGGTGGCCCAACAGAATGTTCAAACAATATAGAACGATATCATTGATATTGCATACAAGTAAAATTTTACTTAAGATCATCCAACAATGGTTACGGCATCATTTTGACAAGGAACTGCCAGATGCACAGGCCAGATTCAGAAGAGGGTGTGGAATAAAGTATATCATTATTGATGTCAGACGGATTACGGCTTAAAGCAGAGAATACCAAACAGATGTGTACTCGTGTTTAATTGACTATGCACAGGCATTCGGCTGTGTGAACCATAATAAACTGGATAACTTTGAGAAGAATGGGAATTCTGTAACACTTCACTGTGCTCCTGTGGAACTTGTCCATGGATCAAGAGGCAGTTGTGTGAACAAAACAAGGGAACACTGCATGGTTAAAATCAGCAAAGGCGAGAGTCAGGATTGTGTTCTCTCACCATGCTTGTTCAAACTGTGTGCTGAGCAGATCATCAGAGAAGCTGGGTTATATGAAGAAGAGTGTGGCTTCAGGACTGGAGAAAAGTGTAGTGGCAACCTGCGACATGCAGATGACACAACTTAGCTTACTGAAAGTGAGGAGTATTTGAAGCACTGGCTGATGAAGGTCAAGGAATGTAGCCTTCAGTATGGTTTACAATTCCATGGAAGACTAAAGTCCTCACTGGACCAATGGGTAGCATCGTGATAAATAGAAAAAGGGTTGAAGTTGTCAAGGATTTTATCTTACTTGTATCCACAATCAATACTTATGGAAGCAGCAGGCAAATGATCAAAAGATATATTACACTAGGTAAATCTGCTGCACAAGACCTCTGTTTTTTTCTTCAACAGTTTTGTTGTACATAATTTACATATCATAAAATTGAATAGTTTAATTGTGCAACCATATCAAGGGGAATTGTACAATCGCCACTATATCTGTCTTAGAGCACCCCACAAACCCATGGTTAAATATCCTTTAAAATAAATTGTGCAATCATGATCAGTTCTAGTGATCCCTCCCTCCTCCTGCCTTCATTAATTACTCCCGAGCCCCCTTTCCCTCCCCATTGACCACCCCCACATCTGAACTCCCTTGTATCAGTTATTTCATTATATATCCACTCCTCCTGTGCTGAGACAAGACCTCTTTAGAGCATTGAAGAGCAAGGATATTTCTTTGGGGACTAAAGTACACCCAACTCAAGTCAGGATTTCTCTATTGCATCATATGCATGTGAAAGTTGGACATTGAATAAAGAAGACTGTAGAAGAATTGATACATTTGAATTATGATGCTGGGAAGAGTACTGGAAGTGCCCTGGGTGGCTGAAAGGACAAACTGATCTGTATTGGAAGAAGTAAGGCCAGAGTGCTCCTTAGAGGCAAGGATGGAAAGACTTTGTCTGATGTAATTTGGACTTTTGTCAAGAGAGACCAGTCTCCGGACATAGTAAAGTGGAGGGGCAGGCAAAAGAGGAAGGCCCTTGACGAGATGGATTGACACGTGGCTGAACCATTAGAGTCAGGTATAGGAAACCTGTGAGGATGACGCAGGACCACAGTGTGTCATTCTGTTGTGCACAGGGTTTCTATGGGTCGGAGCCCACTCAGTAGCACCTAAAACAGCAGCAGATGGTATGGAGGAGACCTTGAAATCTTGGAAAAGACTGAGTATCTAAGGGCACTCGGATTTTCATTTGTCACACACACACACAAATCACGTGAGCTTTTTGTTGGTGGTGATTTATAGTCCCCCACCATGCTTGGATGGATTGGGAAGACATGCAATAGACCATTAAAAGGCTTATAAGAATTTGAAGGTTTAAATCAAGGAATGAAGCATTTCTTAATCTCCAGACTGATTGTGCAGATCCTATGGCAAACTTTATGAATTTAGGAATATCTTTCTCTCCTACCGGAATGGGTGATGACTGTCTTACCCAGCTATCAATCTTTCCCTGCCCTTTGTGCCCAGTGCAGCGACTGACATGGTTGTTCAACAGTAAAATAGAAAGGAAGCTCATTTTATACCCTAAGTTTAAGCTCTCTTTCACCCAGCTTGCAAATGCAGACCTCTCGAGTCCATGACATCAAATCTACAACTGTTTACATCCCTCTGCCTTTACATCCTTGCCAGATATCTCCCTCTTCTCAGACATAACTGTTGCTCTTGTGTGATAGTTTTATGAAGATTGCTTATCTCATTGTCTATGCCAAGGTTTCCCACCATGTTGATCACCATGAATTATGATTACATTGTGAAGAATGAGGACTGCAGAGCAGGTTGTTGTTGAACAAGAGGGCATTAGATGGCACAAAAAGAGAAAAGATGTGCACGAGGCACACATCTTTCACCATACTTATCCAGGCCATGTGCTGAACAAACAATGTGGAGTCCATGGAGAAGAATATAGCATCAAGCTTGCAGGAAGATGCATTAACCACGTGCAGTATGCAGATGACACCCCTGCCTTGCTGAAAGCCAAAAGGACTTGAGAACTTGCTGATGAAGATCAGAGTACAGCACTCATGATGGCTTACACTCTGGCACGAAGCAAACAAAAGTCCTCACAATGGGACCAACGAGCAGCATCATGATAAACAGAAAGATTGGGGTGGTCAAGGATTTCATTTGACTTGGATCCACAGCCAACGCCCACGGAAACAGCAGCCAAGAAACCCGATGAGGTGTTGCATTGGGCAAATCTGGTGCACGAGACCTTTGAAAAGTATTAAAGAGCAAAGACGGCACTGTGAGGACTGATATGTCCCTGCCCCAAGTCCCTTTATTTTCAATAGCTTCATATGCCTGCTGAAACTGGACAGTGAATAAGGAAGGCTGAACAATTGATGTCTTTGAATTACGGTACTTTTTGAATAACATCTAATGTAATCTTGATCACCAGAGAAATGAAAATAATCTGTCTTGGAAGAAATACAGTCAGAATGCTTAGAAGAAAGGAAAGCAAGACTTTGTCTCATGTACTTTGGACATTTTGTCAGGAGGGACCAGTCCCTGGAGAAGGATCCCACGATTGGAAGAGTGTTCATGAAAAGGGGGAAGGCCCTCCATGAAATAGGTTGACACAGTGGCTGCAACAATGGGATCAAACCACAACCTTGTGAGGATGACACAGAACCAGACAGTGTCGCATTCCTTTATGTTTTGGGCTGCTATAAGTCAGAACTAGATAGCACCGAACAACATACTCCCCCCGACCCCCCTGCCCCCCACCCCCAGTTCCCTTCCAGCATATCCAATTCCTTGACATGTACACTGACTCGAACTCATTCTCCCCTCCTCCAGCCAGCTGCCCTCTGCCTTCCTGTGCCTTTGCTCATTGAACTCCCCGTCATTTAAGCCGGCCACTTCAGGCTCTCTAACCGCTCTTCCTCAATCATCTGCCCCGTCCACCTCCCGTCAGGCACTAAGTCCTATTGATCGTTCCAACTCAATACTGAACAACTACAGTAGGCATTCAGTCAGTAGATGATGAAGGAATATAAATGAATAAAATTCATCACTTTGTATTCATTCCTATGACTTCTGCCTTGAGCAAAGCTTTTCTTTTACTTTGCTTTTATTTTTAAAAATCCAGATGCACAGAGAAGTTGAAAGAAATGATGATGAACGCATATACAGCTTCCCCTCTTGCTACCATTTGTTTCATTCTCTCTCTAGACACACACACACGTTTTTGTTTTTAGTTGGCTCTCAGACCATTTGGAAGGAAGTCGAAGACATCTTGGCACATCACCTCTAAGTACTACAGCGCTCATCTCCTAAAGGCTATGAAATTCTTCTTGGATACCACTGCACATTTCCGATGAATACCCTGAGAGTGGAGGTTTAAAGCCAAGGGTTTTTAGAATGGGCTTCAGGAGGATTCATGAAACTCGTGAAATTATATGCAACACTTTAAACATCTGCACTATTTTCCATGGGAGGTGTCACTTCCCAGCTGTCACGGAGTCTCAAACACTGGCTGGGGTGCTCGCCTTTTGCTTGCACCAGGACAGGGGCTTCTATACTAATGCGTGGCCCAGCTCCAGGCTCTTTCTTTTCTTTTTTTCCCCCAAATTATTTTACTCGGGGCTCACACAACTCTTATCACCATCCATCCATCCATCCATCCATCCATCCATCCATCCATCCATCCATCCATCCATCCATCCATCCATTGTGTCAAGCACATTTGTACCTTTGTTGCCATCCTCATTCTCAAAACATTTGCTTTCTACTTGAGCCCTTGATATCAGCTCCTCATTTCCCCGCTTCCTCTCCCTCATGAACCCTTGATAATTTATAAATTATTATTATTTTTTCATGTCTTTCACTGTCCTTTGTCTGCCTTCACCCACTTTCTGTTGTCCATTCTCCAGGGAGGGGGTTATATGTAGATCATTGTGATTGGTTTCCTCTTTCTCCCCTACCTTCCCCTTCCCCTCCTGGTATCACTACTCTCATTATTGGTCCTGAAGGGTTCATCTGTCCTGGATCTGCTGAGTTTCCAGCACTTATCTGTAGCAGTACCTGCTCTGGTCTAGCTGGATTTGTAAGGTAGAATTGGGATCATGATAGTGGGGTGCAGGGGGAGGGCACGCGGAGCATTAAGGAACTAGAGGAAAGTTGTATACACTGCACCTGACGGGCTCTTTCTTTGTAACCCAAGTAGAGTAGCAATAGACGCGCTAGCGAATGTTGACTGACCTCAGTCGGTAAAATGACTGTTGGATGGTTTCTACGGGTTGCATGGGAGCTTGAAGGATTCTTAGCATTACAGAGAACCGTTGGGGTCTGCCCTTCCACTACACTTCTAACCTCTTCGGCCATAACTATCCATGCAAGTGTGATGACTACCTCCTCCCACCCAGGTCACCTACTGGGCCTTCATCTCAGCCCACCCCCTTTGCCAACATCTCCTTCTGTTTCAAAACCCCACTTGGCTGCCACCTCCTCCGTGAAGTCCTCCTCAACCATCTCTGCAGCACAGCTAGTGGCTTCTGCCAGTAATCTGTACATTCTTCTATTGTGGTATTTATATAGCTTCACTGTGCTCAGTTATTTATAGCTTCATCTTCAGTGGTATGGTGAAATACTCAATACAGAAACTAATGAATCCATGACTAAATTATCTAATCACCTGAACATCTGACAATTCCACCTGCTCTGTTCTGTTTCCAGACCCCTGATTTTATTTCAGCCCCAAATTTTAAGTCGCTTCCCATGGGTGCTCTCAGCCCCTCTGATTTGGGCAGATTCCCCTCCATCCGCAGCCTGCTGCCCTTAGCTATCTAAGGCTGATCACATGAATAGGCAACACTATGCTGCTGTGTTATGCAGATTTATGCAGCTTCCACAGGCCATAGAGACACTAGGAAATGGCTGTCTGTCCAGGCACACAAGGTAAAACAGGGCTTTGTGGAATTGGAATAAGCACTAAGCCATGCTGCGGGGGTTGCTTCAACTCAGAAGGTCATGTTCCTCTGAAGGACAGGGCTGAGCCCACAGAACTGTGCTCTGGAGGGCTGGACTCTGGCGAAGGGCTTTGTGAGAAGGAACAATACGCTGGCAAAACCCCCTCACTGGTGGGGAGCTTGAGGTTCCTTTCTTGGATGTTTTCCAGGGTACCTTCCCAAAATCAGACTTAAAACTTCTAATCTAGCAATCAGATCTTGACTTGCAAGTGGGCAAGCAGCTGGTCTTTTGGCTGCGCTCCCGGCCTGCAGCACCTGCATGGTCTGAAGACCTGCATTTACTCTAGAGCTGAGTATCATCAAGTGAAGGAGAGTAGGAGGTTGGGGCGACTGTTTGGTCACGGGAGGGGTCGCAGAAAGCAGCTTCCCAGTGGGGTTGAGGATGCAGAGGAGAGGGCTAGTGCATCCTGTGGAGCCTGCAGTTCCCTCAGGGAGTATCTCCCCAGCAGCCATGAGACAGCACTGAGAAGCCCAAAGGCTGCTGAGCTGTCTGTGAATGTCAAGGCAGACCTCAGCTGGCAGCGCCCTCCTCCTCCGGCTTCCCTGGTGGGATAGCCCCAGTGGGATGTTAGCCCATCTGCTTTCAGAAACGTGGAGACCGTCCCCAGCTCAGTTTTCCCCTGGACCCTCTTCCATCTCCCCAGCAGCAACTCCTGGGCCACGGTGAGTGATGCTTCTGTACAGATTCAATCCCCCGTGCTCCAATCGGAATGCATTACCAAGCAGGGTGCATCAGCCTGGCGATTTGGCTTTGGCAATAAATCTCCTTGCTTTCATGAGTTTAAATCAGACTTTAAAACATCGCCCTTAATGTTCTTTTAATGCAGTTTTCTTCTGAATGAGTTCCCTTTAGGTCCAGTCCTTGTCATTTGTACACTCTCTTGGCAAACGGAGGAAGGGTTCTTCAAGGAAAACACTGCCAGTTTAGGAAACCAGTTGAATTGCCTGGGCGATGCCAGGCGCCTCTTTTGCATTTTACAAGGACACTTGAGGAAACCCAACTCTCTGGCTGTAAATTGAATTTCCTCCTGCCAGCCGCGGTGCCTCTGCAGCCCCAGAAGTTACCCATTACTCCCCTCTTCTGTAATTAAAAATCGAGGGGGGAGAGGAATGTACAGGATTAACCAGTTCTAATTTTCATTGATGAGCTCTGAGAGCTTATCAATAATGGGATCAGAAAAGCCGCCTTGCCTAAGCTCTGTTTTTCTAAGGCTCTGATTTTGATGGAGGCTCTTATTCAGGGTGGAAAAATGCTGGCTTTCCACGGAGTCCCCAACTGAAGTTGGAAGAAGGAGCGGGTCCAGTCAATCAAGCCTCCAGGAGGGCCAAGCAGAAGAGATGCGGGTCTCACAACTTTTACAGACTCAGCACTCAGGCTCCGGGGAGCTGATTACAGGGAAAGATGGAAAGGGCTGTCTTGCACACACATGTTCTTTTTCTATGGATGGCTTCTGCGGGAAAGAGGCTTGCACGTATCTGCTTAGGAGGAAGAAAGATTCTTCCAATTAAAAGAATATTGGTGGTAATTCCTTTTGAGTTATACATTTGTAGATATAAATGCTTTATCAGGGAATGGGAGCATCCATCCTGTTTATCACCCACAGGGATATAGCTGAGCGTGGGTTTCTGCAAGAGACGCGGACCTGATCAATAGCATCTGGGCTGTGTCGTTTCCAAAGCATGACATGCAGGCTCTCAGCAAATGTGACAGGCATGTGACAAGAACAAGCTGCTTAATTGACATGCACAGGTTCCACAAAACTCCCAAACAATCAGGTGCAGAGATTATTTGAGCAAGGATTTTTCTTTCTTTCTTTCTTTCTTTCTTTCTTTCTTTCTTTCTTTCTTTCTTTCTTTCTTTCTTTCTTTCTTTCTTTCTTTCTAAAAAATGATAGGACAAGCAAGGGTAGAAACAGAACTAACAAGCGAGCGCTCTACCAGAAAGCTCGAACACCTGACCTTGAGGTTCTTGTCAGACAGAAGCTCTTCTGTGCTCTACAGGGCCTGGTTGTGGGTGTCTTGAACAGAAATAGGAGGGGTTTGGTTCCAAAATGTTCTTACTCTGAGCTGAAACATTCAGGATATCTCTAGAGACTGCCCCTTCCCACACCCCCCAAGCCCCCCACAAAAGTCGAAGAAAAAGCAAGCAACTGGGGGTTCTGTCAAGGTGATACAAACTTGGTCCATGAGGGCATCTCAATCCAAGTCTGGAATACTGTGGACTCTTGAGTTGTTGACGTCTAAGAGGTCACCTTTTTCTGGGTACATTGCCAGCCTTCCCGCCAGGCATCTCCCTTCCCCACAGCAAGACCAGACTGCATCACCACAAAGTCCAGGCGCTAAGGCCTGGCTCATCCGTAGGCTATTAGAGTCTAATAGGAGTAATATTATGTGGAGAGGTTAAGAACATGGATCCTAGCCAAATGGACTGAGTTTGGCTCCTGTCTCCACCTCTTATTGACTGAGTGGCTTTGGACAAGTTCCTTAGCCTCTCTGAGCTTCAGTACTCTTATCTATAAGCTAAAGATGATGTTAGTCCCTTCTCCGAAGGTTGCTCTGAAAATTACATGAATGAAACCTGGAAGGCATGTAGAGCAGTATCTGGCATGTGTAAAACACTCAATAAATGTTAACAACTTCAATATTATGCCAGTTATGCAGTGATCATGCCAAAGACAGAATAGCTGGCCTCTCCGAGCCCTCTTCAGCTCATGATGTTAAACAGCCAGATGGCCTCGTGCACTGTTTTGAAAAGGTGGGTTACATCTGTCACTGGCAAAACTCAAGATGATTTCTGGGAGGAGGGTACAGAGGCGAACCCTTTTCATTTTAATTAGCTGTGCATTTATTATGTATCTGCAGGAAATAGCAAGTTCATTGTTTCCTGGGAGGGATGGAAGATTGTAGAAAAAGCTTTTAAAAAGTGAAAATATTGTATGTTTCTCAGAACACGTGTTCTGCAGTCTTGGCGAAAGTATGATCATGCCTGAGATGCTGCTTGAGTAAGAGGAGTGGAAGCAGAATGCCCATGAATATCCTATGGGAGCAGCTTCACTCTGTCAACTGGGGTCGGTCAAAGATGACTCGACGACACTAACCACAGCAGAAGAGGTAGAAAGGAAGCCTGCTCAAACAATCCGGCATGCACGCAGACAAGAGATGAGCATGGGCGCAGAAGCTGGGCATGTAAAGTCGTATATGCCCGTTGAATGAGTTTGGATTTTGTCCCAGTACAAAGGAGCAATGGTTGACGAGGCTCGTGGAGACCTGGACACCATTGCCCGTTGAGAGAGGGTGAGCATGTGAATGGAAACTGTAGTGATGGTGGAAAGGAGGGAAGCACGTGTCATCAAGGAATCTTTGGAAGATAAAAAACTGATGCCCAGGATTCTAGCAGGACATTCAAAGGCATACTCTCCCAACCACCCTAGGGCACTGTGGGGTGAGAATTGGGCTGCTAATCACAAAGTTAGCATTTCAAACCTGCCAGCTGCTCTGAGGGAGAGAGGTGTTCGATGTACAGCTTCGGAGACCCTAAAGAGCAGTGCTGCTCTGTCCTGTAGGATTGCTGTGTCACATTTGACTTCTTGGTAATTAGCTTGGGTCAACAACCAAGCCTAAGGATGAAGAATGTTGGTATGGAGAAAAATGATCATTGGATCAGGAGAGGGAAGCATTGGTTCTAGGTGGGTTGCCAAGAGAGACCTGAGCTGGAATCTAAATCAGAGAGAATGCGAGGTGAGCACACAGAGATAGAGAGTACAGTCTACCCTTTCAAGAGGCTTGATGAGCTGGGGAGGAGAGAGCCTGGGGGTCAAGCACCAGTAGGGAAGAGGATGCTGAAGACCAATGAGTGATGCCTTCGAGCCTGGGTACTGACATCACAGATGTCCTAAGTGTGATCTCGTGTACCTTCACTGCCTGTCCCTGTCTTCCAGCTTACCCTGTCCAACCCCCACTTCTTTCTGTCTTCCATCAGAAAATATTTATTGAGCACCTACTATATATTCTAGGGGCCAAGGAGAGAGCAAACTGACAAGGAATGCAGAGAAGCAACATAACAAAAAAGTAAAGTCAAAAGTATGTAGGATGGTGATAGAAAGAAGTAGGAAAGGAGTGGTTTGTTGGGTGAGGGGTAGGGATGTGGGGAGCAGCAATTTCAAATAAGGTGAGGAAAGGCATTCCAGAGAAGGTGATATTTGAGTAAAGTTCAGAGAAGGCGAGGGTGATGTGAATATCAGGAATAACACGTTCTTGTTGGAGGGAGCAGCAAAGGCCAATGATCTGACTTGGAGCATGGTTCTGCTGGTTTAAGGGACAGCACGGCAGCCTCTCACCCTGAAAATGCCTATTCCTACTAGAAGCTTCAGCGCATGTTATCAGGCCTCTTTCTAGCACCCCAAAGTAGAGTGTATCAGGTGATCTTCTCATCACACTCGCTCAATCTGTGTGCTGAACAAACACTGGGAGAAGCTGGACTGTATGAAGAAGAACGTGGCCTCAGGATTGCAAGAAGCCTTATTAACAAGTTGCAACATGCAGATGACATAATCTTGCTTGCTAAAAGTGAGGAGGCCTTGAAGCACTTGCTGGTGAAGATCAAAGATCGCATCCTTCAATATGGATTACAATTACATATTGCAACATAAAGAAAACCCAGATGGTTAGAACTAGACCACTGGGTAACATCATGACGAACAGAGAAAAGATTGAAGTTGTCAAGGATTTCATCTTGCTTACATCCACAATCAACGTTCATGGAAGCAGCAGCGAAGGGCTCAAATAGCACATTGCATTGAATAATACTCTTGCACCAGATCTCTTTAAAGTACTGAAAAGTGAAGATGGTTACTTTGAGGACTGAGGTGTGCCTAACCGAGCCATGCCTTTAGCACCTCATATGCATATGAAAGTCGGACCTTGAGTTAAGAAGACAGAAGAGGAACCAATGTGTTTGAACTGTGGTTCTGGCGAAGAGTATTCAAAGTACTATAGATTGCCAAAAACAAACAAACAAACAAAAACCCCAGATCTGTCTTGGAAGAAGTACAGCCAGAATGCTCCACAGAAGCAAGGATGGCAAGATGTCTTGTATCGTTTAGACATGTTATCAAGTGATACCAATCCCTGGGAAAGGATATCGTGCTTGGTAAAGTAGAAGGGCAAGGAACAAAAGGAAGACCTTTGACAAGACTATTGCACTAGTGACTGCCACACTGGTTTCAAGCACAATGACAATTGTGAGGCTGGCGCAGGGCTGGGCAGTGTTTCATCTTGTTGTACATAGGCCACTATGAGTTGGAATCAACTTGATGGCACCTAACAACCACTGCAGCAAAAGTAGGTTTTGTAGCCCTTTGTCTTTGTGGCCACACTTACCCTAAATTATGACACCTGCTTTAATGAGCCATCATTTCTTTGCACGTTTTTTCTTCCCTTTGGTTTTCTTCCTTCTTGCTCCCAAACCTTAGCCTGTCCCAACTCACAGCCCACCTTTCTCCAAACTCTAGGAATGCCAATAGGGAAGTAACATTATTTTGATTTTTCAATATTGGCAATCCATGCTGTTAGGTGAATTTCCAGTCTGGGAACCAGAATGTAGGAACAGAGAGGAAGGCCAGATGGGAAGGGGGAGAGATAGGGTTCAGAATGATAAGTTCATGGTAGCCTAAATACATGGAAAAGCAAAATTCTTTACCATGGTTGAAGTGAAGAGGGTCAGTATCCTCATCCCAAATTCACAGATTCTTCTGAAACAGCCAAACAGGGTTTCAGACCAAATGTTCATAAGGTAGTTCAGAAAACAGAACAGAGAACGTTGAGTAATCCAGGAGATGATTCCAAATCTGCTGGGGGCCACCCTGGCTGAGGAGGCCCAGCAGAAGGTACCTGTAAAACCCAAGTTCAGGGGGCAGGAAATGCTGCCACCAGAGAGCAGGGACTGAGGCTGGGCTTGGCTCCAACCCAATTGAATTAGTCCTGAATCAGTGATAATCCAGAGAGTTTCCAGTTTAAGATCCCATAGTCCTCAGCCTAAGGAAAAGACAAGTTGGAGTTTAGTCTGGGATCAAATGTCATATTGGGATTAAATGGCTTTACTTGTGCCAATTGGGGTGGGGTGGTGGTGACCACAAGCCAGAATCTTTAGAAACGTATGAGTGGTTTGATTGTTGATTCTCATTGTTCCTGCCACTACAATTTTCCCATGGTGTTTTGTAGGGAAGAATATTCCTGACTCTTGACTTTGGATTTGACCGTATGATTTGTTTGGGCCAACAATAAACTAGTATCAATTGCCTTTTAGTCAATTCTGATGCATGGTGACCTTACATGTGTCAGAGTAGAATTGAGTTCCATAGGATTTTCAACGGCTGAAGATTTGGAAGTAGCTTGCCAGGCCTTTCTTCTGAATTGCTTCTGGATGGACTTGGACCTTCCGTCTTTTAGTTAGCAGCTGAATGCATTAACTATCTATGCCACCCAGTGACTCCTGGCCAACAATACACTAAACCAACACCAAACTCACTGCTATGAAGTCAATTCTGACCCATGATGAGCCTACAAGAAGGAGTAGAACTGCCACTGTGGGTTTATGTGACTGCACTTTTATGAGAGCAGAAAGCCTCATCTTTCTTCTGATCAGAAGCTGGTGGTTTCAAACGGCTGACTTTGCTATTAGTGGCCCAACTTGCAATCCACTTCTTCAACAATATACAGTCTGGGTCAAAGTAATAGCATGTTAGCTCCAAGACTAGAACTTGAGAAACCTTGCGCATTCCTACCTGGCGGCTTAAGCTTGGCCATCACCAAGAAAAGAGCATTCTTGACTTAGTCTACTGGTCCTAGAAGGAAATGAAGATTTCCTAGGAGTAAATGAAGAGACATGAAGATCAAATTTCCCCCAGGCAAATCCAGTCCAGATAATCCAGACTCTAATCCAAAAAACTCACTACCAATTCTAGTTCATAGTGTACCATAGAGGACCAAATAGAACCGCTCCTGTGTGTTTCCAAAGCATCCTCTTTCTCCTGATGAGCAGCAGGTAGATTCGAACTGCTGACCTTACAACTCATCACCCAGCATGCCACTAGGGCTCCTTAATCCAGACACCTGTGAATACTTGAGCCACCATGACTGATTGCTAAAGATGTGAAGACTAACAACTTTTCGGTCTGCCTTGGGTACTTTGCACGGTGACCTACCCCCAGACTCTCACAATGGATTTGCTAGTTTCATTTGAGATGATCCCTGGAAAAGCAACTGAATGTCTGGGTCGACCATGGCAGGAGGGAACTGCGACATTCCCATGCAGGTGAGCATGAAAAGCCACAATGCGATTTCCTTAGACAGAGATGCCAAGGTAATGACTGAGTTTGCTGCCGTGTGCCTGCGGGTTGCCTAGTCCCAATATCTGAAGGAGAACACTGAAGGTCTACAGTAGTTTGGGACTCACAAAAAAATAATTCATTATGCATAATGGTGATGTTGGCAGTGCATGCCAAATGGTTAAATCTAATGTAGCATACAGTTTCATTAAGGCACAACAAAATTAATCTATCCCTTCCCACCAGGAGGTTTAAACAAAAGCAATGGGGAAGGAGCTGCATGTAAAAAGCAGCAATTCATTAATGAAATGAAGACATGTAAAATAATTAGGCTTATAACAAGAGATTAGAGAACTAAATTAACCCTTCTGTTTACTTTGCACAGAATGCAATGGAGAATTTTGGCAACTGTTAAGTTATCATGGAAATGCCACCTCTGACGACTCGCCTGGTGGCCTTGCATAAAAGACTGACCTGTGCCCCCCACTTTTTCATAACTGTGCCTGGTGTCAGTTGAAACCCTGCCGCATCTGTGGGCATTTGTGCTTTGCTCCGGAGGCAGGAAAGAAAGCAGGTATGGCCATGGAGCTGCAAACGAAACAGTTAATTCAAATATTGTAGGGGTTTGATGTTGACATGCTGTATGCTAACTTGGGTAATTAATAATATTGAGATGAAGGGGCTAATCTAAATCAATGGTGGGCTGAAGCTTTCCTCTGCCTGGTTAGTAATGATAAGCCAAGGGGGACAATTGAGCTTCTTTTCCTAATAGCTCCCAAGTCCTCATCTGCATGGGGGATTGGTGGGAACAAGAACTTGCCCACATGATGTGGCTGGCATGCAGCTCAGGACAAAACAGACTGGGAGATGGGACGCACGCATCCAGGAAGGCTTCCTCCGGCTGAAGAAGCATGGGCATTGGAACTTTTCCCTGTCTCCTAAATCTTGGCTCTCCAATTCCGGCATCTCGGGCAGGCGTTTAGATCTGTGTTTCTCCTGCTGGTGCAAACTCTTCTGTGCTTTGATGGAAGGAGTCTGGCCTCCTTCTAGGCTACACTAAATCTAGTTTCCATGCGTCCTCTCACTGAGTCTGCGAATGCGTCCATCGATGGGAAGTGACTAACCATGGTAAGAATCTACAGTCCTTCAAAAGACGACCTTAGCTGGTGGCAATGAAGAGTGAGAGAAAAGTGGGGAATAGTTCAACCGGTGACCCAGGAGATCTTCTCTGGTGGTGGTGGTGGTGGTGGTGGTGGTGTTGTGTGTGACCAGCATCCCCCCTTGGGAAACTATCCACAGTGACAGCTTCACAAAGATTGGATTGGCCCAAGTCAGGGTCAATGGTTCTCCCAGCCGCCAATACCCAATGCCATGCTGAAGGCCAGAGATGCTCTTGTGTTTTGCTCACGGGCAACGGCATCTCTTTCCAGTTTGCCTTATGATGATAAACAAGGAAAACGGTGGCTACTATGAATTCACTCTACACGAGAAACTGTGATCAGAACATTGGGTGAGAAACCATGGGACTCCAAATGAACGTTTCTTTAGCACCTGCTCTGTGGCGGGTGCTTGCTCTCCCCATATTATTTTGTTTTATCATCCAATGAAATGATATTATTGTTCCACTTTCCAGATTAGGAAACTGGGAACTGAAACATTGGAGAATTAACCTGAGCTCATTTTGAGGATGACTGTGTTATTGCTGTTAGGTGCCATTGAGTCGATTCTGACCCATAGAGACCCTGTGCACAACAAAAGGAAACTCTGCCCGGTCCAGCGCCATCCTCACAACATTTCCAAGCATGACCTCATCGTTGTAGTCACTGTGTGAACCCACCTCATTAAGGGTCTTTTTATACTGCGCCTCCCCCACCCCACTTTCCCAGGCATGAAGTCCTTCTCCAGGGACTGGTCTCTCCTGACAATATGGCTAAAATATGCAGATGAAGTATCTCGATCCTTGCCTCTCAGGAGCATAATGGCTGCACTTCTTCCAAGACAGATGTGTGTGTGTCCTTTGTACAGGGTACAGTCTATGGTACTTTCCATCTTCTCCATCAGCACCACAATTTGAGTGCAGTCTCCTTTATTCGAGGTCCAACGTTCACGGGCATATGAGGCGATTGGATGGAATGAAATGGAAGCTGAATCAAGCATTTGAAACCGTTACAGATATGTGAATCCAGGGCAATTTCCCTCAAGTGTTTGGAAAGAGAGCAGGACCATTCACAGCCAGGGAAGGAGGAGAGGCCAGCAAACTAGGTCCTCAAGGACAGTCAGTCGCAGTCTGCCTCGAGCTCTTAGCCCAGGCCTGAGTCTGGAGTCCCCAATTCTAGGCTTCTTCAGGTGTCTCCTTCTCCTTAACCCCCATCCTCTCTATTGTGGTGAGTGGCAAGTAAAGAGACAACCTGGTTGACCAAAGTTATGGAGAAATTAGAAGGAATTTTAGTGACCTACTTGGCTGAAGAGGCAACTATAATTTTCAAAGGAAACTATGGAACAATGCTATCAGTTAAGTACACGTATTCTCATGGAAGAATATTTGAATTTTTGGTGGTATACTCCTTCCTGCTGTGTGCCCTCATTAATCCAAAAAAAATCAACCTTTAATCACCAAAATCAGCATGTGTCTTGCCACTCTTGGCGCAAGCCAGAGAGAATAAAATTAAGGAAAGGAAAGCGCACACGCGTGCGCGGACACACACACACATACACACACACACATACACACACACACCTTACTGACTCCTCCGAGTTTTTGATGGACAGTCTTTCCCTTGAACTTTTACATGAACTTCTTCTATATTCTTTGAGGACTAAGGTGTGAGCCTGGTCAGAGCCCTGGCTTTGCAATCACGGCACATGCATGTGAACACTGGAGAACGGATAAGTAAGATTATGGAAGAGCTGAGGCATTGACTCATGGTGCTGGCAACGGATAGTGAGAGGATTGTGGACTACCAGTCTCTCTCAGAGGAAGTATAATAGAGATTTTCTCGTGTGCTTTGGACACTTTATCAGGAGAAACCAGTCCTTTTTTTAAATCATTTTATTGGGGGCTCGTACAACTCTTATCATAATCCACCAATCCATCCATTGTGTCAAGCACATTTGTACACTTGTTGCCATCATCATTCTCAAAACATTTTCTTTCTACTTGAGTTCTTGGTATTAGCTCCACATTTTGCCCCCCTCCCTCCACAGCCCCCTCCTTCAGGAACCCTTGATAATTTAGAAATTATTATTATTTTGTCATGTCTTACTTTGTCTGACATCTCCCTTCACCCACTTTCCTGTGTCCATCCTCCAGGGAAGAGGTTATATGTTGATCCTTGTGATCGGTTCCCCCTTTCTATCTCACCTTCCCCCACCCTTCTGGTATCACTACTCTCATTATTGGTCCTAAGGGATTTATCTGTCCTGGATTCCCTGTGTTTCCAGTTCTTGTCTGTATCAGTGTACATGCTCTGGTCTAGCCGGATTTGTAAGGTAGCATTGGGATCATGATAGTGAGGAGGGTGGGGGAAAGGAAGCATTAAAGAACTAGAGGAGAGTTATATGTTACATCGTTGCTATACTGCACCCTGACTGGCTCATCTCCTCCCCGTGACCCTTCTGGAAGGGGATGTCCAGTTGCCTAAAGATGGGCTTTGGGTCCCCACTCTTCACTCCTCCTCATTCACAGTGATATGATTTTTTTTGTTCTTTGATGCCTGCTACCTGATCCCATCGACACCCCGTGATCACACAGGCTGGTGTGCTTCATCCATGTGGGCTTTGCTGCTTCTCAGCTAGATGGCTGCTTGTTTATCTTCAAGCCTTTAAGACCCTAGATGCTGTATCTTTTGATAGCCGGGTACCATCAGCTTGCTTCAGAGAGACCAGTTCTTAGAAAAGAACATCATACTTGGCAAATAGAGGGGCCATGCAGAAGAGGAAGCCCCTCCACGAGATGGAGTGACACAGTGGCTGCAACAAACTTAATAATTGGGAGGATGTTTTGGGATCCACCTGTTTGGTTCTGTTGTACATAAAGTTACTGGAATGGGAGCCCACTGGATGGTGCCTAACAAAAATGACACATTGGTCACATTCATTTGTTCAGTGCTTATCTGAGTATTTACCGTGTATCATGCAGCGTGCTAAGTACTTGTTTCACATTATCTTATTTGTCACAATAAGCCTGGTTATCCTGGTTAATAAATGGACCAATTGAAATGAAAAGCTCGACAGGGTTTTCCCGGGTCAGTGGTGTTGGGGTCAGCCTGTACTCAGGTCTTTTCAACTCCTTCCGCTGTGGCATGCTGCCTCCCTATCCTGTATGTGCGGACATCATTTTTGCTAGGAATTTGCCATCATTGTCCCCAAGAGAGAAGGCATTTCCCCCATTGTCCACATATTCAAATTGAGGCTCCAGGGTCAATTCTGGAATAAATGAGAACTTAGAACCCCCTTTAGACTGTGGTAATCTTTATTAATCTTTAGTAATCTACTTTGCCTGCTGAGCCACGCTGCAATTTCCAATGCTAAGTAGAACAGTTCCCCCCTGAGAGGTATTGTGTCCTTGATGGTGCTCCAAACAGAAAAAACAATTTGCAAAACTTTGCAGACCTGTGAATTGATGGCATCCCAAGCCTAGGAAAGTGTCTTGTGCATATTAAACGTTTAATAAAGAATAGATCTGAATGAATGAACAAATGATTAAGTGAATGACTTGCAAAAGTCTGGGAAGTGTCTCTGCTTTTCTGGGGTCACTCCTATTGAAGCAGATTCCTGGGAGAAGCTGCACAAACAGCAGGCTGGCATGTCAACACTGCCCTCCTTGGAAGGTAGCCAGTTCTTTCTGCAAATGCTTCTTTATATTCTTGTTGAGTACTTGTCTGAGATGCCCTGTAAAGGTTGGTGGGATTTGTTTTTAGGATTACCTGACATGCATTCAAAGTAATTGACTTCCTAGTAAATACAAGAGTCACTTGGTTCACTGGCATTGATTTAATGGGGATCAGAAAGAAAAGTGGTTATGAATCTATAGTGTCTTTTTCATTTCATTTGTTTTGCTTTACTTATTGATGGTGGAGAAATCTCTATTCTAGGACCCACTGCCTGACAAATTAAATAATGCTGGGGGTATTACATAGCTACTGATTTATTTTACCTTCAGGAGGAAACACAATGCCTATCTAGTGATGGAAAAAGAACATTTCTACAGTAAATTGAATTGTGTCTCCCCCAAAATGTCTGTGGAAATTCTTGGCGCCTGTATCTCTGCAAGTGATCCTGCTTGAAATAAGGATTTTCTTTTATTCTAATGACATTAGCAGGATTCCTGGTGATGCTGTGGACAACTTACCATAAGGACGGTGGTTCAAACCCACCAATCACTCTGCAGAAGAAAGATGAGGTTGTCTGCTCCCAAATGGTCTACAGTCCCTGAAACCCTATGTAGAGCCACTATGACTCAGAACTAACGCAATGACAGTGGATTAAAAAATAACACAAACCCAACCCTTCATATAAGCATAGAATGGATCGTAAACCTAATTATTTTAGAGTTCTAAAAAGGCCAGAATGAATATAGAAACTCACAGGAATGCCAAGGAACGCCATGGGTGTCCAGCTCATTTCAGAAACCAGGGGAGAAGCTTTCAGAAGTCATCAGCACAGTGGTGATGCTGGTTGGGACCTGTCACCTCTAGGACTGTGAGCATATCCGTGTCTGCTCTTTGAAACCACTGACTCACCTGACGGTATTCCTGTTACAGCGGCGCTTGGCCACTCCTCAGTACCTACATGGGGTAGAGGGGGTTCAGATTCTAAATCACTTAAAGATTTCTCTTTTATAAACTATTTGTAATAACATTCTTCCCAACAACTGTCCCCCACGTTTCACTTATAATTATCTGAACCTTAGGCTTTGTAACAGAAAGAAAGCATCGTCAACCATGTCCAGAAGACACATTTTCTGTCTTACTCCATAGGCACGCTGGATCATGGTGTCTGTTGGCTTGCCTATATTAGAATTCTGATGGTCACCAATGGCTTCACAGGTAAGTGGGGGACAAGAGGAACCTTGGAAGAGGAATGAAGTTATGGACTGTGTCTGCTGGAGCCAGGCTTAAGTGGTGAGAGTGGCATTGAAAGGAAGGAAAGAGCGAGCTTTATTCTGGGTAGATCCTCTATGGAAGGCTGGCATGTGAATACACACACCACAAAAAAGATTAAAACACCACTCCTCTTTGCCTTCCCAACAGAGTTTGCAGGTTTGCCTGATCCCCTTAACTTCCTCTCCTGTAAACTGTTATCCTTCCTGGGTGCTACTCTGCCCTTCAGGTGAATCCTCCTCAATTCCTCAATGGGTCTTGTCCTGCTGTGTCACCAAACCAGCTCCATTGGGAAGCTTCCCACTGGCCCTGGCACTGTAAGACTCCTCCTGCCCCAGCACTGCCCATCTGGCTTCCTCGCAAACACGGGCCCTGGGGAGGTGGGCTACCTGAAGAGTTAGCGCTTTCCCCCACCCCCCTGGGGATGTGCAGACACACGTCCTGATAATCCTCGGTGGGAAACAAACAGAAAACTCATTTCAGAAACGCGGATGAATGGCCTGGGTAGACACGATTATTTAAATAATTTGCTCATCTTGTACATTAACCATTTTTTAATATGCATAGAAGTTTACTAAAGTTTCTCTTTATGTTTAAAAATAGTTCCACTGGCATATACTTCATCTATCGTTATTCAGTTATATTAAGAAAAGTTGTGAAATCATCACCACCATCAATTTCAGAATGGTTTCTTTCATGCTTATTGTTCTTAGCTCCCTATGTCTCCCCAACCTCCCCTGCCATGCCCCTAAGTAATTACTAACCCAGTTACGTTTGTATAGATGTACCCATCTTGGATTTAATATGCAGAAAATCACACAAAACACAAACAGGAAGCAAAAATGCCAACAGAAAAAAACAAAAATGACAAAACAAAACAAAAATACCTCAAATAGAAAGCAGAAAATATTTAAAACTGAAAAAAAAACTTTAAAATGGATCAAAAGGGACATGAAAGGACAAGGTGTTACAGTTTAACCTCACTACATCTACCATAAGAGACGTGCAGTTCTGCTTGATAGCAAGGCTGTTTGCATCCCTGGGCGAGGGTCAAAGGGGCCTCGTAGGTGGCTTAGTCCATGTGCGGACCCACCGAATGGATTTGGGGCCTCCACTGCCATCCAGCGCCTTCTGTAAACTGGGTGTTCACAATGTAAACTCTGATATTGTTCTCTCCTTTGGGTTTAGAGATTATTATTTAGAATCCTTGGATCATACATGTTGGTGTGCTTCCTCCATAAGGCTCAGTTGGCACCTCACTTACATAGATGTTTGTTTTAAGACAAGCCTTTAAAACCCTAGATGCTACACTTTCTGATAACTGGGCACCATCTGGCTTCTTCAACACAGTTTGCTGTACCACCCATCTATCTTCAGTGACCTCTTCACGAGGGTGAGTATTAAGAAGAGTCATAAACATAACATTTTTACTATGAAAATTTGGGAGGGTTTTTATCATTTTGCTGTTTGAAATTATTGTATTACACCGGCCAATACACATTTTGTTGTCTCAAATGTTAGAATTGTTTCTGGGTATATTTGACCTGCTGATTCCAAGAGTGCCACCCAGTTTCTTCCATGAGTTCAAGTTTTTGAGACTCAAAACACATGCCACAGACCAGTCTTCACTCTGTTCCCAGATGCAACGATCAAGATCTTTTAATGTAGCCTTAGCTAGCCTAAGGAGGAAGCACACACTGGCTTTATTTTGGTCAAAGTGTGGATTGCCTGGTGTCCTTTGATTTTAAGACACATTTGACCAGTGCAAATGATATGAACTTGGAATTTTCCCCACGTATCACTTCACTTTTAGTAGAACATGGAGAGCAGGCAGCTCAAATTTATTATCTTAAAAAGGAGCACTAAATAAGGCTCCCTGGTGAAATAATGAGTGGTGTGTTGGACTGTTAATGACAAGATCAGCTATTTGAGGCTCCCGCCACTCTGGCGAGAGAAAGAGGGGCCCTTCTGCCCCCAGAGAGAATTTACAGCCTCAGACACTCACAGGAGAAGTTCCATTCTGTCCTATGTAGGGTCCCTAAGAGTTGTCACCAACTGACCGGGAGTGGGTTTGGTACAATAAATAGAGTTTCAAATGTTCGGAAACCCAAAACGGGTCTGTCTGAGTTCATGCTCCTTTACTAAATTTAAACTGTTCCAGTCTTATTATAAGATGGTACCATTTCTCCACCCATGCACAAAAACTTTTAAAAGAATGTTCCTTATAAAGAAGCTTGGAGTCCACCTCACCTCTGAAATTTTGAACATGAATCATCCATTAACTTCTATATGTTCCAATGTGTTCTGAAATACTGACTGCATAATTAGAAGAATAAAAAATTAAATCTCAAAAATATTTATGAAAATTGGACATGGGAAAAATTACCACAAATGGTGAATTCCCCATGCTTGGATTACTCTGTGATGATTCGTAATGTGAAGGCTGGGATCACACATCAATGAGAATCTAGTTCTTCTCTGCAACATTTATTTGATTGTCTATCTATTCCTAGGAGAACAGCACCCCTCAAACTGCCACCTGTCGCGTCACTTTCTCTTCTCCTCTAAAATTGCCAACGCTACTGAGTTCTCTACTATCCCATATGAATTTTAGCATCAGCTGACTAACCACCACCTCATCAGGTGTCAGGCAGACAGAAATGTGTTTAATCAAACCTTTAATTTGCAGAAGGTTGCAATCTTTTCTTCCCATCCATAAGGCTTTATAATGATCTCCACAGAGATCTCGCATATCTTTTTGTTGGATTTGCTCCTAGATGCCAAATCGCTTTTGTTGCTTTTACAATTGGCATTTATTTAAATTTACATTTTCTAATTGTTTGTTGCAGGTGTATAGGGATGCTATTGATTGGGGTGCATTGATCTTGCTGAACTCTCATTAATTTAGTAGTTTGCATAGTAGACATTATCAGGTCTCCCTGAATTTACACTTCCCAATGGCTGGTTGTGACCAAGAGACAAGAGTGGGAGTGATGTGGGTCCTCCGGTTGAGGCAGTGAAACATCCAAGCATGATTTTTTGTTCATCCTTTCATCTGCTGAGAGAGATGAGAATATTGAATGTGGGCATGGCAGATCCTGGGTCCATGAATCACCCACCCAACAGAGAGTCATTCGGAACCTCAACACACTACACAGGCCAAAAATGAACCGCGGCTATGTGAAACCTGGGATGTTTCAGAGTCAATTGTCGTCGCAGTTGAACCCAACCTCTCTTGACTAATACAGTTTGTCGATAGATTCCCTCGGAGCCTGAGATTGTTAAGGTTTATGTGTCAACCTGGCTGATAAACACATGCAGGATTCATGGAAGGGCGGAGAGATAAATGGCTCAGTGAGCTTCGCCTTTCTGGTTCTCCTGTCTTTTGTTCTCTGATGGTTGGACCAGAGTGCAGCTGCCTCAGCTGGAAAGGCTCACTCCCTGCAAGACATCCCTGAGGCGAAGCCACATGGACCTACCCTGATGCAACCCTGGGTGCTGGAGCAGCCACGTGGAGACCCCTGCCAGTGCTGAGATGCTTACACTCCCACTGGATTCAAAGATGTTCTACCCACTGGCCTGTGATCCTCCTGCATTCAGCGTCATTGTGTGTGTTTTGTGAGTTTGAGGAGGACTTTGTAGATCGCTATTGGAGATGTGGGCTAGGTTGGACTTATGGGCTTGGACTGGACTGGGTTGGGATGCTTTCTGAAGGTACACTTGCCCTCGATATAAAACCCTCTGTTATACATATAGGAGTTGCCGTGGATTTGTTTCTCCAGTCTACCCAGACTTACACGGAGCCTGGGTGGCATAACGGTTACACATGGGACTAGCAGTTCGAAACCACCCGCCACTCTGAATGTGGTGGTGGGTGGGAGGGCAGGGGATGAGGCTTTCTACTTTCATGAAGAGTTGCAGTCTTGGGAAGCTCCAGAGGCCATTCTACCCTATGCTATAGAGTCTCGATGAGGCAAAATTGACTTCAAGGAAGGGTTTTGCTTTTTTGGGGGGGTGGGGTGGGGGTGTTATTTTTATAGGTTCCTTTGGATTTTTAAAAAAATGTAAACCATTATAGCATCTATGAACAATGACAGTTTTGTATCTGCCTTCCTGATTCTTAGGTAATTAAATTTTTATGAATACCAAATTTAGCAATTAATGAAGTTGACACAATGTTACATCGTGTAGCTCTTTAATTAAACATTTATTAATTTTGATCTGCAGTTTTCCTTTACGCTCTTTGGGGTCTCAGAAACTTACTCAGGCCTTTGTATACCTCATAGCTCATAAGAGTACCTAATATAGTCAGAATAAAGAATCCCTAGGAGAAAAGAATGGGACCAATGGTTCCGGGGGACAGGGGAGAGTAGGAGGTGAGGGAAAAGAAGAGTGAGCCAATAAACTCAGGGACAAGGGAACAACAAGAGATCTAAAGCCCATGGCAAGGAGGGCATAGAATGCTGGGTAGGGTTCAATCAAGTGCAGTGGAGATGAGAGGAAGTACAGAGAGCCAAATGAAGGTCAAGCATGATAGTGGGACAGGAGGAAAGGAAATAGAGGAAAGAACTAAAAGGCAAAAGACATTTACAGAGGTCTAAATATAGGCAGGTACATACGTAAACATATTAATACATGGCGATAGGGATATAGGTCTATGCACATATATTTATAGGTTAAGTATTAAGGTACCACACGGATATTGGGCCACTACTCAAGTCTTCCCTCAACGTAAAAACACTTTGTTCTAATAACCTGGCATTCTGTGATGCTCACCTTCCCAACACGATCACTGATGACAAAATGGTGCATAAGCTAATGTGGTGAAGAAAGCTGATGGTGCCCAGCTATTACAAGATATAGAATCTGGGGTCTTAAAGGCTTGAAGTTAAACAATCAGCCATCTAGCAAGAAAGCAACAAAGCTTTCTTGGAAAGCACACCAACCTGGGTGACACGAGGTATTGATGGGATAAGGTGTCAGAAAACCCTTGATGCAAACAAGGGGGTTAGGACCCAAAGCCCATCTGTAGACAATTAGACATCTCTCACAGAAGGATCACAAGGAAGGGACAAGCCAGCCAGGGTGCAGAATATCACTGAGGAAATACAACTTTCCTCTAGTTCTTTAATGCTTCCTCCCCACAATTCCCACTATCATGACCACAGTTCTATCTAGCAAATCTGGCTGAACCAGATCATGTGCACTGGTACAGATAAGAACTCTAGATGCACAGAATCCAGGACAGATACCCCCCTCAGGACCAATAATGATAGTAACCATACCATGAAGGTGGGGGGAAGTGGGTGGGGGAGAAAAACAGGGAACTAGTAGCAATGATCAATGAACAACACCCACCCCCAGGGGGTGGGGATGAACAACAGAAATATGGGTAAAGGGAGACAGTTGATCATGTAAAATATGAAAGTAAAAATAATTTATAAATATCAAGTGTTCACAAGATGGGAGGGTGGGGAAAGGAGGGGAAAATAGGAACTGATACTAAGGACTCAAGTAGAAAGAAAATGTTTTGGAAATGATGATGACAACGTGTGTACAAATGGGCTCGATACGCTTGATGTATCGATTGTTATAAAAGCTGTAAGAGCCCCAATAAAATGATTTATTAAAATAATAACAATAAAGAGTGTCTAAGGGTTGGAGAGGGCCTGGTTAGGATGGTTATGGTTTTCAGACCATTATCCTAGAGGTAAAGTTTATGTCTAGGGTTCACGACTGGCACCTATGGTTAACATTTGGCTGCTACCCAAACAGGTGGGGGCTCAAGTCCATGCAGACACTCTATGCAGAAAGGCCTGGCAATCCGCTTCTGAAGACTTAGTGATGGACAACCTAGGAGAGCACTGTGGCACATCTTGAGTTAGAGTTGTTTCAATGGCAACTGATTTCCCCCCACGTGAGAGCCTGTCATTGTGTGATGAAATAGCACAACCCAGGCAGAGAGCCGTGGCTGGCAGGAGTCTGCAGGACCTCCATCAGTAGACACAGTAGCACGATGGGCATCGTGATCAATGGGCGGGCGCTAGGAAGGCTTCTTTTTGCCACCTCATCATTTCCTTTAGGAGAACTAGAGTTGGTTTTCGTTCATTCCTTCTCTCATCCTAGGATTTGGTGAAAAATATCTTATTATTGCCTTTGTAACACTATCGGCAGGCTCGAGTTCAAACAAGCCCCTGAACATAAAACCTGACCTTATCAAAGGATATCTGAATTGGAGGGTGATAATTTGCTTTACAAAGGGTTCCCTGCTCCACAAAATGAATTCAACTTTGGTGTCCCTAAAATAGCCAGTTCCCTTGGTGCGTGTTAAATACAATTCAATTTACAAAATTTCGATTTGCATATAACCTTTTCAGTAGCACATCCATTGTGCAAAGCAATGCACACTTGTAATTGGCTGCAAATTGGCCCGAGACCACCCTTGCACATACAGTTCCAAGATCGGCAATTAAAAGAAAATCTCCACGGGACAGAGATGTAGAGGAGCTTAAATCCCAGGTGCTCATCTGCTTGCAGGGACTCTGCTGAGAAAGGCTTTGTTAAAGAACTGGGGGCCTATCAGTGTTGTGTGCTTACAAACAGGAAGTGAGGAAAGGTTAGGTGAATTGCAGGTGAGCAGCCTGGCTGAAGGCCATGATTATGTCTTGACATCCTGGAGAGGTCTGTTTACCTGTAAGTAGCAATTCCCGAACATCAGGAGCAAGGGAAATGAAGTCAGGGACAATTTAAGATCTTGGGTTGGGAATAAGTTCTTCCTCAGACAGGGGACTTGCCGGAGACCCCTCCGAGGGAAACGGTAAGAATTAAGCCTGCTCACCTTCCTTCATGTGTGTGCAGGACTTCCGGGCCGGGGCGCCTAGAGGAGTCCCAGAGTGCCTAGCCAGCTGCAGCAGGGGCTCTGGCCAGAGGGGGGTCTCCAAGGTGCTTAGGTGAGAAAGCAGAGCCTATGTGCCTCTGCTACAAGCACACATGCCACCGTTTGATGGCAAATTGAGTTAAGGTGAATGTTGCCCAGGATGCCAAGGAGCATCTCAAACCCTTTTCAACCTGAAGATTCAAACCCTCTGGCACGTCTCACGCTCTTTTCAGAAAGGAGCCTTTTCGCACACGTCCCCACTGCCTCCCTTCCCCGAGTCTGATGCCAGGGCCCTTTCCAGACTGATTAGGAAACTTCCTCTGGGATTTCATCCAGGGCGGCTAACAGCTCTCCTTCCCTAGGCCAGCCTGCAGGATATGTCAGCCACTTGGGAAGTCAGAGCACTCCCTGCTGGATCCTGGAGACTCTGGGCGCCTCCACCAGCTTTGGGAGCAGGCACTGTGCGGAGCTGAACTGAAGTCTACCTAGACACATTTTTTGTTTTGTTTGGCCAGAGGGAATGACTTCTTGTTTCCCAAATCAGGCTCACAGCCACCAACACTGGAAGTTCAACTCCTAGAAGGCAAGCCTGGGCTCCTCTGTTTCTGAAGCAGGTGTATATATTGACTACCATGAATTCCCTGTATGCAGACAAGGTATGTGCCTATGAGCCTATCCCGTCAATTCCAGCTCATAGCAAGATTGTAGAATGGCCTTCAAGGCTGTGAATATGTATGGAAACCGATCACCACAGCTTTCTTCTGTGGAGCCGCCGTTGGATTTTAACTACTTCCCTTTTAGTTAGCAGGCAGGCGCTCAACCACTGTGCCACGGGGGCTCTTTTCCCCCATATGTGTACATACTGCAACTTGAAAACTGGGATTGCTGAGAAACCAAGTAGGACTTCAGGGACAGTGTTTAGAAACCTACATTTGGGGGTAGTTGGTTATTTGATAAAAGTGTATTTTTGTTGCAGTGGGAGGCTGGGTCCCACCTCAGCACGCGGATCACTAGGCACAGCCTGTGAGGGAACCTGCGCCCCTTAGTGTTAGGCAGCTCACACGTTGCCATTGCTCCCTATAGCCTTGACCCTGGGAAAAGAAGGGCTGATGTATTTATATTTGTCATTAGCTGCTATGGAGTCAGATTCTGCGTCATGGCAACCCTAAATTCAACAGGATTGTGATCCACAAGGCTTTCACTGGCTGGTTATTTGGAAGTGGATTGCCACGACTTTTTCAGTCTACAAGCTCTACCGAAACCTATTCAGGATCGGAGCACCGGGCAAGCCACCACTGACAGACAACTGGTGGCTGTACTTCAGAGGGAGTGACTGGGAATGGAAACTCTGGTCTCCCAAGTGGAAGACAAGAGTACTGCCATTGGACCACCACGGCCGGGATCCCGGGGAAAGCATCAAGGACTCCCTGGGATCGGATCCTTGCCTGGCCACTTAGAACCTGAGTAATCCAGGACAACCTTCCTAACCGCTCACCCACTAGCCAGGCACAGTGACCTCTCACTCCAACATTAACCAAACCCAAACCAAATTCATTGCCATCGACTCAATGCTGACTCAGTCTTTCTCCCACAGAGCTGCTGCTGGTTTCAAACTGCTGAGCACACAGACAGTCAGAGGAGATTAAACAAGATGATGATTTGGAAGTGCCTGGCACATTGTCTGTCATGAATGAAAGGTTCTCTCAGTGAAAAGACTACCTCGAACTGGGCGTGGCCAACAGTCAGGTTGGACAAGTCAACATGTGTTCCTTCTTGATCTGCTTTGGTACCAGAAGCTGAAGAGGCGAATGAGAAATGACTGGAACTATGAATGTATGACCTCTCTGGTCAAGGGTCGAGGTGTGTGAGGTGCTAGACACACTAAGGTGTTGTGAGTGCCGCTTTCCCTTTTATTTCTAGTATTGTGTCCACCTGGGTCTATGGAGGAGGAGCCGACCCTTGCAGCGCATGCTGTGCCCGCAGGAAAATAAGCGGCCAAGTGAAAGCCCTTCACAGTTTTCAGAAACCGAGAGAGCGCTTGCTTTCGCTCTTTGTCCCCACTAGGAATTTAGACTCTTTCAGGCGGTCTTGGCTATTTCGTGTGGATAATAATCTATTGGACTCAACTCTTTCAGCCATTTCACACATGTTGGCCCTCCTGAGCCTTCTGACTGCTTCATCTTGGGAAGAAATAGGAGGGGAACCCAAGAGTGGGATCAGGGATTATTCCCGTTTCTCTCCAGGTTTCCTTTGGAACCTCAGGCCATAGCTCTTCAGATTCAAGTGCCATACCACCATACGAGGGATAGCTTCCATGGATGAACTTACCTTCTTTATCCCAGTACGTTTGCCATGCCCCAGCCCTCATCCCAAAGTGGAGAGCCCAGCATTCATATCTTTTTTAATAAAACATCTCTCCCGACCGGAACAACTGTCAGCCCTGTCGGGGCAACGTGACACTTCAGAGGATCCACTGGGAAGTCAGCTATACTGTCGACTGGAGCAGCTCCCTGTGTGTCCTGTCCACCTCTCAGCTGGAGTAACTGCGTGGCTTGGGTTTCTCACTATTTGGTGGCTGGGTTCTGAGCGTGAGCATCATTAAGGATGACTGCTCCAAAAGAGCCAGGAAGAAGATTTAAGGTGGCTTATGAAAAAGCTTCACAAGTGACACAATAAGACACCTGTTGTAGCTCATTGGTCAAAAGCAAGCCGCAGACCCTATCAGATTGAGAAGCACAGGGCACCGGTGGGTGTGAATAATGAGAGGCGTGCTTCATGGCGCAGTAATGAAGACTCATCCTCATTCACTGCTGCTTCCACATGTGGGTTGTTTTTTTTTAGAATAACTTCTCTCTTTTCCCTTCAGCTTTCCCCAAGGTAAATATTAATGAGATCACGTTTGAGCTCTCCGCCAAAGTAATGCCTCTTTATAAAGCATACTATTATTATTAGCCTGCCTGATGTCTCCCACCTGGAGTCCACAGAAGACAGGATGAAGAATGATAGTGCATATACCTCAAGAAGAAACAAAAGTTCATTAAGTCCATTGAAATAACACAGGCATTCAGATTTAATACAGATCAAATCTTATTACCAACAAATTTCATCAAATTGTCTCCAAAAATCTGTATAGCCAGATGTTTTCTGATCCTCACTTCCTTCCAGCCAATATCCAACATAAGCAACATGAAGAACATCCAAAGAACCGGAACATTCCCAAGATTTGTTAGGAGATGGGCTGACCTATTTCTTTTAGTCGCAGGTTCAGGCATTTTAAAAGCAGAAAGAGCAAATGTGGAGGAGTTACATGAGTGTGAGCTGACTGAGAAATGGGTCTCATTTAAATAGTAGAAAATGCGTCTTTATGCGGCTATTAGGCTGTGCAGGGTTCTGCTTGATTCTCGCATCAGGAGCTGGTAGGCTTGCAGTGTGAGCACATGTCTGGCAGCGGGATTTCCACCCAAGCCAAAGACCTTGCAGGAAAAATAACAGTAAACTCAAAATAAAGGTCAGGACTCTGGAGCAGGGAAACTTCTGAGGTGGCAGCAGGGGCATTTGCACTGTTCCGATATCTGCCCAATTTCAGCCTCAGTCTTGAATCCTGTTTTCAAGCTGATTTGATCCATGATCCAGTGACACAGGGAACTCTCCACAGGGCTTTCCTGGCTCTCAGTCTTTACGTCTGCCTCGTCTTCCGTGGTGTCGCCGGGTGAGCTTGAACCACCAGACTGTGCCATCTAGAGACCTTTGTTTTTCTGAATGCATACATTCCTCAACAGTTCCCTGTTTGTCTCTACTTTCGGCCGGGCGTACAGAATCACCCAGGAATGCTATGCACATGCAGAGGCAGCCACTCTCCTCCTCCTGGTCCTCGCCATGAGCAAATGCAAAGGTTCTCAAAGGCCATGCCCAACCTCACCCGCTGAGCCTTCTTCCTCTAATTTCTCCCAGTTCTTACTTCAGGCAGCACCTGCCCTTCCCCATTTAAGACTTCAACACCCCACACTGTCTGCTCTGCCTATGAGGACCTTTGCTTCACGGCCAACTCTTTTGTCCAAAATAGTCGTGGGCAAAGAGAGTGTACACATACCAGGGACTGGTTGGAGCGGATCTGCCTTCTTGTGTGTTCCAGAAATATATTGTATCTAAAATTGGCCACCCCTCGACTCTTTCCCAGTGACTGTATGTTCAAGTCCTCTCCCTGTTAACGTCCCTTCCAAATTACTCCATATTGGTTTGTATACCTTCTTTTCCCAACAAAGAATGCTGTCTCCTAGGCCCTTTAATCCACTGCCAAATTAGCCTCGCTCAGACCAGCAGTCATCTGTTTTGTCTCACAGTTAGACTTGTATAGACTGTATGATTTATGTTTATTGTTCAGCCCCCAAGCATAGGCTGGGAACCTATGATGGTGCTGGATGTTCTGCTAAGTTCTGGGGATAAAAATATGAACACACCATAAAAAATGAGACAGAGTTAAGGCCAGTCTCCAGTCAAGCTGTGGATGACTTTTTGTGTGTTTGTCTGACTCATCTCCAAGAGGAGAATCAGGCCTTTTTTTCCCCACTGATAGCTCTTTGTTGGGATCAATCAGCATGGGGGTCTGGTCACCAGAACATCAGGTGCAGGGCTGATGAGTCTGCACCTAGGCCCGGGTTCACTTCTTAAGGAAATGTGGTCTTCAGCTTCCAGGGTGTGTTATACATAGAGACTCTAGCAGTGATAAGGTTCCTGGCAAGAAATAACCATATATGCATACTCAAGTTCATCAGACCATGATTCACAATAGCAAGAAAATGGAAACAACGTAAATGCCCTTCCATGGAGGAATGGATAAGTAAACCGGGGTTCATTTGCATAATGGAGTCGGCTGCATCATTAAAGAGTAATGACGGAACGCTGACATACCTCCTGGGGAAGAGTTTACTGAGGGAAGGTAACCAGTCACAAAGGGGCAAAACGGCATGAGACCACAGTTATAGAAGAAAAAATCAAGACAAAGGTTTTCATACCTAATGAAATAGGTTTTGGTGGTGAGCAGGGGTGAGAGGGAAGAAAGGGGAAGCCACAGGCTAGAGGTAGATGGACAGGTGTGAACTTGGGTGAAGGGGATGATGGTGTTCTACAAGGGGGAGAAGAGAAATGAAAGGGAGGTAGAGCAAGCTATTTGGAGGTTTGATACTTAGTTTCAATTCCTGAACATAAAAATGATGATCTGAACTGTAAACCCTCCAACTAATTCACACAAAAAAGGTTTAGAAAACAAACAAATAGCATAATTCATTCTTAAAAGATAAACTTTACTTGTAGAAGATTCGAGTTTGTCCCCATATAACTCTCCTCTTTATCACTTGCGTAAGGCTGTTCTTTCTTGAGTAGTATTATGACAGCATCCTGAACAGGTGAGCAGCCTGTAGCCTATCGTAGCACCCACTAATGGTGTACCATGAAATTTGTATGATTATTTACTATTATAGAGATTAATTTTTCCCCCGTTTTCTATTTGTTTAATCACAATCTGCATATTTTTTGGTGTGTTTCAGGCTTGGGACCATGATCTTTACATGTTCTTGGAGAAGAAGGGGTTGAGAAATATGCCTCTCTTCATGAGGGCTGCCAGAATAAGATACCAAAGTGAGTGATTTTAAAGATTCAACATTTACTGTCCCACTGTTCTGGAGGAGAGAGGTTCCAATCAGGCAATGGGCCAAATTCCTTCCTTCTGAGAGCTCAGAGAGAGGCACTTGTTCCAGGCCGTTCCTCTCATTTCCGGTGGCTCCTGGCAACCTTTGCCAGTCTTGAGCTTGTCGATGCGTCCCTACAGGGCATCTTCCCCCTTGTACCTGTTCCCTTGTTTTATAAGCCAACCCTCAGGAGGCCTCAGACCCCACCTTGCTCCAACAGGGCCAGGTATAACCCTCACTAATACCATGTCCATAGGAAGTCTGAATTTCTAAACAATTGTCATCGGCACAGGTGCAGGGGTGGGTCTTCAACGTATCTTTTGGGGACAGTGACACCATTCAATCCCTAGCAATGCCTTTAGGCTAACTGTTTGCTCAAGGTATCCAGCAGCTGCTGAAAGCCTCACTGGAAGTTCCCAACTCCTGTGAGGAAATAGGACCCAGCAGGCTTTTGCCTCAGGAATGTTTGGTCTCCCCCAAATATGAGAGTCACCACAGCAGGCTAGCTTTTCAGGGAGTACCAGGGAAAGCTTGCTTTTTGAAACTAGGATTTTCTTGAACATGGTGTATGTTCATAACTGACTCTTCTTCTTTATGTGTGTCATGATGAACCCCTTTTCCCCTGGCTTTGAGACTCCGGGTGATTGGATCAACAAGGGCATGACACTTGATCATTTTAATGAGGAAATAGACCAGCTCCCAAATGAAGGCAGCCCCAAGTTTTACCCCCCAAAACTCACTTGTTACATATGTTTGTTTAAAATAAAACAAACTTGCACATCAATACCCAATATGCTTCTTATATGCATGCACACATTACTTATGTTATATTATGCATGCTATGTGTGAGGAAATTATAATAGATTCTAGTGAAGAAGTCAGGATTGGCTGGTGGTTTGAGCTGTGTATAGTGTGTGTGTGTGCGTGTGTATGTGTATGTGCCCACATCTGAGTATGCCCCTCCCAGAGACCATGCCTTACATTGGGTCATAAAGGACCATCTGCTCTCCTTTTACTTTTCCCTCCCCCTCTCGCTTTCCTTCCTGAATCCCTGTAGAGTGGGGAGTTGCCTCATCTTTTCGCTCCAAAAGGTAGGCAACTCAAGTCTGCCCAGAGACACCTAACTAGGAAGGCCTCACAATCTACTTCTGAAAGACCAGCATTGAAAACCCGGTGGAGAGCCGACCAACTTTGGCCATGAACTGGAAACACCTGGGCAGTAACTGGTTTAGGGTAGGGGCGTTGAAAGTAGAGGCATGTGGTGAAAAGCAGGGATGAGGTGGCAGCAGTAGCTCCAGGGGTTGTCAGTTGAAGTGGCTCACCCTCCACTCTCTTCCCTGCCCTCCACCCTAGGGCTGAGTCTCACATTTAAGGCAACTAACTGTAAGCGAGGCTCAGTCAGACAGAGGCCCTGTGGGTAGAAAAACTGAAGCTAAGCCTCAGGCCTCATAAGCGGAAGATGCTTGTCTTTTGCACTCATACCTTACTATGTGGGAACTTTTAAGAAAATAGGAATCAAGGAAGAGTGCGGAAGTGCAGGAGGGAGAGAAGAAGAGAGAGAGGAAATGAATAGGAGAAGTCAGTCCTGAAAAACTGTTTCTATTATGGCCTTCTTATTAAATAATTAAAATGAATAAATTCTACATATTTTACTTCATTGGAGGACTTTTCTGTACAACGTCACAGTACCCCATAAGGCATGTTATTTTATTTTAGCTGAGGAAATGAGGCTCACAGTTGCTAAGAGATTCCCCCACACCCAGTCACAGAACAGTGAGGACAAAGCCAGGCCCTAAATCTAATGATGTTACGATTACTGCTTTCCCAAGCATTTCTTTGTTTTCAACTTTTCTCTCATATCAGTCTATTTCTGTCATTTTAATTAATCATGAATCTCTACATCACTCCAATATTGTAATACCGCCTTTTGGTTGCCGCTTCCGATACCAATGTCTTGGGTGGTTTGGGAGCGGTCATTGCATTACAGTTCCCATACATGGACCTTTGTCTGATTATTTTAATTTTTTAGCTAAAGCTATTATGGATTGAATTGTGTGTCCCCCGCCAAAAAAACAAAACAAAAAACATGTGTCAAGTTGGCTAAGTCATGAATCTCAGTCTTATATGATTCTTTAGTGATCTGAGGTCATTATTCTATGAGTGTAAATCCTAACCTTTATGATGATAATTAAGCAGGATTAGAAATAGCTATGCTAATAAGGCAGGAGAGACCATCTACAAAGGTAGGTTGTAGCTTGAGGCAACCTCTTGTTGGATACGCTGTTGTAAGGTTCCCAGGAGTTGGCCTGACCCCTGGCAGCCCTGTGTACAACAGAACTGAGCATGGTCTGGTCCTACACTATTCTCACCATTATATGTTTGCGCCCATTGTTGCCACCACTGTGCCAACCCACCGCCTGAGACTTCCCCTTTCAGTGGCCTTCCAAGCACTCCCACACACGATGCCTTCCTCCAGCAACTGTTCCCTCCTGAGGACACGTCCAAAGCACGACTTCCTTTCACTTCCAAGGAACAATCTGACTGAGATATGAGATCAAACCAACAAGCATCGACCAGAGGGTCCTCCTAACACCAAGAAAGAGCAGCCAGGAACAAGGATATCTTTGGACCTGGGGTGCCTGCTCTGGGAAACTCCTAGAGCCAGGGCAAGATTGATCTGACAAGAATCTCTCCCCAGAGCTGGCAGAGAGAAAAAGCCTTTCACGATAGCTGGTACCCAGAATTCTGACTTCGAGTCTCCTAAACTATGAGAGAAGAATCTTTTATTTGTTCAAGCCATTCACAGAGGGTAATGGGATTGCAGCAGGTAAGTAAGCCAGGGCCGCGTGACAACACTCTATCCCATATATAGTAGATTTCTCAGGTCTCTGCCAAGCTAACTCAGCTTCTCACACTTGGGATTTACTCTGGGTTTTAGAGGACATCTTCCTGCCAAAAGAGTTAACATTGATTATCTAATATGCTTGATGCTTTACATGGATTAGCTTTAACTGTCACACTCATTCTCTAAACTATGAATCCCTGTTGTTGTTAATCCCAGAAACAACGAGGCTTAGAGACTTAAGCCCTTCTCTTTGCAGAACAGCGATTTATTTTGACTCCACGGCCCATAATCTCTTCTTTAGATACATTTCCTTTCTTTGTGTTTTGATATACATTGCTAGGTAAGAGAGTAAAATGATTCTTGATACTTTAAGGATATATATATCATCAACTCAACACCAGAGGGTCACCATTGAAGGAGGGGACGAAACCTGAAGTGATTTTGCTAGTATCTGGAAGACTTCAGAGTGCTGAGTGGCCCTGAAAGCGAGAATTAGGAGTCCCCAATTCAAATGCCAACACTCTGGTTTCACGCTAATTGCATGTATTACCTTGGGCAAGTTGCTTTGCCTCTCTGGACCTCCATTTCCTCCCATGTATAATTAAGAGTTTCGAGAAGGGGCTCTCGGAAGTCCCATCCTGCTGGAAGATTCCCGTAACACACCTATTGGGACGTGTTCTTTTGCAGAATGGTTCTGCTGCCCGGAATCTCATGAAGCAATAAGACTCAATTCCCCATAACCACAACATTCAGCATTCCCACTTCCCCAAAGCGTATGGCGCTGTGGCCTCCTGCCAGGAAGGACTGTATGCGGAAGTGAGGAACGAACAACACCAGCAGCCAATGCGTTGGGTTTGTCCTTGTCGCCCTCATCTACAGAGGGGGTGGGAGGTGGTCACTTGTACAGATTATTTCAAGGACACAGCCTCTGCCTTCCTTGGGCTTTTAAATTTCTGGGCATCTCCTTTCCCTTGTTCTCCCATCACCAACCTAGCCTCGCCTCAGTCTCCATCGCAGCATTTCCTAGGTCTTGGTGTCTTTCTGGGTCTTCAGAGAAAGAAAGACCCAAGCCCCAGGGTCCCACGTGGCCCCGCTGGCGGGACAGGGTCAAGGGAAGACCTAGCTCAGGCGAGCCAGGGCTGCACCGAGGGAAGGGACTCGACAAGGGCGCAAGACGTTTTATTTTCAGTTTAATTGGCTTCCCTGTTCTTTCTCAGCCCTCTCCAACACAGGCCACAAGCTCGCCTTCTATTCTGAAGCTCAAAGCCTGGTGGGAAAAAGGGTGAAACCCAGTGAGAGGGCATGTGGAATAGAGCAAATTAAGGCAATTCCAGGAGGTACCCCATTCCCAAGACTGCGGTCAGACCTTCATTCTTAATTTTGGAGGAGTTTTGTCTGTCTGCCCTCCTCTTGTCATCGCTGCCAACCGTGCCTCCTTCAACGGTTACCGACAGAAGGCGCTGGTACTGCAGTCCATCGGTCTGTCTGCAGGACAGCTGAGAACCGCCCACCTCAGTTGCTCTGGTTGGAGCTGGGAATGCAGCTCAGCCAGGAGGAGGAGGAGGAAGAGGCATGAGGAGGAGGATGGGGGGAGGAGGAGCAGGGGAGAGGAGCTGGAGTGTGGAAAGGCAGGCGCCACCTCAGGGTTTGCCAATGTTGGAGGCGGAGAAACCCAGCAGGAACCCTGCCAGCAGAGAATCCCTTCCCGCCTGCCACTGGCGGCAGGAATGCGAGTGGACAGAAAGCTGATCTGCGATGACAGCCTGTAGAGGCGTGAAAAAAAAAGGTCCTGCCAGCAACCCTGAGAGAGAGGCCTCCTGGGGCACTGCACCCGGGGTTCGGAAGCGGAAGCTCAGTCCTGTGAAACCCACAGCACATGCAGTTGTTCTGTCAGGCTGTGGAGGTGATGTGCTTCAACGCTGCGTCAAAAGCAGGTGGCCTTGTGGTGGGGGTGCGAGAGGGGGCGGGCCTGTCCCCGGGCTGTATTTCCAGGTCTACTATAGGGACGGGAAGAGCTGTATGCCTGGGCCCACTGCAAAAGGTGTAATATCCAGACAGAAGCTCTTAGTACACTGTCATGTGGGCCTCAAGGACCAGAGATGTGTTTTCTGATCGATTGATCACGTCCTCTGGGTGGGTTGGATATTGGTCTGCTTGGCTTTGTTTCTTTAAGGAATGCTTAACAGTCCCTGGGAGTGCAATGCTTGAGGTTCCTGGTTGCTCACTGAAGCTAAAAGGGTTGAGTCCATTCAGAGGTACCTCAGAAGAAAGGTCTGGCTATCTACTGGGGTGGGGGTGCAAGAATCAGCCATCCATTGAAAAGTTTATGGCACACATTTCTACCTGAATTCCCATGGTCACCCACGAGTCCACTGTTTGGCAACTGGTACCGATTTGTTTTTTAACTGATGTTTGGATGAGTTAATGAATCCGGTCCCTTTTCCCCTTTGATTTGTCTTGGCTATCAGGTTGCGACAAGAACCCACAGTCTTGCCTGAGTTGCCATTGGGGCAGCTAAGGAAGTGGGAGAGCAAACGATAAGAAAGAAGCAGCACTGACAAGAAGCGGGTCGGAGAGGTGGTGGTGTCAGGGGTCAGGAGTCGCATGATGGCAGCAAAGGGTATTTTGCTGATTAAAGGTTTCCAAACCTCAGCGTAGACCCAGCCCCAGCTAGCTTACGAAATGATGTCTGCGTTCCTGAAACTTGGCGCATGTCATGGAGGCGTTCATTTCATCATTATCAGTTGAAGCGGGTTTATGGAGCACCAACAGGGATCTCCTTTGGAGTCCGGGGGAATAGGAAGATGAGAAAGATAGTGAGATTGACCCAAGACCTGAGTGGAACCCCTGGGAAGACGGACAGGTGAATCACCTCGAAATCTCCAGCACGTTTCTATGTATTTCCGAGAGACCCCGAAGCACGTTCTTCCCTCGGAGTCTCTTTTCATCCAGTTCCCTGGCACCTGACTCTAGTCCGCTTTTGTTGCGAAGGCACTGAAAGCCTGTTCTGGTTGGGGAGAACACCCTTTGAAATTTTCCTCATGCCTACTTTTTCTCAGAGTGTGAACAATGAGGAAAATCCATTTCCTTCCTGTCGAGAAAAGGTAATGATCATCTTCCAGTATATTAAAATATTACCCATTGTTATGACTTCAGTTTCATGTTCCTGCAGAAATCACCCTGTGTCGCAGAGTTTAGCGATGCCAAGGCTGAGACCCCTGTGTGTTATTTCAGGGTTTCTCTTAAAACATGGCTTGTTTCAGATGAGTTATGACACACACAAAAAGCAAATCACACCATTTGGGGGCAATTAATAGGTAATTATATATATATATATTTTTTAAAGTCACTTTTAGCATGAAGACCCAAATTTTTCACAATCCTGTCTCTAGAATATAATTATATATGCCACACTGAATCTCTGAACCAGAAATAAGCACCTTCCTTTAAGATATAATAAATGTGTTAAGCATCGGAACAAATGTTTTTTCTTTCAGGAGAGATGAAATCTAGAATTACAGGCTACTACTGTATTGTGATTCCTCCGGAGGCTTAGTGTTTTGCTTTCAAATTGCCATCCCTCCTCAGAGGACGAGGAAAGAGCAGGAAGTTGAAAAGGAAAGAAGCCAAAGTGGCCTCCAAAAAATACATGAACACCAAACAAACAAAACATTCCCACTCCTGACAAGTGGGGAGGTGTCGATCCTTCCCCCTGTCCCCCTCACATCAGGACCAGAATGTGAGCTGTGGAGACACTGTGACAGGAGCAGAGAAAGGAAGGGGAGAGCAATGGTGGAGTCTGAAAGTAGTCTTAGTTCCTCATTGGGAAGTAAAGCCGGAAACTCATCCCCTAAGTGACTCCATTGGGGCCCATTTAGCACGGGCTGAAGTCTGTATCCAATGACCTTTTAACAAAATGGAAGAATGAATGACGTATTTTTGGCGGAAGGATATGGTTTTTCCCAAGCCTTGGATAGGCTAAAAAAAGCCTGCTCCCATTAAGTCAATTCCGACACCTAAAAGCCAAACCAAATTCACTGCCACTGAGCCCTTTCTGAGCATGGCGACCACAGTGGCTGTACAGGCCAGAGGAGGGTTGCTCGTTGTTCGGGTACCGAGATTGTGAATCTTTGGGGAGCAGATGGCCCCACCTTTCTCCCTTGGAGCATTTTGTGGGTTTGAAGTGCTGCCCTTGTTAGCAGCCCAATGCTTAACCCACTGTCCCAGAAGGGCTCCTACGCCTTGGATAGAAAGAGGAGGAAAAGGAGGTGGAAGTTAGCTCTCTTGACATCCACGGCACTGAATGTTTGAAGGGTCAAATTTCATGTTGGTTGAACTACCTTTTTAAATTGCTTGATGAAGTATTTTAAAGCCAAATTCCAGGTACTATAGGATTCATCCCTGCAAACTTAAGTATGGATGCATTAACATAGGAGAAACATTTTCTTACATAGCCACAATCCCATTATTACACCAAACAAAATTGACAATCATTTCTTGCTATCACTTCATTTCAACTTAAATGTTCCCGCTTCTCGATTAAAAAAAAAACTATACAGACTTACAGTTGATTATTAGAAACAAGATTCAAACAAGATCATAGTACGTTTGGTTGCTACGTCGTCAATTATGATGAAACATTATTATTTTTCAAGAAAAAAATCGAATGAATGAGGACATGCCACAAGGCGATTTATCATTGCAGAGTGCACAAGTGACGGAACACTCAGCAGCTCACTGAAAGGCGGGTGGTTCAAATCCACCCAGGTGCGCCTCTGACAAAAGACCTGGCAGCCTGCTCTTAAAAAAGTCACAGCCCTCGGCGCAGCATGACAGGGACCCGTCTATTCATCACCACATGGAGTCAGTATGGTAGAAAGCATACAGCCCAGCTTCTCGGATTACTTGCTCAGCATGCAGATGGAAAGGATACATCCCGACGCCAGGGTTTCCTGATTTTAACCCATGCAGTATTCCCTTGTTCTGCTGGGATGACTGCCTCCTACTCTGTGTTAGCTTCCATAGACGCGCCATGAAGTGCTGTAGAAATCCCTTCTTCTCAATGTGATCCATACTTTGTTATGACCTTTTGGGTGGCTCTTGTATATTGCATATGTTCTTGAAGGACAGAGACCGTGACAAGTCTAACACTAATAAAGAGAACAGAATTAAGTAGGAGACCTCAGACCCCTCCATTTTAAAACCTGCTACAAAGCTCTGAGAGTCAGTAAGGATAACAACTCCATGTACAGAAAGCGAAACTCTTCATGACGGACCCAACACACAATATTATGATAAACTGAGAAAAGTTTGACACTGTCAAGGATATTATTTTATTTGGATCTGCAATCAACGTTGGTGGGAGTAGCAGTTCAGAAAGCAAATGATTTGATTTGGGGCAAATTGCATTGGGCAAATCTGCTGCACAAGGCCTCTTTAAAGGCTTAAAAAAGAAACGACGTCACTCTGAGAAAATAACAGAGCAACAAGTCACTTCGCTGGAGCTCATTCTTTCTGGGATTTAAATAATCAAACAACCCAGCCAGCGTGCTCCTTCCAGGATGGCAGGATTCTATCTTGCGTACTTCGGACATGTCGTCAGGAGGACCAGTCCCTAGAAAAGGACAGGTAAAGTCCTGCTTGGTAAAGGAGAGTGAGAGTAAAAAAGAGGGAGACTTTCAAGGAGATCAATTGATACGGTGGCTGCACCAATAGCAACAACTGTGAGAATGGCACAGGAGGGGGCAATGTTTCCCTCTGTTGTACATAGCTTCCTGGGAGCCAGACTCAACTTGGCAGCACCTGACAGCATCAACAATACAATAAACCAAGGTCACTGCCACAGGGTCGCTTCCTACTGACAGCCACAGCAGAGGACAGAGTAGAATTGTCCCCGTCGGTTCCTAAGATACTAGAGTAGAAAGTCTGGTCTTTTTCCTTAGGTGGTTTTGCACTGTTGGCTTTGTGGTGAGCAGCCCAAGACATAACCGAGCATTCCACTCTATGCCTAAAACCAAACTCATGGCCACTGAGTCCATTCCAACTCACAGGGACCCCATCCAGCATTTCTGAGGCTGTGAATTGTTCCAGAAGCATATAGCTCATATTGTGGGTACGAGTCCAAGGTTTCTAGGTGTTTGGGGAACTATCCATCTATAACCTGAATTTTAGCTGTGTTTGGTGCAGTACAGGTGGAAGAACAGGATAAAACTTAGTTCAAACCTTACAATTCCATCACCACTAAAATCCAAATATCTTTAACCCTGCAACTTTCCGAGGTTGATATCTGTATAAGCCCTCCCTGCTGATGCTTCCATTCACGGGGCTACTCTCTCTCACCTACATCAACCAGCTGAGAAACTCAGCTCCTGCAAGGGTTACCATAGGCTTCCCACTGACATGTGGCATTTCATAAGTTTTGTCACTTGATTTAAACACTGGGCACCAGGGATACGGAGGAGAGTTTCCCTCACATAAGATGCAGCCTTTTACGGTTCACATCCGCCTACCAGTTTCTCCCCACTCTCTTTTCTCTCTTCTCCTCTTATGTATGTGACACACTCTTCTCCAGAGCTCCTGCCGAGCAGCTTAGTAATAACCTTTCTAGCTTGAATATACTCTTAGATCACCTTCTACCCCAAGTGACTTGCTCAAAGTAGTTCTCTCAAATATATTCAGGGCTCTCTTTATGAGGGATTCAGGTGCATACATTTTTTCTACTTCATTATAAGAATACATCACTCAGTCCTATTTCTGGCCTAGCCTACAAGTTCATCCTGCACATCCACGAGAGCATGCGGGAAGGACATCGCCCTGAATTCCTTCATCTAGAACCCCGAAACATTCTAAATGTTCATCAATAGAAGAACGATCAAAATGTGGTACTTCTCCTCCCTCCAGGGAAATGCAGTCCTGGTACATGCTCCTCCTGGGTGATGCTCAAAAGTAGTATGCCGAGGGAAATAAGTCAGATATTGTATGGCCCATTTATATAAAACCTGTAGATGTATAGAGACCAAAGCTTATTCCATGGGCACTGAGGATGGAAGAAGGGGGCAGAGAGAGGGCATCCTTGCTGAGGAGACACTGAATCTCCATTAAAGATAATGGAAACTTTTGGATACAAATAGTGGTGATGGTTACACAACTTAATAAATGTGATTAATGTCACTGAATTATACATGTCGAAATGTTGACATGACAGATGGTTTGTCATATATGCACACACATGCTCCCACCCAAAAAAACTCAAACCCACTGCCATTGAGTTGATGCAGATGCACAGGGACCCTACCCCAAAGAGAGTTTTTTAGGTTATAAATCTTAATGGGAGCAGAAAGTCACACATTTCTCCCACGCAGCAGCTGGTAGGTTCGAACCACTGATGCTGGGGTTAGCAGTCCAATATGCAACCCACTGTGCCAATACTCTCATTGCCATCGAATCAGTGCTGACTCGGAGAGGCCTTATATGACAGGGTAGAACTGCCCCTCGTGAGTTTCTGAGTCTGTAACTGTTAAGAGGAGTTAAAAAGCCCTGTCTTTTTCCCACGGAGTGGCTGGTGGTTTCAAACTGCGGATCGAAGGCCAACGGGTAATCACTGTGCCACTAGGACCAGGATATATGTGTGTGGGTGTGTGTGTATATATATACACACACACACATTCTGTGGAACATCAGTCACTATGCCACCAGGACCAGGATAGATGTGTGTGTGTGTATATAAATGTGTGCTCTGTGGAACATCAGTCTCCCCACCCTCTCTGTTGCTCAAACGTGAAAGAAACATCAAAGACAATGCAGGCCGTCGGGGCCATGGCTTGCCTGGTACAGCCACAGGTCTTCAGATAACAGCAACAGGGTGGGCACAGTGATGCCACCAACGCTGGGAGGAGTTTTCCTTCATCCAGGCACAATACTCCCTGGGTGCAAATCCTCAGCAGTTTTCCCACATGTGATTTCTTATCACCCACCAGACAAACTTGTACCTGAAGGTACAGAGATCATTTCAACCTGCCCCTTCCTGATTCCCAAGGGTTCTCACACATAGTCTCCCCCTATAGCCAAGGAATTCTCACTTGCCACCGAGAAGAAAACCCCCGGAAGATTTATCCCACTAGTCCATCAGATCGCGAAGGATAAATGATCATACTCTCCTGCAACTTGGCTTCAGGAAGTGTGTCCATCAAGCCAAGCCACTCTGGCTATCTGAGGCTGCAGAGTCCAGCAAATGGGGACCCAACTCCAGCCTCCGAACTTGAATTCACTTACAATATCGTTCTCCACTTGTGAAGGTGTGATCCTGGTTCTTCATGTTTCTTCCTTCCTATGCCTTCTTTCACTAAGACCCCAAGGCTCTTCCACCTGCAGGCTCCTCTGTAGGAGGTGTTCTGTTATTAGGATTCCTGGGTGGGACAAACAAGGAACATGCTCAGCTACTAACTACAAAAGATTGAAGGTTCAAGTCCACGCCAGGGCACTTCCTAAGATGTGGCAACGTATTTCCCACAACTCAACCACTGAAAACCGTATGACCCTGCGGCTTGTACCCAGGAAGAGGGCAGTCGGTCATCGATGTACACACGTTAGCTGTGATGCCCAAAAGAAGAAGAAAGCTCTATGCAGAACATGGGGTTGCCATGAGACCACTGTTTTTCTATTCCATCGTTTGATAAAAATTAAAACTCTCCAAGCAAGAATGAGGATACGGAGTCCGAGAGGGCATTTGCGCGACGTGGTATTCTCAGCCCATCCCCCCTGCCTAAGGTGCAGTAAGGTGGCACAAATGACAGAACCTCCATGGCTAGTCAGTGTGGCGGCGGGGGAGAGGGGGGTCCTAATTCACTCAGAGGTGCCTCTGAGCACGGGCCTGGCCGTCGGCCTCTGAAAGATCGCCCCTTCGAAAAAGGCACACGAGGTCTCACTGAGTCAGAATGGACTCGCTGGCAACCAAGAACACACACCTGCAGCTACAAACCTGTGCACTGGTGAGGCACAGTCCTTGAAAAAATAGTAACAATAATAATATCTTAATTTCCCCCTTTCTGAGGCACTGAGCAGGCCCTTTTTATTAGTTTTCAGAACTTCTTGTCAAGAAAATATGTCTACCCTCTGAACATTCCCCGGGGTCTATTTGCAAAAGAATATTCTAATGGGCACAGTATTTGAATACCACTGCTTACCTATTCTACCTGCCTCATTATCTTACAGGGACCTGTCTGGCCTTTCTTGGGAAATGTGCTTATTGCGGATCCTCGTAATTCTCCAGTGAAAATGGTAGATTTATGAGCTGTCCTCAAGTTCTTGTCTGCTCTCTCCAAAGGCCACAACCCCAAAAGATCCGTCACAGAAACATGTTCTGGTGTCAACTCTGAAATTCTGCTTTTTAAGAACATTCCGTAATGAAACCTTGGCGACAGTGCCCAGGGGTTCCGCTCCTGCCGTACCCCCGAAGGTCACATGCTCTCATTCAGCAGAAAGGGACACTAATCATATTCAGCATGTGCATAGAGAGGCTTACAGTTGGGATGACACCATCATTTGCATAGGCTGGAAAAATGAAGGACCATTAATTTTATAGCATTAATTGAAGAGCAGAAGAGTTAGACCTCTATAATTATCTCCTGTGAATACATTTCAAAGACATCTTCACAAACGAGGCGTGTGTATGAGTGTGTGAGGGTATAAGTACAAAGAGCCGAGTGAAGACCCCACTTTGTCCTCCTTCAAAAGACACAGAGGCCCTTGTCGTTGAGTGAAAAGCCTAACTCCAACCTGACTTGCTTCCTCTGTCTGGAAACACAGCGTGTGTGGATAGTAGGCTCCTGAGGGGGTTGTCTGCCCAGAAGTGGGGTGTCCAGTGCTGTGTGCCACAGCTCAGAAACACTGACTCAGAGAAGAGGAGAGAAACCCCACCGTTCTGGTGATAGGCTATGGCCCTATGTGCCCACGGACACGTGCTCTCATCTGTAGCACACACACCCCCGAGCCTCTTGGTCCGATTCTATCCTCCTGGTCTCCCTCCACTCTAGGATTGCCAGTCCTGTATGATGCAAACCATTGCTGTTCGCATTTGCCTCCTGTGCATGTAGAAGCCGGATAATGGATAAGGAACACCAAAGAAGAATTGGTGTGATTGAATTACAGGGGCGGCAAAGAACACTGACTATATCGAGTATGACCAGATCTTTCTGGAAAGAAGTATGGCCAGGATGCTCCTTGGAAGCAAGGATGGGGAGACTTCATCTTACCTGCCTTGGACATGTTACCAGAAGGGACCAGTCCCTGGGGAAGGGTGTCGAGTTTGGCAAAGGAGAGAGTCCGTAAAAAGGAGGAGGGCCTTCAGTGAAATGGGTGGCACAGTGGCTATGACCATGGACTCAAACACAGCAAAGATTTGAAGATGGTGCCAGACTGCGTAGCGTTTCGTCCATTCTGTTGGGTAAAGGACCCATCAGGTCATCACCCACACCATGGTACCTGGCAGTAACAACATGCAGTGCTTCTGCGAGCGGTACAAAAATTAAGCGTACATTACTAAGCAAATGGTTGCCAGTTCAAACCCGCCCAAAGGGCTATTGGAAGACAAGCTCAGTGATCTGCTTCTTGAGTACACTATGGAGGAGCTTTACTCTGCACACCTATGGTCAACACGAGTCCATCCGGCTCCATTGCAACTCACAACAAAAATATAATACTCTCAAAGGGTCAGACTCTCAGTTAAGTGTCTATGGATCCAAACAGGTAAATCAGGACACTCTACAATGCGTGCTGCCTTAGCGATTGGCAACCAGAAGTCATCATGGACAATAGCATTTCTAAGGAGTTAAATCGAGGACTAGAAATAATCACTTGAGTGACATGTTTGGCTTGTAACAACAGCAACAACAAGAAATTGATGGAATAAGGGGCATGGCTTTCTGGTGGGACAGGAGCAGGCAAGGGACACCTGGAAAGAGAAATCAGCTTCATGCTCATAAGCAGCATGACACCAAAGTCAAAAGCAGCCCTGATGGTGGATCTTTGCTTCTGCCTGAGCGGGTGAGGGCACGAATGGAGCACAGGGCAGAGTGAGGTAAAGAGCAGGACCAGCCCAATGTTTAAAATTACTCTATGGTTTTTGGCAATTATCCCGAAATGCAAGACTCATCACTCTAAAAAATATATGAGCTACCTTTGAACTGCAGCGTCACAGAATCTCCCTGGTGTATAATTTAGGGTTCCTGGGGGGAAAGGTTGGGAGCCACCAGTGTAAATAAAGTAACCCATTAGCTAATGAGGTAACATGATGCATACACTCAGTTTAAATGCACCTGTCTCCAGGGCCCATGCAGGAGTGACAATCCTGGGGGAATTCCAGCAACCACTGCAGACAGGTAGAGGAGAAACCTGGTTCATACCTGCCATTCGTTTTGTGTATTTGGTCAGAAGCTTCTCTGGGTCTGAGGGGCTTCCTCTCCATAGAGAGCATCTTCTCTAAAGTCCTGCAAGGCCCGTAACGAAATTCTCTCCCCAGTGCGCGATTAATTTACTTAGTTTCATTCTCAATTCTCTTCTTTTGACTACTCTCTGAAGGCCTATTTTACATACAACGAATGTCCCGTATTTAAAATGTATAATTTGACATGTGCTGGCATCAGTAGACACCCATGAAACTGTCACCACAATCAAGAGTCAGCATTTTTTATGACCTCCTCCATTTCCTTGTGATTCCCTGCTCCCTCCTCCCTCTACTCGGTCCCCAGGCAACCACAGATCTGCTTTCTGTCACACGATGGTGAGCGTGACTCTCCTAGAAGCGCACATAAACATGGGGTCACTCACTTTGTTCTCTTCTGTCATCCAGCTTCACTCAATCCTTTGGCACACCGCTAAAGGTATGTCCCCTCCAACCCTAGAAATAGGCTCTTCTTGGGCCAAGATGATCAGTTATAGGGCCAGATAAATATGCTACAGACAAAGTAAACATGTGAGGGAACGTGGGTTTCCGGACATAACCTTTTCCTGAGAAGTTCAAGGTACTCTATCGATGGGAGATCTCCACGTATTGATAAACAAAGTGCTCTTTTCCTTTTGGAAGACGTGCTTGCTCTTAGGGTTTGTTCTTTTTCTGCGCCTGGAATCTCAAGGACTTTGAGAGCTTCCTTCCAGGCAGTCCAGGCACCTGGGTGCGGAACATCCGGGCCTTGTTTTATTACTGAAATTAAGTGGCCTGTCAACTTTCTGTGTGGAATGTACACTGAGTAGGTGCACCTGTGAGCGAGAATGACTGACTTCATGTTTGTGCTTCTAACAGGCCATTGAAGGAACTGGAAATGCCGAGTGGAGAGGACTGGACTCAGTGGCCTCTGAGGCCTTCCGTCTTCTTTGACTCCCAGAGGCCCGGCAAGTTCCCCAAAGGTCACCATAGAAATCACGGACAATGGTGAAGTTGGCTCAGGTGGCGCAAGTGTCCTAAATATTAAAAGTGGTGTAAGTAAAAAATAAAACAAATAAAAAGAAATGGCGAGGCTCAATCAGTGGGAATTCCTGGGGTGGGGAGGGCTGTGTTGTGTTCGATTTAGTCTTCATCATGTCATCAGCACACAATGTCTCTCTGTCTCTCAGCCTTGCTTGCCTCTGGGTTGATTTTATTCTCAGGCAGTTAGTCTTCTCTGCTGCTGTGCCTCAGCCGCTCCCAGCATGCATCCTGCCACGTCAAGGATGGCCAAGGGCTGAGTGTTAGTGCATTGACCAAGGTCCGGTGATGATCACCCCCGTCGGTGGACAGAATATTATGCTGACTGATCAGGACTGTGTTCTGTATCCATCCATAGGTGGTGGAGGGAGACAGATAGTCCCACTGAACTGCATGAACTGATATTTTGAGAAAAATAATACCCCCAAATAAAAATGTTATTACTAACATGAAAGGGGATCGATTCTGAAGCCCTACCAAAGGATATCCACCACAATAATTGTCCTATTACCTTTCACAAAATTCCCATGGCTCCCTAAAATCATTGGGTATTTGTTTACCTTTTCAACCTTCTCTGTAAAGCGATATTCCTAGAATTTAAGAAAGTTGTTTCTATAAGATTAGTTTACACATCAAGACTGGAAAAGCACTCTCTCTCACGTAAGGGTATCACATGTCCTAATGAAAGTGAGGTAACAAACGAATGGGGATGTGGGGATCAGGGGCTCTTGGCTTCCTGAAGGTCTCACTTGCCTCATTTGTGCAATGGGAGCAAATAATTGTGTGTCTTCCAAGTTTGGGCAGTGGGGACTCAGGTCAGATCATCTCTCATTTACTTTGGGAGAGAGCTTCTTTCACAACTTCACATCTACTAGAAGGCTGCCTTATGTCACTCTAATTAAACCTGAGAGATAGTCACATGCGGTAGTAGATATCACATATACTTTGAACATCTTTTGTATATTATGGCAATATTCCACAATGTGAATCCTATCACCCCCTAAGTAGATGTGGAAACCAACAAGACTTTGCCTCGCCCCCCTTTTGAAAAGAGGGTGAGCCTGTTTCCCAGCTGTCTGAGGAATCCCTGTCTTACATTTCACAGAAGCATTCTGTGCTTGTGGCTGTCATTGTCACTGTGAATGTCAGTTGGAAGGAAAGATTTACAGAGCTGCCGGGCAGCCACAGGACAGGCAAAGTGGCTCCATTGTGGGCTGTGCCATGAGAGACCCTGTCCCATTTGGACATCCTTCTCATGTCTGGGGAGCCTTCTATAGTCCCAAGAGAGCATGCAGAAACTCACTTTCCCAGCTTTCTTTGCAGCCGGAGAAGGGGCATGCGGCCAAGTGCCCACGGAGCAGGCATACACAGGAGCTTTCCATTAACTAAGAATGCCCTGAAGAAGGTGAGGTCAGCGAAGTGTATTCTCTTGAGGGTGGAACCTTCTCAAGGTGATTGGGCAGAGAAGTTAGTCCAGTGTCCCCGCCAGGGTCATGAGTGACGGCATCTGCTCCCGGGGGGCAGTCTGGCGGTGTACTCCGGACACGGTTCCTGGCTGGGTTCTGTGGCCTCCCTAGACTTTCGCAGAACCACCCCAGCTTCTCACCAGCCTCCCTTTTATGCTTCAACTAACTGGAGTGGGTTTCTTGTTTGGTTCAAAGAAAGCTCACTGAGAGCCATCGGACACATTTTTGGTTTAAAAAAAATTTTTTTTTTCATCAGAGATGTTCTTGTCTGCTTGTTTTGCCTGTGACGGTCGATCCTAAGAGGACAAAGAAGGGTGTTTATTTTTCTTTTCCCAAGCAGATGTTGGCTCCTCCCCGTAGCCCCTGGTTCAACACTCTAAACATACATCAGGTAAAGGGAAGGGGCTCCGCTTAAGCAATCCTTTCCACAAAGGGACATTAGTGCAGCTGCAGTTTGCCTAGAGAGCTTAAGAGTGGCCCATAAACGGAAAACCCATCTGTTTGGGGACACTAAATCTGCTTGTAGTCCACAGGATATCCCACACCCAAAGCACGGACTCTAACTGTGAAGCCTAATTCTATAGACAAATTGTATTTGCCCCTGATGGCGGCCTAGTGGGATGCATCCCTGTACAGGGGACTGTTCATTTGATTAGCTGGTGGCTGTTATATGTTAACAGGTTTGCCGCCTAGTTTTACTAAATCTACCTTTCATGCCGGCATTGAAGAAAATTCTGAGACTGCCGATTCCCAAAGAGCAACACAATGTATTTTCATTTCAAAATGCAAGGAAATTCCTTTAAAGGGACCTCAAGATCTCCCACCTAGAAGAATATGTAATAAGTTAGAATTCTAAGCATGCTTAATTAAGTTACCTATCGGTCATTCATAACCATTGTGATTTATTATCATCCATGTTAAAAAAAGGGGGGAGGGGATTGGTAGGTGTCAGTAGAGTCTTGTTCACCAAAACCCGTCATCCTGTGTTACTGAATAAAAACTGCTAACAATTGTGACAAGGATAGTTTGCTTTCTGACAATTCACAGATACAAACTGGCTTTCCTTTATGGCCCATTCTAATGTGAGTGCCCAACACCCCCCTGCTTTGCTGGTACCATATGGTGTTGATGTAGGTTTATTTAGGTTCTGTGTTATCTGGGGAACTGAAAATTGACTGGGGAGTTAGGCAAGCTCTTATCTCCTGCTGGCTTCTTTGCTGGCTTATATTGCACTTTGAATAAATCACTCAACCTCCGAGCCTCCGTTTTCCCATTTAGAGAATGGGATCACAGATGTCTACTTTGCAGGCTCTTGGGAAGGCGGAGGGATGGCAAGGTTCTGTTTTGTTTTGCTTTTCCTTGGGAGGAAAGGCACTCTTGGATGCTAATGCAATTGCTGAGGTCGTTGGGAGAAGGTAGCAACAGCCTGCAAAAAAACGATATTGGCTTTTCCTGGACTCATTATTCAGAGGCTCCAAAGCCAGTGCTTTCCTTGGCACATTTCCCTCTAGAGAATTTCCTGTGATTTCCTTGGTATTAATTGATGGTGGGCACCCAAGTTCTGAATCCTCCAAGGGAAGAATTGCTTTTTACTCTTGACCTCATGTATTTCCTATTGGTTCTATTTATTCATTTTCCCAAGAGAGGTGAGGAGGAGGGAACGTGACTGTTGGGGTTAATTGTGAGGATTAACTAAGTGCATGCACTTGGACTGGGCCTTACCGGCTTGCTTTCTCTCCAGAGCTTTCCTGTAAAGGAGCGTTGTGAGTTGAGATGTGGTTCTGTCTTCCTGACTTGGATGGACATCATGTGTGGGAAACTAGCAGGTCCACTCCACCTGTACCTGCTCCTGCTCGGCTGCCACCACCCACCTCAAGGCCTCCTCATTGGCCTTCCTCCCTGCAGACTGGTGCCTCTCATCACTCCCACCAGCACATGGGGCCTGCGCTGGTTAACATGCCTTCCAACCCTGGGGGCTAAGGAAAGCCAGACACTGTCCTTGCACAGGTGGGGGTTGGTCGGTAAAATTTTTTTTTTGCATGTTCAGGTGCAGGTTCCATAGCCCCTTCCCTTATACTCTTCTATGAATTATACAGATAATTTCTATTGAATTTTGGGCTGACCTATCCTTTGCTTTATATACATTAAGCCTATGCAAATCTTACTCTAAGCCTCGTTTTTCTCCCTGGGAGTTGCTGGTGGGTTCAAACTGCTGACCTTGCAGTTGGCAGCCTGTGATAGGTTGGTTTATTGTGCCAACATGGCCAATGAACATATGTGGAATTAATTGAAGGGCGGAGAGATAAATGGTTTGGTGAGCCTTGCCTTTCTTGTCTCTTGCTCTCTGATCATCAGATGAGTGTGTGGCTGCCTTACTTGTTCTTTGCTCGATTTGCAAGCTACACTACCTGTGGGACACCAAACTCATGGACTGTGTCACTGTAATTTGAGATTCCTTCAAGACCTGTTTCGCCACACTATTGGAACTTACATCTCTTGAGCTGGGGACTGCCGGACCCTGTCATCTGGCTGACTGTTGGTGACCTGCCTGCCTATTTGCTGCCTGTGCCTGGATAGCCTGAATTGCTCTACAGAGGACACCCCGCATCTCCTAAGACTTGAAGGACTGCCAGTGTCTCAGAGCTGTCTCATGGGAATGAGTTGCACTGAGCCATTGGTACTGCTTTATATATTAATTACTTCTTATGTTATCTATCTATATAAATATAGCTATAATTATTAGATATAATTATATCTATGTAAATATAGATATAATTATAGATATAAATTAGATATAATTATTCTAGTTTTGTTTCTCTAGAGAACCCTGTCTACCATCGAGATCAACGCATATCCACAATGCCACCAGGGCTCCTCCACACCTATGTGAATCCTCAGGGGGAAAACGAAACAACAACCAAGAAAAGAGGTAGATTCTCCATGACATGGATTGACACAATGGCTAAAAATAGAGAATCAAGCAGATCAACAATTGGGAGGACACCACAAGATTGGGCAATGTGTCCTCCTGTTAGACAATGCCTAGAACAGTCAACTCAACAGTACTTCCAGCAATGTGCATGAGCTCTTCCCAAGCCAGGGTCTTCATCCTCCATGGCATTGCTGGAGAGGCACGATGCCCGTCGTTGGTCGAGGCTGACTTCTGTGGCAGCAACAACTAGCTTCCCTTTGAATGTTGAAGGGACCAGGTGGCAGTGATTACATGCTTTGATGTTAATCCATCTTCAGAGGTTTGGACTCACCGTCCAATCCTTGGGAGAAAGAGATATCAGTCCCATTCCATAGGATTTACAGCAGGGGTGCGCAATACGGCGATCACAATCTACTAGTCAATGGCAAATGCAGTGTGGGTAAATTGCGTGGCATTAAAAAAATTGATGTAAGCCTATCATCAATCCCGTCACTTAATTGATATACAGCACAGCCAATCAGACGCAATCTTAGGTGTCAAACACATGCGCAAACAACTGCGCTACGTGCGGCAAAACTGACAAACTAAGTTATCGCCAATTTTTAGACCTTGCTTTTTTCCCTCTTAAACGTAAGAAAGGGTACTAAAGTGAGTGGGGGAGCTGGACCAAGTAAGAAGACAAAAACGTATCACTTTCATACAGAATGGGAGATTTTGACACTACAAGCTGACATTCAGCTGAAGTCCAGAGTAAGTTCTGGAACTTACTCGCAGAGGGAAAGTACCCAAACATGTGCTACCTCCTTGACTGCATGATTCGGCTCTATTTATTTATGTGAGTTAGCCTTTACCCACATAAAGATCATTAACTCCAAGTACCGTTTCACCATGACTGATGATCATTTGGAAGTGTGCTTGAGGCTGGCTCTCAGCAGCTACTGTGCATCCCTGGCTCATTATATTCAGTGCAAGTCATCAGAGTAAACTCAGGTAATGACAAAAATGTACATAGTTAATTGTGTTGTGTTGTACAATACGGACTCATGTGGTTATGCAAGGTACGTAAACATGCAGTGTGCATATAAAGAATTCTCAATGCATTCATAAATAAATGTAATAAGAAATAAAAATAAATAAATGTTTTGCATTTTTGTAGTTGGTAGATCTTTTTGGCTTGATCCTTTTATAAGTAGCTCGCATGCTGAAAAGTATGAGCGCCCTGATTTACAGGGTTGGAAACCCTATGGGGCAGTTGGACTCTGCTGTATGGGGTCGCCATTAACCAGAGTTCACTTGATGGCAGTGGGTTTGGGTTTTGATCTTTTTAAAAAAATTATTTTACATATATAAGGGGTCTTCATAAAGTACATGTTTCCCATGAAATTTTAAAAACCCCTTTAAAGAGTGACTTACCACAAATGTGTTCTTTCCATGGTAACAGTCTTGAGGGAAGCAGACGATTGGGTACCAGGCAGCTCTTCCCAAATTATTCAGAGACCTGGCTCCTTCCACTTGGTGTTTTGCCATCCGTGTGCAATTTTACTCAACTTTTATAGTGAGATGTAACCTAGATTTAATGTTAGATGTCATCTGAATGTTAGAGATATAAATATATCATGTTTGATATATTTGCCTGGAGCCACCAAATTAAGAGCATCTGCGATGTTGTTGACAGCTGCTAAATTGTTGTTAGCTACTGTTGTTGTAGATGTTGTTAGCTGCCTGAGTTGGTCCTGAACTCATGGCGACCCCATGCACAGTGGAATGAAGTGCCGCCCAATCCCATTATCCGTTGAGGTTGGGACCCTTGTGATTTATGTTTTCAGAAGTAGATCACAGGGCCTTTCCTCCAAATCCTTTTCACTCGTCTGAAATATATTCTCATTCCTAAAACAGGTAAACCTCCTCTGGTAGGAGGGTGGCAGATGTGCCTGATGCATATTGGCTGAGAATGGAGTCCTCGTTTCCCACATGGAAAGTGAGCATGCCTCACGGGACAATCAGAGTCCCTCATTTGGGGTATAACAGTCTTGAACCTGCAAAGGCACTCAGCTGTGCGAATCATAACAAAATATGGAGTGCCTTGAGAACAATAGGAATTTCAGAATTCTTCATTGTGCTCCTGCGGAACCTGTACAAAAGGCCGTTGTGTGAACAGAACAAGGGAATGTTGCACGGTTTAAAATCAGGAAAGATGTTCATCCGGGTTGGATCCTCTCACCATACTTATTCAATTCGTATGCTGAGCAAATTATCAGAGACGCTGGATTATGTAAAGAAGAACGTGGGATCAGGTTTGGAGGAAGGATGTTATTAATGTGCACTTGATCTAAGCCACAGAGTTTTCAATCACATCATATGCAAATGAAAGTTGGACGCTGAATAAGGAAGACCGGGAAAAAAAATGGATGCATTGGAATGATGGTGCTGTCAAAGACTATTGAAAGTACCAAGGACAAACGAATCTGTCTTGGAAGAAGTACAGCCAGAATGCTCCTTAGAGGCAAGGAGAGGGCTCATCTCATGAATGTTGGCTATGTTGTCAGGAGAGACCTGTCCCTGGAGAAGGACATCGTGCTTGGTGAAGTAGAGGGCAGCAGAAAAGAAGGAGGCTCTCAACAAGACTGACACAATGGCTACAACAATAGGCTGAAGGATAGGAACAGTTGAAAGGATGACCCAGGTGCTTTATTCTGTTGTACATAGAATTGCTCTGAGTTGGAATCCACAGGAAGATACCTAATAACAATACAGTCTTAAATCAGCCCTGATTGCTTAAGCTCTAGTGAACTGTGAACTGTGGCACCTCTCTTTCAGTTATCTATCTATCATGGACCGTAACAGGAGTGTGCTACAAGATTCTTGACCATGACGGATCTCCACAAGCAAGAATGAATAAATACATGCACACACGCACACACACACACACACACACATCCTTGGCACTGCTGTCTACTCTGGTGGGAGCAGAAACAACACATACTTTCTCGGGGATGATTTTGGACCCCCTTGTGCAGCAGAGCCTGGGCCTGGGCCCTTTAGGTCCAAATCTGCCCACAATCACCCCCAGTTCTTAGCTTAGCTCCCTGAAGATCAGAATGAGGAAATGTGAGCCTTGTTATCCCGAGATCCGACTTTCTTGGAGAAGGGAAAGTCAACACGGAACCCTGTGATGAATGCTTCCAAGGCAGGGGGCATGGAGAACAAAAGCGCATGGGGACAGAGCACCTTCTTGGTCAGGAAACAGCTGGGAAGTTTTCTCAAGAGGAAGGGGTGTCTTGTCTGACTACAGGTTAGCCAGGTAATGACTGGACACTCTATGGGACGACTAATGCAGACAGGGCGGAGCAGACCCAGTGTAATGAAAGGAAGCATTGTCACTGATGTCGAGTTGACTGCAAATCACAGCGACCCTAAGAGACAGAGTAGAACCGCCCCTTAGGATTTCTCAGACAATAGATCTTGATAACAGACAGCCTCATCTTTCTCCCAGAGAATGGCTGGTGTGTTTGAACTGCTGACCTTGTAGTTAGTAGCCCCATATGTAATTCGCGGTGCCACAACAGAAAAGTGGGTAAAGAGAGGCATCGGTCAGTGTGAGACATGAAAAGCAATAATTTATCATTATCAAGGGTTCATGAGAGAGGGAGGGAAAAAGTGAGGGGCCAATACCAAGGGCTCAAGTAGAGAGCAAATGTTTTGAAAATGATGATGCTAACAAATGTACAAATGTGCTTCACACAATGGATGTATGTGTGGATTGTGCTAAGAGTTGTACGAGCCCCAAATAAAATGATTTTTAAAAAGAGAGAAAGAAAAGAAAAATAATGCAGTACTAAACATAACTCAGAATAACTGAAACCGCAAAGAAGATAGACAGAAAGATAGTGAGATCTGAGGTTGCAGAAGAAGTGCGCCAGGCCCTCCCCAGTCTGAATCGCCACGCTAAGGAGTTTGGGGCCAAGCCTGACAGCCATGGGAAGCCATCTATGGATTTTTCAAAAGATAGATTATGAAACCATTTGCGTTTCATAACTCTCATTCACAGGAAAGAGCCTGTATGTTCCGGAATGAGGTGACCTCAGCTCCCCCAGCATCTGGTCCACCCATGATCCTACTTAAAATCACAGACTCTTGGGCCCCTCCTCCTATGCAGAGAATCAGAATTTCAGGGAGGGGCTCCCACGAGCCTGCACTCATTTGTATTCCCATGTGATGGTGAGGCCCACTCGTGTCTTAAATGTCAGGGGTCGCAATTCTTTCAGAGCAGAAGGTCAAGTAGCAGGGCATCCATTATTGGGGGCACAAAAAGCAGATGCTAATGGGGAGGAAGCAGTAGTCCTAATTGGCATGACGAACTAGCGATCTCTGACTTGTGGAGAAAACTTTGATCCTGAAAAACAATTGCTATGATTTTTTCCCTCCACAGATGCAAACATGAAAAAGTCTGGGAGGAGAAGATAAGAAATAACTATCCCTCCTCTGGGTGCGTAATGGACCCGCAAGGATCCTGTTTATAGGATGTGGATGTGATGGTGACAGGCTATGTAAAACATAGATTATACTCCAGGCCAGGGACGTCTGCAGCTTGGGAGCATTGATTGGTGGGGTTCCGGCAATGGTGCAGCACCTTCTGGCATTTTTCGCTTGTCTTTTAACTAGGTAAACTCAATATTCATCCTGTGGCTGCAAACGTTGGCCCTGACAAGGGCAGAAACGTCTTGATTGGTGCATGTGCAGTCTGCCTGCACCAAAGAAAAAGGACAGCCTGCTCCCCTCAGTTGGCCAGGCTTGGAATCCGTAAGCAGCATCGGTAGGATGTGAAGGCATTGCAAGTTCAGAGTATTGGAGCCTGGAAGAGACCGGTCACATGAGCATTATTCTCTCCTGCAGCAGAAATCACCATCCCCTGATAGTTTTACTTTTATGTATTTTCCCCTTGGGTGGTTTATGTTAGCATCCATGCTGTAATTTTCCTTGGCTGGGAACCCAGTGCTAGTGGGGGGTAGACCCAAGAATAGCACCTGGCCTTCTCACCCCTCAGCCTACTCCTCTAAAACAGTGTCCAGCTGCCTCCTTACCACAAGTGACCTTTTTTCCTGATAAATAGGAGGCCAGTCAACTGGGAAACCTTCCAAAATAAAGTTCTGCACTACAGATAATTTTCACCTCACAGGACCTGGTGAAAACCAAAAAGGAAAAAAAAAAACCCTTTTGGTTTCTATATTTGTTATGGAAATTTTAATTTTAAAAAACCTCCAAATTTCCAATGGCTAGACACCCACCCAATACCAAACCCAATGCTGTTGAGTTGATCCCAATTCAAAACAGAACTGACCAAGTAGAACTTACCCATCGGCTGTAAACACATGTGGAAGCAGAGTGCCCCATCTTTCCCCTATGAAACAGCGGGTGAGTTCAAACTGTCAGCCTTTTGGTGAGGAGATGAGAGCTTAACCATTGAACCACCAGGGCTCCCTGGCTTGACACATGGAAGTTTACTTCTCCCTCGTGTACGAGTTTAAGGCAGGTGTTCTTGGTTGGGGATGGATGGGAGATGGAGGAAGAGCTCTGCTGTGTGCAGCATGACTGACAAAGACTTAAGCTGACAAGGGGTCAGTTGTCTTCAGTCCTGGGCTTCCAAGATCACCTGGGGGCATTTCCCAGCCAACAGAAAGGCAAACGTGGACCCTTTCATATTCAGGCCTGGAAGAAAGACAGTCTCTTCTAGCACAGCCCACTGATGTGGAATCAGTGCCTTAGCTCTACCCAACTAAAAGGTAGAATATTAAAGAAGCAGGTTCTGGTGAACAAGTAAAGGACTCCCTGGTGGCATAATGGGTGATAAGTCGGGAAACCACAAAGTCAGTGGTTTGAAGCCACCAGCTGCTGCAAGTTAGAAAGATGCAGCTTGCTCTCCTATAAAGATTTACAGTCTCAGAAACCCATCAGGGAAATTCTGCTCTGTCCCATACAGTCGCTATGAGTCAGAATGGACTCTGTGGACAGTGAATGAGTGGTCAAAGGGAGCCCTGGTGGCATAGTGGATTACACACTTGTCTGCCAAATACAAAGCCAGCAGTTTGCAGCCACCAAGTGCTCTGCAGCTGAAAGATGAGGCCTTTTGCTCCCATAAAATAGGAACAGTCTCAGAACCCTAAGGAGGCAGTTCTATGCCACCCTAGGGGGTCTCTATGAGTCAGAATCAACTAGACGGCAGGGAGTTTGGTTTGGTTTGGTGGACTAAGATGGGAGAGTTTCCAGTATTCGTCGTACCAAAAACCAGGAAGCTCAAGCAATGGTTTCCCTTCACTGACCATCTGCTATTTCTAATCAATGTCCACATTCTTTTTTCCCTAAGCATCTCTTAAGTTCTTAGTACATATAAGATACTGTGCTGAATGTTTGAGAGGATTTAAAACATAGAAGACTTAGATTAGACTCTTAGGAAAGTCATTGGAAAAGGGAAGAGATAGACGTATAGACAATAGCAATACCAAATAATAACATTGAGAGCTGTAATAAAAGGGCATGTAAAGAATTATAGACGTACACTTGGAGAGACACAAATAATTGTGGAGCAGGAACGAGCTCACCTGGGTTGGGTTTGAGGGATAATTAGAGAACTTACTAGAACAGAAAGGTAGATAAGGGCTGTTGAGACAAGGATCAGCATTGACAACGACATAGAGTTGTGAAAAGACAAGGGATGTTCAGAGCATGGAATTGGATCTATCTACGTAAAGGGTAAAGCCGGAGATCAGGAATGAGAAGTGCAGGGGAGGCCAACCTGGAAAATTAGGTTACTACTAAATCCCAAATGGCTTTATTAGCCTAAAAATATTTTGGTTTTCACCCCTAAAGTAATAATTTTCCTTTTACTCTAAGATTATACAGGGTTGGGGTTGTTGTTTTTTTGTTCACTCAATTCAGATGCCTCGCTCAAAATTATTTTTCCTTTATATATGTCTAATGCCCTGTTGAGTACTCTGAAATGAGCAGGCGTGGTGTTTGAGCTCAGAATTCGAACAATCCCACTAGACTCCGTTTCTCTCTAACTCTGGGCTGAGTTCTCTGCTGGGTTTGTGTCAGTCTGCAGCTGGGCTTAGTGGCAAGATAACAATAGTAGATCTGATCCCTGTGTGCTCTCGGCTTCACATTCAACATTCCCTTTAGAATGTCACACACTTTTTCAATCCTCCCTGCTTCTCTGTGGTCCAAATCTATCATGAAAAATTAAAGGAACAATCTCAAGTATCATTTCTTCATGAAAACTGACACACTCTTTGTTTCTTGCAATGATTAGAGTATTCCTTATCCACACTACAGTTTTTGAGTGATATATACTAATTTTATTTTTATTTTGGGTGGGGTAGGGGTTTACACTAATTTTAAGAAAATAAATGTTCACTTTCTACTACTTCCTGCTTATTCGTGATTATCATTTTCTGCCCACCTTAACCTTAAATTCCTTTAGAGAGACTACTTTATGCCGAATAATCTCACCTCTGTACCTTTGATTGATATATTTATAGCTAATCTTGTTCTAAAATGAATTTGGGCAACTCACAAAGCATGCATCTATAACATAAAGTAGAATTTTTTTAAAGTATTTGAGATTCTTAAGGGAATCCAGATACCATATAAAAGCTTTGGCTATCTTGAGACAATCATGTTGTCAAGAGGCCAACAATCATGTTGTCAAGCTACCGCCCATTCCTGGCTATTCCATCCATCCTGGCAACACACATCTGGTTGAAGAATCGAGTTCATACATTCTTTTCTACTTGTTTTTCAACAGTTCTTTTGGAATAGAATTCTTGTAGCAAACAATTCAATGGTTTAAACACATCAAAAAGAGTTTTACAATCATCATGCAGATTTAGAACATTTTCTTCATTCTTGTACTCACCATTATAGCTCCCCATTAGCTTCCTATACGCCACCCCACCCCTGAGGAGCCATTGCATTCTAACCCAGACAATACCCCATAGAGATTAACAGAAGATTCCAGCCAACAGTTAGAATCTAAGACTCAGATATAAACCATAGTCATGCTTTCCCAATCATCTTCAGATATTTGAGAGACCCCCGTGAAGCCCCAAACATCATGGAACAGAAGCACGAAGTCTGAAGTCTAGAAATGAACATTGGTGCAGACAAATCAAGTTTTAGGAGAAGTCTCATGGTTCTGACTCCAGAAACAGGTAAAGCCTTTCCTAACACTTCTCTAGAAAGATGTCCGCCCACCCCCTTCTTTTTTCTTGTTTTGTTATTATTGTTGTTTGTTTGCTTTTTACTCTCCATTCTTGCTCAGAAGAGTGGTAGGATATTGCTGCTAGAGCCCAGCCATGGATTGCCAATTTAAACAAACCTAACACATAAACATTGTCTGCATTTGAACTAGAGCCATTCTCTTAACAAAACATGCACAATGTGCAGAAGATAATCCAAAATAACTTGGCACACATAAACCAGGAGCACCTTCCATGGAAAAGAAGATCATTAATAGATGTTAAAGAACATCAATAGATGTCAATGATGGGAGGATAAAAGATTTTTTTTAAGCATCATAGAAATGCTTCAAAAGGAAGAGTGGACACTTTCAAAATGAGTGGAAACATTAAAAGCCCAGCAAAGGTATAAAGACAAGCCATACGAACGTTTTAGAATGGAAACAAACATAATAATTGGGGACGGGCAGGAGAGGTGTGACAGGTGGCGGAGCAGAATGGAGATTGAGGAAGAGTCACTGAATTAGTAGATAAATTAATGGAAACATCCAACCTGGATTACAATGAAAAATACAGTTTAGGGAAAGATAATAATTAAAATTTTAAAAGCAAATAAATGTGTTGTCACTGTTGTTAGGTGCCATAGTTTGCTCTGAACCATGACTCCCCTATGGACAACAGAAGGAAACACCAACCACGATTCCCTATGGACAACAGAAGGAAACACCACTGGTCCGTACACTCCTCACAATCGTTCTTGCTTCAGCTCATTGCAGCCATTGTGTCATTCCAACTTGGACAAGGTCTTGCTCTTTTTTTGCTGCCCCTCTGCTTTAGGAGGCATGATCTCCTTTTCCTGGGACTAGTCTCCCCTACTAATATATCTAGAATATGTGAGACAAAAGCTCTCATTCCTTGACCCTCAGGGGCATTCTGTCTGTTCTTATTCCAAGACAGATCTGTTTCTCCTTTTGGCAGTCAGTCCCTGGTACTTTCAATATTCCTTGCTAGCACCATAATTTAAATGCATCAATTTTTCTTTGATCTTATTCAATGTCCAACTTTCACATGCATATGAGATGATTGAAGATACCATGGCTTGGTCAGGTGCCCCTCAACATTTTAAAGAAGTCTTGTCCAGTAAATTTCCCAATGCAATGAGTCATTTGATCTCTTGCCTTCTGCTTCCCTAAGCATTGCTTGTGGATACAAGCAAGATGAAATCATTGACAACTTCAAACTTTCCTTCATTTATCATAATACTATTGGTCGAGTTGTGAGCATTTTGGTTTTCTTCACATTGAGCTTTAAATCATACTGAAGAACGAAATCCTTGATCTTCCTCAGCAAGTGCTTTAAATCATCCTCACTTTCAGCAAGCAAGGTTGTGTGATCTGATTATAGAAAGTTGTTAACAAGCCTGCCTCCAATCCTGGAACCACATTCTTCCTCATCTAATCCAGCTTCTTTGCATACATGCCCAGCATGCAGATTGGATATGTATGGTGAGAGGATACAACTCTGATGTCAAAAGCTATGAAATATCTGTAGCCTTTGAATGAGAGGAGAAAGTATGTTGTAAGAAAATGTCTGAAGACACAAGCACTGAAAACACCTCAAGTTTAGTGTAAAACTTTTCAAGCTACAAAACACGCCTACCTGCTCAGTCACATCATAATACTATTGTTGGAGCCCAGAAACACACACACACAAATCTCCAGAGTAGTCAAAGAAATTATTTCAGATTTCTTATTAGTGGCCAGGAGGCACGAAAGAAGGGGCTTATATTTCTTAATTACTAAGGAAATGCATCGCCCACCCATATGTCTACATCCAGAGAAACATACCTTAGAAATGGGGAAAACATAAAGGCATTCTCAGATGAAAAAAAAAAAACAACTAAGAAAATGTGGTGACACATGAAAAGAGTTAAAGGTCATTAAAGTGATAGGAAAGAAAAAAGGTCAAAGTGAATGTCAGAAGAGACTCTGATATCTGTTGCTCATCATAGAGGAGCTAAGGCATTTAAATAAAAGGAATGATGAAGTCAAGGAGCTGAACAGAAAAGTTCAAAGGGCATCTCAAAAAGGTGAAGCTAAAGTTAAATATTATAGTGAAATGTGCAAAATTCTAGTTTGAAAACCAAAAATATGGAAAATGCTCAGCATATCTTAAATGGAAATAACTTAAAGGATAGTGTAATGCTTGAGTTGTAAGAGTGAAAGATTTGACAGGAAAACTATTGAATGATTCAGGAAGCATCCAGAGAAGATGCAAAGGACACAGAGAGTCATTGTACCAAAAATAGCTAGTCAACAGTCCACCATTCCAGGAGGTCCCATAAGATCAAGAACCAGTGGTGTTAAGGAAGAAGTTCAAGCTGCACTGAAGACAAGAGCTAAAAACAGGCTCCAGGAATTAATGGAATACCAATCAAAATGTTTCCACAAGCTGATGAAGTATTGGAAATACTCACTCATCTATGCCAAGAAATTTGGAAGACAGCTACTCGACCACTGGACAAGAAGAGATCCATATTTGTACACATTCCAACGAAAAATGACACAATAGAATACTCAAATTATAGAACAGTATCATTAATATAGCATGCAAGTAAAATGTTACTGTAGATCATTCAAAATTGTTGCAGCAGTACATTGACAGGAAGCTGTGAGAAATTCATGTTGGATTCAGAAGAATACTTGGAACAAGAGTTATCATTGTTGATGTCAGATGGATCTAGGCTCAAAGCAGAGAATACTAGAAAGATAATTACCTGTGTTTCCTAGACCATGACAAGGCATTCAAATAGTGGACCATGCAAACTATGGATAACTTTGAGAAGAATTAGAATTCCAGAACACTTGGTTTTGTTCGTGCAAACAGAACAAGTGAATACTTTGTGGATTAAAATCAAAATAAGTGTGTGTTATGGTTGTATCCTCTTGCCATACTTATTCGATCTCTAGATTGAGCAAATATCCAGAGAAGCTGTTTTATATGAAGGACAATGTGAAATAAGGATTGCAGGAAGACTGACAACTGATATGTGCAGATACAACTTTGCTTGCTGAAAGGAGGAATACATGAAGCACTTGTTGATGTAGATCAAGGATTGCAGTCTTTAGTGAGGATTATAACTATTGTAAAAAAAAATCCAAAATTTTCACAACTGCGAGAAGTAACATCATGGTAAATGAAGAAAAGCTGAACTCAAGAATTTCATGTTGTTTGGATCCACAATCAAAGCTCATGGAAGCAGCAGTCAAGAGATCAGAGGAAGCATTGCTTTGGGCAAATCTGCTGCACAGGACTTCTTTTAAGTGCTGAGAGTAAGGATGGTCATTTGAGGACTAAGGTGAACCTGAATCAAGCCTTGGTATTTTTCATAACTTCATAAACATGTAAATGTTGGGTGTTGAGTAAAGAATAATGGATGCATTTAGACTATGACAAAAAATGTTGAGAGTATCACGGACTGACAAAAGAACAAACTAATCCATTTTTGGAAGAAGTACAGCCAGAATGCTCCTTAGAAATGAGGATGGCAAGACTTTGTCTCCTGAATTTTTGACATATTTTCAGAAAAGTATATCACACTTGGTAAAATAGAGGAATAGCAAAAAAAAAAAAAAGATTGTTGGCAAGATTATCACCATGGATTAAACAGTTTGTTCAACTATAAGAACAATAATGACAATGGTGTGGAACCAAATGGTGTATAATTCAATGGTTTTAATGATTCAATGGTTTTAATATATTAAAAGAAGTTGTGAAGTCATCACCACAACCAAAAAAAGAAAATGTGGTGACAGGGATCAGGTGTAAAAATAATTGACAAAGAATATTCTTCAGAGAGAACACACATGGTACCAGAGACAATTCAGAACATCCCGGATAAATGAAGAACAACTGGTACAGTAAAATCTACCGAACTCCACTCCCTGGACCTCGTGCAATCGATGACCATGCTCTGCAGAAACTCTGCCGTGGAGTAGACTTTGACTCGCAGTGACCTGAAAGGGTAGAGTTGAATGGCCCATGTGGGTTTCTGGGATTAAAATTTCCTGGGATGAGAAAGAAGCCTCATCTGGCTGACTTTGCAATGAGCAGCCCAAGGGATAACCAGCTACACCTCCAGAGTGCCGGTCATGCTATTAACCAAAATCATTTGATGAACATAAGGAAGCTATTTCTTTTATACCTAGCTTTCCATGCTCATTATTCGCCATCCTCACATCCCTTGGTTCCCCAGCATAAGGCTGCGTCACAATTCTCAGCTTCCCTAACAATCAGATTTCACCATGTTGCTGCATTCTGGAACATGAGCAATAGTGGTGGCCCTCCATCCTAGGAACTAGCTCTTAAAACTCCCTGGGTGATCCTTTCATCTCTCTTCCCCTGTTCCCACTGCACACTGAAGACTGGGGGTCCTAGAGGATGCTAAGTCATTAAGATGAAAGAGCATGCATGTCAAAATTACCTCAGAGAGGACACTAGGCAAGGACCTGCATATTGTGATCAGAAATACACTTCTCTTTTGTTAGAAATAAATTAATGATAAGTGAAGCTTTTGGGACAAGATCGGAAAAGAGATGACCAGGCAAAGAGGGAACTCGGAATCCACATATCTGAAGGGCCTGGGAGGATGTTTATCAGTGCAGAGCTGCAACATTCGGATCTGAACCTCCTCATTGTTGCTGCCTTTGTTAGCTGCCTGTAACTCACTGTGAGTGCAGGAACAATGGAGCACAGTGATCCACTCAGGATTTCCAGAGTTTGATTTTCAGAAGTAGATCACCAGGCCTTTGGCCCTAATAGTCTTATCCGGGAAGCTGATTGAAACCTGTAGAGTATCACAGCAATATACATGTTTCCTCTGACAGACAGGTGAACCAATGTAAAACAGGGAAACATGGTTAGTGACATGCTTCACAGGGATGAATACGATCTTCAAAGAAGAAGAAAAAACAGAGGAGTTGTTACTAATATTGAAGTGAAAGATATTTTTCCACCCATGGTGTCTGTGAACTTTCTTGATATAGCTTCACTGTGTAGTCATTAGAACTCCCGTCAAATGGATGGGTAGGATCATAGAACAGGGTCTATAAAACTCTAGCAGGAGGATTTGGCCAGTTTTACCATTTCAGTGGGTTTAAAATGAGCCCCACAAGAAACAGGGAATCTCACAGCTCTGAAGAAAATTGCTGGGAGGTAAGCCCATCTTTTGCACCCTGAGATCCTTGTGCTAAACCTCTTCAATACAGGAGACAGAGAGCTGTGATACCAAAGAAGTATTGGTGTGGTGACATGGTAGGGAGGTAGCAGCAACAGAGGCAAAGGAACCAGGAGTACAAGACAGAGCTGAGCAGTAGACTTCTTGGCTCACTGAGCAAGAAAGCAGACTGGCTTCAGCAAGAGGCTCACTTGTAGAGTGGGGGTGGGGGTGGGGGGTCTCCAGATACTTGATATAGGGAGCTAGATTGTCACCCCTCTTGCCTATCAGTTTGTCTTAGTGTGGTAGCTTTTGTGTTGCTATGATGCTGTAAGTTATATCACACCAGTATTTCACACACCAGCAGGGTCACCCATGGCAAACAGGTTTCAGTGGAATTAACAGGTGGGCAACAGCCCTAGGCCTAGCTCTTTAAACTCTCCATGAGACACTTTCACATAAAAGACTAGACGCCCTAGAGGATGCTAAGTCATTAATCATGAGTCATAGGCTGTTAATTTCTCTGGAATTACCCAAGTAACTCCTTATGAGCAGCAGAGGAACATTGTCTGGTATCCTGCCAACAGATGAGCCCCTCAGGTCAGAAGGTACTCAAAATAGGACTGGGGAAGAGCTGCCTCCTCAAAGTAGAGTAAAGACTCGTCTTGAGAAATGTTTCTGGGACCGTCCTTTGCTGGTGTGAAACTACTCAAAATAAGAAGAAATAGCTGTAAATATCCAATCAGAAGATAGAAGGTAACAAAGAATGAATCCAGGAAAACTGGACGTAAAAAAGGAAATGCATGAAGATCAGTATCTTAGGCATTGTTCCGTTGAAACGGAATGATCTTGGGCATTTTAAATCAAATAATCTTATGATGTACTCTGCCGGGAAAGGCAAATTCAAGAAGGGTGGCATAACGTTCATTATCAAAGAATAAAACACCTCAAGATCTATTTTGAAGTACACTGCTGCCTTGGATAGGACAATAACTACCTTGTTGGTTGCTATAATACTGCACTGATTCAGCAGAGCTTCCAAACTAAGACAATCTAGGAAGAAAGAGGGGCAACTTACTTCCAAATTCAGCCAATGAAAACCCTCCAGGTGACAGTGGTTTTAGCCACAAAGAATCATGGCATCGATGCAAGACCAGACAACGTTGTACTCGTTTGCAGTCACCATGAGTCTGTGACTGACTCCACAGTAACTGACAACAATAGGCAGAAGCAGATATTTGGTAAATATATTTTGGTGAATTCATTCTCTGGCAGCTGTGTGTAGGTTCTAAGGATGAAGGAGAAAAGGAAGGCAGAAGTCCTGTTGTTACTGCCCTAGGACTCTGCTTGAGCTCCCAAATGGGGTCTGGCTGCTTGTGGTCGCCAGTGTGTTTCACCAGCTCATGCCTTTTGCTGTACTTGCTTTCAGTGTGTTTGGCTGGGGCAGTGTAATTAGAAACACTGACTGGAGAAAGAGAAAGCGAGGATAATAGAGTATAAGTGCAACTGTAAAAAGTCATTATGATATGCTTTCAAAGCCATGTAATTACCACTCTTGCTTATCATGTAAATCACTATTAGTATTTTATTTGAACTACAACCGGATGCTTGTTATTTGACATAGAACACTTTTGAGAAAGACTTAACATCTGCCCACAATTGGATTCCTTTCCAAGCATTCCATGGAGGAGGAGGGAAAGGATAAATCAGAAGGGTAATTTAATGCTTGTAGTTAAATCTTGAAAAGGGCCCATTGTAAGAGGGAGACGCTACAAGGGATGAATTGATAAACATGCAAAGTAACTTCTGGTTGGCCTGGTAAAGCAAATCTGAAGATTAGCCTTAAAGAGGGAAGCTTCGGAACTGGCAGTTTGTAAGATACAAAGGTTGTATACCATGCTGGGAACTCAAGCCTCTTTTGAAGCAGAGCAGGCATAATTTGAGAAAGGTTGGCTGGGGAAGGGAGGGAGGGCATGAATGAGGAATTGTGGGAGAACTCTGGGCCCAGAAGGGCAGGAGGCAGATTGAGAACAGCGGTCGTCGCCAGTCATTTGAGTGAGCATTTCAAGAAAACTGGAGCCAAACTGATCTTTGGTGAATGATGGATTTCAATCAGAGTTGGCTAAGACTTTGAATGTAGGGTGTGGCGGCAGGAGAAGATCTAGAATTAAATGCATTTAAAATATAAGCTGTGTGTGCCCATGTGTGGGGCTAGTCATTTAGATTCCCCCAGAGTCAGGCAAACTAACTGTGGATCTGACAACAAGATGGATAAATTATTATCCTGACAACTCAAAATCTGGCGAGAGCTCGGGAACCATTCCAGCGGTGATGACAGAAGCAGGTCAGGCTTGGATTGAGCCAGAGCTAAGTAACAAATAGTTTTAGTATTTTATGCAAAACACTATTCAACTGTTCTTCTTTCAGTTCAGCGAAGCCTAGAAACAATAAGAAGCAGTATTTATATGACTTAGGTGGCATTTTGGGAAGCTTCGAGGACGCCCGCAAGCTGCAGAACAATTGGAGAAGATGGATTTCTGCTGGAAATCTTTTAAGCTGAGCTGAAATCGCACACCTTAAGTTCTGTCAGCAGACTAACATAAACTTTCCCGCCTCAGAAGCCTGACAGTCACTAATAAAGTGGTTTCTTCTCCTCCCATCCCCTGAACATGTCTGCCATCTCCTCAGACATAAACCACGAGGAGGAACCTATTGAGAGACTTCCACATAAAGAGTTTCCTAACTTTGTGAAAGAGACGCCTAGAAGCAAAGAGTCGCTCTGCTACTGGTCATTGTCGGACTGCGCATGCTTGGGCTTCACAAACGTACAGTCGGAAGATGGAAAGCCTTCTGGATGCCACGATCAGGGACATCAACCAACCAACTCAGAGCTCTCCTTTTTAGAGGTGTTTTTTCTCAATTTTGGAGCAATGTTCACTGCTTTAAAAAAATACTTTTATTGGAGGCTCTTACATCTCTTATCACAATCCATACATTCCTTCAGTGTGTCAAGCACAGTTGCACGTATGCCGCCATCCTCATTTTCAAAGCATTCTCTTCCCACTTGGGCCCCTGATAGCCACTCCCCATTTCTTCCCCCTCCTCCCCTGCCCACCCTCACTCACAAACCCTTGATAAGTTATAGATCATTTTTTCCATATCTTACATCGTCCTCCATTGTCCCTGCCCATTTTTCTGTTATTTGTCCCCCTGGGAAGGTGTTCTAGCTTGATCCTTGTGATCCATTCTCCCTTTCTACCCTTCCCCTCCCCTAATCCTCCTGGTATCTCTACTCTCCTTGTTGGCCCTGAGGGGTTTATCTATCCTGGATTCCTTGTGTTGTGGGCTCTTATCTGTAGCAGTGTGCATGCTCTGATCTAATCTGATTTGCAAGGTAGAATTGAGGTCATAATAGTGGGTTGAAGGAAGGACCAAAGAACTCGAGGAAAGTTGTGTGCTTCATCGGTGCTACACTGCACCCTGACTGGCTCATCTCTTCCCTGTGACCCTTCTGTGAGGGGATGTCCAGTTGTCTACAGATGGGCTTTGAGTATCATTCACCTTGGGTATGGTTTTATTCTGGGTCTTAGATGCCTGATACCCAATCCCATCAACACCTCATGATCACACAGACTGGTGTGCTTTTTCCATGTGGGCTTTGTTGCTTCTGAGCTAGATGGTCACTTGCTTATCTTCAAGCCTTTAAGTCTCCAGACGCTATATCTTTTGATAGCCAGGCACCATCAGCTTGCAGCTCAAAGTATGATAATGGATAAAAATAGATGTTTGTACACTTAAATTTCTTATTGGATTTCACAGCAAACATCTTTGTTATTATCCAGAGTGTCTTCTACATACCAGGTGTTGATGAATGTTGGCTCCCTTAAGAGGTTAATGTATGGATGGGTAAATAGGAATATGCTATATTCTAATACTGGCTGCAGTCCTTATTTCAGTGAAATTGGTCACCATAGGCCCAAGTGTGCAAACCTATTCTGAACCGTTCCCTATCACTTTCTCCCCATAATCAATCCATCTCCAAGTTCTCTTAATTTTGTTGTCTAGATTCATCTCAAACCCATTCACTCCTCTTCATTTCCACCTCTTCTCTTAATACGAAAGCTCCTCCTCACTTTCATCAAGGTTGTGTCATCTGCATATCCCAGGTTGTTAATAAGCCTTTTTCTAATCCTGATGTCACATCCTTCTTCATATAAGTCATCTTCTTGGATTACTTGCTCAGCATACAAATTGAATAAGTATGGTGAGAGGATGCACCCTGACATGCACACCTTTCCCTATTCTAACCATACAGTATTGCTTTATTCTCGTGGTACAACGGCCATGTCCAAGTTCTGCATAAGCCATGCAGAAAGCATTGCGGAATTCTCAATCTTCTCAAGGTTATCCGTAGTTTGTTATGATCCACAGTCAAATGCGTGCGTAGGCATAGCCAATAAAACACAAGCGAACATCTTTCTGATATTCTCTTCTTTTAGCCAAAATCCATCTGACATGATATCCCTTGCTCCACATCCTCTTCTGAATCCAGTCTAACCTTCTAGCAGCTCTCTGTCAATGTTTTTGGATAACATCAAGATTGGAGGAAAACTTATTAACAACTTTTGATATGCAGATGAAATTTTAAACATGTTCTATGGGAAACATATTGAACTACATAGGAAGCATCAACAGAATATGGAAGGAGGTCACAGAATCACTCCATCCAAGAATGAGGAGACCAAAGAAGAAACAGTGCACATGAATTATGGTGCTGGCAAAGAATATTGAAAGTACCATGGACTGCCAAAAGAACCAACAGATCTGTCTTGGAAGAAATACAGGCAGACTGTTCCTTAGAGGCAAGAATGACAAGACTTCATCTCATGTGCTTTGAACAGGTAAAGTAGAGGGGCAGTGGAAAAGAGGAAGTTCTTCAATAAGTTGGCTTCAACCAAAAAGACTGACACAGTGGCTTCAATAATGGGCTCAGACATAACTGTGAGGATGGCAAAGGACTAGTCAGTGTTTTGTTTTGTTCTGTTGTACTTAGGGACACTATGACTTGATGGCACCTAAGGACAATAACAAACCCTTTCTGGTATCCTCTGCTTTCATCCAAGACACATCTGACATCAGTAGTGACATCTCATCGTCCATATCCACTGCTGAATCTGATTTGAATTTCTCTCAGCTCCCTGTAGGTGTATTACTCTAGCTGTTATGGATTATCTTCAGCAAAATTTAGTTTTCATGTATTATTAATGATATCCTTTAATAATTTGTGCATTCTGTTGGGTTCTCTTTCCTTGGAATCAGAAAAAATGTATATATCTTCCCATCAGTTGGCCAGATAACTTTCCTACAAATTTCTTAGTGTAGACTAGTGAGTACTGCATCAATTTGTTGGTATTCCCTCAATTTCTGGAGCCTTGTTTTTCATCAATGGTTTCAGAGCAGCACGGACTACTTTCTTTAATACAGTTTTAGGATATGTCCTCTAGAGAAGCCAAATCAGTAAAATAAATTAAAAAATATGTAAACATTTACACGTGCACAGAGATACATAAACAGAAAAGGAGAGAAATAGGTTATTTCATGGCAGTGGTTCACACAGTTGTATTTTGTCAAATTCCAAGTCCATGGGTCAGATGTCAGATTTCAGCCTTCTTCTGACTCATTTAGCTGTAGAGACGGATGAACTCAAGATCAGTAGGTCAGGAGAAAGATTTCTTTCTGAAGAGGCAAAGAAATCCAAGATTGTCAGGGAAAATGGCAGACGGCTGACAATTCTCAAGATCAGCAAGGAAGACAATAGGCCTCTGTTTAATGACTCCTGTGCTTGGCAGACAATATGGCAGCCTTCTGGCTCAAGTTTAAAAACCTGGAGGTCAGATGATGAGCCAAATGCAGGAGCCCAGCCCTTTTAAAAGCAAGCAAATGTGTACACAGTGTCCACATGTATTGAAAACAGACTACACCTCCCTGAGGAAATGTCCTTTCAATTGATGGGGTGCTCATCAATTGAAGACCTCATCATGGAAGTTATTACATGATAAAAGATCAAAGAATGGTCAAGCCAGTAAGAATCCTGGCCAATCTAAGTTGATCCACAACCTTAAATATGTTGCAATGGTTGAATATCCACCAATCTTCTTGGATACGGAGATTCTGTGTACTCCTTCCATATTCTTTGAGATTCTGTGTACTCCTTCCATATTCTTTGGGATTCTGTGTACTCCTTCCATATTCTTTGGGATTCTGTGTACTCCTTCCATATTCTTTGGATGTTTCCTCTTTAGTTCAATCTGCTGTTCATAGAACACGGTTAAAATTTAATCTGCATATCAAAAGTTGCTAATGTCTTCCTCCAGTCTTGATATGAGGCTCTTCTTCATATGATCTTGTATCTCTGACGGGAGTTGCTCAGCATGAAGATTGAATACACTTGAGAAAGTTTATCACCCTGATATCTTGCCTGATTTTGAATCATGTAGTATCTGCTGCTCTACTAAAATGACTGCCTCTTGGATCATGTACAAGTTCTGCATAGGCACAGTGAAGCGTTATGAAATTCCCATTTTTCACAATTTTATCCATAGTTGATTGTGATCCACACAGCCAAATACCTTCACCCTGTTAATGAAACACAAACAAACAATTCTCTGGTATTCTCAGCTTTTAGCCAAGATCCGTCTGACAGCAGCAATAACATCCCTTGTTCCACATCCTTTTCTAAATTTGGCTTGAATTTCTGGCAGTTCCCTGTCTACATATTGATACGACCTCTTTTGATTTATCTTCAGCAAAATTTTACTTGTGTGTGACACTAATGTTCAATAATTTCTGCATTTTCTTAGATGACCTTTCTTTGGGCACAAATACGGATCTCTTCTAATCATTTGGACAAATAGCTTTCTTCCAAATTCTTGCAGAGACAAGTGAACACATCCATCAATTTTTATTGGTATTCCATTAATACCTGGAGCCTTGTTTTGCTTTGTTTTTGCCAGTGCTTTCAGCATAGCTTGCTGTTGGCTTCTTTCAGAACCATTTGCTCTTCACTATATGCTACCTCCTGAAATGGTTGAATGCTAACCAGTTCTTTTTGGTACAGTGACTCTGTGTATTCCTTCCATCTCATTGTAGTACTCCCTGTGCCATGCAATATTTGCCCATAACATCTTTTAATATTGCAACTCAGGACTTAGGTTTTTTTTTTTTTTCTCTTCTGTTCAAATTTTTTTACGTCATCATTTCTTTTGTTCACTTTCACTACTCTACACATAAGGGTAAATCTCGGAGTTACTTCTTGTTGTAGTTACAGAACTTCATGTCCAGTTGGAGATACATAAAAATGTAGGGAGGGGTGGTATTCAAATTGTCCATCAGGTCACAGCCTGATAGTACCTCCTAGTGGGCGTGGCCTTCTCATAAGGCGGATCCTGAAAACCTCACTGTCTCTCTCGGTTTTCACCTTCCCAGTGGCTGACCCTGGTTGCTGTGAGCCCTGGAAGGTGGCCACTACCATTGGATCCACACGGCTCTGCACCCACCAGCCTGTGCTCTCCCAGCATTCTGCATCACTGCTTGTGGCTGTGTGAGTCTGAAGAGGGACTTACGGACTAGTATCGCATGTATAGACTTGATTTGGACTGGACTGGATGTTTGTTTGATAGATGATTACTTCTTAATAGAAAGCTTTCTCTTACACCCATAAGAGTGTCACTGGATTTGTTTCTCTTGTGAAACTTGCCTCGCACACTTCTGATACCCATGTTAGTCTTTCCCTTCCTATCTTTTAAAAATGACCTTTTGCAATCAAAAGACTGGCGGTTTAAACCATCACAGAAGTGCTTTGGAAGAAAGCCCAGGGAATTTGCTTCTAAAAAGCCATGATCTTGAAAAGTCTATCGAGCATAATTCCACTCCGCACACGTGGGAGAGTCTTGAGTGAGAATGGACTCACCGGGTACTGATTTGGTTTGGGGGTTTCATTGTTGTTCCCCTTGAAGAATGATTCTAGGTGCTGGACTACAGCCAGAAGGAAGACACAGTCCCTACCCCCAAGGGACTCACCGTTCCTGAGGTAAAACTTAAGAGTCTACTGGGATTCTAGATCCCTTTTTATTACTTTAGTGCCTGGCCAACCACACCCTGAAATTGGGTGTGACAGAAATAGTTTATCGTGCTTTTCACTTATTCTTCAGTTACATCGTTTCCCCACCTCAGTTCCAAGGTCAGTTACCTCTGATTCTGATTTCTTACTAAACCTTACTATTTCTAAGTGCAATTCAACTACTTAGAAGTGCTCCAGGTTCTAGCAATATGTTAAAAATGATATTAATGCATACCAACTTGCAAGAAATAATGGAAATCTTTAAGTGCCTGAAATTAAGAGTTATAAGCTTAGGGTCTGATCCTGAAGCTTCCCCATGGGTAGCTATCACATTCGGTAATAACATGCGGTTTGGTTTTTAGCACACAATCAGAGTATAAAGCTGTGGGTCCCCAGAGACATTGAACAGGAAGCAAGGTCTCATCATGGAGCTGGGGTTCTCGTAGGTTATGCCCTCAGTCATGAGGGGCTTAGACAAAAACTGCCCCTGCCAGCAAGAGGATAAGAAGAATCTGTGTTGTCCTAGGTAACAGAAGAGGCACACAAAAAAATTTTTTTTAAACACATCCCCAAAGAAATAAAAAGCCCACGTTTCCACCTTGTGCTGCATTGAGTTAGAATGAGCATGTCTGCATTGGTTTGAGAACTGTCAAGATGAGAAATTTGCATAAAAATTAGTCCTGGGATAGTGAGATCCCTGGAGTACCTGACAGAGTAAGCACAGAATCACTCACGAGCGACGACACCTCCACCGGCTGAACCACACAGGATTTTCATAGAACCGTTTCCACTGATGATGAGCCTATGGCTCAAAATGCAGGTACTGAGAAGCACAAGGATGCGGCCTCGCAACCTATGCTAAAAGGAGTATTATGTGAAAGAAAGATGACGTGTTCGGTAGAATCTCCTGTAAACAGATTCTGAGATGGGGATTTGCATCCAAGAGGCTTAGGAGTAAGCGCTGTCAGGATCAACACCTTTGAGGACGTGCAAGCAGCAGGATGAGGCCAAAGGAAAGACCCTGATATACTTTAACACAGGCCTCAGCTTATTCCACAGGGGTCTCAGCCCAGAAGTAGCTCTTACGAATCGTCCCAGATAGAGACAGGAAGACTAGCCCTAACACGTCAGCCTCAGGTGGGATAGTAAGGTCTGGCTGTGCTGTATCAAAGGCACACCTCAAAGGCAGCGCATTGGAAGACTGGAAATTGGTGGATAAAAAGATTTCGGAGACAAATTCTCATCAAAAGGAAGCCAGGGTGAAATCAAACGTGTTGGCAAGGATATGGACAAACTGAGACTTTCATCATTGTTGATGAGACTGTAAAATGGGGCGGCCACTGTGCAAAAACTGGGTGTCCGGTTCTCAACATCATAAACATTCGGTTAGCGTATGGCCCAGCAATTCCACTCTGCTTCTAAGCCCAAATGACTTGACTGCAGGGATCCAAAGAGATACCAATACACCGATGTTCATGGTCACATTATTCACAATAGACAGAAAGTAAAAAACTAACGGAAACAAACGCCCATCGAGAGATGGCGGTATAAACAAATTTAGTCTATGCATACAACGTTTTATTCTTCAACCATAAAAGACATGAAGTTCTCCTGCACACATGGTTGAACTAGGACAACATGACGCCAAGCAAAATAAGCCGGAATAAAAGAACAAATGTTGTACGGTGTTACTTAAGTGAAAGACTTCCACTATACATATGCCTAAAGACAAAAAGCCATTAGTCCGTACCAGGGGTGAGGGGTGGGGAACCCAGAAGAGGAAGTGAGTTTCTGCTTGTTGTTCACTGCTTCACTGCGCCAACTCAGAGTGGCCTTGGGGAGTAACAGAAAGAAGCCAGACCTGAGCCACCATCATGATCCCTGCGGGATGAGACATATTTAGAAGTGCACAGTGTGATGGGCACAGCCCCTGGAGGATACAGTCCATGCGCTGAAGGAGTCAGCCTTGACTGGAAGGCAGGGAGCGTCTGAGAGAAATATTAGTTAGGTGGTTGTAGTGGTTTTTGTTTGTTTGCTTGTTCCTTTTTGAATTGCTTGGACGACAGATTTTTTTTTTCTTTCATTAAAATGAATATCGGTTCCCTGGCTTGTCCAGGCAGTCTTAATCACAACATCCTCCCCTCAGAGTAAACTTGCTAGGGAACCACCAACCTCTGGTTTTCAGCATCCATTTAAAGAGCCAGACAAGCCCTCTCTCTCATGTGCAGCTTCCTTTTCCTGTCTTGGTGCCCCCGATCTCACAACGCATGCCTCTTTCTCCTCAAATGGCAGTGAAAGGGAATAAATTAATCAGGGCTTAAATGAGGACAGATTTTGTAACTGGCAACACCGTGACAGGATGAGGGAGCAGAGTTAGGGTATGTGTGGGGGGGAATGGGGGGTGGGCAGAGAGAACCTGAGCAGGAGGTTTTCTGCAGGGTGGGGGCAGGCTAGGGAGGTCTAGGGGAGGAGAATGATAGATAAGCTCTTGACGGTCTTACTAAAGGGGAGATTTGACTGCTCAATTTGACCTTGCTACCAAGTAATTGATGAGATGTAACATTATCATCAGAATGATGGTAATGAGCTATAGATGCAGACTCTGCCAGTGGGATTGCAGGCAAAATAGACTTTAAGGCAAAATGCATTATTCAGGCTAAAAGAGTCATTACATACATTCCTGTTAGTAGAGCTTCGGCGAGGTGGCTTGATTATGATGAGCTCAGTTCTTGCGCATCTGAAGAGCAGGAACATCCAGCAGATTAACAACAAAAAGGATGCGCTAAAGTGGACTTGGTGGTGACGTTTGGGTTTTGAGGCCCCTCCTTGCCCTTGTCAGTTCAGAAAGCGGAATCAAAGGAGTCCCTCCAATCAGGTTCAAGGTCCATTTCATGACTAGGCTCTAAGTTACACTTTTGGTCCCTGACACTCGAAAATCCCCAATGGTGTCCTGGCTGTGGTTTTAGACTAAATTGGTTACCGCATTTCAGCTAGCTTTGCATCCATTCATCCTGAGGGTTTTCCTTTGAAGCGGAATTTCCTGTTTTTCTCTGATGAGACATCCCGTTTCTGATCTCTTTGTGGCTTTCTGAAATGGGATTTCCCTCATGCAAGTTTGAAAACCTCTGGAGTTTGAGCTTACCCTCCCCCCCCCCCTCCCCGTCACTGAGTCACTGACTCTGAAAGCAGTTCCCTCTGGTTTTATTTCCCCCTCTCTTTGGCGTCTGCCTGTGATTGATTTATGGTAACCTATCTCCAGAGCCTTCCCTTCTGCCGTGCACGGACTGGCCTCCTTAGCCGAAGTTTCCTGAAAGTAGCACACAAGATACGAGCACAGATCACCTTGTAAATGCAAACGCTCGAGCCACTGAGTTCACATTCTATGAACTTGACCGCAATAGAAATTTAAACGTACAGCTGAGTGTTTGATGGCTCGCACTGTGAATGTTTGCCACAAATCTAGGTTTGCGAACCTGGGGTGATGAAGTCTCTCTTTTTTCTGATCAGTGTGCATCAGGAGAACAGAGCGTGCTGATTGAAAATGCCCCAACTAGAAATTGTTTCGCTGGACCTGGGGGTTGTACCCAGGGATCTATATTTCTGTACATTTCTGTGGGTAATTCTGATGCAGAGCATACTCCGACTTCCGTGAGACAAGCTGAGAAAGAGATTAGGAGCCGCTGACAGCCAGCCAGGCCTTGGCGTTGCTCGGAGCTGGCCGGGCACTGATGTGTAGTGCAGGCATTCTTCTGGTGAAAACAAACAAGTTCACTGAACGTTACTATCAGACAAGGTCACTCTGTGACTGTGAAGGACCAGGATAAAATCAAGACCGCTCTGTAATCACAGGTGAACTCACACAAAACCAAGAACAGCCCGGACCACGTACCAAACATCCCTCTGCCTTGGCTGATATGAATTACTAACTGCCCAGGAGACCTCGTGCTACGGGGGTTAAGTGCTCAGTAGCTGGGTGAAAGCAAGTCAGCAGTTTGAACCTGCTGAAGAAAAAAAGTGGCTGTGTCTTTCTGTAAAGATTTGGACTTGGAAACTCTATAGGACAGTTCAGTTTTGTCCCAAAGGATTGCTTTTGGTCATAAACAGCTTAATGACAATAGGTTTGCTGCGATCTTATAAAATAAAGCTCTAGCTCCAGTCTGGCCTCTTTCTACCTGAGATTTTTTTTTTAGTTTTGTTGTTGTTGTTGTTGTTGTTGTTAGGTGACATGAAATAGATTTGGACCCCTAGTGACCATATGCACAAGAGAAGCAATCACTGCCTGGTCCTGCACCGTCCCCACTATTGTTGCTCTGTTTAACTCTATGTTTCAACCACTGTGTCAATTCATCTCCTTGAGGGCGGTGTTAGGCAGGGTTCTCTAGAGAAACAAAACCAGGACACTTATGATTATAGATAGAGAGATAGGTTCATGCAATGAGAAGGAATACAATAGCCAATTAGTCCACACAGCAGTACAGAGGGTTCAATTCAACTCACTTTCCAGTTAATGTACTGGAAGTCTTTCAACTCACCTGGGCCACCTGGTCCAAGGTCAAGGTAGCAGACAGTGGAGTCCTCCTTGGGCAAGGCAAGCAGAGTCTGCCCACAGGCAGCAAACAGGGTCCACCAGCCTCAAGCTAAAGTGATGTCTGCACCAGCATTGTGGTGAAGCAGGTCTCAAAGGGGTTTGGCCCACAGGTAGTGCAGCACACAGGTTGAGGGAGAGAACTAGCTCAAGCAGCAGCACACTAGTCCGATCACAAGAGAGTGAGAAAGAGGGGGGCAGACTGTGCAGAGCCATGTATCACTTTGCCCCCCCAATCAAAAATCAAACCGCAACCCGATTAATCCCCCATGTTCCTTTTGGCCAGGCTGGCACGATAAACCCAGCTATCACAAGGGCCTTCCTCTTTTTTGCTGCCACTCTACTTTACCAAGCATGATGTTCTTCTCCAGTGATTGGTCTCTCCTGACATGTTCAAAGTATGTAAGATGAAGACTTCCCGTCCTTTCCTTTCAGGAACACTTAGGACATACTTCATGCAAGACAGAGAGGATTGTCTTAACAGTCCATGGTACCTTCACTTTTCTTCTCCAGAACCACAATTCAAAGGCATCCACTCTTCTTAAGCCTACCTTATTCAACATCCAACATTTTGAGATACACAATCATAGAATTGCCAGTTTGCTCACCGTCTCCAATCCAGAGCAAAACCAATGGCTTAGCATGACAACAACCAAAACATTACCACAAGTAGGTGACTTTAAAGAACCAAAATTCATTTCCTCACAGTTGTGGAGACCAAAGTCTAGAGCAGGATCACAACTGGGTTGATTTCTTCTGTGGGACTCTCTACTAGTGTCTGATACCTGACAAGGACCCTTTGAAATCCTTTGTTGTACACTGGCCTCGCATGATGTCTGTCTACGCCTTGGGCCTATTCTGCTCTATGTAGGAGAGTAACGATTAGGTTTAGGGCCCCATCTGGTCTGATTTCAGTAGTATACAAGAAAACTCTTGTTTCCAGAGTCATCTTTATAGGTAAAGTGCACTGAACTTCATCATATGTTTTGTAGGGGCCTGGTTTAATTCATAATACCCCACTTCACTAAACGTTCCCCCAAATCTTCTACCACAACCCTAATCCAATAAAGATTCCTTTGTAACAGCCTCTTAGTGGTTCCCTCACTGCAGCTCACAGCTAACCCAACTTGTTCAACGAGAGTGTGCTCCTGGTCAGCCAATGCCTTCCAAGCTTTCTCTATATCTAAGGCATGCCACTCAGGGACCTCACATTATTCCTAGGCATTCCTGCTTCCCACTTCAATTGTATGAGTATTTGCTTTGCTCCACCCAAGATGATGCAGTCAGTGGGAATCACTGAGGCAAGTTCAAGATTCTACTGAGGCCTCTTCTATGAAGGGTGATGAAACATCCAGGACCAGCAAGAACCAGAGCTATTACTAGGTCGACCCCAAAGGTGCAAAAGCAGGGAGAGTTTACTAGAAACTGGACAAAGCCATGGAAATATGGAAGAAGAAATCTTAACTTCACTCTTGCCCTTACCTTTGACTTTCTGCCAAATATTTCTCTAGAAACATCTTAAAGTCAGAGGGCAAGAGAGCCCACGGTCAAGCCTCAAGCCTAGAGCAACAGGGACAAGCAGCATAAGCAGTATGCAAGCAAACATTCAGTTTTGACTATTCATACATCTGTCTTCTACCTTTTATTTTGTAGTGGGGTAGCATTGTCAAATGTTATATAAGCCTACAAACACAAACAATTTGTGTTCCTCTGAAAATGAAATTGAATACTTTGAAGAAATTGAAAAACAACAATACTAGTAAACAAATATTTGTGCTTATATGATGCCAAATACCACTCTAATTGTACATATTACTGTGCTGTTTGTTTCCATTGTTTCTCTAAAAAAAAATCACCAAAAACTTGGTGGATTAAAACAACACACATTTATCATTTTCTAATTCTGAAGGTCAGAAATATATAATGCGTTTTTACTGCGCCGAAGGTGAGGGACTAGCAGGACTATACTCCTTCTGAGGGGCCAGGGAGAGTCGATGGCTTCCAGCTTCCAAAGAAGCCCTGCAAACCTTGACTTGTGGCCCCTTTCAGCGATCACATCCTTCTGACCTCGCTTTCACCATCACTTCTTCCTCTCTGACTCTGACTCTCCCGCCTCCCTCTTCCACTTCCTTTTTATTTAAATCATTTTATTAGGGGGCTCGTACAACTCTTATCATGATCCATCCATCCATCCATTGTGTCAAGAACATTTGTACATTTGCTGCCAGCATCATTACCTGAACATTTGCTTTCTAGTTCAGCCCTTGGTATCAGCTCCTCATTTTTCCCCTCCCTCCCTGTTCCCCCTCCCTCACGAACCCTTGATAATTTATACATTATTATTTTGTCATACCTTACACTGCCTGACATCTCCCTTCACCCACTTTTCTGTTGTCCATCCCCCAGGGAGGAGGTTATATGTAGGTCCTTGTAACCAGTTTCCCCTTTCCACCCCACCCTCCCTCCACCCTCCTGATATCGCCACTCTCACCATGGGTCCTGAAGGAATCATCTGTCCTAGATTCCCTTGTTTCCGGTTCCTATCTGGACCAGCGTACATCCTCTGGTCTAGCCGGATTTGTAAGGTAGAATTGGGATCATGATAGTGGAGGGGAGGAAGCATTTAAGAACTAGAGGAAAGTTGTAATGTTTCATAGTTGCTACCCTGCACCCTGACTGGCTCATTTCCTCCCCGCGACCCCTCTGTAAGGGGTGTCCAGTTGCCTACAGATGGGCTTTGGAACCCCAATCTGCACTCCCCCTCTTTTATAATATGATTTTGTGTTCTTTGATGCCTGATACCTGATCCCTTCGACCCCTCGTGATCACACAGGCTGGTGTGCTTCTTCCATGTGGGCTTTGTTGCTTCTCAGCTAGATGGCCTCTTGTTTACCTTCAAGTCTTTCCACTTCTAAGGGGACTTATGATTACAATGGGATCTGAGAGAGGGAGCATCAGAGAATAAGCCAGAGCAGTCTTGCCATCCAAGATCCTTAACTTAATCACATAGCCAAAGACCCTTAACTAGGTACTGCATCATATTCCAGGGGCCAGGGCTTAGGGTGCAGGTATCTGGAGGGGTGAAGGGGGGACATGAGTTTGCCTGCCGTGTATCATAACTCATTTCATCCTTACAGCAACTTTATAATGCAGATACAGCTACAGTTCTCATTTTGCATAAAATTGAGGCACCCAGAGGCTTCACAGCCAATGAAATCACTATTGGATTCTATGGGGATGAGCCGAGGCTCAAACAACGCAGAGAGCAGAGCATTGATGTCGACCGTGGCACTGCTAGCAAACTGCTTGACAAATTCCTTCAAGCTCCAACTCCTCTTCAGCTATTTTTGGTTTCTTAAGCTTATTTTGTTTTGAAACGTTTTATTGTAAATTGCATGCAGGTTTACTGAGCTGAGCAGCAGTTTCACATTAAAAAATCCTTATACAGTTTGCTTCGTCTCATTCATGGCAACTCCCTCAATACAGCACCAGTCCCCGAACCTCCTCCGTGTGTGTCTTGCCTCCCTCTTTCTCTCCTAATCCTCCTGGACACTATCCTTAGGCAAATATTGCCCCTTGGTCCCAGCTGTTGATTATTCTAGTGTTACTGTTCCCTCCCCCTATGATCTCTCTATTGTTTAGCTGCCCGTTCAGCCAGCGGTGAACTAAGGGAGGCTAAGGACCATAGTCTCAGAAGTTGCAACAAACAGTCTTGATCCAACCAGTAAGCCCCGTCCCCTTCAGGATCTTGAGTTTTGTTCTCTCTGTCTCTCTGTCTCTCTGTCTCTCTGTCTCTCTCTCTCTCTCTCTCTCTCTCTCTCTCTCTCTCTCTCTCTCTCTCTCTCTCTCTCTCTTTCTCTTTCTCTCTCTCCCACCTTCTCTCTCTCTCCAGAACTTCCTAATGCAATCCCTTAAGAGCAGGGAGCAGTGGCAGTGGTAGGCAGCCATCATCTTCTGGTCTCAGGGTCTTTGGGACTGAGGTTTGTAGCTCATTGGACTTTGTTTCCAGGCAACTTCGATTTTCATTACTCTTCTTTGCTCCAGACGGTGAGAGACGAGCTTTTAAAACCTCAGTTGCTACGCACTAAAGTCAGATGTAGACCATTGCCTTGGTGGATGATGTTATCCCAATTGACTTGGCTGTCTCCTAAGAATAAGGTCCTGAGTCTACAAGCCCAGGGACTCATTCCCTCAAGGCATTTGGTTATGTATAAGAGGCTTTCATCACTTTCCCCCCGTATATTCCATCACATTCATGGACAGAGTTGCATTTATAGTTGATATAACTCTATCAAAATGATACGATATCTGTGTCTATCCTCCCACTCTCTCACACAGGCTGCATGTCTATCTATGCATCTACTGGTAGACATCGCTGCTGCAGGAGGGTGTGTGTACTCTCTTAGTTACCAGAGCTGAAAATCAGCAATGATGCAGTAAAGCTGAGTTCTATGTTAGCAGGCTAACATCAGTCTCCAATCAGGAGATCCAGTTGCAAAGGAAACCGGCCATCAAGAAAACTGTGTAAAGTACATATATATCACTTTTGATGGCATCTCCACTTGTAGAGACACTGTCGGTGAACTGAACTACCCTCTGGTCCAATCCTGTAGATACCAAGGCTTCCACAGCCCCTGGATACAGTCTCTTTTCCCCCCCAAACCCAAACTCACTGCTATGGAGTCTATGCTGACTCATAAAGTCTATTGCCACATTCCATTAAATAAGCACAAATGTCAACGACACAGGCTGGAGGCAATGTGGCAAGAACCCGGTGTCTTCTGAGTCCTGGCACTCAGTACCTGGGAGATCTTGGCTAAATACCTTGGCTAAATTACTTAATCTCTTTGCGTTTGGATTTCCTTGTCTGTAAATTGAGGTACTTGGACCAGGGAATCTCTCAGAGCCCAGTGAGTCCTGACATTCTGTGCTGCTTTCCTCACGGGGAGCAGGGTTAAATAAGCCTTTAGAAGGGCTTTCCATTTTTCGTTTTAGGCTGATATGTTCTTCCATATTGATGGACTGTGTCCCAGCCACGGTGGCTGATTAAGCTAATCAGGAGCTTCCAGCCTTTGTGTGCACCTCCACACAGGTTAACTGTCACTGGCCATATGCAAATGATGAATGACATGACCAGCTGAAGATGTTGACTCCCAGCCACCCGACCAGGTTGTTAAAGATAAGGCAGTGTGAGGCCCCTTCCTCAGCCTCTGCCCTTCTTAGATTAAAGAGCGGCCCTCCCTTTCCTTCTCGCCTTTCCTCACACTGTTTGGAACTGTATGTATGTCTTCATCGCATTCTGATGACCAGGAGTGCTTTGAATGCTCTCGGATCTTCTTAGATGATGGATCTAAAGACTTTGTTGGCATATATATTGCTTTAATTTAGAAAGTATTACAAATTCCCAGAAAGTACACGTTTCACATACGTAACAAAAGCAAGCAAACCTACTGTCATAGATTCTATTTTGACTCATAAGGAGTCCTGGAGGCACTGTGAACCCCAATGTCCATGGTTCAAAACCATCACATGCTCTACAGGAGAAAGATGAGGCTGCCTATGAAGATTTACACTTAGAAATCCTAAGGGGGCACAGAGGATCACTGTGAGTTCACATACAAAGAAATGTCTTTGCCTCAAAGTATTTGAGGGGAAAAAAATCACCAACCTGATGTCCCATCATCCCCAAACACTATGTACAGCATCTATTTTATACCCCCCACCAAAAAATAAATAAGTAAAAGGAAAAAGATTATTCTCCTATAAAACCACAATACATTCAGTAAAATCAGAACACTTCACATTGGTACATTACAATCATCTGATCCTCAGGTCATCCTAGTATTGATGAGCCAAAAACCAAACTCACTGCCACTGAGTCCATTCCAACCCATGGCAATGCTATCACGCAGGGTAGAATTGCCCCCTGGGGGTTTCCAAGATGGTCACTCTTGAAGGGAGTGGAAAGCTGCATCTTTCTTCCAAGGAGCAGCTGGTGGTTCCCAACTGCTGACCTTGCGGATGCTTTACAGACCAGGGATTCAGTTTCAGAATCACAAATTGTTATTTGTTGTCATGTCTCTGACTTTCATGGTCATGACACTGGCAAATCAACTATTTTGTAAAATAGTTAAAATATCCCTCAGCTTGAATTTTTCCAATGTTCCTCATTATCTTTTTCAAAAGTACTCTAGAAGTAATGAAATGAGAGTGTGTTTTTTTATAGAGCATTTGATTAGATATCGAATAAATTTTTTATCGGTTTTATGTAAGATACTTATTTGGATCATTTGATTAAGGAGGAATCTGTAAAGTTACTTGCTTTTCTTTTGTAATTAATAAGTATTTTGTGAGGAGGTACTTTGAGACTATGTAAATACCTGTCCATCATTAAATTTTCAATTCCCTCTCTCACTTATTTATTTATTTACAAGAACTCACAATATCTCATTTTAGTTTTGGGTTGTAACCTATTAAAATCTTTATTTATCTGATGCTTAAATTTTTAGCACTTTGCCAGGAGTTTCTCGTCAAGCTGGCTTGGGAGAGCCCCATCATCCTTTGAGCATTCTTTAATTCTTCCTTGCTTTCAACACAGCAAGATGTTTGACCTGCTCACTTTTCTTAGTGGGAACTATCTGGACAATAGGTATAGTCATCACTATTGGGTTGTTTCTGGTCCCCAGTAGTTACAGTGGGCAGAGCTACGGAAAGTGTGTTGCTTCTATATTCATTTTTATATCTATCTCTCTGTATTGAAAACCATGAGTTATCACTGATATCTCCAACAACAGTATGAGGTTCATTCTAACCTTTCCATGGTTGCTACTCCTTTCTCACATTTGAGCAGAGCTCCTGTATATAACCCATCTACTGTCTCCACCACGGTCCCCTCCCTTTGGAAACTCAGTCACCCTCTGGACCAGACCTCCGTGGGTACACATGCCCCAAAAGGAGCCCCTCTCACACATGGATGCTCTTGGTTAGCCTTGATCTCACCCATCGACACTCTCTTCACTCCTCTGACGTCTCACACTGGGCAGACCCCTGCATGGACATACTTAGTATTTGGCTTGAGCTCTGTTGGTCTATCCAGCCAGCCTGCTCATCCCAGGCAGCCTGCTCATCCCAGGCAGCCTCTGGACATCCCACTTTGGGTCACTTTGGCTTCCCCCAGGAGTCCTGGTGGCATAGTGGGTGCTAACTTGAATGGCAACCATTCAAAACCATTTTAACCGCCAGCCAGTCTGTGGCAGAAAAACATAGGCTTTCTACTCCTGTAGGAAAGAGTTGTCACTGTCTCAGGAAGCCACAAGAGCAGTCTGCTGCTCTAGAGGGTCACAATAAAGAGGAATCAACTCAATAGCAGTGCATTTGGCATTTGGGCTTTTGGCTTTTTTCAGTTTTGTGGATGGAAGCCAAACTTGCTTTGCCTCACCTGGAGGTTTTATAATTAAATCACGTAGGTTTGAAAGGAGAAGATCTTCTTCTTCTTCTTCTTCTTCTTCTTCTTCTTCTTCTTCTTCTTCTTCTTCTTCTTCTTCTTCTTCTTCTTCTTTCTCATTTCTTTCTTCTTCTTCTTCTAAAGCACCAATGGCATAATCAAGACAGCAGGATAAAGAAACAGAAGGGGATGTTTGCATTCGACAGACAGTGGTGCTTTGTATAATGACCTGGGGTGTGTAAGGAACATTATCCCCAGATTTATGTCTCTTCAAAAGTGTGCTGTCACCAAGAAGCATCTATTACATTTTCACTCAGAGCTCCCTCGGCATTTAAATATTCAATTTCTATTATTGTCAAGATAAGTTGCTGATTGATACTGTTTTTTATTTCTTTTTCACTTCGTTCCTCATTAGCACAGAGCTCTTACCTGCCTCCTCTCATGGTACTTAGCTCTTTATGTATTTTTCATAGCCTCTTGAAGGTCTGGAGCATATTGGTATGATCCAATCAGTGTGGGCTTATAAGTAAGACACAGTTCTGAATGAGTTCAAATCACTCATGTAACAGCTATGTAACTTTGAGCAAGATATTAACCTTCTTAGGCCTGTTTCTTCAACTGTAAAACAAATGACATTATCTACCCTTTAATTTGTTTTAAGAATTGGCACTATAAATATATGTATATATATTGGATGGTTATATATATCTATATAACCATGCCACATAGTAAAAGCATTATCTAAGTAACCATTCCTATGAAGTATAAGCATTCTTAGGAAGCATAAGCACTACATAACATTAACTAAATAACTATTCTTATTGCTTTTACCTCCCTGACAAAGTCATGTGGGTATGTGGTGTGCATGTGTGGCCTTTTGTTATTCATTCTCCTTTGAGTTTTAAAACCACAGGAAGAACTTGAGTCATGTAAAAATCATTCAATTTCTCCTTTACCGTTTAATATATTTGACCCTTCTCTTTTGTCATTTTGTTGGTTTTGTTTCCCAGACGTCTTCAGACCACTGAGCATTTCCTAAAGACCTTTCCTAATAATTTGGATCTTGACAGTTTCAGCACTGTCTTAAGGCCTATGGCCAAGATCCTATGGAATTCTTACAATACGCAATACAGTACAGGAAGAAAGGAAGACAGAACATGGATTTCTGGCAACCAGCCTTTTCATGTAGGCACCTTGGTGGCATACTGATTACACATTGGACTGCTAGCTGCAAGGTCAGCAGTTTGAAACCACCAGCTGCTCAGGAGGAGAATGATGACACTTTCTACTCTCATAGAGTTACGCTCTCAGAATCTCACAGGAGCAGTTCTCTCCTTTGAGTCTCCTCCTGCACTCAGTGCACCAAGGGTACATTCTGCCACCTGCTCGTGTGAAAATCCTCCCAGGTATTGCTTGTGCACCCCTCTTTCCACCGCTTTTTGATGGGCAGTGGGGACCCCCAGTCTCTCCTACATTTCAAACACCACGCTAAGAGAAGTCGAACTAGAAGTCCAACGGAAGAACTAACTGGCCCAGTCTGCTCCAGTTAGTTGGAAAGCCCCTGCCCTGCGTGAAGCATTGTGTAGCCAGGTTTGGGGCTATATCTACAGCCATATAAAAATATCCTGTGGTACCCCTGTCTTGACCCCTTCGGTAGAAACTGTATTTCTCTCTGGCTATTGTATGGTCATTTGATCGTGTAAAACCTTTCCTCTTGCTCTACTGAAAGCCTTGTGCAGAGTGAAGGATAGTGTGTCCTGCTCGTGATGAGATGGAAATTGTTCTCCGTGCCCTCCCGACACCAGCATAAACTGGGAAAGCACACTTGTGTAATCACACTTGTGTAATCTCTCAGACCATCCGAGGGAGGCATAGGGGGTTCTGGTTTTCCTTTTTAGGGGGCTTAATTAAAATCATTATTTAAAAATAACCATCATGGCAACATCATGACGGGGCTATTTTCACATGGTGGAAGACCTATGAGAATTCTGAGTTCCACGAGGAAGATGTCTCTTCCTGGATCATACGGGCCTGCTTGCTGGGCTCCGATTTTCCAAGAAATCTGTTCATTTTCTTGAAATGGCTACTCTGATTCTTTCCTCATTGTCTAAAAATGAGAGACGTATCAAAATAACTTAATATTTGGAAATATTGTAAAAGGTCGTTATAAGCTCTTTTACTCAGTAAGGATTAAATAACCAAGTCTATGTTTTTTTATTGCTGATTTCCGCGATTAAAGCAAGTACATATCAGCTGAGCTGATTGCAATATAAAGAATTATTCTCTTGGGCCCTACTTGTATTCATTCTCTTTCTACATTTTAAAAACCCATTCATCAATTACTCTGCAGTAGCACCAGGACTTAGCATGCGCATAGCATATGATCTTCTCATGTTCCATTGCAGTCTTCCCAAATCACCCATGTGCATGTGGGGATGTACATGCCCGCCCACACTCATGAGCACACAAATACACACACAAGCACTCACAATGGCATCTAAACATATTTACCCATAATTACATTCCAGGCACTTTATCGAACACAGCGTTCATTTTTGTTTTGTTTTGTGTGGTGTGTGTGTTTTTTGTTTTTTTTTTTTTGCATTCGTCAGTGCAATCTGAAAAGAATCCATGCTAATGTTTGGAGTCTTAAAGCAAACTGTAATCTTATAAACAGCGAGGTGAGCCTCAGAGGCAGTAGTCTTGTGATATGCAGCATAAGTGAAATGCTGCATAATATGAAATGATGGCGCTATTAATCCTACGGCACTGGTGATGCCCAGCCCCCCCTCCGCTATTGATGCCGACACCATTGTCTCTGGCTTGAAACTTCATCAGTATGCAAACCGGGTGTCACTATGATGGGGGGTAACTTGGTTGGATGCACTTTCTACATTTCTGGCAAATGAGTATAATTATTTTCAGAGCTGCGGGCAACTCATGCATGTTTTATCCTCCATCTGGACCGGCATGGTACACAATAGTGATAAAAGACGATTTTCCCCCTGGTTCACAGGCCATCACCGACACAGGCCTGATGAAATGGCCATACATCCCCTAGCAGTTCTATATCTGCCACAGCTTGACAACAAAATTATTTCCCCATAGTACTAAAACTCTTCAAATATTCAAGCCCTCTGTGCATATATTTGTGTTTTGAAGCATTCAGCGTTAACATAATGTGGTAATTTATAAACTGACAAATTAACTATGCAGAAATCACAGCGAGGCCTTCTGAGGTCTGCAAAGCAGCAGCAAAGAAAGCAGAAGCTTTTCGCGCTCGGTAATAATAATAATCCTATCAACTGTCGCCCAGTGCCCGGCCCTCCCATTGTTAGAGCCGCCGGCTCTCCAGCTTGCTTCCTGCAGGTGATTATGTGTCTTCCTCCGGCCTGCAGGTGCCATCCTCTTCGTGGGCAGGGGCTCGTGGGGGTGAGAGGGCACCAATAAAAAATTCTGAAGAAAACCCAAGTTGTCCATTTGATCACCCAGAGCCTGACCGGGGTGTGCGGCTTGGAATTCAGGGAATGCAAGACCCGCCTCCCTGCCACCAAGTGAATTTCAGACTGGCAAAATCAATCACTGCAAAACGGAGATTATGCATGGGGAAGGAAGATCGGCCTCCTTTGTTTCGTGGTTATAAAATCAGTCTAATGATTAAAATCCATCATCTCGCTAGCCCCGCTCTCGCCAACGCTGGGGGCTCGCAGGCCCACTATTGATCCTGACAGCCAACTGAACCGAGGCCGCTTTCATGAAGGACGCCAAAGCGCACCGCTTCGCTTTTATTGTATTAGCTTAATTCTTTCCGATGAATTAAAGATTCCGTTTGCTAGGCCAAGGGGAGAGAAGGCATGTCTTCAGCTGTCCCCATGTGGAACGCGACGGTTCTTAGAAGGCAGACCACCACTCGGGAGGGGGAGCCGGGGAAGTCTTCACAGAGTCTCTGTAACAACACAGAGCATTCCTTCATGATGGGCCTAGCCAGCCTCTGGCCCTCAGCCCCCTGATCCCCACTCCACCGCCCCAGCACTCCACCCCCCACCGCCCAAGCCAGGGCACACTTGCTCTCTTACAGATTCACACATGCATGCTAAGCACACGCTCTCACACACGCACACACACGCCGTCTTTTAAATGGTATGTAGCATGCTCCGAGGCCTACCAAACATCAGACACTCTTTATCAGCAGTTGTGCCAGGGTCTCCATGGCAACAGTATAATAGATTTGCCCTTATTCAATCCCAGAGGCCACATTGAAGCGCAATGCAAAATTTGCTGGGGCCTGAATTCCTTTCAAGCCATGGCTCATGTGTCAGGAAACAAGTCGATGCACAGACAGCACCGCACGTAAAGATGGAGAGGAACCTGTTCTCTGCGCTGCTGCTAGCTCACAGTGACATTCAGAAGCCCAGGCCCTTCTAGATCCCCTTTCCGTCTCGTTTACTAGTTATTAATTCACTTCTTTGGGTGGAGAGGCAAGAGGGGAGAGGGGAGTGCCGTGCGCTGCAGTAATAAAGCACCCATGAAAGTACAAAGCAAGCTGCAAGCGCAACGAAGCCTGGCCGCCTCCAAGGTGATGCAGGATTCAATATGGCCGAAGCCCACCGCCAACCGCTGCAGGCAAAACTTGACGGTTTGATGCAACTCGGTCCCCAGCCCAGGCAACCTCCTCCCCTCAGACTGGAGTGGCCTTCTGTGATATGCTAAGCAACCTTCCCCAGGGCAGACAGGCAGAAGAAGGGACCCCTGCCCTTGACCTGCAGCCACTCTGGGCAGGCAGGCAGGGGGAATCCCCCGGAGCTCCCACCTGAAGTACACTGGCTAAGACAAGCACAGCTTAAAAGTTAAACAATCATTTGTTTCAGGTTTATTTTAATCATTAGCTTTGGGACTTACAAGATGATTGCTTTGTGGGTTAATTATTTTCTGTGCTGTGGCTTCCCAAACCTAATTGCTCAACTTCATTATTGTACATAGTGATCCATAGCTGGTTCCTAAAATTACCTGTCCAAATATTTTCTTTTTTGATTATCACAGAGAATTGGTGATTTTTCTCCCCGACTTTGTGTAAATGGCTTGGTTGGGAGAACGCTTGTGAGTCTTGGAGGATGAAACTATAGCTATTGCCCAGCCTGTGAGAAGGCCCAATTAGCTGTCATACTGTGAAGATTGGAGAGACGACTTCTCTAGGGCTTTGTCTGGGTGAAGCCTGATTGACTTCAGGCCAGTGGTTCGCAAACGTCAGTGGGCATAAAATTCATCTGGTGAATGGTTAAAGCACAATTTCGATATACCCACTGCCCCCTCCCCTCTCCCCGAAGATGCGGACTCAGGAGGTTGAGGGGTAGGGTACAAATTTGTATTTCCAATGAGCTCACAGATGATGCTGATCCTACTGGTCAACTGGACATAACTTTGAGAACTATTGGCTTTAGGTCAATTTCCATGAGGAAAGGTTCCTAGACCCCTGGCTTTTAAGTTTGTTTTAATGCTTAATGTCAACATCAACAGTTCTTGAAGGGCATTACTTTTTAGCCTAATATGTTCATTCCCCTCTTACTGTGGCACATTAGACCAACACTCACCCAGCCTCTGAGAAGCAATGAGAAGGAAAAGGTCTTGAGGGTCAGGATGTATCTTCAGGACTAAAACGTGATTAATATTTTTGAATGAATACAGAGTGGATAAATATGATAGAATTCCAAAACTTCTACTTCAGGAGAGATCTTGGTTAGAAATAGGAATATATATATATATATACGTATATATATATATATATATACATATATATATATACGTATATATATATATATATATATATATATATATATAGAGAGAGAGAGAGAGAGAGAGAGAGAGAGAAACAGAGAGACAGAGACGGAGAGACAGAGACAGCCTTCATAGTGTAGTGGTTACACATTGGCCACTAACTGCAAGGTAAGTAGTTCAAAACCACTAGGCACTCCCCAGAAAAAAGATAAGGCTTTCTATTCCAGTAAAGAAACTCACAGGTTCTTAGGATATAATCCAGACATCATACCATTCAATAGTTCAGTCATATTAAGCAGTGCTGTACAATTGCTACCACAATCATTTTCAAAAAATGTTATTCCTTCTTGAACTCATTAATATTGGCTCCCCATTACCTCCTCCTTCCCCTGCCATATCCCCCAGGGACCTTTATTCTAGTTATTGTCTCTATAGATTCATCCAACTTGGGTTTCATATACTATGAAACTCATAAAGATGCATAACAGAGAGTCAAGAGTGTTACCAACAATAACATAAGCCCCACTCTGGAACAAAGCAAAACAGAAAGTGTCAAAAACCAGATCAAGCTCAGAGTTCATCGAAAGAAAGGTCAAATGACAAGGTTTTAATTATTCAGGTCAGATTTAATATATACTGTGTTTAATATATGATAATTGCCTCTCCAGTACTCTGATAAACTGGCTACTCACATCCCTCTCTTATGGTCATAGGGAAATCACTGGAGCTTCACTCCCTGTGTAGATCGCGGGGAAACCACTGGAGCTTCACTCCCTGTGTAGATCGTGGGGAAACCACTGGAGCTTCACTCTCTGTGTAGATTGTGGGGAAATCACTGGAGCTTTACTCCCTGTGTAGATCGCGGGGAAATCACTGGAGCTTCACTCCCTGTGTAGATTGTGGGGAAATCACTGGAGCTTCACTCCCTGTGTAGATTGTGGGGAAATCACTGGAGCTTCACTCCCTGTGTAGATTGTGGGGAAATCACTGGAGCTTCACTCCCTGTGTAGATTGTGGGGAAATCACTGGAGCTTCACTCCCTGTGTAGATCCCGGGGAAACCACTGGAGCTTCACTCCCTGTGTAGATCACGGGGAAATCACTGGAGCTTTACTCCTTGTGTAGATCGTGCTAATGTATTTTGGACTCCCACTGTCATCGATAACCTTCTGCAAACCAGAATTCCACAATTTAAACTCTGATAATATTTTCTCCTTTGGATTTGAATTATACCTTTTCCAATCCTTGAACCACAGACATTAGTTTGCTTCTTCCATGTGGGCTTACTTGACATATCACTGGGACAGATGTTTGTTTGAGAACAAACCTTTAAGACCCAAGTCTTTATTCTTTCTGATAGCTGGGCACCATCCCATGTCTTCACCACACTGTGCTATAGCACTCCTCTCTTCCTTGTTTCGTTCACACGGGTGTATGGAGGGAGCAGGGCCATGGCAGACTTAGTTTTATACAGTGGTATATCTTGGGTGGTGGCAGACAGGTAAGTAATACCTGAGCATCTTCAGGAGCCATAGGAAAAAATCATGATAGTAAGCAAAGTCTTTTACAATGATAAACGACTCTAATTTTCTATTTTAGGCTTTTCTGAGCTTTCTTCCAATAGATAAATACTGCTTTTTCATTGAAGATTTGCCAATTTTCCTTTTTTACTGAAGGAAATAAAAGTTTGCCTTTCTGCCTGATGTCTTAAACCTAAAATCATAATCAATTTCCTTTTATTTCCTGCTTCTGCTGATTTGATGCTAAAATCGTGGCCATGTTAGCAGGCAAGCGATATCACATAGCCCTAACGGAAGATGCATGGAGGCCTGGTGGGGCAGTGGGTAAGAGTTCACCTGCTCACCAAAAGGCTAGTGAGCTCACCGGCAGATTCTGATCACTTTGGCTGAAGTTTGATTCCTTGTCCTAAGAAAGCTATGCTCTAGACAACTCACAGGACCTGTGAATTCCTGTAACTTGCTTGGTGGCTCAAATGCCTATGAACCTAAAGAGAAGCCTGGGGTGGGCCAATGGTTAAGGGCTCAGCTGCTATTCAAAAACATTAGTAGTATCTGTACTTTGGCAGAAAAGTCTGGGGACTTGTTTCCAAAAAGATGACAGCCAAGAACATTCTAGTGGGCACAGTTTCCCTCTGTGACACACAAGGCTGCAGGAAGCCGGAATGACAGAGTTTGGTTTGGGGATTTGCTTTGTGAACTAGTGAGGTTACAGGTAGTGTTTTGGGCTACAATTTGAAGTGTGTCTTAAGTTCTGAGGTTTTTCTTCCCAGAACAAGGCCAGCGGTATCAAAGTGGACAGTCCCTGAGTCCTGGATCCAAGAGGACTCTCTTGACCTTCCCAGCAAGGGAGGTAAGCTGGGGACAAGAGAAAAGGCAGCTCCCCACCCCCTTCTCCTGCTCCTTCCTTCAGCCTCACACACCATCATCCCACACTGACAGGTGAGCAATAAAAATTCCCCCAAATGAACTCAAATACACAGAATCATATTACTGCTGAGCTAGGTCCTCGAGTGGGCAGGACTGCATGCTGTCTTTTGCCAGAGAAGGACATTAACATTCTCTGGAGACGCTCAATCCTCAAGTCATGCAACACATCAATGCAACACATCAGTGACAGAGAGAAGACCTGAACCGACGGCTCTAGCCTGCTTTGCTCTCCAGGAAGTTGCCCCTCCCCACCCCCAGACACACCACTACACACACACGCACACAAGCACTGCCACTGAGTCAATACAGACTCCTAGCATAGGACAAAGTAGACCTGCCCCCGTGAGTTTCCCAGATTGTACTTGAGGCCCGTCTTAGGCCATCTCAAAGCGAGAAAGAATTCAGAACCCTATCAACAACTAACTTCCAGTGGAACATATTTGTTGAGCACCTGCTAAGTGTCAGGGATCTCCTGCTCTTGGCAGGCCCAGGGTGAATACGTCCTAGCATTTTCTTACAGGCCCACAGTTACCAGCAGGAGCTCCTGGGTCCTCTGCCTGCATCAGTGTGCTCCAAGTCACAGACTAAGCTGTGTGGCTGCCTCGCTTAAAATTATGCTCATTTCCTCGATTGGACGCTATGCATGTTTCTTTTCCACATTTTAAGCTTCTGGAATCCCGGTGGACCCCTCTGGTCCTCTAAGCGGGGCCCTCAACACTGCACGCAACACAGAATGAACTGCATGTTAAAATGGCCCCTGAGACCCCAGAACGGGAGGAAATGGAAAGTGTCGTTTTCATGCTTAACAGCTCTAACTACTTCACAGGCCTGTCAGTTTGGGGTACTTTTTAAGCAGATGAAATACGCAAGGGATCTCGGCCTGGTGGGAGACCCCCTTTAGGAGTCACAGGGTGCTGTGGGTCCCATGTCTGAAGGTACAACAAGAGACGTGAAGCACTCGCTCCCATCAGCAAACGGCAAAGCAGGGTCACTTCTCCATCATCGGATTGAGTTTCAGGTTCGTCCCATCTGCACAGGGTCATTTCAGCTGCTGCTCCGCTCTTGGGTCTTTGAAGCCCCTCCCAGGACAGCCGGGCTACACTGTCTGGCTACACTGTGGTGTTCTCCGCCCCGCACCCCCGCGCGCCCTGGCCCTCTTTCCTGCCCAGCCCACTAACTTGCGCCCTGCCTCTCAATCACTGTCTCCTCAGGATCAGCACACGGGCTCTGTTTTGCCCAGAGGAGCAGGCACTCCGAGGACCACTATTCAGCGGGGCCACGGGGCTGCCCCCACCACTGTGCCTACAGGACCCTGGTCTGCAGCTGGGGCCGTTTCCAGGCCTGCAACCTTGATCCTGGACACATCAGTCCAGAGGTCACCAACTAACCGAACAATGCGCCATGATTCAACGTCTCCACTCATTTTCTGCCTCCCCTCCTCCGCACCGTCACCCTTGAGCGAAAACTAATTTGCAGAAACATAGCCCCTGCCAGCTCACTTTGTCTCCTAAATGCGTGATGACTCTGAACCCTTGTCTCCGTGGGTACCGGTTCTCACAGTGCAGGAGCGCGTGGAGAAGCAATACCTTCTCCTTTAAAGAGCAACAGACAAACAAACTTCTCTCCTCGCCTCTTTTCCTCCCTTAAGATGCGTTCTTTCTCTTTCACTCTCCGCTTCTCAGGCAGCTTCTGCTCTTGTCTGGGGAAATAATGGGGCTAATGGCATGTGGCACAAATGAGACTCCTCTGGAACACATCCTCCGGTTGATCTTAGGATTCTCCTTTGTCAAGAAGTCCCCCCTCTCTCCTTTTGCTCTTCGGAGCCCCCGCCAGCCTGGCCTACCTTGGTTGGCGGTGGAAGGTTGGTGGGGGGTGCGGGGGAGTGCGCAGGGAGGTTGCAGGGGGAGCGGAGAGGGAAGGCGCAGCAGGGAACAGGGAAAGGTCTTGTGGAGTTCAAGATTTTGTAACTAAGATTGAACGGCAAAGAGAATGGATGCCAAGGTCAGGTTAAGAATAAAGAAAATGGATTTGCAGGTCAGGGTTACAACGCGAAAGGTCCTGAATGCTGGCAAAATATTTTCATTGTTGCTGTTTGTATTATGGAAGGGACCAGGGAGGCGAGGGTGGAGACAGGGACCTTCATACAAAATCTCACATCCATCTAGTCCACTGATAGTGACCCAAGGGTACCGAGTGCAACTGTCCCTGTGGGTTTTCAAGACTGTAACTCTTTCAAGGAGCTGGTGGCTTTGAACTGCTGACCTTGCAGTTAGCAACCCGACGCAAAACCACTATGCTGCCTCTCAGCATAGCGAGTCTGAAAAATTAGAGGAATCTGAACTATGTCTATGATTTGGGGTTCCTGGGTGGAACTGATGGTTAAGAGCTAGCCTACTGAACTGAAAGGATGGGCTTCAAACACAGTCAAAGACTGGCTCGGGGCTGTGTTTCTGCAAGGTCACAACCTTGAACGTTCTCTGAAACAGCTCAGCTCTGTACAAGGGCGAGTCACGCCACCACAGCAGCAGGCCATCTCTGATTGACTGGCATCGTGCCCCCAGTCTCTGTGCCTGCCCCTAATCTAGGGATGCGGATGGAGGAGCACCGCCCAGAACGCCTTTGCCCACCGCACCCAGCCAATCCGATTTAGATTTCAAGACGCCCTCCGCAGCCGGGCGGGCACAAGTTCGTCCAGTTTGATTTTTTTTTTCAAGAGTCAGCACTTTCGTGCGTCAATGTAACACTACTTCTCACCCAGGCCCTACGGCATAGCTACAATGCAGGGCTGTGTATTTTAACAAAATCCTGTTATTATTGGAGCGCTGACCCGATTTTGTTTCTATATTCTGAAGCTGAAAAGACTACAGTGGCATGAAATTAGCAACACATTCTGCTTCCGTGTTAATTGTGTGAGAGTTCTTGGCAGGAAACGCCCCTAGCACAACGTGGAATTTATTTATTTTTATTTAAATTTGGTTGCGATTTCATATTGTGTTTAGAGCAAGGCACCATGGTTTAAACCACTCTGGTTTTTTTGCATATTCAGGAAAGGGGGCGAGGGCCTCTGCCAAATGCAGTGGTGCAGAAGGAATTATGTAATTTTTAAAAAGCTTAGCAGGGAACTGCACGTCTTGATTTCTAATTTGTTATAAGAAAGCCGGCGTTCCTCACCAGCGGTTTTGGATATTCATGGGCCCCAGTGCAGCATCTAAACACAATTGTATCTGGTCAGTAGCTGATTGCCTGTTCACATAAAAACAAACACACATTAAAAGGCAGAGTCAAAATATCCCATTTTCTAAAAAGCAGTAGCCCTTGGAAACCCCCATGAAGCCCACAAGTAGCATTGGGTGAACATGGCTGCCTGGCCCTGCCCACGTTCACTGCCTCCCACCCAAACTATGTGATAGTTTAGATTCAACTCAGCAGTTAAAAGCAGGACAGGACAGGACAGGGATCTTCTCCCTAACACCATCATTTTATCATAAGTCTTTCTCCAGAATGTACTATGACTTGAATATGATTTGTGTCATATAGCAGATAGACACAGATCAAATGATGCATTGCAATGGTTAAGTGTACTGCATACAGTCGCTTTAATGTATTAAAAAGCAAGGATGTTACTTTGAGGATTAAGGTGTGCCTGACCTACGCCACAATATTTTCAGTTGTCTCAAATAAATGCGAAAGTTGGACTTTGAATAAAGAATATGGAAGAGTTGAAGTGTTTGAATTATGATACTGATGAAGACTATTGAAGTTCCACAGACTTCCAGAAGAACAAACAAATCTGTCTTGGAGGAAGTACAGCCAGAAAGCTCCTTAGATGCAAAGATGGTGGCTCTTAGGAGCACATACTTTGGAGATGTTATCAGGAGAGCACAGTCCCTGGAAAAGGACATCGTGCTTGGTAAAGCCACAGTGTATCATCTGTCAGTTTGTCCAGCCCTCATGGCTTGTATATTGCTAGAGACTATGTTGCCAGAAACTATGTCCCTGGTGCCGCCCCAGTCACCCAAAGTGAGCAGGTTTCAGCCGAGTTTCCAGACAATGAACAGACTACGAAGAAGTAATTGGCTCCCCACTTCAGAAGGAGCCACTGAAAACCTCATGGTTGGCTTGGAAACACTGTCAGAAAATGAAGGCCCAGTGAATGGGAGCAGATCATGCCAGAGGATGGGCCTCTGAGGTCGGAAGACACTCAGAATGTGACTGGGCAGGAAGCTTCTTCCTTAAAGTAGAACTGACTATGGTGACAGGAATAGACGAAGACCTGTGGGCATGGTGCCCTGGGATCTGCGTATGCTGATGAGGTACCACTCACAGTGAGAAGAAACAGCCACAAAATATACTCATAATCAGAACTTAGGATGTATAAAGTATGAATCTAGAGCAATTGGAAGTCATCAAATATTAAATGGAACACATAAAAGTCAATAATCTAGGCAGTAGTGAGCAGAAATGGACTGTATTGATCATTTGGGATCAAAAAGTCACATGATTTACTATGCTGTGCATGAAACAACTGAGAGTCATGGCATTGTCTCCATAGTCAAAACAGGCATGTTAATGTCTACTTTGAAGTGCAATGTTACTTGGGATAGGACTGTACCTATCTGCCTTCAAGAAAATCCGATCAATACAACTATTGTTCAAGCTGGTGAGGAAGAAATTGAAGAATTCTACCAATGTCTTCGGTGAGAAATTGACCAAACGCGCCATCAAGATGCCTTCAAAATTACTGAATTCTCAAGAAATCAAAAGAAGCATTGTAATTGGTAAATCTGATGCACAAGACCACTTTTAGAGAATTAAAAAGCAAGGATGTTTCCTTTAAGACTAAGGCATGCTTGACTCAAGCCAGGGTATCTTCAATTGCCTCATATGCATGTGAAAGTTGGACCTTGAATCAGGAAGAGAGGATCAATATATTTCAATCGTGGTGCTGGTGAAGAATCTTGAAAGTACTAAGGATTGCCAAAAAGACAAACAAATCTGTCTTGGTAGAAGTACAGCCAGAGTGCCTCTTAGAGGCAAGGATGGCAAGACTTCATTTTACATACTTTGGACAGATTGTCAGGAGAGATCAGTCTCTGAGGAAGGGCATTATGCATCATAGAGAAGATGGGCAGTAAAAATGAGGAAGATCCTTGTCAAGATGGACTGACACCGTGGCTGCCACCGTGGGCTCAGGCACAGGAATCACCGCGAGGTCGGTGAAAGATTGGGCAGTGCTTCAGACTGTTGTGCCCAGAGTCGCTATGGTTCACAACTGACTCAAGGGCACCCAACAATAGCAGCAGATCCCAAATGGCAGGCCTCCCATGCTGTGCCCTTGCAGACCGTTTGTTCCCTGGGCCTCACTGTCTGTGTCTGCTGAGGAATAAACAAAAGATGAATGTGGAGCCTGTTGTCTTGGGATGGGCTTATGGCTGTTAGGTCCCTTTGCTTTCTGCCCCCACAGTCTTGGTGAGCCCGTAGTAGGTGTTTGTCTACATACAATAGAGGTGACAGGAAGTAAGATCAGATCTACAGTTGCCATCAAACCAAACCCAACGCATGGCAACCTGTGTGCCAGGAGAACTTTTCAGAAGGAGAGCATTGGGCCTTTCATGTGAGGTGCCTCTGGATAGATTCAAACCTCCAACCTTTTGTTTTGCAGCCAAGGTTAACTGTTTCATTCTTGCAGTCACCGGCAAGAATGCAGCTATGGCTTCTTCCAGAGAGACAATCTAAGAGTAAACGAGGGAAAGCACACAGTCAAGGACAGAACCTGCATTTTACCATGATTTTTGTTTGATTCCAAAGACTCTTCTTTCCACTCAGTGTTTCCCAATGCTAGCTATCTGGGAAACAATGAAAAACATTGATGTCAAGATACCTACCCGGATCAATGAACTAACAGCATGACCGAGCATCTTGAGCCTTTAAGTCACATGAGGACTCTACTCAGATGCACAGTAGACTATGAAGTCACTGTCGTAATTCAGCTCCACTGACAGACAGCCCCACTTGGTCCTGCCCAAGCCCATAGACCAGAGCTTCTTAAGAGAACCTTTCAACTACTGACTGCTGAGCAATAATCATAGTCGGAGTTACCATTGGTGGAGCACTGGGCTTCCAGTTCTATTCTGGCATGTAAAGACTTCGAAGTCATTCTTCCCATAAGAATGGTAAGGAAAAAATATGGAAAATAAATACTCTTCTTAGAGTCACCAGACAAAAAGAAATGACAGAACCACCCACCACCCAGATGCCGCAGGAACCGAGCATCCCTGCTCCCACTGGGGCGTCCTACTGCATCAGGCCACTCGCTGACTGCCGTCGTGTCCGTCTTCACTGTAGTGATCCTAGGGGACTGCCCCTGTGGGCTTTCGAGTTGGTAAAGTCTTAAGGGTGTGGAAAGTCTCATCTGTCGCCCGCAGCATGGCTGGTGGGTTCTAAATGAGTATCACACAGTTAGCCCCACTGAAAATCACTACACCACTAAGGCTCGCCACGTCAAATCCAAACAAACAACCTTCACAGCCATAAAATGGATTCCCAGTCACCATGACAGGTTAGAGCAGCGCTCTGTGGGTTTCCAAGCCTGCGCGCTTCTTGAGAGCAGAAAGCCTCATCTGTCTTCAGTGGAGTGCTTGCTGGTTTGGAACCACCGACCCTGTGGTTAGCAGCCCAACTCATAACCCACTGTGCCACGAGGACCCATTACATCAGGTAGGGATACTTGAAGTCAATGAACTAATTTCTTCAGACTGAGCATGGGCAAGGGTGAGGGAGGAAAGCTTCCAGAGGACCAGTCTTCGAAGGGTTCACTTCCAGAAACTGAGCTTTGGAGGGGGCCTGGGGGACCTTCTACCTCTGGTAAGAAGAGTAGAAAAGTCACCATTTGGAATGGGTGCTCAGCTCCCCTTGACAACTGCCTGCCCTCAAGAGAAACTGCTTCACACGAGCCATTTCTGGAGAACCTATTATGGCCTGGGCACTTCATGTTAGAACAGATCCTCAGAGCAACCATGCAGATGAAAGGCAGCCACATTCCATGTCCAAAGAACGTGTATCAATAATTCCATGCCTGGTACATACGAGGCTTCTACAGATGGCATTGCTAACGCACCACCACCACCATCACCATCTCTTGTAGCCTTACAGTAGCCTCCAGCCCTGTCACTCTGTCCACTTCTCCTCATCCCTACTGCGCTGCCACCTGAACCTGAAGCCCATCGCTCCCCTGCACAGCTGAGATAAGAAACCCTGCAGCCCATCTCTCCTCATCCAATCTGTTATTGGAAAAACAGCCAGAAAAATCTTGTTTACAATACAAATACGTAAGGTTGTCCCTGGATGTGAAATGGTGGTGCGTGTGGCGTCATTGTGGAGTTGGCACATGTCGAGCCCTTCATGAAAACACCCACGGTGCGGCCTGCCGGGCGCTGAAATGCTCACCCTGCTGTGTGTGTCCAGCAACTTGATCCCTGAGGACAGGCCACTTCCTTTGTGATTCTTTGGTCCAGATCGTGCATCTGGGATTTCTGATTCTTTTGTTTGTTGGGGGGTGGGGTACGCTTTTTAAATTCATACAGAGTTTATGGAGGTAACAGCAAGTACCCTGGAACTGTGCAACTGAGCTGGGAAAATATGTGAGAAGTGAAATCATTTAAAATGGCACAGCAAGGATCCCTCCAGGCTAGTGGTTGGGAAGCTCATAGTGACTCCTGGTGATCCCGGGAGTGTCAGAGTAGAACAGCATTCCATAGTGCTCTCAATGGCTGGGTTTTTTGTTATGTTTTGTCTTTTCAGTAATAGATTATCAAGTCTTTCTTCCAAGGTGATTCTGGGTGGATTTGAACAGCCAACCTGCCAGTCAGTTGGTGAGTGTTTAACCCATCTGTACCCAGACCAATTATGGACAACCCTGGTTTCTTCTGCACAAGGCTTCTTTAGAGGATGGAAAAGCAAGAATGTGACTTTGAGGACTTAGGTGTGCCTGACTCGAGCCATGGTCACTTCAATTGCTTTTTATGAATGTGGAATGTTGGACATTGATAAGGAAGACCTAAGGGGAAAAAATGAAGGCATTTTAACTCTGATGTTGGCAAAAGAATATCAGAAGTACCATGGCCTGCCAAAAGAACAAACGCATCTGTCTTGGATGTAGTAGGGCCAGGCTGTTCCTTAGACGTCAGGAAGGAGAGACTTGGATGTGTTATCAGGAGAGACCGGGGGCTGGAAAAGGATCTCCTGCTAAGGGAAGTGGGGGGGGGCAGTGAGGAAGGGGGAGACATTTGTCCAGATGGGATGACACAGGGCTTCGACCCTGGACTCAAACAGAACAGTCGCGACGATGGTGCTAGACCGAGCGGTGTCCCCGTCTGTGCAAAGGTCACTGTGGGTCGGAACCGATTCGGTGGCACCTGGAGCGATGACGCCGGGCCCCTGGCCTCCCTGCCGGAAGGGCAGGCTATCGCGGCACTGACAGGAGGGCACGGGTGATGGCAATGACGGGGGGTGCTCTTGGGGGGTTCAAATGGATTGTTGCTGCCTTTGCTGTCCACGGGTCTTACTCCATCCATGTCGTTACAGCCGACCGCTTCGAGAAGGCGGCTCTTCCTCTGTCATATGTTGAGTGCCTTCACACCTGAGGGGCTCATCTTCTGGCACTGCCTCCTGCGACGCTCCGCTTCTTGGTGTGAGGTCTTCCGTACCTGACAATGTCTTCATTCGATCCCAAAGCTTTGCAGGGGCTACGTCCTCTGAAGGGGACAGCTGGCTTCTTCATAGTCTGTTCTGAGTCTGGAAGCTCCACGCAAACCTGTTCCCTCTGGGTGACCCTGCTGGCCTTTGAAACACCAGTGACAGAGCTTCCAGCATCACAGTAACACACATGCCACCACAGGACAGCAAACTGATAGGTACGTCAATGGTGGGCATGTGTTAAACCGGGTTGACGAGGGAAGCAAATACAGAGACACTCATATATATAGGAAATAACTGTATAGGAAATAACTGTATCAAGAAGTAATTATAGATCATGAAACTATCCCAGCCCAATCCAGATCAAGTCCATAAGTCCAACCATAGTCCATCAGTCTGATAGTGGTCCATAAGTCCCTCTTCAGACTCATGCAGTCACATGCAATGATGCAGAATGCAGGAAGATTCAGGCCAGGGTGGGTGCGACGTCACATGGATACAGTGGCAATGGTTGCATCCCAGGGCTCACAGCATGGAGGATAAGCCAGCAGCAAGGCAAAGGCAGAGAGAGAGAGGAGGAGGTTCCCAAGCCCTCCTTATGGGAAGGCCACAACCACAAGAAGGCAGCATCCTGAATGCCACCCCTACACTTTGATATAACTTGGCATTGACACGAAATTATGTAAGCACCACAGGGTGCACATGGGCAAGCAGTAGGAACTATGAGGTTGGTGATTCGACCCTATCCGGAGGAGTCTTCGAAGAAAGAAGTGGTGGTCAGCATCCCAAACATGCACTCCGGCAAACCTTATGTCTCACAGTTTGACGCTGCAGCATGCGCTTTCCCATGGAATGCCTGAGTGGCAACCCTCCAGGGGGATTCCATGCAGAGGAGATCCACTAGCAAGATGCCTTGGAGAGGCTTCACACAGGTGGAAGTGTAGTCCCTGTCTGAAGCGTCCAGAGGAAGCCAACGGAAGCCAGGCAATATGTCTTCCTGGCCCAGCTCCGCTAGATTAGAACCTAGTTCCTCTGAGCCTCAAAAAGGAGCCAGGTGGAACTTTTTTGGTTTTGTGTTTTGCATGGTGGAACTTTTGATGAGGGGATCTGCCTTGGGAAAGAGGGATTAAGGCGATGAGGGGGCAATGGTTATGGCGGGCGTCTGCCCTCAATTTCAAGTGGAGACATTCCAAGCGACCTGCTTGATAGGGGAGGCAGTGATAAGAAAATGGAGATGTCGACGCGATATTCTGTCACTCTTCATCCTTATCTGATCACAACCATTGCTGGCTCTAGGGGGGAATAATTGCTTTGAGAAGAGGAAGTCCCTTTAAAATAATCATTGGCATCCAAACACCCCTTGAAGGCTGCGGTTTTCCTACCCCTTCAATATTGCTGAGCTTCTGTGTATGTGAAGTTTGTGCAGCCTTACAAAATAACGTGTTTCTTTGCCTTTGACTAGAATTCTAGTAGGGTTGAGTATGTTCAAAGGTTGTACATGTCATGCTAATGAAACCACTAACCCCCCACAACCATATTCAGAAGTCCCAGCAAAATCCATATTCCCAGACCAGGGTTTCTTTCTATCATATAATTCGGTCATTTTCTGCACATTTAGGTTAGTGAACACTTTGGTCTGATTAGTTTCAAATCACCCAACTTGAATTTCAGTACAATACATTCTCCTTTCAAATTTTATCTTAAGGAAAAAGGTATCACTACGGTAAACTTTAAACCAGAATTAATTGCAATACTCAGACATAGATACTATGAAAACAAAGCACTGTGATTGAATTCTTTGTTGTTGCGATGGTAAACGCAGCAAAACAAAACACAGACCCACTGCCGCCAAGTCCATTTTAACTCAGAGTGTCCCTAGAATGGGTTTCTGAGACTATGTGAATTTATGGGCGCACTCAGTCCCCTCTGCTCTGTGGGTCCGAACAGACAACCCTGAGGTCAGCAAACCCAATGCTGCCATCAAATCATTTCTAACGCCTAAAGACCTTCCATGGAGAACAAAACACTGCTTTCACTCTGCCTTGCCTTCTACCACATTCTTCAGTTCCAGTCATCCTTTGTCATAGAACCAAAGTGCTGTTATAGGTGCTGTCAAGCCGTTTCTGACCCCGTGACCCACTCCCCAGGCCTGACACTCATCACAACTGGTCATCAGATTGGGGATCAGTCTTCCTCTAATCCAGATGTATGTCCTTCTTCATATAGCCTCATTTCTTTCGACTTATTTGCTGAGCATACAGATTGAGTAAGTATGGTGAAAGGATACAACCCTTTTCTGATTTTAATCCACACACTATCTCCTTGCTCTGCCTAAATAACGCCCTCTTAGTCTACATACAGATTCCACATAAACAAAATGCAATGTTCTAGAATTCACATTCCTCCCATTAATAACCATAATTTGTTGTTATCCATACAATCTAATGCTATGTCATCTTTCTGGTATTTTCTGCTTTGAGTCAAGATCCATCTGGCACCAGCAATGATAACCCCCCGTCCATGTCTTTTTCTTTTTTAAAAAAAATCATTTTATTGGGGGCTCATACAATTCTTATCACTATCCATACATCCATCCATTGGGTCAAGCACATATGTACATTTGTTGCCATCATCATTCTCAAAACATTTGCCTTCTACTTGAGCTCTTAATATCTGCTGCTCATTTTCAACCTCCCTCCCCCTCCCCCTGCCTCATGAACCCTTCACCATTCATAAATTATTATTATTTTGTCATATGTTACACTGTCTGACATCTCTGCCCACCTTCTCTGCTGTCCAGCCCCCAAGGAAGAGGCTATATGTAGATTCTTGTAATCAGTTCCTCCTTTGTACCCCACATTCTCTCCACCCGCCAGGTATCGCCACTCTCACCACTGGTCCTGGAGGGATCACCTGTCCTGGATTCCCTATGTTTCCAGTTGATATCTGTACCTATGTACATCCTCTGGTCTAGCCAGATTTGTAAGGTAGAATTGGGATCATGAGAGTGGGGGAGAGGAAGCATTTAAGAAGTAGAGGAAAGTTATATGTTTCATCGTTGCTACCCTGCACCCTGACTGGCTCATCTCCTCGCCACAACCCTTCAGTAAGGGGGTGTCTGTTTGGCTAACAATAGGCTTTGAGTATCCACTTTGCACTCACCCACATTTACAATTATATGATTTTTTGTTCCTTGATGCTTGGATACCTGATCCCTTCAACAGCTCGTGGTCACACAGGCTGGTGTGTTTCTTCCTTGTGGGCTTTGTTGCTTCTGAACTAGATGACCACTTGTTTATCTTTGAGCCTCCAAGACCCCAGACGCTATATCTTTTGAAAGCTGGGAACCATCAGCTTTCTTCACCACATTTGCTTATGCACAAGTTTGTCTTCATTGATCGTATCAGGAAGGTGGGCACCCACTGATATGACTTTTAGTTCTTCGATGTCTGATAACTGGTCCCTTCTGCACCTTGTGGTAAGATAGGCGGGTGTGCTTGTGTCCACTTGAATTTCTGAAAGTTCCCATTCAACGTGCTACTGCAACCATTCTTAAATCGTCCTTAGCAAACATTTACTTACGTGTGATATCAGTGATATGGGTTGATAATTTCTGTGTTCATTTGATGAATCTTTCCTCTGAATTGGAGCAAGCACGACTCGCTTCCAGGTGATTGGCCAGGGCGGTGCTTGTCTTCCAGCTTTCGTGACACAGACAAGTGAGTGCTTGCAGTTTGCATTTATTTGTCAAAACAGCTCAGTTGGTTTTCCATTAATTACTAAATTAATTATTTTTGTTGTTGCTGTTTTGTTTTGTTTTATCAATTCCTTCAGACTTCAATGTCACTTGGATTTCTTCCTTCCGCACCATGAGTTCTTGATCACATAGTACCTCCTAAAGTGGTGGAACATCGACCAATTCTTTCTGGTCCAGTGACTCTGTGTCCCTTCCATCATCATCATCATCATCATCATCTTTTGATGTTTCCTGCATCATTGATTCGCTGCTCACAGAATTCTTCAGTGATACAATTTGAAGCGGAAATTTATGCTTTGGCTCTTTCAGCTTGAGAAATTTTGAGTCTGTTTTTCCCTTTTGATTTTCAAACTCAAGTCTTTGCAAATTTCAGTATAATACGCTCTATCTTCTCAAGCCATCCTCTGAAATCTTCTGTTTAGCTTTTTGACGTTTTCATTTATTCCATTTGCCTTAACTGTTCTACATTTTCAAAGAGAGGCTGGTGGCACTGGTGGATTTCAGAGTCTTCTCTGAAATTTCTTGTATGTCTTTTTATCGTTGTTAATAATTTTCTTGGGGGCTCTTACAACTCTTATCACAATCCATCCATCCATCCATTGTGTCAAGCACATTTGTACATTCATTGGTCTCATCATTCTCAAAACATTTGCTCTCCACTTAAGCCCTTGGTATCAGCTCCTCATTTTTCCCTTTCTTTCCCACTCCCGCCCAATGAACCCTTGATAATTTATAAATTATTATTATTCTGTCATGTCTTATACTTTCTGACATCTCCCTCCCCTCACCCACTTTTCTGTTATCTGTCCACCAGGGAGGAGGTTATATGTAGATCCTTATAATCGGTTCCCCCTTTCTACCCCATCTTCCCTCCACCCTCCAGTATCACCACTCTCACCACTGGTCCTGAAGGGATCAACTGTCCTGGACTCCCTGTGCTTCCAGTTCCTATCTGTACTAGTGTACATCCTCTGGTCTATCCAGATTTGTAAGGTAGAATTAGGATCATGATAGTTGGTGGTGGGGGGGAGAATCATTTAAAAATTAGAGAATAGTTGTATGTTTCTTTGTTGCTACACTGCACCTGATATGCTTGCTGAAGACAAATGTGTGTATAAGCAAATGTGGTGAAGAAAGCTGATGGTGCCCAACTATCAAAAGGTATAGTGTCTGGGGTCTTAAAGGCTTGAAGGTAAACAAGCAGCCATCTAGCTCAGAAGCAACAAAACCCACATGGAAGAAGCACACCAGCCTGTTTGACCACAAGGTGTTGAAGGGATCAAGTACCAGCCATCAAAGAACAAAAACTCATATCATTGTGAAAGAGAGGGAGTGTAGATTGGGGACTCAATGCCCATCACCATTCAGAAGGGTTTCGGGGAGGAGAAGAGCCAGTCTTGTATGTCTTTTTAATGACCTAATCCTTATTTTTAAGGTAAAAATTAAGATAGTAGGTTATGTTTTGGGTAAAAATTAAGGTAGTAGGTCAGCAGTTGAACCAACTGTTCCTCAGTTGAAAGATGATGCTTTCTGCTCCCGTAAAGATGTACAGCCTCAGGAATCCTATATGGTTTCTATGAGTCAGCTATGAGTCAGAAGTGACTTGATGGCAGTGAGGGTTTTGTTTTGTTTTTAACTTTCTTCGTGTCTGAACGTGATGTCACATTTATTCTGGACTTTGGTCATTGGTATTCAGCACATCAAATCTGCCCTTGAGGTCATCTCTAAATTCAGGTGGGATGCACTCGAGGTCTTACTTTGGTTCTCTTAGGCTTGCTTTAATTTCTTTTAGCTTTAGCTCGAATGTGAGAAATGAATAGTCTGTTTGCAAGGGAACAACTGATGGTCTGTTTTGCATTCTTTGGTCCCTGGGCTTGTTCTGATCGGGGATGAACTTCTCCATCACCTCTTGCAGTAGACGTAGTCAATTCGATGTCTGTGTACTCCAGCTAGTGAAATCCTTGTGAATAGTGGCCGTTTATGTTGTTGAGAAAAACCAGTTGCAATGAATAATTTCTTAGTTTTTCAAGATATTATTGTGCAATTTCCATTGCTGTTTCTATAACCGATGCCATATTTTTCAACTTTTGATCCATCTTGATTGTAAGTTTACTCTATTTCAGGCTACAGAAGTTGGTACACATATTCAAACTCTTCATCTTTATCGTGAGTGGTTTGATGTAAATTTGGATAATAGTCTGGCCCTCCTTCCAGGTGTATGGATATTATCCTCTCACTGGCAGCATAGTACTTCAGGGTAGATCTTGGAATGTTCTTTTTTAAGAATGAATTTGGCAGCATTTCTTTTTAATTTGTCATTCCTGGCGTAGCAGACCATATAATTGTCTAATTAAAAATGGCCAAGGCCAGTCTTCTTCAGCTCACTGATGCCTACAATACAGATCTTTATGTGCTCCATTTCATTTTTTATTACTTCCAGTTTTCCTAGATCTGTGCATTGTCCCTTTCACATGCTGACTATTCATGGACTATTCTTTGAGGTTTATGGGTCTTTCTTCTCATTTTGAGCTATGCCATGTCAGCAGCTCACAGAAGCTTCACCTCATGCCCTTTTTGAGGGGGCAGCTTTACCCCCGTCATTGTTTGGTGTATTCCCATCTAAGAAGCTCATCTTCTGACCTTATGTCAAAAAATGCTCCACTGCTATTTACAAGGTTTACACTGACCTTTATTTTTTCAGAAATAAATTTCCAGGTCTTTCTTCCTGGTCTCTGAGACTAGAAGCTCTGCTCAACCTATCCACAATAGGTGCTGCTGCTGGTATTTGGAATATTGGTGGCATAACTTCAGAATCACAGGAAACACAAACCACCATAGTATGAAAAGCCATCAGCGAAGTGCTGGGGTTCGATGCTAGCTAGCTACAATGGTCTAGCAGGGCTCCTGAAGCTGAGACCTTTCATTCAAGGTAAGGGAGCTGGGGGCTACGAGGACATGCTTGAGAGGTATTAAAGGAAACCTGGAACCAAATGGAAGTTTCCTCTAAACATTCTCAGAATACTAAAAGACCATTAAAAAGAGAATACTTTTCTCATGAAGATTATCTCATGTGCCTCCAACCTCCAACCTGTGGGGGTAAATTCCATTAAAGAATTTGGAGATGGCTCCTGTGTCCCTGTCTGCTATCTTCCCCTGCCCAGCATGGATTAAGAAGTTACCTCTTTTTGCTCTGGATGGGCCATCTCTACTTCTCCTTCCTTCCCTAGGGTGGGTTAATATTGTTAGCCCCTTTTGTTTCCTACCTCTGCTCTGCCGGGTCTAAACTCATTAGGTCCTTAGTTGGATGGTGATGGCACTTTTAATGCTAGGAATAGAAGAAGAGAAAGTGCTGGAGAAGGATGCAGGTAGTCAGAGCCAATTCTGTATGTTCCCCGTCAATAGTCCAGGCTTATTTAGTCTCCTAGCTCTCCTTCCGATTACAATTGAGTTATGTGAGTAGCAAAACCCAAACCAAAACTCACTGCAGTTGGGTTGATTCCCACTCATAGTGATCCTACAGGACAGAGTAGACCTGCTCCATAGGGACTCTGAAGATGCAGCTCTTGACAGAAGAGGACAGCTACATCTTGTACCCACAGAGCAGTTAGTCGGTTGGACTGCTGACCTTTCAATTGCCAGCCCACTTTAACACTTAACGGATGGCACCCCTAGGGATTTTTGATGGGACTGCAAAGGGTCTTGAATGGTAATTCTTATCCCCTGGTGAAGTCCTTCAACATCCTTTGCTCATTCCCTATCTGCTCTTTCTCCTGCCTCCTCAAATCTCCATAGAAAACAGAATGCTTCGGTCTTTTCTTTCATAGCCTGTACCCTCCACTGTCTTCCACCACATTCTTCAGTTACAATAACATGTCGTCATTAAAAAAAATGCTGAGACGCACCATCGGGCTCTTTCTGATTCACAGGTACAACAGAACAAAACACTACCCAGTTTTCACAATTGTTCTTATGTTTGAGCCCATTGTTGCAGCCACTGAGTCAGTTCATCTCATTGCAAGTCTTCCTCTCTTTTACTGACCCTAACTTTACCAAGAATAAGTTCCTCTCCAGGCATTGATCACTCTTGATAATATGTCCAAAGTCAGTGGGGCAAAGATGCTGAGATGCTCAGTATCTTCACTTCTAGGAAGCGTTTCAGCCAGTTTTCTCCAAACAGATTTGTTCCTTCTTCTGGCAGTCCATGGTACATTCATTGTTTGACACCAGCATCATAATTCAAAGGCATTGCTGCTCTTTTCTCTTTCTTCTTCCTTGTCCATGCATAAGAGGTCATTTAAAATACTATGGCTTGAATCAGACCACCTTCATCCCCAAAGTGACATCTCTGCTTCTGAACACTTAAAAGGGGGAACCGATCACCAGGATCTACATACAACCTCCTCTCCGGGGGATGAGTAACAGAAAAGTGGGTGAAGAGAGACACCGGGAAGTGTAAGATAATATAAAATAATAATTTACAAATTATTAAGGGTTCATGAGGGAGTAGGATAGCGGGGAGGGAGGGGGAGAAAAGGAAAACGAGGAGCTGATTCCAGGAACCCAAGTGGAAAGCAAATTTTGAAAATGATGAGGGCAACGAATGTATAAGTGTGCTTTACACAATTGATGTATGTGTGGATTATGATAAGAGTTGTATGAGCCCCAATAAAATGATTAAAAAAGAAGTAAATAAAAATAATTAAAAAGAGATCTTTTTCTGCATATTTGGCAAACACAATATGACATTTGGTTTGCTGACTGCTGCTTCCATAGGCTTTGATTGTGGATCCAAGTAAAATGAAATATTTGGCAACATCAATCATTTCTCCATTTATCATAATGTAGCTTAGCTTACTGGTTAGGTTGTGTGGATTTTTGTTTTCATTGTGTCGAAATGTAATCACATTGAACACTTTTGTCTTTGGTCATAATTAACAAGTGCAAGGTAGCAACGGTGAAATATATAACTTTCCTCTATTTCTTAAATGCTTCCCCCCACCCTCACTATCATGATCCCAGTTCTACCTTACAAAACTCGCTAGACCAGAAGATGTACATTGGTACAGGTAGCAACTGGAAACATAGGGAATCCAGGACAGGTGACCCCTCCAGGACCAGTGTTGAGAATGACAATGCCTGGAGGGTGGAGGGAATGTGGGTGGAAAGGGGGAACCAATTACAACAATCTACGTATGGCCTCCTCCCTAGGGGATGCAGAGCAGAGAAGTCGGGGTGGGGGGAGAGACATCAGACAGTGTAAGATATGACAAAATAATAATAATTTATGAATTATGAAGGGTTCATGAGGGAGGAGGAGGGGGAGGGAGGGGAAACATGAGGAGGTGATATCAAGGGCTCAAATAGAAGGCAAGTGTTTTGAGAATGATGATGGCAACAAATGTACAAATATGCTTGACACGATGGATGTATGTATGGATTGTGATAAGAATTGTATGGGCCACCAATAAAGTGATTTTTTAAAAAAGATTTACAGCTTCACAAACTGTGTACAATACTCCTCTTTCCTATAGGGTCATTATGAATTCAATCGAGTCGATGAGAGTGGGTTGGATTAGCATCCTAGAGCTCTATAGGTGTACTGCTTATGCTTTTGGCTGTTAACCTCAAGGTCACCAGTTTGAAACCTTTCAAGGGAAAGGAAAACGAGGAGGCTTTCTACTCCTATGAAGAGTTACAGTCTCACAAACCCACAAGGGTAGTTGGAACCTATCCTATAGGGTTGCTCTGAGTCACTATCGACTCGATGGCAGTAGTTTGTTTTCTTGGTTATACTGTCAACCACTCTTTGCAGGTAAACTTTGGAAATGTAATCATCTGAAATCAAACAGTGTGGGGTCTGGCTACCGGGTGTCCTTGTTACTTACTTCTCTTCAGCTGGTTGCTCTGGCTTCCTTGGGTGTGTTTACATGGTTTTAAAAAATGGCTTAGGGACACGTGTGAAAATGCCTACTCGGGGTCAAGCAAGCTGGAAAACAAATGTAGAAGGCACACATTATTTGCATTAAATATGCTGGATGTGGTGAACCCTAATTATCAAAACTGACCCAAACGTTCTGCCATGGAGTGGATTCAGACTCACAGAAACGCTGTAGGGATCAGGAGAATGGAGCTATGGGGTGTCTAAGTTATCAATCTGTACAGAAGCAGACTATGTTAAACAGGAAGAAAAGAGTGTATCTGTGTACCCTGGAGCAGATCTCACTGCCATCGGGGGAAGGTTGACTCATAGTCCGTCCCCCACAGATTTCCAACACTGTAACTGTCTATGGAAGAAGAAAGCCCAGTCTTTCTCCCGCAGAACTTCTGGTGGTTTTGAACTGCTGTCAGTGAGGATCATAACCCTGCATAACCACCACACCACCAGCCCCAGAGCTCCTGGCCTGGAGCAGCTCATAGAATCAACGAGGTGGCCATTGAGCCAGCAGCTGAGCGTTTTAACCACTGCGCCATCAAGGCTGCTTCCTGGTAGTCACAGCTCCTTGATCCCAAAACTGTTATCTAAAGCGAGGTTGTGTTACACAAGTGTTTTATTTACTTTGAAACCATTTATCCAATTTCATTCGATGCTTGCCTAGATTCTTCAGATTTTCAGGGCCTTGAGGGATCCCTACTTCATTTCCTTATTGTTTGACTTCTGCTGCCAAACTTCTTCAATTTCCGTCTTGGTTTCCGTGGTGGATAGACATGCCACAGTCTCCGAGTACCACAGTCCTTCTGCTCTCTTGATTCCTGTTGCCTGAAAACCTGCATCAAAAAATAAAAGCAAAAATAAATATTTGTCAACCTCCCACATAACTTGAGACAGCATACCCCTAGAGAAAGGATGCTGCCTTGCAGTGAGGAGACTGATGTTGTTGGCTTGTTTCCCTAGTTGACTGTGTAACTTAAAGCCAGTCCTCTAAACCCCATGTGTTTCCATGTCTCAATCTGCCAATTGGGGATAATAGCATAGAGATGACCTCGTTAATTGATGTTCTGTGGATAGTACAGATGATAACTATATGAAAATTTTGAGGAGAAGATGTTATTTTACAATTAAAGTATCTAGAGAACTTGATAATGAAGGTCAAGGACTTCAGTGTGGATTGCAACTAAACGTGAAACAAGAAAACAAAATCGTCAGAAGTGGGCCAGTAAGTAACATCCTGTTAAAGATTGAAAGTGTCGAGATCTCCTCTTGTTTGCAGCCACAGTCAATGCTCACGCAAGCAGCAGTCAAAAAATCAAACAAGGCTTTGCACTGGTCAAATCTGCTACATGGAACCTCTTTCAAGTGTTGAAAAGCAAGGACGTTACTTTGAGGACTGAGGTATGCCTGATCCAAGCCATGGTATTTTCAACTGCTTCATATGCATGTGAAAGTTGGACACTGAATAAGGAAGACTAGTGAGCATTGAAGCATTTGATTTACGATAATGGCAAAGAATATTGGAAGTACCATGAATTACTGAAAGAAAAAGCTCATCTGGTTTGGAAGTACAGCCAGAAGGCTCCTTACAGGCAAGGATGGTGGGACCTTGTCTCATGTACTTTGGACATGTTGTCAGGAGATACCAGTCCCTGGGGAAGGATATCATGCTTGGTAAACTAGAGGGACAATGATAAAGAAGGGGGCCTTCCCTGGACAAGATGGATTGACGCTGTGGCTTCAGCACTAGGTTCAAACATATGAACATGGTGTGTCATTCTGTTGTGCATAGGGTCACTATGTGTTGGAATCAACTTCATGGCACCTAACTACAACAAGAGAAAGTGGATCATTAATATTTATTTTTATGTCTTATACTTGGCAAAGAATCTTAGTACGAAAACCCAAACTAAAATCGAAAGCACATCTCACCAAGTCTATCTTTACTTGTGGCAACCCAAGGGTGTCAAAATGGATCCCTAAGGTTTTCAATAACTGGTTTTTTTGGAAATAGATTTTCAGGACTTTCTTTCAAGTGCCTGTGGATGGGCTAGGATCTCCAATATTTCTGTTAGCAGTTGAAAGGGTTAAATAAGCATTTATGCTACTGTGTTAGTCTAGGTGGGCCCGAGAAACAAATTCTTAGACACTCATATGTGTATAAGAAAGAGTTTTATGTAAAATAGCAATTGTATATTAAGAAAGCATCCCAGCCCAGTCCAGATCAAGTCCAGAATTTTGATATTAGCCCATATGTCTGATACCAATCTATAAATTCCTCTTCAGATTTGTGGAACATGCAATGACGCTGAAAGCAGGAAGATCACAGGCCAGCGGGTGGAACATCTCCGGGATCCAGAGGCAGTGGCAGCATCTCAGCACTGGCAGAGGTCTCCACGTGGCTTCTTCAGCTTCAGGGCTCTAGTATCCATCCATGTGTCCTGTCAGAAGGAAAACAAAGCAGACAGTTTCTCGCAGGAAATAAATCAGTGTTCTGCCTCCCGTGAGCTATTTATTTCCTTGGTGTCTTCAAATGAGGTCATCAAGCTGTGACCTGATTGACAGACTAGACTCCACCCCTTCACGCTTAAGTCTCAAATTGACAACATATTATGTAACTACCACCACTTCCTAGGAGCAACTACTATTAGAACCCCCAATGCAGTAAATATTGATTTCTAGTAAATAAATACTGGTGATGTAGTCGGGTAATCACTGAGCTGCTAACCACAAGATCAGCCATTCAAACCCACCAGGCACGCTGAAGGAGAAAGATGAGGCTCTCTGTTCTAGAAAGATGTAAAGCTGTAGAAGCCCAAAGAGCAGTGGTACTCTATCTAATAGGATAACTATTAGTTTGGAAAGGTCTCCTAGCAGTGAGGCCAACAAATGAGCATTGCCATTCAGATTGAACACTTTTCATAATAAGGAGTCACCACTTCTTCTGAAAGGTTCTGTTCTCAATATGACTTTCTTGTGTAAGAAGGAAGATACTCCCTCTAAAACTTGAACCTACTTCTATTGCAATTCAATTTACCAACCATTTCTCAAGCATCTACTACGTACAAAGCATGCCCTCAGACACCAGAGACTTACAATGATAATTGCACTTGGTTTTGCCCCCCAAGATCTCCACAAACACTAGAGTAAACACAGCGTGTCCTACAAAAGAAAGGCAGCATATTGTGCTGGGTTTGTGAAAAATAGAGACGCATCCACGGCTTGCTAAAATGGAATAATAGGAATCAGACGTACTTAACAGGGACCCTCCTGCCTGAAATAGAAAAATATGGAAAATATGTATGAAACTGCAGTTTCAAAATGCTGGATATCAGGTAACCAAAAAGTGATTCCCAAGGGACAAGAAAAAAAAATGATCACCCTTCAAAAGAAGCCAGTGAATGCTTACTATCTTGAGAGAGTTTTCAAGCTCTTATGCAAGCAAGGAGAATCTGGGCAAAGGAGACCAGTGTAGAGAGAATATGGAGCTAAGAGTCTTAGAAACTAAGGCAACTAGAAAATGCAGCACAGGGTGCCCAATGGAAACATCTATATAGAGAGAGAAAATGAAAGATCTATAGAGTCCTGTTTGACAATTCGTTAAAGCACTAATTAATATAAGAATATAAGGGAAACTACCTAATGAGGTGAGAGTCACCCCTATAGGATTAGAGGGAACAGACCTGTGAATAATATCTGTTCCCACCAGTCAGACTGAAAAACCTTATAATTCAGGGAGCCGGGGTAGAGGACTCAAAGGTTCTCTTCTAAAGAGTGGAAAATACTTTCCCCTAGACTAAACACCATTCTGGGTGCCACTTAACAAGTCTTAAAACAAAACTCAAAAGAAACACACTATTTACAAGCAATTTAAGGGCTGTTCAGAACAAAGCTCAAGAATATTTATAGAAATATAAATATAGTTAGTACCCAACAAAGTAAAATCCACAAACTCTAGCATCCAACAAAGAATGATCAGTCATTCAAAGACAGAAGGGGAAAAAGACTAGAAGTATCAACCAATTGAAACTGACACAAATATAATTAAAGAGAAGAATGGTCACACAACTATTATAACTGTAACACATGTGGTCTGCTAGTGAGGCATAGATATTTCAGGGGGGAAAGTATAAGAAACTTGAAGCTACAACAATAGGAACTTCCATAATTAAAGACCTCCTGGGGAAAAAGAATAAAAAGATACAAAAAGAACAAAGACTCTTCAATATTCAAGTGGTCTGATATTCTTGTCATTGGAAACGACACAGAATAACTTCAAGTGCTCTAATATTCCTGTAATGAGATGTCAGAAAGACAAAATATTTGAAGAAATAATGGCTGGTGATGTTCTATATTTGAAGCAAACAATAAATATACAGATCTAAAATTCCACATGACAGGAAACCTAAAGAAAACTAAATTCAGAAACATTACAAACAAGTTTCTCAAAACCAGTGTAAAACAGGAAATCTGAGAAATAGGCCTAGAAAAAAAGACATGCTACATACAAAAAAAGTTAATGGCATATTTCTCATGAAAAACAATGCAAGGAAAATGATGCGTAACAGCATCTTTGAAGCACTGAATGGAAAAACTCTCAACCGGTAATTTTATACCCAGAGAGAACATCTTGAAATAAAGGCAGAACCATGTTAAACATACAAAAGCAGAAAGAATCCATCACCAGATGAGTATGTTATTGCTGATGTTAGGTGCCATTGAGTTGGCTCCGCCCATAGCAACCCCACACACAACAAATGAAACATTGCATGGTCCTGCACCATCCTCACAGTTGTCCCTGTCCCCAAACACATTGATTCAGCCACTGGTTCAACTCATTCATTGAGGGCCTTCCACTTTTTCACTGCCCTTCCACTTTACCAAGAGACCAAGAGACTGGTCTCTCCAGACGACATGTCCAAAGTACATAAGATGAGGTCCTGCCATCCTTGCCTCTACGGAGCACTCTGGGCTTACTTCTTCTAAGACAGTTCTGTTTGTCCTTTTAATAATCCATAGTACTTTTAATATTTTTCTCCCACACCACAATTCAAATGCACTGATTCTTTTTTGGCCTTCCTTACTCAATGTCCAATGGTCACATGCAATGGAGAAAACCCTGGCTTGAGTCAGGCGCACTTAGTCCTCAAAGTAACATTCTTGCTCTTCGGTACTGGAAAGGGGTCTGCGCAGCAGAGTTACTTAACACAGTGTGTCTTTTGATCGCTTGACTGCTGCTTCTGTAAGCCCTGATTGTGGATTCAAGTAAGACAAAATCCTTGACAACTTCATCCTTTTCTCCATTTATCATGACCTATTGCTCCAGTTCTGAGGATTGGTCTTCCTTATATTGAATTGTAATCCATCCTGATCTTCATCTGCAAGTGCTTCGATTCCTCCTCACTTTCTGCAAGCAAGGTTGTGTCATTTGCACACTACAAGCTCGTCATAAGCCCTCTGCTGATGCTGTCCTCTTCTTCACAGAATCCAGCTTCTCTGATGATCTGCTCAGCGCACAGACTGAACACGCACGGTGAAAGGATACAACCCTGACACACACCTTTCCTGATTTTAGCCTATGCAATTTCCCTCTTTACTGCTTGCCTAAATGCCTCTTGCTCCGTGTACAAGTTCTGAATGAGCACACAATGAAGTGTTCCAGAAGTCCCATTCCTCTCAAGTTTATTCAGCTTATTATGGGCCACACAGTCACGTTGCTTTGCATTGTCTGGGATTCTCTGCTTTGAGCCACGATCCAGCTGATATCAGCAGTGCTATCCCTTGTTCCACATTCACTTCTGAATCAGGCCTGAACTTTTGGCAGGTCCCTGTCTGTGTACCTGGTGCACCCGTTGTTGGATGATGGTGAGCAAAGTTTTACTTGTGTGATAATGACATCGTTTTATCTTTTTAATGTTCTGTTGGGTCACCTTTCTTTGGAATGGACACAAATACGGATCTCTTCCAATCACTTGGCCAAGTAGCTGTCTTCCACTTTTCCTGGCATAGATGAGTGAGTGCTTCCAGTGCTGCTTCAACTTTCTAAAACATTTCAATGGATATTCTATCAATTTCTGGACCCTTGTTTTTGACGATTGAATTCAGCGCAGTTGGAACTCCCTTTGGCACCATTGGTTCTACCTCCTTAAATGGTGGCATGCCAATGAGTTTTTTGGGGTACAGTGACTCTGTGTATTCTTTCCATTTTTCTCTTGATGCTTCCTGAACCGTTCAATATGTTTGCCCATTGAATCTTTCACAATTGCAACAAGGATTGAAATTTTTCTCCAGTTCTCTCAGTTTCAGATATGCTGAGCCTATCGGTTTTCTAATTCTAGTTCCTTACACATTTCCTTATAATATTTGACTTCTCAATCTGCCCTTTCGGCTCCTTGATTTCATCCTTTCTTCCATTGGCTTTAACTACTCTATGATTAAAAGCAAGTTTCAGAATTTTTTCTGACGTATAGCTTGATCTTTTCTTTCTTTCTTGATTTTGAATGACCTTTTTACTTTCTTCATATCATTGCACAGTGCATCAGGTCCTCTGTCATTAGTGCTCCGTGTGTCAAATCTGTTTTTGAGACGTCCTCGAAGTTCAGGTGGGATAGACTCTAGGTAGTATTTTCACTCTTGTGAATTTGTTTTTATTTTCACTATAAGAAATGTCAAAGGAAGTCCTTCTGGCAGAAGACAATGATACTAGATGGAAATCTAGATATAAGAAAGAAGGCTGGGAGTTGTTACAGCATGGCTAAATATATAAGATTATTATTATTATTTAAAACTCTACAAGAAAATGGATGCTATAAATAAAAGTAGTCATACCATATGCTAAGGCTTATAATAGGACTAACAGGAAAAATGTATGACGAAAATATCACAGAGCTTAGGAGGGGAGAAATGGATACGGCAAACTTTAAGGTCCTTAAACCACATGCATGCTTAAGGTTTCGACAGCTCTTTCCTCTGAAGTAGGCGGTCCTTTTTCGCAGGTTATTCTTAGTCTGGAAGCTCTATGGAAACCTGTCACCCTGTGTGACCCTTTTGGCATTTGAATTACCAGTGACATGGCTTCTAGTATTTCAGCAACACACAAGTCACCACGGTATGACCCACTGACAGACAAGTAGTGGAACATCATGCTTGGTAAGTAGAGGAACAGCCAACGGGAGGAAGGCCCTCAACGAGATGAACTGACACAGTGGCTGCACCAGTGGGCTCAAGCGTGAGGACGGCCCAGGACCAGCATTGCTTCAGTTTCTTGTGCACAGGACTGCTCTTGGTCAGGCTGACTTGATGGCTATATGTCAAGTACAGTATAACAAAACAAAGAGCTATAGCTTTGATGACAAAAAAGATAAAATTGGATTATAAATAATCTGAAAGAAGTAAAATAAGTAAGAACTTGGAATCAAATAGCAGAAGAGAACAGAGCAAAATCAATAATAAGGTTATAGATGTCAATTAACCATGTCAATAATCAATCATGTTAAGTGGCCTAAATAGCAACATACTAGGCAGAGGTCAACAAAGTGAAAAATATATAAGACTAAACTATATGTTACCTACCAGAAACCTATTTTTGGGGATACTTGACCTCTTAATAGTATTTACTTTTTCAACCCATTTATTGTTATGGTTAGGGTTCATCGAATCAGTTTCAACTCATTAATTTTTCTTGGATCTTCTTTATTCAAAGTTCAACTTTCTCATGCATAGGAAGTAATTAAAAATACCCAGCTTAGGTCAGGCACACCTTGATCCTCAAAGTAACATCCGTTCTTTTCAACAGTTTAAAGAGGATTTGTGCAGCAGATTTACCTCGTTTGATTACTGTTGCTTCCATGAGCATGGATTGTGGATCCAAACAAGATGAAATCCTTGACAACGTCAATACTTTCTCCATTTATCATGATGTTACCTATGGGTTCAGTTGTGAAGATTTTGGCATTAATTGTGAGGATATGGGTGTTCTTTACATTGAGTTTTAATCCACACGGAAAGCTAGAATCCCTGATCTTCATCAGCAAGTGCTTCAAGTCCTCCTCACTGCCAGCAAGCAAGGCTGTGGCATCTGCATATTGAAGGTTTTAATTAGCCTTCCGCCAATCCTGATGCTGCATTCTTCTTCAGATCCTCTGATTATTTGCTCAGTGTACATCTTGAATACATATGGAGAGAGCATACAACCCTGATCACATCTCTCCTGATTCTAAACCATGCGGTACTCCCTTGTTCTGTTCACACAAGTGCTTCTTGATCATGTACAGGTTCCACGTAAGCACAATGAAGTGTTCTGGAATTCCCATTCTGTTCAAAACTACCCATAATTTGTTATGATCTTCCCAATCAAATGCCTTTGCATCACCCATACACCACAAATGAACATCTTTCTGATATTCTCTGCTTTCAGCCAAGATCCGCCTGACACTAGCAATGATATCCTTTGTTCCGCGTCTTCTAAATTTGGCCTGAACCTCTGGCAGTTCCCTGTTAATGTACTGCTGCCACCATGTTGGATGATCTTCAGCAAAGTTTTATTTTTATATCACATCAGAGATACTGTTCTATAACTTGAGTATTCGGTTGGGTCACATTTCTTTTGAATGGGCACAAATATGGGCTCTTGCAATCAGTAGATCAAGCAGCTGTCTGCCAAATTTCCTGCCACAGATGAGTGAGTGCTTCCAGTGCTTCAGTAGCTTGTTGAAACATTTCAATGGGTATCCCATCAATCCATGGAGCCCTGGTCTTGGCTAGTGTTTTCAGTGCAGCCTGGACTTCTTCTAGTACCGTTGGTTCTTGCTCATCTGCTACCTCAAGAAATGGTTGAATAGGGACTCGTTCTTTTGTACAGTGACTCTGTGTGTTCTTTCCATCTTCTTTGAGGTCTCCTGCATCATTCACTGTTTTTTCCCATAGTATCTTTTCATATCGAAACTCAGATCATGATTTTTTTTCCCTTGAGTTCTTTGAGTTTTAGCTGTGCTGAGCATATTCTACCTTTTTGGTTTTCCAGCCCGTAGGTACTTTAAAATGTTATAATTTTCAGTGTCCAGATTTTGCACATCTTCATCAGATTTAGTCCTAAGTATTTCATATTTCTGATGCTATTGTCAGTAATACTGTTGGTTTCCCTTATTATTTCAATCCCAAATTCTTTGTTGCTAGTATATAGAAAGACAATTGATTATGCATATTGATCTTATATTTTGAAACATTGCTAAACTCACTTGATTTTCTACATAGATAGTATGCAAATAAAGACAGTTTTCATTTTTATTTTTCTTGTCTAGTGTACTGGCTAGAACAATACAATGTGCGATGGTATAGAAAGGACACCTTCTCTTGTTCTGAATCTTTGAGAGAACATTTTCCGCTTTTCATAACTAAGTGTTTTTGTTACCTAAAAATTTCCCTCTAGACCGACACAAGATTATCATGTCTGCCTTCCTCTGCCTATCAAGCACACTGTGCACCTCTATTGCTATGTGCTAGTGACAAAGGACTCAATCAGATAAAAAGTCCGTCGCTCTTGAGCTAGCTTACTTATGTTCCAGTGGGGTCGAGAGGCTACAAGATAAATCATTAAATTATGTGGCATATCAGATGGCAAAAAGTGCTACTGGGAATCAGAAAATAAATGGTCAGGGAATTGGTTGAAATGCTAGAGATTATTTCCTAAAACAGCTAATTTGTGGATTTACTCCCACTTATCTATCTGTCTTTTGCCATGACTATTCAGTTGAGTTTTCTTTTCTTTTTAATCATTTTATTGGGGGCTAATACAACTTTTATCACAATCCATACATTCATCCATTCTCTCAAGCACATAAAAAAAGCAAAATATTTCAAGCCTAAACATGGATTATGAGTAAGTGGAGACAAACATGATATCATGAAAAATTTTGAGTAGTATTTATACATATTAAAATTAACTGCAATTAAATTTTTAGAGTTTATAGCTGTAAAGGGTTTTTAAAATCATTTTATTAGGGGCTCATAAAATTCTTATCACAATCCATACATACATACATACATTGTGTCAAGCAGATTTGTATATTTGTTTCCATCATCATTCTCAAAACATTTGCCTTCTACTTGAGTCCTTAATATCGGCTCCTCATTCCACCCCTCCCTCCCCACTCCCCCCTCCTTCATAGACCCTTCATAATTCATAAATTATTATTATTTTGTCATATGTTACACTTCCAAGGTTTCCCCCACCCTCTTCTCTGCTGTCCATCCCCCAAGGAGGAGGCTATACGTAGATTCTTGTAATCAGTTTCCCCTTTCTACCCCACGTTCCCTCCACCCTCCAGGCATCGCCATTCTCACCACTGGTCCTGGAGGGGTCATCTGTCCTGGATTCCCTGTGTTTCCAGTTTCTATCTGTACCAATGTACATCCTCTTGTCTGGCCAGATTTGAAAGGTAGAACTGGGATCATGATAGTGGTGGTGGAAGAAGCATTTAAGAAGTAGAGGAAAGTTATATGTTTCATCATTGCTACCCTGAACCCTGACTGGCTCATCTCTTCCCCACAATCCTTCAATAAGGCGATGTCCAGCCACCTACCGATGGGCTCTGAGTCTCCACTCTGCACTCACCCACACCCACAATGATATGATATTTTGTTCTTTGATGCTTGATACCTGATCCCTTCGACAGCTCACAATCACACAGGCGGATGTGCTTCCTCCATGTGGGCTTTGTTGCTTCTGAGCTACATGGCCACTCGTTTATCTTCAAGCCTCCAAGACCCCAGACGCTATATCTTTTCAAAGCCGGGAACCATCAGATTTCTTCACCACACTTGCTTATGCACACATTTGTCTTCAGTGATCGTATCAGGAAGGTGTGCACCCACTGATACAATTTTTAGTTCTTTGATGTCTTATAACTGGTCCCTTCTACACCTCATGTAACCATAAAATTTTAAAATGGAAAAAAAATTCCTTGATAATAATGGTGTTGCAAACTATTAATCTTTATGAGATTCACTAACTGTGCTAAGCTTAATGTTCTTTAAATTT